>NC_139017.1:135902285-136502285 GCF_964374135.1 Grampus griseus
TAAAGACGGTGCCAACGCTGGAAATGGAGATCCCGTTTTGGAAAAGAACGCCTCGTCTCTGTCGTGGAGAGGCAAGGCATGGTGTTATGTCTCTTGAGGACTGGCTGTCCCACTGCGGGGACACGTTCATGCTTTTCCCATCAACTGAAGGGGATCTGAGGTTATTCTTTTCCCGGAGCCAAGTCAAGAGTTGACTGGCATCACCCCCAATCATACCACAAGTTTGTAGGGGAGACAGAAAAGGCCACCGGGTTTTCTAAATGCCGTCTCCACGCCTTTCAAGAAAATAAAATGGACCATATTCCGATCCAACTTCTTGTCTGTTTGTGGCCATCATCCACATAATTGGAACCGGAAACCCTCCCCAAGCCTTGGACAAGGAAGGAAGGAAAAGGATTTGGATTGTTCCCAGGTTAAGAGTACAGAGGAACTGACCAGACAGATTTTCTTTCCTAACCTTCTCTGTGGGACTTTCCCCTCCTTCTTCCTTTTAGCGTTTCTGAGTGTCCACAGTATGTGCCAGACTCGGTGCTGACACTACCCCGTGCTGCTGCCTGGTTTCTTCCAACGAAAGCAACTTCCTGTACTGGTTTTATTCCATGATGTGTGTCTTCCCCTACTAGATTGTAAACTTCCTGAGGGCAGGACTTGTGTCATCTTTGTAGTCCTCGTACTTAGTAGGCATATTTAAGACTCAATAAATATTTGTTGAACGAATGAATGAATGAATACATTATTATATCCTCCCAGCAATCCCAAAGCAAGATTTTGTTTTTCCCGTTGAGCAGATGAGAGGGGGGTTTTGGAGATGAAAAGTAACTTGCTCGAGTAGTAGGGAGCAGAGTTGAGATCATTAACCGAGTTCAGTCTGACTCCACAGCTCTTTTATATGTGTTTTATTGTCCTTATGAACATATGTTTTACAGGCCTATCATGTGAACACTAGTAAAAATAGAAGCTGGGGGCCTTAGGAGCGGAGCACAAATGTAAGGAACTTGGGGTCTGTTCCCTTCCTTTTATTAGCAACGCTCTGGCTCCTTGGCACCACAGAGACTGTGACCGGGCTCAGATGTGAAGCTAACGGTGTTTATCACTATGTGTGGAACTTTAAAAGTGGACTATTAATATCATGCTGCTGGCTTCACAGCTCCTTTTCATAGCCAACTTGGCCACATTTCAAAATGTTTAGGCAGTGGAATGAAGACGGCTCAGGCCCACGTGATATCTTTTCTCTCCCAGCCCCCAACCCGAGAAGATCAGCTAACCGCACTTGCCATCTCGAAGCCAGAACATGGATTCCCTGTTTCCCTTTCTTCCTTTTCTCCATCGCAGAGCTAATAGTTGTTGCCTTCCAGGGCCCCTCTGTGTTTACTCTCCGAAGGTCAGGCACAGCGCTGCGGTGTGCGGCTGGGCTTTCTTTTCAAAGCACCAGTATGAATTTGATAAAGTAAATTGTTGTTCTAGCAGGAAGCAGTTGGGGGGGGTCACAAAATAAATAGCCGTAGAATTCAAATAAATCCAAAGAATAAAACCAAATAAATCCATGTGTGTATGCACAGTGATACATAAATACACTTTTTAGAAAGTGAGCATTTTTATCGCTGCCAGTCTGGACCAAAGTCATTGAAAAACTGCAGAGTTCATGGTATATATATATTTTTTTCTTTAAGAGGCCGTCCGGGCCTTCGAGCCACATGACATGAGCTTAATTCTTTTTGAAAAACATGAAAATGGAATCTTATCTTTTAAACGGCTGCTTATCGTGGGTTTTTTTTTTTTTCCACTAATGAAATTCATATATGGATGAAACCAATTTGCAAAGTTAAATTAGGGATTTAGGCACTTTGGGGGGGATTGAGAGACCCTGAGTGAGCTAAGCATTCGTTCTGAGCCTCTATTCTCTCCACTGGCAGATGAGTGATAGTAGTGCTTAAGTGATTTTAAAATGACTGCTCAGGGTTGTTGGAAGAGTCAATGCAAAAATGGTTGCAAAATACGTCACCTGTTGTTAGTGCACAGCAGTGGTGGGCTGTTATCATCGACAAGGTGGTTTTCATGGTCTTCCTTAGCCTGACATTCAGTGGCTTACCTTGCACTTTTACTTTACCTTTTACTCACCATTGTGAGGTGGCCTTGGGGCTAGGTATTGAATTTGGATATAGGGGAGGAAGTGTCTTTCCAGCCTAAAGAAGAGCATGAACCGAGACAGAGGCTCTGTGTCCTGTTTTGTTGGAGGGTGTATCAAGGAGGTTCAGGTCGTGGGGAACTCTGGAGGTCATACTTACGGATGTCATCTTGTCCTGTGCAATGGGGAAACATTGAAGAAGCTTGAGCGTGGCCACGACATACTTACGGTCAGGAAGCAAACTGGTGGATGTGGGTAAGAGGCACAGAAGGCCAGGAGACCAATTTGGAAGCTGCCGCCGTGTCCAAGAAAGAGATATTGTGGGCCTTCACTTTTTGCTTCAGGCTTATGAGGGCCTTTCCTGGCAGGTGATGGAATCCATTTTCCATGACCTTTAAGAGAATGGCAACTGAGCTGGACATTGATAAACTAGCAGCAGCTGCAAGAGTGCCTCGGTACCCCTGATGCCCTTGGGCTCTGCTCCAGGTCTGTAGGCAGGAGGGCCCAGCTCAGCTCTGCTCAGTCTTGTCAAAGACTCTTTGAACAGTGAAAGAAAAGCACTGGAAATGGCATTCGCTAAGCAGCTACTATGCGCGAACACTGTACTAGGAGTTTTATGTGCTTTGTTTCCTATTCCCCTTTAGTCATCACCACAATTCATTTGTGGGGAAACTGAGGCTCAGGAAGATGGAGAGAGAACCAGATGTCACATTGCTAGGAAGTGGTGGATCTGGGGTGCAAATTCAGGTTGTCTGTCTGATTCCAGAGTCTTCAGAATTCCAAGCCACAAAGTCTTGGCATGAGCTTCTCAAGGGGGAAATGATTGACTTAAGAGAGGAAGGCACTTGGAGGCATCATGAGACATCATTAGATTTGGGGCTTTGTTGGTAATAATTACAAATCGGGCTTTGATTTTTAGCGGGATGTTGTAGAGCAGTGGAAAAGCTCCTGCCCTGCCACTTCCACCGCCTCCCTCTGTGCTCTTGGACAAGGCAAGAGGATCACACCACGCCCTTCTTAGTGGCCACTAAAGGAGGGAAGGGGGTGCATGTAGAGAAGCCTCTCTGTAGGCTGTAGATCAAATGCAAGGAATTAACACTGCCGTCGATGTTGTTATCTGGGGTGGTCTTTGCTGTAGGTCATTCTTCTTTGGCCTCCTCGCACTGATGTTTTTCCCTCTCTCTTGTGTTTTTCTGGTATATGCGATGATGGTTCCGTCTGGTCCAGCGGGCCTGCCCTTCATCATCATTGAGACAAGCACCATCAAGCCTTACCACCGGGGGTTTTACTGCAATGACGAGAGCATCAAGTACCCGCTGAAAACCGGTGAGACAATCAATGATGCTGTGCTCTGCGCCGTGGGGATTGTCATCGCCATCCTCGCGGTAAGCGCCCAGACCGCCGTGCGCAAAGCACGTCGTGGACTATCCAAGCTAGTAGAGGTTTGGAAGATCAAGTAGAAATTCATTTGATTGACACTGTTTCATGCGGTTAATACTATTACTAAAAGTATTTTAAAATACTAAATATATATATAAGTATTATAAAAGTATGCTAAGCAACCTTCTACAATGCTTTGCATACCTTATCCTTACAACAATCGAACAAAGTCTAGATATCGTTCTTATCTTTCTTCTACAAATTAAGAAGCTGAGGTCCGCAGAGTAAAAATAATTTGCCCAAGGTCACTTAGTTAATGAGTGGTTGAGTTGGGATTTCAACCTATTGTCCCTTACCCCAGAGTCTGAGCTCTTAGCCACTGTGCTATAAATCAGCCCCAGAGGACGGGGGTAATACCTTATCAAATATCTCAGGCCTTTTCTGTGTTCTTTCCACACTCTCGTGGTGCTGCTCTGACAGTGGTAATGCCACTGACATTCTCTGGCATATTGTTTAATTCTCTCATCCAGGGACTGTAGTGTCAAAGTGAAAATAGAATGAGACTTGCAATCCAGGGACCTAGGTTCTAGACCTGGCCCTCCACTGCCAAGCTGTACGTCTTTAAAATCTCGTTCCAGTGCTGTACGTCTTTAAAATCAGGGGTGACCATCTTGCTTCAAAACTTTGCAGTCAGAAGTAAAAGAGATCATGAATATTGAAGTAATTGGCAAACTCTTAAGTGCCGGCCAGGCTGCTCATACGCCAGTGTAAAATCTAGACTTACATCCAGATCTTCCCTTAGAGGATGAAGCCTTCATTGAAGATGCCAGAATGTGCCGCCGACTTGACAAGGTCCAGGATTACTTTGAGCAATGGTAGCCTCATGGGAATCAGGGTATGGTCTATCGGGCTTTACTTGGTCACTGCCCTGTTTCAGAGGTGTCCATTTAGGGCAGGGGAGGGGGAGAGTAACTGAGGGTGTTCCAGTCTTATAATTTGTAGTTCATACATTTTCACAGCCATCCATTCCACACCTCCAATATTTTCTAAATTTTTTCTTTGTCCTTGAACTTGAGCCAAATGGGCAAAGGGCTAGGCATCACATCCACCAAGATCGAAAATCTTTGTTTCAAATCCTTGAGTCATCTTTGTATTCATCCTAGCCTGGAAGCTTAGCTTTGGCCTGTAACAGCAAGCCAAGAAGGAAGGAGTTAATATTAAGAACACTGCATGTGAAATAAGGGCTTAGTATCCCCCGCATTCAAATGGAAGATCAGAAGCTTGGAGGGATTCAGTGACATGCTCAAAGTGTAAAGCAAGTAAAAATTCAAGCCTAAACCTGGCTATTCCCAAACCTCTGTCCGTCTTGCAGGCTTGATTTAGGCTTGGAGGTTGGCTATCCTATCCAAGTGCTCAGTGGAATGGGCAGTTAGCGACTGTTGCCTTCTCTGCACCAAATGCAAGCTGCCGATGGCCATGGAGCACAGTGCATGAAGTTTTTCTTTTGACTTCCCCACTCTGGGGGTTTGTGATAACTTTGAGACCCCTGTTTGTTTTTTAATAACATCGTAAACGAGGTGCGCAATCAACAGTTTGACATTGGGGAGGGGGCAGGGAGGCTAGTAGAATTCTTTCCAGCCTTTAAAAGAAAAGCTGTCCATTTGGCAACTGCGGTAGTTTCTTAAAGGTGGACTAAGGATCTTTGTGTTCAAAAGCTGAGAAATATGAAATCTAATTTTACTCTTTGCTCCAAATTAACAGTGTGGGGTTGAGTTCTCTAGGAAGAATGGCTTTGCCTGGAAAAAGCATTTGAATACTCAATACAGTATCTTGTGCTAAGGTTTGAACAGGTGTTTTTTGACACTTGGAGGCTCAGTTAATTGAATGCTTTTAGAAGCCGACTCTAACCCGGGAGGGCTTGAGATAAGAATAGCACAGCGACAGGGATGTTCTGTGATCTTCGTACTCTTTACGTGCGATTATCAGTGGCTTGCCTAGTGGGCTGCTCCTAGACGTGGCGCCCTGGAGAGAGACACTCCTCAGAGGCCTTGGGCCCCTCTGGCTATGTGAATTAGGTGAATCCCTGGTTCTTCTAGGCCTCGTTTTTCTCGTCTGTAAAATGAGAGTGTTCTTTGACTTCACTCCTGGGGATTGCTGTAGGAATCAAATGCCGTCCCTTCCGTGGGCACATGCTCGGCTGCAGTGGGCTGGGTGGACCCAGCGTGCTCAAGTGGCTTCTTTGAGGTCCACGTGTCTCTTCCATCCTTCCTTCCTCAAGCAAAATTCCTGGTCAGCATCTCTTTCCCTGCTGTTTGCCAAGAGCCCCTTCTTCCTCACGAGATGCTAGTGTTTCTAAGAAAAATCTGCTTTGAAGAGCTTAGCTGTGGCTGGCCTCTCTCCTCATGTCACGTGGATGTTTTAATTAAAATGCTCCCTGACCTCCCAGGTTTCCTGGAAATGGTCATGTGCTGTGGCCTTGGTTATATAGGACGGGCGGCAGCGATGTTTCCTTCTCCCACACAGGGTCAGCAAAATAGGTTTGTTGGGGCTTCCCTCTGGTTCTGAAAAAGGCCAGCCAAGCAAATGCGGTAATAATTGGTGTCCTTTGTCAGGGGCTACCGTTGTGCCATGGAAACCTGAGACCGTGTTCAAGCCTTTTGCCCTCGTAGAATCCCCGCCACCCTGACACGAGGTTTTCTGGTGTCTCAGTTTCTCATGGGGTTAAAGTCATAAGCGCTGGTTCATCCCTGAGCTCCTCTGCTATGGAACGTGTAGCAAATTAATGAACCTCACTGCGCTTCAGTGGGCTCATCTGTGAAATGGACATTATATGTCTACTTATGAAGCTTTTCAGAAATAAATGAGCTAAAGTAACTTAGGCCCGACACAAGCAGTATAGTAGGTAAATGTTCACTATTTTTATTGTAAATGAGTAAACAGTCAAAAAGTTGTGAAGTGACTTAGCCAAGACCTCATACCCGGTATAAGTAGAATCAGGAAATGACTTCCAGCCTTTGCACTCGTCACATCTCCCGCTCTTTCCTTGTAGTTTATTCGTCAGAAACCGGGTCTCTTGACTCTCGTTCCAGTGCTCTTTGCAAGAAAACTTTTACCTCTTGATCCAGCTGCCCCTGCATTTCAGCTGGAGGCATGTGTGAGAGGTGGGCTCCTAATGAGGTCTGCTTGCCTGCTCACCTGCCATTAAGGACCGGAGCACTCAGGGGAAAAAGGAAAAGCAAAGACCTCAGAGGAAAAGTGACTAATTCCCATTCATATATATTCTCAATTCTGGAAAAGCTATACGACTTGAATTCAACAACGATAGCAACCCCCCTCTCCCACTGTGACCGGCCAGAGAGCCTGGCTGGCCCCGGCCAGAATCTGCTTCTGATCAGAGGGCGTGAATGACAGTCAGGGAGGGTGGAGGGGGTACCCAGAGCTGGAAATCTAATCATCCTGCTACTTGCTGCCCCGGTCTCCTCCCACCGAATGTCAGATTTGTTTAAAACAACACGAGAAGCCTTTACTGATTAGGATGCCCTTGTTCCAGTCTGAGGAGTCCCCACAACAAAGGAATCGCATGCCAGCGGGGTTTAGAGTGTGGTTTAGAGATGCACGAATCAGAAGTTATAGAGAAAGCAGACACCTTTCTATGGCAGGAGATGTGGAAAAATCTAGTCATTTTGACCTCTTTTTCAGATGTATCACAGATTCTGGAATTATAGCATAATAGGAATTCCTTCTAAATCCACAAGGCAGTGGTTCCTATCCCTGCCCTGTAAGGGTTTAGTGACTCTACAGCAGTGAGATCAGGAGCGAAAGCAGTACATATCATTTCCTATCTAGCCTTCTCTCGATTTGCCTTGTACCGCGCTGTGAAGAGAATTACGGGCAAAGATCTTAATATGGAAAAATGCTTAGTATTCTTTTTAAATAAACATGAGCTCAGTGCTTGCCTTGGTCAGACCCTGAAAGGGGTTTAATAAAGATTCTTAATATCTAGGAGTTGAAGCATGATGAATCACAAGTGAATCCCCTTCTCCCTCTGGCCGTAAAAACACTACTGTTCCTCACATCCCATTGATTTTGACCTCTGTCATGATATTCCTAAGTAGAGAAAAAGCTCAGGCTTTGTCATCATCTGATTGAGGTTCACGGCCTGACTTCTGAGCTTATCCATTCTGTGACTTGTCCGTCAACTTCGAGCAATCCATGGACCCCTTTGGAAAAGAGCTATACCTTCCTTTACTGTAAATTGGTGACAATGGTTCACCAACGCCATAGGCTAGTTCTGGGAGTCAAATCAAGTGACAGTATGTGTGTCATCAGTGAGAATCAGCCTTTTCTTTTCTGTAGTGTCTACTGTAGCCTTTGTACTGTGCATACAAAGCCGCCTTCGTATGCATATTCTTTCACTTGTACTTGGTAGTGATTCTAGGGGGTAGATTGGTACAGCTAAGGCAACTGGGAATCGAGATAGGAAGTGACTTTCCCATAACTAAGGAGTGGCAGGGCCAGACCAGTAGTCCTCTGGATCCTAAGGCAAGGCTTTTAAGAAAAATAATGACACCACTGCTACCTTCTAAAGGCTGCCTCCCCTTCCATAATTACTTATCAAGCCCCCAGGGCGTGGCAGGTGCTGGGGATGCCGTGTTGAACCTCAGCCCAACAATCTGTGTGTTGTCTCTTGTCGCTAAACTTCCAGAAGCTGCCCCATCTCAAGCAGACGAATAGCACCTTCAATACACATCGCCTTGTAATGTGTCCACATCTTGTCTCCCAGCTAGATAACAGGTTCCTGCAAGGCAGAGATCAGGCTTTTCCTCCTGCACATGGTAAGTACTAAATAAACACCAAGCAAATATCACCTCTTCTCCAGGAAGCATCCCTTGGCTGCCTCCTCCCCCCACCTTCCAAAGGTCCCAGAGGTCCCCGGGCCCACCGCTATCGTTGCAGTCACTGTGCTGAACTG
Source organism: Grampus griseus (assembly GCF_964374135.1). Taxonomy (NCBI): domain Eukaryota; kingdom Metazoa; phylum Chordata; class Mammalia; order Artiodactyla; family Delphinidae; genus Grampus; species Grampus griseus. The sequence continues at coordinate 135,910,763 of NC_139017.1, forward strand.
TCATGTCTGTTTGATTGTCTATTTCCTCGTTATCCTGCTAGCTGCATCACGGTAGGGACCGGTCTGATTTGATTTTGTATTGCTAGTGCAAGGCACAGACTTGGGTGCTCAATATACATGTTTGTGAAAATCACAGAGGAGGTCATGCATTTTGGGCAGAAACTCACAAGCATTAGGCCAAAAGATGTCGGAGGACCTAGGAAGCAGGGACAAGTGTCCTGTTTATCTCCCTAAAATCTTCCCTGTGGTCCCTGATGCACGTGGGGGCCTGCTCTCTACCACATGCACATTTCTAGCTGGAGAGACAAGAAGAAGAGCTTATAGCTCCGAGATTTGTTTATTCAGGATCAGGCTTCAGTTTGCCCACATCTGGACTTCATTACTTCCTCCCCACCCCGCCATCTCCCTTTATCTGAGAGAGCACTGCCAAGAAAACAAGGTTCCCCAAGATTGCTTCCTCATTAAAGGTTAGTCGAGTCTTCAACTCTGAAAAACATGAAGTCGAGCTGGCCCAGTGGTGCCTTGGTGGGAGACCCAGTTCCCCAGTTTACAATCCACTACATCTGTGCAATTATCAAGACCACCAACAGAGAGTGGCCCTGTTAATCCTTCAACTGTGTCATCCCGGATCAGACAGCTACAGAGTTCTTCTGAGACCTTCTTACCCCTGGGGGTGAGGTGGGGGAAGGGGCCCTATTTGCGATATAACAAACACAGGCATGGAGGTTAGGATTTAGGTTTCTCCCTTTCCCCTCCACGCCCCATACTCTGCAGAAATTCTTCCTTAGTTACTATCACTCTTAAGGGTTCAGGTTTATTTGGAATATGTGTCGAATATGAAGGTGGTGATATTCTCCACTTAAAGTGATAATGCTTAGGGGGCTGGGAAATCTGTTTGCGTGAGTTAGTGTTAGGGGATGGGGTAGAGGATCGGATACCATTGGTGAACTATCTAGTGGGCCCGAAACTAATATGCCTTATCTTAAGTCCTCTTCAACAGCTACAGGGGGTAGGTATTATTTACCCCATTTTACAAATGAGGGAAGGTCCTGAGGCTTACAAGGGCGATGTGGCTAGTGTGAGGTTACTCTGCTTAATGAATGGGGAGCAGGAATGAAAACCCAGGTCTGTCTGGCTTCAGAGCCAGCGCGTGAACTGACCTTGAAGACCCCCTCAGTGCTAGGGGCTATGCAGAGTGCTCTTTATTTAGTAAGCTAGAAAATCTTTAGTTCCTGGTGTAGAGAGCTCAATGTATAGAGGAAGACGAAACATCTAGAGCACCGGGCAGATGGCTGCCTGAGGTTGACAGTGTGGGATGGTGTTTTGTAGCAAGTGGTTTGTGCAGAATCTCTGGGTGAGACCTTCCTTAGAACAGGCAGGCAGCTTCTAGGCTTCCTCTTGGCCTAGAAGCTGATAGACAAGACATAGATACTGTCCTTGGAGCTTATGGTATAAAGGGGAAGCAGGGCAAGTATAAGACTGACTGTACCATTAGATCCTCAAGGAGACTAAAGAATTGGTCTGAGAGCTAGAGGAGAGTCAGGGCTGTGCAGGGTGGTGGGCCCCAGAGAGGTGAGAGCTTCAAGGACAAAACAGGCCAAATGCTATAGATGGTCTAAGGGGTAAATAAAGTGCTATGGGAGTTGAGAGGAAGATCACTGAAGGTTGTTTTCATTGGTGAAGGCTTCATCGTCGCCATCATCATCATCCTTCATGGAGCACTTGTCCCATTTAATATCACAACAACCCTTGAGCTCTTGATACTGTCATCATATCATCCCCCTTTGTACACATAGGAGGGCTGAGAGTCCTAGAGCTCAGTTGTCCAAGACTCCTGAGTCAAAGAGCCCAAACTCTAACCCAGTGCACTCGTCGGCACTTGAGCTCTACTTTGAAGCAGAGGCGAGACTTTCATCAGAGATCCTGATACTCCAGGCAGAGGGGATGGCTTCACCATGACTGAAACAATAGGGTGTTTTCAAGAGGAGTCGAGCCAGACCCGTTTGGCTGGAGAACTAGAGTGTAAGGGAGTAGACAAAGATAAAGTAGGAAGAGATAACTGCAAGACTGTGAAACTCCTTGAGTGCTGAGGAGTTTTTACTCCAGTTAATTGCCTAGAGATTGATGAAAGTACTTTCAGCCTACTGGGTCAATTTTCCAACCAAGGTTAAGGATGAGGCCCGAACCACAGTGGTGGTAATACAAGGGGAAGAGAGAGACAAGAATGGAGACACCTTGCAAACGTGAGATGAACAGAATTTGATGACAGTGGGGTAAAGGAGACAGAGGGGTCTAAGATTTCCTGTCTTTGCAATTCTATGTTTGGCGGCATCTTGAGTAGAAATGAAGGGAAGAGAAGTGAGGTTTGGGGCAGAAGTTGCAATGAGTGTGACTTGGTCAGGTTGACATGCTGATAACATCGGTTTGATAACTAACTAGTTGGATGATTTGGCAGAAGATTGGAACAAGACTGATAGGGGTAAATGGTAAGCTGAAACTAGAGAGAGAAAGGTGCCCTTTTGAAGGTCATTTTCACAGAGGTAATCATTGAAGCTATTGGAGCAGCTGAGATCACAGTGAAAAGGCAAGGATACAACCCCAGGAAGACCTACCTTTATCTGGTAGAACCCAAAAGTGGAGCCACTGGAAGAAGAAAGGTGTTTGAGAAATAGGAAGAAAAGCACAGTGGTGATATTAAGGACGTTAGGAAATTCAAGGTCAAAAGGAACGAGAGGTAGGCAATAGGCAATGTTACAGAGAGAACAGTCGGGAGACTCTTGCATGGATAGGCAGAGCTGGTCATCTAGGAGACACATGGCTGTGAGTCCCTGACTTTGGAAGATACGATGCTTCACGCTTCAAACTGCCTTCCTTGTAAAGCTTGTGGGCTTAGGGCAGCCACTACTGATTTCAACCATTCATAGCTTCTATAGTGACCTCTCTCTGGCTTCTTTGCTGTCCATTGTTCTAGATATTGGAGTTTTGACCTACCCATAAAGCCCAGAATCTCCACTGGTGGCCTTGGACAGATTTAGGTTCCCATTGCCTTTCCCGATCTGTCAGGCACTGATCTCCTGCCAAGAGGTTGAAGACAACCTAGTGGGAGAAGAATGGGATATTAAATTTCTCATCAGTTATTTCTCGTCACGAAAGATACTGCATTTTTTTTTGTAGTAGATGGAGCATTCAGCTCAAAGAAAACACAGCTACATGTATCTCCATCCTTAGAAGCAGGACCCAGATACGTTACATTTTTCCTTTCCCTTGGGACTGAGAAATAATGTGAAGAAAAGGATTCTCCATTATTCTCCATCATTTAATGTTTGTTGAATGAATGAATCTCTTCTGGGCTGAGAGAAGTTCATTAATCCACAGAGCTGAGATGTGAAGGGGGAGCTTGGTGCTCTGTGGCTGGCAGGGATCTAGATGTGCACGTGCCTGACAGGGTTACATGACCTTCCCAGGTGCTCAAGGAACGTCTGTCTCCCTGGAGACATCCATCCTGCCACCACCTGCTAGGGCTTCTAAGAGAACGCTAGCTTGACACCATTGGACAGAACACGGGAAGCCCAGGCTGCAGCGACAGCCCTGCCACTGCCCATTGCCTTGTACCTGAGGGTGATTCAATGGCCTCTCTGGCCTTCGTCATACTCACCAAGTATGGATAATAATTTAATAATCCATAGGGTGTTGTGAGAAGCAGATAACAGTGGATAGGGAAATGTTTTGTGAGCCATAACAGGCTGTGCAGATGTTATCATTCAAGCAGATCAGAATATAGGGAAGTTTGTCCTTCGAACTCAGCAGGGGAAGAAGATGAGTCCTCAGGCTCTGAAAGACGGATTGTTGGGACACTGTGTGCAAAAGCCTTTTCCTGGGAAAATCTATAGAGGGGACTGTTGTAAACAGCCCTCGCTCTCTGGGATTTAGACTTCCCTTCTGCTTTGTTCCCCTGAAAAAGGCATCCTAGATAAAATGGTCAAAACCAACATCTCCATACCCATATTTTCTGGTTCTACCCTGGAGGGGTGGTACTTCCACATTCTTTAGTGTGGAATGGTCCTTTCCAAGGGGCTCTTAGAACTGTCTTGGAAAAGATGTACTTGTATAAAAGTACAGGCATTTCCTACAGATATTGCAGGTTCGGTTGCAGATCATCGCAATAAAGTGAATATTGCAACAAAGCGAGTCACACGACATTTTGTTTCCCCAGTGCATGTAAAAGTTATGTTTACACTAAACCGTAGTGTATTAAGTGTGCAATCGTATTATCTCTAAAAATCAATGTATATGCCTGAATTAAAAAGCACTTTATTGCTAAAAAAATGCTGACAATCATCTGAGGCTTGCGGGAATCATAAGCTTTTTGCAGTGGTAACAGTAAAGACCGCTGAACACAGATCACAATAACAAATATAATAATGATGAAATAATGATGAAATAATGAAATAATGAAAAAATTGGAAATATTACGAGTATCACCAAAACGTAATACACAGAGACACGAATTGAGCAAATGCTGTTGGAAAAATGGTGCTGATAGACTTGCTTAACGCAGGGCTGCCACAAACCTTCAGTTTGTAAAAAAAAAAAAACAACAAAACAAACAACAAAAAAGACCTCACAATATCTGCAAAGCACAATAAAATGAGGTATGCCTGTGTTAATTTTTTGTTTCTCTTTTTTCCAAGGGCAGAAAAAAAAACAATGTTTGCATGGCTCTTCTGCTAGGTGCTAGGCATTTGATATACCACCTTCTTTTTTTTTTTTTTTTTTTTTTTTTTGCGGTACGCGGGCCTCCCACTGTTGTGGCCTCTCCCATTGCGGAGCACAGGCTCCGGACGCGCAGGCTCAGCAGCCATGGCTCACGGGCCCAGCCACTCCGCGGCATGTGGGATCTTCCTGGACCGGGGCACAAACCTGTGTCCCCTGCATCGTCGGGTGGACTCTCAACCACTGTGCCACCAGGGAAGCCCCTGATATACCACCTTCTTGAATCCCCTGGCAATCCTGTCAGGTAGAGATTACTCTTTTTTTTTTTTTTTGAGCTTTTAAAAAAAAATTTTATTTTATATTGGAGCACAGTTGATTAGCAATGTTGTGTTAGTTTTAGGTGTACAGCAAAGTGATTCAGTTATTCATATACACGTATCTATTCTTTTTCAAATTCTTTTCACATTTAGGTTATTACAGAATATTGAGCAGAGTTCCCTGCGCTATACAGTAGGTCCTTGTTGGCTATCTATTTTAACTATAGTAGTGTGTACACGGCAAGATATTACTCTTATTTCATAGACAAGGAGACCTAAGCCCAGAGAGGTGAAGTCACTTATCTAGGTCCAAGGTAAGAGATGGGATTCAGACCAAGGTTTTTCTGGCTCCACAGTCAGTGCTTCTTTCACCACCATGTGCTCTCTTCTTTCCAAAATGTCTCTCCTAATGTATCTCCAAATTTCCCCTCCGGAACAGTTCAATATTTGTGAATATGTGGCCAGTTGAGCTCTTGTACACCAGAAAAGACAGGAAGAGGAGCTGTCTGAGAGTTGGAGACTCCCTCCCTCCAGACTGCGGCCATTCTCGGGCAAGGACTGATTGACTGATCCCTTTCTCTCCACTCGTAGCTTAATTGCAATGCTTTCCCACTTTATTAGTTTCCAGATTCTGTGCCAAGTACTTTAAGAGGCAGGTAGGGGAGAATTCTTCTCTGCTCGCTGGCAGCCTGCCATCACCCCCAGAATCTGTTGCTTGCTGTTTCAGAAAGGGATCCACATTGAAGGCATTTTTCTCAGCCGTGAAATTTACATATCATAACCTTGCTGACTGAAGCAGAAATGAGGGCTCCAGGGGCAGGAGTATGGGCCCGAGTGGGGACAGAGCCTTTGCAGGGGGGGAGAGGGAGGGGGAGGGAAGAGCTTATTTTATTACCGGGGAATAAAAACATTGTGAGTAATGAATAAAGTCCGAAAGCAGTAAATCTGGAACTCCAGAGTTACGTGTGTAACGTGTTGGAGAACAATTTAAGCCCTCGCCTCTTCTGCAGAAGCGAGGTATTTGGGCAGCCCGAATTTCATTAAATGGTCTTTTAAGGGTTAGGATTACAAGAAGCCAAACCCGGCTGGTTCATAATGATGATTTATGGCTGTGTTGTCGACTCCCCGACCCTTCTGTACAAGGGGATGGAGAAAATACATAATTTGTTGCTCATTAACTCCAAGATCTGTCAGGGCTGCCCCAGAAGCCATGTGGTCCTGGAGTCATGTGTCTGCTAAATGGCTTCAGCCTGGTCCTGTCCTCGAAAATATGCAGTTGCCATTCTACAGTGGAAATTGTTTTTAATAACAATAGAAATAATAAAATGATCTCGATGTATTTCTTCTGTGTGTCTTTCAACTTGAGAGTCAGAATGCCTGGGCTCTGCTCTTAACACTGTAAGCTTACTAGCCTCACATCCTTCAGATAAGTCATTATTTCTCAGTGCCTTAGTATTCCCACCTGTAAACTGGGTATATTGTCTTCACAGGTTGCAGATTAAGTGAAACTGTACGTTGCTAAAGAAACATAAAAGATTGCTAGTATTATTAGGGTGGTTATTGGGAATTTTAGGGGCCATCACACATTCTCTTTTTCATCTTCCCACGAGAGGAGGAAGCATTTTAATTAGCAGCTTGCTATTTGCGAGACTGTGGCACTGAAAACTGCAGTTTTAGAATGAAGGGATGTTAGAGCTGAAAACAGTCCTTGAGGTGTAATCAAACCCTTTCTCCCTAAGACGGCTGACACAGAGAGGCGACTCCCCTGAGATTCATCAATAAAATGATGTAAGAGATGCTGATGTGCAGTGGGAACCCACATGTTCTTTTTCAGCATCAGATAGAAAATCACGCTCAGGCCATGCCGATTTAGAAACAGTTTCTTAATCTGTGGCAGTGGATGGCTCAAGGAACTCGGGAGCAATCCAAGGGCAGGGATCATTCATGGGGCTTTGGTTCTGCTCCTTGCCTGTGGTGTCGTCTCCGAGGAAGTACCGTTCCTCTGCTACTAATTATTACCTTTGTTTGGTTGGGAGGCTACTGGTGGAGGTGGCACAGGAGAGCTGGGAATAAATGTCTTTGCCGTTATGAAGGAATGAATCACGGAGTCTAGTGCCCTCGTTTTGCAAATGGAGAAGCTAACTTATCCCAAGTCACTCAGTGAGTAGGGACTCGAGCCCTGGCCTCTTGACTCCTAGTTTAGTGCTTTTCCCCCCAAGGTCTAACGTCACGTGGGCATGATTTATAAATAAAGAAGAATAAGAAAGAGAGAACATGATGGTGGTAACAAACATCTGGAATGTGTTAGCCTGTAAGGTTACATAGGGTAAAAGTATAAACAGGTTCAAAAGGGGAATTAGACCATGAATGGTAGGAAAGAATGCTGGGTGGAGGGTTAGAACACCTGGGTCTAATCTTTAGATGTGAGTTAATTTGGACCTCAGTTTCTTCCATATATAATGGAGCCTTTCATTTATGACCGGCTAGGCTTCTCAGATTTTAATCTCTGCAGCATGTTGTCAAAGGACTCTTAGTAATGTTTAGATGACATTTCCAATTTTGCAATAAAACAACTGTGAGGACCACCATCCTGCTCCCTTTCATTCATTTGTTCATTCATCGGATCGTCCTGTTCTCCCAGGGAGTGGCTAAGCCAGGATGCCAGACCAGACTGGCCTTTGATCAGCTCTCTCTAATATAGAGTCATATGATCTAGGAAACTCAATATGATCTAGGAAACCAAAGGGTAGCACTTAGAAATATCAAGTATTTATGAACACAGAATCACTGTATAAACGTTAGCGTGCTGGTAGCTGTTGTCACGACTGCACCTGCTCGCCGCGCCCCTGGGCCCAGCTGGAATTTCATGGCCATCCTCCCCCCAGACTTGGGAGCCCTGGACTTGGATCAGATCCCTAGCCTCGACGCCTTCCCCAGCTGTAAAAGAATGACGGGACACTTTGAGAAGGACTGCCCGGATGTGTCAGTCTATTGCTTCCCCTGTGGTTGTGAACGTGCTCTCTGTTCCCTGAAAGGGCAAGTGTGGCTCATCAGCCTTCCCTGTGAGGAAGTGTGAAAGGGACTTTGTGGTGAGTGGTGAGTTGAACATCGCTGTCCCTGGACTCTGGTTGCATCCAGGAAGTGGCCAGGGCTGTGCTGTGGAGTTAAGACAAGGGCAGCAGGCTGTGTGGTGGTGCATCACCCGCGCAGAATTGGTCCTTGGCTGTGTAGGCAGCAGAGGCGTTTTGAGTCAGCTGCCCACCCCCCGTTCTTAATGTAAAACCCGACAGTTTTGGTTAAGGTGCTTTCCCTCCGCCAGCCTCAGTCCACCTCCTGGTGGTCCTGAGGAGTTCATAAAATAAAGTGTATAAAAAATAAATACTGGTATGCAATAGATAATCAATAGTTGGTGGCCCTTTTTTTTTTTCTCTTTAAAGTAGTGATAAATCGCCCCTAAGCATAAAGGAGTAGGCACTGTGGGATGGAGGAAGGGCATGATCTGAAGCGCCTTGTATAAAGTTTCTTGGTTTGTAGGCCAGTGTTCTTTTCATCACGCGCTACTTCTAAAGAGTAAAATGAAAGAATCACTTTCTATGACCCAACGGGGCATTTCCCATCCATGTTACCACCTTTCCGGCAGTAACTGCAGAGATTTAAGTTATTTCAGAAGGACGCCAGGTAGGTGGCAGAGCCTGGATTCAAACCCAGGACTGGGTCTGGGGGCATTCGCCCTTTCCCACAGAAACCTCGGCTGTGGCTCGACATGGCACGGATCGAGGCCCGGTATAAAGTTACATCATTGTTGGTGATCCTTTACCCCAAATCCCAGAATCCGGAAATGTGCTTAGGCCCTCAGACCATGACCTTGATTCTTCAATAGCTAAGTCATTATTTGTCTCTCTCCTTGTTTTAAAATATATGCGTGTGTGTGTATAATATATTTTTATATATTACGTATTTTTATATATTATATATTTACATATAAATATATTCGACTGCATATTTTTCTTGTTACAAAAGTACTATATGGCCATGTAGAACTTTTTAAAAAAAGGAAAAAATGACTGTGTTAGCACATTAATCTTTTCTCCCGTGCCTATTTATGTCTGTATACTTCTTCAATAGAAAATTGGGATGTTCTAGAATATAACTTGGAGTTATGTACTGAATATCTCTTATGTCAGTAAATATCCTTTACAGCCTCACTTTTGTTGCTGGGTCTTGATACTGCCTAAGCCCCCATCCATCGTCTTTCAGATCATCACAGGGGAATTCTACCGCATCTACTACCTGAAGGAGAAGTCGCGGTCCACGATTCAGAATCCCTATGTGGCAGCCCTCTATAAGCAAGTGGGCTGCTTCCTCTTTGGCTGCGCCATCAGCCAGTCCTTCACAGACATTGCCAAAGTCTCCATAGGGCGCCTGCGTCCTCACTTCTTGAGCGTCTGCAACCCTGATTTCAGTCAAATCAACTGCTCCGAGGGCTACATTCAAAACTACAAATGCAGAGGCGACGACAGCAAAGTCCAGGAAGCCAGGTGAGACCCCACCTCCCGTGGCACTGTGTCCATGCCTTTGCTGTAGGCAGTTCAGTGAGCACCTACTTAGTAGGGTACCAAGTTCAGAGCTGAGCCCCGGTTTAGATGGGTGAATAAAGCAGAGTCCGCATTCTTAAGGAACTCACAGTCAGGTGATGGAGACAGATAGTAAATAAACAGTTACAATAGAGCATTGCTAAGTCCATTCGTTCATTCTTTCTTTCTTTGTTTCGTTTATTCACACATTCATGGGTGCCCGCTAGGTTCCGGGCAATCCGCTACCAAGGATGCAAAAATGAACAAGGCAGCGCTGCTTTCGGGGTCACTGTCTAGGGAGGGAAGATGCACGGACATGTACCGGGGATATGAATATGGCCCTTACACTGCCCTCTCTTGCTCTTCTTACAGGAGGTCCTTCTTCTCTGGCCACGCCTCCTTCTCCATGTACACCATGCTGTATTTGGTGGTAAGTACTTTGATTCCAGTGGAGTCCAGCCCCAGCTTCAATCCTGTCTGTGCAAAGAGCCGTCAGAATCGTTAGGGACAGACTTCACTGAGAAATCTTTGAAAAAGAGGTTAGATAGAAGAATTAGCTTCTATTCTGAGCTCTGCCACTGAGTTAGCAGAAGTTGTTTCACTTTCCAGACTTTTCCCATGTTTCAAATAAAAATAATATTTACCATGGCTGCTTGATAAGGATTGAGCACCCATTTTGGAATGATTAAGTGATAAAGACACTTGTATAACATTTTATGGTAATAAGCACCGTTTTCTGAAAATCCATGAACTCAGTTGATCCTTTCAGAAGCCTTATGTTATAAGTAATATTATCTCTACTGTGGGAAAGGATTACTCAGTAAGTCTTAGAGAATTAAAGCAAACTGCCAAAGTTTACGTAGACACCAGAACTGTCGCTCAAATCCATGCCTTGTGCTTGAATTCCTCGTAATGTTCTCCGTGCCATTCCTCCCCCACCCTCTACTGATGGAAGGGCTTTAAAAATCATTGTGTGACTACGGAGTGATTTTGAGTTTTACAGAATCCTTCTGCATCCCTGAGCACACGTGACCTCATAATAGCACAGTGAAGGAGAAAATCCTTGGCCCCACTGCTCAGATCCAGAGACCAAGGCCCAGAGAGGATCAGTATTGTGTTGGAGGACCTTCAGGTAGTGGTAGAGCCATGGTCTGAGGTCCCCTGTTGGCCTCGCCATGCCATGCTTCCTGGAGATGCCGGGATGGTGCAGGTGAAGCGCCTTGCTCCCCTCCAGCTGCCACACAGACAGACAGCCGCTGGTCTGTTTCTCTTTGTCAATTAAATATGGTCCCACTGCCGTTCCTTTCCCCTTGAATGAGGTCCGTGTGCCAAAGCACTTCCTGCTTTTGGCTGCTTTGATGGAGTTCAGAGCGAGAAGGCGCTGAAAGGTCAGATGTAGCTCAGAGGAGCATAAGCTGTTTGGAAAAAGAACATTTTGATTTCAACTTATTTGAAAAGCATAATTAGGAGTTGGAAAAACAGCAGAGAGGTTTTTTTTGTTGTGTTTTGTTTTTTCCCCCAATCCTTTCCAAGTCTGGAGGCCTCCAGGCTTCCTGTTACCTAGGATACAGAGCTAAGAGGTAGGCCCCGACCTCTAAAAACATTAAATGTGGATTTTAAAAATTCATGGAGAGCACTTCCAACCATTCTTCATTTTTTGTTGTTGTTGTTTTAGTTTTTGCTTTGCTCTTAGGAAGGACTATTTAGCAGCAATATTTTGTTTCCTGTTCCATTTATGTTTTACCCAGGGCTGGAAGCAATTTTACAAAATATATTTCAGTGTTTTGTAAAGTAAAAGTGCTGACAGGTTTCTGGTACCTTCTAGGTGCCAGGCACTGTGTCTCACTCAAGCTATACCTTTCGATTCTCTCAATAACCCGGTGAGATGTGGTTTTTGTTTTGTTTTGGTTTTTTTTTTGACGGTATGTGGGCCTCTCACTGTTGTGGCCTCTCCCGTTGCGGAGCACAGGCTCCGGACACGCAGGCTCAGCGGCCATGGCTCACGGGCCCAGCCGCTCCACAGCATGTGGGATCTTCCCAGACCGGGGCATGAACCCGTGTCCCCTGCATCGGCAGGCAGACTCTCAACCACTGCGCCACCAGGGAAGCCCATGAGATGTGTCTTGATTACACTGTTTTCAGTTTCAAACAAACAAACAAACCTGAATCTAAGAGGTATTCGAAGCCTGGTCCTCATGACCCCAGCATCGTTGTATGTTCTTTTCATTGTGCTGCACGACAAAAAATAAGGCCAAACAAACCTCTGCAGGATAAACTTACAGAATATAAGCTCCAACCCTAATTTCAATGTCGCTTGAAGGTGACCTGCCTTTCTTCAGATCTGCTTTAATGGGTGAGATGCCCCCCTACCCCCAGCACCCATCACCTCCTGGAAGCTATGATTATAGCAAGAGCTCCCTGTGGGGATGATGGGTGAGGAGTAGATTGTGATTGAATGTTTATTTGCATCTTTAAGGGAGGAAAAAATTACAGTGCCTTTATATTCCAGGAAGGAAGGAAGGAAGGGAGGGAGGGAGGGAAGGACGAAAGAAGAAGAAAGAAGACAGCCTCCTTAATCCTTCATCTCTGAAGCATATTTTTACACACACTCCCCCATGCACACACTGCACACTCTTCAGAGCTCTTGCAAACATACACACATTCACAACTCACAGATACCCACATATACAACGTGCAAACACAGGGCTCTCCTTTTAGCTCTAAGATTATCTTGTCTTAAAACAACCTCTGCAGGTAAGGGCTAAGAAGTAAGGAGGACAGTGCCCTTCACCAGGGCTCCTTTTTGTGTGATATTACACAGAAATCTCAACTCTTTGAAAGTCCAATTTGCAAAGCTTTCTAAAGGAATTTTGAAGAACACCGTTGCCTCCTGTCTGGGGAAGTGGGAAATCCTGCAGTCCATCAGAGAAGCCCCTAGACTCCTCCCACAGGGCTTTTATATTGGGCTGCAGGAAGCGCTGGCGCTGCACTCGGCCTCCCACAGAGCCCCGTGGGCTTTTATGAAGGCAGCCTGTGATCCACAGCTTCTCTGGAGCCTTGGGAAGAAGCCCGTTTGAACCGGCTGGGCATGGCATTGACAGTGTTTGCCTTTAGAGTTGGACAGACCTGGGTGACTCTGGCCATGCCAATTACTAGCTGTGGAACTGGGAGTTGATTACTTAGGTTTTCGAACCTCAGTATACTCATCTGTCAAGGGGAGACAATTGTGTCTGTTTTTGCAGAGTTGTTGCCACTTTTCTTCTCTAGGCCCTGCTTTCCCCATCCGTCAAATGTAAGAGTGGAATTAGAAGGTGTCTTCTGATTCTCTATCTCTGTGGTTCTATTTAAAAGCAGTTGGGACCACGTGCTGAAAGAGAAGATGGGAGGCACTCGGAGACAGTTTTGCCCAGATTCCCATGGCGTTCAGAGAGTGGCGGACCGGAAGCGCCAGCCATCCCTTCGCCAGGCCTTTCAGTGCCAGCCACCGTCTAGAGCCTCCCGTGGCTTTGGGGGGCGCTCCATATTAGGTTTTGATTTGTAAAATGGATAGCTTGGAAAAACCATGCTCCAAACACCAAATTATCTCTGGGCATGGAAGCTTAAGGATGAGGTTAAGGCCTGTCAGAGATTAATGCAAATTCTAATCAGAGAAATCCCGCAGCCTATATAAACATAAACGGTGCTTCCTACCCTTGAGCCCTGGTCTAAACTCCAGAGGACCACATCTGGATTGGCCCCACGCCTCCATGGTCAGGGATTGAGGATGGCCTGGCTGTCTGGATAAAGTGGCAACACAGGAGCCAGGCACCAATTCACATAGCACACCTGGAGTTACCTCTGTTGTACCAGGCAGGCTGCTGCCTTCTGGGGCTGCTAGATGAATCAGACCTGGGCCCTGCCCTCAAGGAACTCACCTATGCTTTCAACATTCATCATTCAGCATGTATTTAGTGAGTGGCTATTATGCACCAAGCCCCATGCCAGGGGTGGGGATATAGCGATGGGCAAGGCATGGGCATGGCCCTTGGGGAGTTCAGTCTAGAGGAACAGGTGGACAGTGACGATAGTCTTGTCCATGCTACAGGAGGGCCCGGGGTGTATAGGTTATTATGGAAGCTCAGAATTGTGGCACCCTGGCTAAGCTGGAGTGGGGAGCAGAAGCCGGGGAAGGCTTCTCTTAGGTAGTCACGGGATGGTGGGAGGGTTGGAAGGACTGCCAGGTGCACAGGTGGAAAGGAGGATGGTGGTGTGGGATCTGCAGGTGTTCAGTTGAGTAGGGCTTTGATGGCTGGTAGGAAGCAGTGCGTGGAGGGTGCAGTGAGAGCTGGGAAGACCCTGGGGGCCGTCAGCCCCAGCTCCTCCTTCTGCAGCTCAGACCAGGCAGCAGCAAGTTCGAGTGAGGCCTTTCTCGGACTGCCGAGCTCCTCTCCTGGGAATCTGCGCCTTGCCCCTCCCCTTCCTCAGGACACTTTGTCAGAGAAGCCTTTCCTGGAAGCCCCCTCCTATACTCCCTAACTCCCTTTGCAGCCTTATTTTCTCCCCCAGTTTCTCACCATCTGACATACTCTTTGTGTATCTCCACCAGATAAATTATAAGCTTCATGAAGGAGAGGTTTTTGGTCTCTTGATTCACTGCTGTTTCTCACTTCCCAGTGTCTGATACTTAAGTATGCAATGAATGATGAACAAATGAACGGATGGATGGATGGATAATGGATGGATGGATGGATGGATGGATGAATCCCGCGTCTTCTGACACTCCCAGGCCATGCTCCTTTTCCATTCCAATCAGAACTTTGTTCGTCTCCTCATCACTGACTTGATAGATCACAGAGGGCCTGTGTGATGTAGGGAAGGCCTTTGCTGCCTCTTTGCTGAACTGTTTGCCTTTGGACTCTTCACTGTGGTGCCCGTGAATACTGTGGATGTGTCAGAGGCTTTGTTGGGTACCAGCGAAGTGGCTGTGCTCTGATAGCCATGTTCTCTGGCCTCTGGTTGTTAGTCATTGAGCTTTTGTTCAACATGTTTAGAATCCTGGAGCAGTGGGGTCTGGTATGCCCACAACACATGCCCACAGATCCTGGGAGTGTCTGGTGAAACCCCTTCCGGGAACAAGGTTGTTGTTTCCAAGGGGGGATAAACCACAGCACCAGATGTTTTTCCTCTTCTTCCTGCCTGCCTCATCCGTCCATCCATCCATCCATCCATCCAGCAGTTTCTGAGTACCTGTTCTGTGCCAGACCTTGTGTGAGCAGCTGGGGACACCAAAAGAGCTCACATTTTGTGAGGAAAGCCTGAAAAATATTTAAATAGTTGCAAAGCAGTTGGCTAAGTTCTCTGATAGTGGTGGACTGAGGGATTGGAGCCCAGAGGAAAGGACTGTTATTAACTCTGCTCTGAGTCAGTTTACAGGCTCTCCTGAGCTTAAGATCAGGTCAGAGACTCTTCTATTCTAACTCTTACAAAAGCTATACACCTGTGTTTGAGACGTGCGTGCTATAAAAGGGTGTGACAGGTGAATTAGAGGAGCCTGAAGTTCCATATGTCCCATTCGGGTTGTCCTTTAGTCCATGACGCCTGTATAGTCCCCTCAGATTGCTTCTCCAGAGACAGAAGTCCAATACAAAAGACCAATACTTGACATGCAAAGCACTAATTCCCTAAGGAAGCCAGGTGGTTCTGTGGTTAGAGCATGGACTTAAAAGAGGCAAATCTTACTCAGTGGAAATCATGGCCCATTGTTACCTTGAGCAGGTGACATGGCCTCTCTTGGCCTTGCTCTCTTCATCTGTAAAATGGGCACAATGGTGTCTGCCTACCAGGATGGTTGTAACAATTGCAGGGGATATAATTTAAAGCACTTCGCTCGGTGTCGAAGAGCTCAGCAAACCAGTAGTTTCTTTTTCTCTCCCTGATAGTGGCAGAAAACAAGATCCGATTCCCTTCTAAAGGAGGAGAAAAGTCAACTAAAAACTCCTCTTTGTCCTGAACGTAGTTGAATAACTTCCCAGTTCTGCACCACGTAGAGTCACCAGGCACGTGAACCTGAGCCATGGAGGAGATGGGAGAAGGGAGAAAGTTTCTCCCATGGGTGTCAGCGATCTGGACAGACTTCCAGGAAGAAAGAGGGCAGGGACAGAGGAAGGACAAAAGCCTCCTTCTCACTCTTAGCAGAGAGCTCCCAAGAGCAATGGAAATGAAGCCAGAGGACAGTACAGACCTGTTTCACCAGTATGCAAATTGTGTAATGAAACACAAATGACTTAGCAAGAACCAGTGAGACTCACCCCAGTCTGACTTGCTGGTTCAGCCCCAAGCTGGCTTGAACTCAGCCAGATCTTTCTAAGGAGGTTTTGTTAGAATTCCACAGGATCCCAGTTTTGAAGCTCAGACCAGGAAGAAGAGAGCTCCACTTCTGGAGTGAGTTCTGTGTGCCGAGGACTTTCATATACATCGGGGGGCGGCGGGGGGGGGGGGGGGGGGACAGACATACACCTTTCTATTGTAAACTCCATATCTACAATCAGCAGTTTTATTTTAGCAACTGGAAGAAAAATCTTAGTCCCAGAAAGGGACTGAAAGATTATATTCTTTTTTTTTGTGAAGGAACTTGTTTTATTCATGTCTGTGTCTTTCACAGCTTTGAACAGAATAGATGCTCACAGCATTTTCTTTTAAGTGAACAAATCTCCTTATGTGACATATGGGAAAGCAGAAATCCAGAGAAGCAGAGTGCCTTGTCCAGGGTCAGACAGCTGGTGTGTAGCAGAGAAAAGATTCAAATCCAGTTGCTCTGTTTGCAAGTCAGGCACTTTCTGTGGCATCGCACTGACGCACAGGAAGTGGATTCTCTGAACACAGAGGCCTTCACACAGGTGGGGAATTAAAGACAGAGAGGACAGGACCTCAGGGCTGCAGATGCCCAGGAGAGGTCAAGCTGATTTAGGCTTTCTGGTTTTGTCCAGCTGCGCTCACCCCTTTCTTAACCACCCGTTTCAGGGTGCCTGGGACTTCGCTGAAGCCCCTGCCCGAGCTTTGATTCTGGGAGAGGCTCCTTGCTGTTTGGTCTAGGACAGGGCATTACATCCTTGGGGCCACAAGGTTTGACTCCCTCTCCTGAGTAAGGGTTACCTGCCCCCTGTGGAGTGGGAATGAATGGAGCCTCCTGACCTACATAGTATCCCCAGGTCAGGTTTCCAAGGGAGCAGGGCGTTCCAGAATGTACTCACTGATTCTGGGGAGGCCCGAGCCTCTGGCCTGGAGTGAGTGGCTCTTGTGAACTGGGCTTTCAACTGGCAAAACCAATCCGTTCAGCACTTAGATTGGGGTAGGGCAGAGGGTGTTATCAGATCCTTTGGTCAACCTCAAAGCCTGTTGCCCTCAGCTGACTTTTCAAATCGAAAGTAGTCCTTGGGTGAAAGGTCATTGTGCAATCGCTTTCTTTAGTAATTCGCTTGTTTTGGTGAAATCAACAAAGTCATTGAGTCAATCTCATCTATCAAAGAGAAAGGGTGACATCGATTTCTATAAAGAGTGCCTTGAGTCCCTGTCTCATGCCAGGCAGGGTCCTGTGATGTGTCATTTGACCCTGGCAACCCTAAGAGGAAGATGTTGTCCTGCCGGTTTCACAGAGAAAGAGACTGAGGCTTAGAGAAGTTAGTGAGTGGTAGAGCTGGGACTGGAATCAGGGCTGTCTCACCCCAAAATTCACTTTGCTACTGCTGTGCCCCTGCTACAGACACCAGGATCCACCCTGAGATCTTGAGACATTTCTCAATAAATGTGTCAGTTACTGATGGATTTGGGGGCACGAGCTTCCATCTGCCCACTCATTCCATGCCTGACAGCTTCCCGAAGGGATTCTTTCCCCCAAGATGGCCCCTCACTTCTTTCTTATTCCTGAGCACTCCCTTTCTGAAGCTATTCTGATGACAAGTCTCTTCCTCCCTCCTCAAGTTCCTCTCATGTATTTGCTTTTTTCTTATATTAAGCTCCAGCCTTCAGTATCTGAGTCAGTGGAAGGGGAGATGTGTGCCTCGTTCAGGTTGGGAAACCCACCCTTCCTCTGTCCCGCCCTGATCTCCAGGGCCCGTGACCTAAAGTCTACATGGAGGGGGCAGGGAGAGATGGAGGATTTTGAAAAGTCATTTTTTGAGGACCTGCAGATTTTTAAATTGAGGGAAATGAGAAAACCTTGAGGTTATTAGGTCCAAATTCAGAGAAAAAAAACCATGGTTAGAGAATAAAAGCATCTGTTTTTTGAGCAGTACGTGGTGCCAGGCACTTAGCACCAATCTGTGCTACAGCCTGTGAAACAGTGGTTGTTACACTTATTTCACATGGGCGAAAACTGAGGCTCAATGAGGTTTTTCTTTTTTTTATTTTTGGGCTGCACCCCGCAGCTTGAGGGATCTTAGTTCCCTGACCAGGGATCCAACCCACACCCTCAGCAGTGAAAGCATGGAGTCCTAACCACTGGACCACCAGGGAATTCCCCAATGAGGTTTTTCTGGTGAAAACCTGTGCCCTTTCTGTTGCCCACCCCGCCCCTGTCCATGGCCAAGACTGGCTGGAGGAAGGCCAGACCATGGTGGTCACACTACATATGGCCTAGTCCTTCTTCCCTGAACTTGCTATTGTCTTAAAGACCGGGTTGAGTTGGAGCTATCAACATCATTCTCACTCTCAAAAAGGAAGAGATTTCTTTGGTTCTTGATTGTAGAATCTGCTGTTTGTTGGGTCATTTCAGCAGAAATGAGGGAGTAGCCTTTGACCTGCAGATTATTTTCTGGTACTGAGTACCTTGCTTAAAATCATTTTACACCATGGCTTACAGTACCATTTCCCAATTGTGATTCATTAGGTAGATACTCTGTAAAAATAATGTCTTGTAAGTGATGAAAATAAACATTTAGTATTTACCAGTCTTTTTTAAAAAGACCCTTAGTATTCCATGGAGTATGGTTTGGGAAAGACTGACCTACTAAATAAAGGCCACGTTCATTAGTTTGACCTCCAGTGCCCTTCATGAGCTGCCTGTGCTTGCCTCTGTAGCCCTGTGTTTCACCCCTCCCCCATCCCCTGCCCCATACACCCTTTTCTGCTATTACAGAACTTCAAGAAGTTCTCTGCCGCTCTGATTGCTGCCTTATAAGCCTTTGCTCTGCCTGGAATACACACCCCCTCACTACCATCCCCTTAACTCCTAGAAAATACCTATTCGTGTTTAGGATTCAAGTCAAGTATACCTTCCCCTTAGTAACCGACCTTGGTCCCCCCAACTTCTTTCATAGTTTCTATAAAGCCCATAAGTGCACTTACATGTTTTCATATGTTCCTCCAACTGGATGCTCGTAGGGCAGGAATTATAACTTCTCATTTCTGTGTCCTTAGCACCCATCACAGTGCCTGGCTTATTTATTGAGCTGTGTGTGTGCGTGTGAGTGTATTTATTTATTTATTTATTGGCTAGTTCCACAGGTTTGGCCTTTTAGGTTAATTTTAGAATAATTTTTTAAGGTTTTTTTTCTCCAAAGCTTTTTAGGATGTTCCTAGGAATCTGATTAAGGTTACATATTAACTTTTGAATTTATAAGTTGAGGGTTCTTATAAATGGGTGTTCTTATAAATAAAAATCCTAGCGATCTATTCAAATTGTCCTTTATGTCCTTGGCTTCATAAAGGCTCTATGCAGTTCTTGGTAAGCTAATAACTATTTATAGCATCATCTTGGCCATTATGATGGGTTTTTTTTTTTTTTTTTTTGCGGTATGTGGGCCTCTCGCTGTTGTGGCCTCTCCCGTTGCGGAGCACAGGCTCCAGACGCGCAGGCTCAGCGGCCATGGCTCACGGGCCCAGCCGCTCCGTGGCACGTGGGATCTTCCCGGACCGGGGCTCGAACTCGCGCCCCCTGCATCGGCAGGCGGACTCTCAACCACTGCGCCACCAGGAAGGCCCCATTATGATGATTTTATCTCTTCTTTTAGATTTTTAACTGGGTATTTTTTATAAAACGATTGGTTTTTATCACTTGTTTAGTGGCCAACATCATCAGTGCATTCTCTTTATTATTTTTTATTTGTTGTTCTTACATTTCCCAACAATACATTTATATAATTTCGTAGTGATTATAAAGTTGCCTGCTGTTTTCCAGGCCTGGGTTTTTTTTTGCAGTTGTCTTCCAAGTCGTCGAGGTTTCAGTGCTAGAGGTTCTTCCTACGCGGGCAAGAGTGACTCTGGAATCTTCCACTCTTCTATCTCCTCAGGTTTACTGCTGGCTTGTCAATCCTGACCACCCAAAGGAAGGGGTCCATTTGTCTCAGGAAGGGCAGAGTCACTCCCTTGCCACTGTCCAGGTCTATCTTTAGGCTGTCAGCCCCTCCCCTCTGCTCTCTTCCCCTCTCTCTGGTCTCCCAGTGCCTTGCTTTGATTTGTAGTCGGAAGTTCCCCTCGTCCCGTTGTGTCTTCCCCCTCATTTCCCAAGTTCCCACAGGAACCTGAGAAGTCTGCTGTGCCCAGAGGTTAGAACGGAAACTGCAGCAAGATAACTCCAAGGGACAATGCCCAGCTGACGTCATTGCAACTTCTTTGCCTCGGCCAGAGCGGCGTTTTGGTTTTTTTCTTCCATTTTTCTTCAGGTTACTCTTCTACCCCACCCAGTCCAGTCTCTGTCAACCTCTCTTTGAAAGCTCTCTGGCATTGTCTGGTTGGTTTATGTGTTTCCTCATATTCTAATGCAAAATCCCTGGTTCCAAGTGGTGACTTAGAAGCTTGTTCTTTGGTAGAGTTGCTTTCTTTTGAAGCAGAAGCATTCCCTTGCGACTATCATAATGAACCACCCTCCCCCACCCCGTCATCATGCTTGTGTTTCCATGACACTCCTGAGAGGCAGGTAGTGTAGGGATTGTATAGCCGTGATCTCCAGGAAAACACACGTGTGCATTGAATGAGTTGTCATCAATTGTAAAAAAGAAACCTTTACTAACCCCAGTTACTATTCTTTAATTGGTTTCAGTCAAGAAGATGATAAAAGGAAACTCAGGTTTCTGGAGGGTCTAGTCCATGCCAGGCAGCGTGCTAAGGCCATTCTCATGAATTCTTTTCCTTGGCTCTTATTAGCTTACCTCCCTAGAAAAGCTCCATTTTTCTTAGTGTTTAGTAGAGGAACTAAGGCTCAAGGTTTAAAAACATGGGCTTGAGGTCAAGTCCAAGTTGAACGCTCTTTCTTCCAGATGGTTCCATGTGTGGGAATGTCACGTGTGTCAACCTGGGGCTAGAATGCAGGGGAGCGGCCAGTCACTCAGTGTCTGTTCGTTTTGTCTCCTCCCTCCAGCTGTACCTCCAGGCCCGCTTCACTTGGCGAGGGGCCCGCCTGCTCCGGCCCCTCCTGCAGTTCACCCTGATCATGATGGCCTTTTACACAGGACTGTCCCGCGTGTCTGACCACAAGCACCATCCCAGTGATGTCCTGGCGGGGTTTGCTCAAGGAGCCCTGGTGGCCTGCTGCATAGTAAGTAGCCTCTTGTCCTCGGCACACAAGCAGGGCCCTGGATGGCTTGCTTGTTAAATGTTTCCAGCTCAGTGACCAAAGCCAGGGAGCTCAGTCCTCTTCTCTGCTTGGCGTCTGAGGAGCCATCCTGCCCCAGGAGCCCTTCAGTGAAATGAGGATAATTCCTGCTTCTTTCCAGCCTGGGAGTTTTAATCCAACAGATTCTGTGAATCCTTTTCTCCAGAAATACGGAAGGTTCGTGCTCATAGTTGCAATAGCAAGAGGTCTTAGATATTATTCTACTCACTCACTCTATCCATGAGGGCAGTCAGGGTTCAAGAGGAGAAGAAACTTGCCTCAGGTCACATGTCAAGAGTCTAAATGTCTGACTCATATGTTTCTCACATGCTGCTTTGGTGATCACTTGCTATTCAGAAGCACTTCCCAGCTGCTTGGAAAACATCTACCCTTCCCACTGTGACCTTTACAGGACTTGGTCAGACCCTAAACTAGGTGTTGGCTGGGGAGGTGGGAGTATGGCGAAGGCTAAGCCCTCTCCTAGCCTGAGGGCTTTGTACAATCAAGTCACAGAGCTTCCTAGAGAATGGCCTTGGGATGGACCACATTCCGATCAGCCTCAAATGACCTACCCCTCCACGTACTTCCTCCCTGACTCCCAGTGAGGGGGGATGAGGCATTCCACCTCTGAGGCTCTATCTCTTCAGGAATCTCTGCTTTTTTTTTGCCTGCTAAGTTTTTGTTTTTAAGAGTCAAAAAGAGAAACTTTTTTTTTTTTAATCTGTACAACATTACATTTCACGCTAAAATGTTGAGGGTTTTTTTTCAGCAAACACAACTGAGCACCTCCTCTGACATTGTGCCTTCCTGGGCCCTACTCAGGGGCACTCACCCTGGTCCAGCAGGAATCCGTGTTCGAGTACCACAAATGCAGCTTGTATTGTTAGTTTAACCCTTGCTCATTCCCGGTAAGAATCATGAAGTGAGATCTAGGCCAGCCCCTGGTCCTTTCCTGGTTTTTCAGCCTGGCTGCAGCCCCATGTCTCCCTGGAATAACCTCCCTGCTTTCCTGCATTCGTCACCCTGTGTTGAAATTGTGGACGTGTGTCTCCCTTTCAATCGTTTCTCAGGGACAGGGACCCTAGTTAACATATATGTTATTCTCCCTGTGTCACCAAGGCCTCTCAGAGATTCTAGCTCAGAGTAAGTGAATGCGTGTGTAATCAACACAAAGCTAGTACTCTTGAGAACATTCTCTTGAAGGCAGAGGGACGGAGAAGGCACAGCCCTTACTTCCAAAAAAATCCCAGTCTAGTTGCTCACAGCCAGGCCAAGCACAGGAGCTACAGTACAACGAGGGACTGTCACGGGGACTGGCCAGGGCACTTCGGCAGGCAGGTGAGGCAAGAAGAGGGGCAGGGAGTTGGGGTGATCAGAGTGGACACCACAAAGAAAGCAGCATCTGAGCTGCCGGCCAGCCTCATCCCAGGAACCCTAGTCTAGGGACTGGCTGTTTTGAGGGCTTTACTCGTTGCTTTCTTTCGTTTTTCTTTTCAGTCAAGGCTAGAAGGGAGAGAAATTGGGGGAGCAGACCGTTAATGAGAGCAGCTGTCACTGAGAGCTTGTTCTCTGAAGCTTGGCCCTTTAATGTGAAGTGACAGTGGGGGATGGGTGTTTGCACGACAGGGTAACCCTTTGCTGACCGTGCCCTCTGAGCTTTGCTCTAGGCAGGAGGTCAGCCCACGGGGGCCTGCTGTGGTGTTTCCTTCTCGGCGCCACTGCCCTAATTAAAGTCTCCCGAATCCCCAATTAAAAAAATTGAAAGGTTGGGGGTTCCTTCATAGCCTTCCCCTCTTTTATAGAGCACTCTCTACGCACAATGAGACGAAGTGTCCGGGAGGATCATGGTTTATGTTCGAGAAGGGAAATGAGGGGTCTGACTTTTATCCTGTTTGGCTCGGGTGCACTGGAGCGCTGGATAGGAATTTGGTCCTAGCGTTTGTCAAGCATCTACTCTATGCTGGCTCCGCTCTGGGTCCTTTACTCATCGGCTCCTTTTAGGGACACGGAGCCATTGTATACCGCGGCCATTTTACAGATGAGGTCACTGAGGCTCAGAGAGATGACTCAAGTCATCTGAGGTCACAGCTAGTTGACAGCGGCTCCCGGGATGATCACTGACTCCAAAGCTTTGCCCTCTGTGCTTGGCAAGGGGGCACGGTCACCGGAGCTGAGGCGGCAGGAGGCACCCGAGGCATAAGCAGCCTAGGCAGCAGCTTACAGAGCAGAAGTTAAGGGTGTCAGGGGCCTTCCCAACCCTTCGGGCTGATCCAGTTGCTGCTTTCAGTTTGAAAGCCTGTTTTACAGTGTCGAGATGGCTTAGAAAAGGGTTACAAACATCTTTCCCTGTCCCACTTAGCTGTGAACACATGAGGGTAGGGACTTGACATTTATCATTTTTCTCCCAGTGCCTGACTTCCGGCCTGGTCATGGAAGCTCAGGGTCCTGGCTGGCTCAGCACTCCAGCGCTGAGGGAGCCGTTTCATCTAAGCCACCTGAGAGGCCAGGGCAAGACACTGGAGTCAGCCTAGGAGCTTGAGGAAGCTCAGCTCGGGGAAGAGAAGGCAGTGGGTCACTTCCCATCAAAGGAAGTATAAGGATCAAGACCCTGAGTTGAGCCAGAGACGGGTCTGGGGAACCAAGAGGCCATCTGAGGACACCACGTGCTGGAGGAGGGGACCGTGAGGTGGCTGAAGGGCATCTGCCTCACGGGTTTTGCAGCTTTATCGGGCGCTTTTCCAGAGTTGTACCGGGTAGCTTGCAGCCTAGGCAGGAGCCTGTGGTCTCTGCTCTGCTGTGTCTCAAAGCAGAACTTGCCCCCAAGAATCAAGGCTGTCCTGGCACATACCAGGCAAAGCCGAGTTCTCTTCTCGCCCGTGAATGGGGCTGATATGAATGGATCTTAACACAGGGACATTACCTGAGCTTGGCTAGGAGGACCAAGAAAAGGCAGCCCAGTGAGGTACAAGGCCATCGCACAGAGGTCAAGGAACCCAGAAGCCATTTCCCACTGTGCCTGGTAACCTCCTGAGCCAAGCTTCGATGGACCCCCGTCAACAGGGAAATCATATTTGCTGACATGCATTGAGAGCTCACATGCCAGCCACTATGTTAAGCACTTTACATAGACCATCTCCAGTCCCCCAAAGATCCTATTTTGAACCCTATACCCATCACTGTCCTCACTAAAAAGATGAGAAAACAGGGACTAAGGAGGATGAAGTAACAAGGAGAGGGTAGAGGGTCGACCCCAGGGCGGTCCAGCAGAGACAGGTCTGAAGACCCCAGACTCTTCTTATAAGACCTCATCTCCTGCCCATCTCACGTCCCTTCACCTCCAGGCACATGAAACTTATCAAGATTTTTCAACACCCTGAGCTCTTATCTTAGACAGCTGTCCCCTTTTGATGGAGCACACAGTTCCAGTTTCACCCCATCTCTGATGAAACCTGTGTTAGTTCCCCATGTTGCTGCTCTGACAGATTACTACAAACTTAGTGGCTTAAAATGACACAAATTAATTTTCTTAGAGTTCTTGAGTTCTGAATTCCAAAATGGGTCTCAACGGGCTAAAATCAAGGTGTTGGTAGAGCTGCATTCCTTCCGGAGGCTCTAGGGAGAGTCTGTTTCTTTGACGTTTCCAGCTTCCAGAGGCTGCCGGCATTCTTTGGCTCATGGCCCCTTCCCCCGTCTTCAAAACCAGCAGCGTAGCATCTTCATCTCTCTTTCATTCTCTCTGACCTCTGCTTACATCTTCACATCTCCTTCTGTGATTCTGACTCTCCTGCCTCCCTCTTACGAGGACCCCTGTGATTACATTGGGCCCACCTGGGTGATCCAGGATACTCTCCCCATCTCGAAATCTTTAACTTAATCACATCTGCAAAGTCCATTTTGCCATGTAAGGTAACATATTCACAGGTCCTGGGGATTAGGACGTGGCCATCTTTGGGGGGCTTCTCTTCTGTCTTTTCTGACGACAGATTGCCTAACTGTCTTCCAATGCTCCCATAGTCCTTTGCATGTTTTTCCTGCTGTGACATTCAGCCTGGTTCTGTCGTAATTGTTCAAATGTCTGTCTCCCCAACTAGACTATGGGTGCCTTAAGAGCAGAATCCATGGCTTAACCCTCTCGTTGTTCATTATCAGTGCCTGATACAGTGGCTGACACACAATAGCTACTTGATAAGCACTGGCTGAAGAATGAGTGATGAATTAGCCTGTGACCCCAGGCAAGACACTTCCTCTTGAGCCTAGTTTCCTCATCTGAATTGATCTTGGAGGCCCTTAGCTCCATGACCTTCTCCCACAGAGATTCCGAGGCACAGCCGACTTTGGACTTTGTAGTAACTGAGCTGGACCTGCCTTCTCAGATGGAACCGTCTCCATTGCAATGCCTAGGTGGCCTCTATTTGGGGATCATGACATGTCTTTAAGTCCCCAGGGGGTAGAGTGCATCACTCCAGAATGTTGGCTCAGCCACTGCAGAGCCTTGGGCAACAGGCCATGACAGCCAAGCACTTTTACCCGGGTCTGTTGAGAGTAAGTCCTGTCACAGCAAAAAGACGTGTCTAGACAAAAATCACACGCCAAACAGGAGAGGGTTTGGTCCCCTCCCTCACTGCTTACTAGCTGAACGCTTTCCAGAGGAGGAGGGCAATGGCAGCCAACACAGAAAAAAAACCTACACAGTGTTGTGAACTCAACACAGAGACACGGACACACAGGGGCAGAAGGGCAGGCACACTGATGTACATCTTCACACATGTGGACGGAGGTGCACAGGACAGAGGCACGGGGACAGACCCAGTCGTACCCAGACACAGGCATCCATCCTCTTTCCGTCACCTGCACTCAGAATCACAGATACACAGACAGGCCAAGGCAAACACAGGCACATGCTCACACACACACACACACACACACACACACACACACACACACACACACACACACACAGAGCCACCCCTCCCAAGATGTGAACTCTACAGCTGGGCTCACCATTCCCACCCCTGGCGTAACCCAGGGACCTGGACGAAGCGACAGACCTCAGTTCATTTCCTATCTGGTGACAGCTTGACTATCTGTCCACCTCCTCCCTGACCCTCCAACAGATGGCAAATTGTGGGGCCCTGGGAGGGGTCAGGGCAGGGCCAGGCCGCCATTGCTGTGGGTGCAGCAGAGGAAGCAGCTGCTCGTGAATTTCATAAACATGCAGCAGAGTCTTTCCTGGTTTTCCTCTTGCAGGGTGTGTGGCTCAGCCAGCAGTTGCTCTTTTGTGTGCTGCTATCTTCCTCCAGGATGTAGGGAAGGGCGAGGATGTTCTTTGTCTCTGCCGCAGTTAGGTGACCCCGGGAGAAAGGACAAGTGAGAATGTGAATGGAAGAAGGGTTCAGTGATGACAGCCCCCCAAGGGGAAAATGGGGCACAGAGAGAGGATGGGACACACCCAAGGACTCGTGGTGGCGGAGTAAGAACCAGATCTCGGCTCTCTTGATCCTATCTCAAAGGATTAAACTAGTAAACTCCAAACACGTGTAGTCTATGCCCTGAATTTGTGAGATCTTCTGTAACAGGAGATTCCCATCTATTTCCACTGGATTCATTCCACTACTGCCTGGGCACAGGGGAATGGATGAAATGACCTCCCGAATCATTTCTTGCCCTGCAAAAGCCTAGCTCTTTGCCCAGAAGCCCTGGGGCTGACCTTGTCATCCTGGGCCTCTACTCTCAGGTGGGCAGGGGTGCCAGGAACCCCTGGGTGTGGGAGAGAGAAGGAAGCAGAGGCAGGGGTAAGCTTTGCCCCCCAATAGATAATGACAATTTGCACAGTTCTTCTAAAATCTCCTTTCTCATTCCCCTGCTGAGATGAATGGGGTAGATGATGAGGCAGAGACTCAGGAGGGGGAGTTGTATTCCTGCCACTTAGGCATATTGGGCAAGTCACTTCCTCTCAGCTGCCTTTTCCCACCCCGCGATGTGGGGATGATACGTCTTAACATCACCTGATCTTTGGATTGAGGATTCAGTGAATTAACGGTGCCTCATGCTTGACACATGAAACACATTGATCAGATGTGTTTTGCGTGTTAAGTATGGTGCCTTGTTTTAAATATTCACAACTGGAAAGAATTGGTCCTTAAAGAGCTTAGAGTGCAGTAGTTTCCCAGCCATGATCCATAATAAGAAATACATTATAACCCAATAGAGGTACCCACACATAACTAAAATATTTCACAAAATAAGACTTATGCTTACTGTATGTGATACGTTCTAACATTTTAAATTTAACCCTTAAGAATGCTGGTAGTAACCGCCCAGTAAATTGATTTTAAACTTACTAATGACTTGTGACATGCAGTTTGAAAAACACTGGGCTATTGGGGACAGGCACGTAAACACACAAGTGCAGTAGAAGGGCACAGCCATTAGGATGGGATCCTGTCCTGGGGACAGTGGGGGCTTGAGAGAGGGGAGAGCTCATTCTTCTTGAGGGTGCTGGAAGACTAGAAGAATTCCTGGAGGAGGAGAGTCTCGAGCAATGAATGGATATTTTCTGAGATACAAAAGATAAGGAAGGGCATTTCATGCAGAAGGAATAACACAAAGACATGGAGATGGATGGGAACATGGTATGTCTTGTGACCCTAAAAAGTTCCGAATGATGGAACTTGTGGAATATTGGGGGGAAGTCAATAGTAGTAGCTCTCTTTACCCTTTCAGCTTCAAAAGGTGGGATTTCTAGAAGTAGGCGCCTGCCTTCCTCTAGCCTCTGTTATTCTTGGGTACCGTGTTCCTGAACTCTAGCTGATACTGGATCTAGCATCTTAGTGACCGCCGTCAGCCCTCTGGGTCCTCCTTACCAGAAACCCTCCTTTGTATTAGCCAAGAAGTGCCTTCCTGTGAGGCTCCTTTCAGGGCTCAGACGCCTGTTCTCCTCCACAATTGCCCGCGACTTTCCTCTGCTGCCCCAAACCCTCCTTCTTTTTACGGGACCAGCTCCCTTCGTGACCCTCAGTAGCAGTGATGGTCATGAATGATGGTAACTGAGGGAGGATTTGAAGAGCTCTTTACAGGTATGAAGCGTTTTCATGTGAATTCTCCCATTTAAGTCTTACAGAAACTGTGAGAAGGTAGATTTTTAAATAATGGTAGCACACAAATGCAGGGCAGACCCATCCTCTGAAACCATAAACCTCTTCATTTTGCATAAATGCAAGTCTAGACGAGAGTGTGACTTGGCCAGGGTCATAGAGCAGTAGCAATTTGGGGACTAGATCCTGCTGCCTGACTCCTCGTATGACTCTTTCTACCTCATCAAGTGCCCTTTCAGATATACCAGGAAATTACTCAGTATGGACACTGACAAGCTCCCGTGCCAGAAAATCACTGAAAGGCCTCTACTGAGGTCAAAAAATAATTATTGCAATCAAGTAACTCCCATTTAGTCAAAAGACAGGGCTGCCAAAGATGACTTTTCTTTAGACGGCACTTATTATACGTAGGGCATGAGAGTGAGCTGAAACCCAAGGCAAAGAAAAATTATTCCTTCATCAATGAGATTGTTTATTACGGTAGAGCAGGATGCCCAAAGGATATCCCAAGACCAGGGCATCAGGGTGTATGCAACAGGGGCAGCCCATGGTTTCTGTCCTCACAGTGGGGTGGACTAGATTTATTGAGGCTACGCTTGCTGGGCTCTGAGCACGGTACATTCGCTTGAGTATCTCATTGTCTAAAGGGGAAGCATGACATAGCATTTATAGCATTATGTCTGCACTCGAGCCTGTAGGCCTCACGCGAAGACAGAAGTTCATTAAAAGTTCAGCGTGCGTACCAAAGAGCAGATTCGAGCAGCTTAAGGAAGGGCTCATGGAGCCCAGTGTATAGATAAGGAAGCTGCTCTCAGAGAGATTACAAGATGTCTAAGACACACAGCCAGTGAGTGGCAGGTCTATGGCTTGAGCCCGTCTGTTCTTCTCCATGGACTGTCCACTGATGGCTCTCCTCACTCGAGTCTACATAACAAACACCACTAGTGTTTGTTCAATGCAGATTCTAGGCCACACTTCTAGTAGGTCTGGGTGGGCCCAGGAATCCGCTTTTTCAAGAAGCACCCTGCTGATTCGGAAATAGACGATCTGAAGATTATACTTTGAGAAACATTGGAATAGACAGCTCGGTTTTCTTCTGATTCTGAGATTCCAAAATTCTTCCACTCTTACGTTTATGTGCTCTGTGTTGGCATCTAAGCTCAATGAGGGCTTATAAAAATTTCAATATATAAGGATGTGGTGCCTGTCTTCAAGGAGTTCTCTTATGCACTCTCAGGACTTGAAACACTCAGGGACTCCAGAAATATTTAAAGGACAATTTTGTTGTCATAATCTGCCCTTAAAAAAATGACACTCAGGGCTTGCTGACTCAGCAATTTGCAGCAATGGGAGTGGAAACCTGGCTGCAGACGAGACTTTTTGTTTCTGGCCAGTGGTTCTTGGTGAGCTCCAGGCAGGCAGCACCTAGGCCAGGCTGGGCTGTGTGCTTTGGGCATCTCCAGAGCTGGTGAATGCTGGTAACGAGGCATTGGAAGCATCTTCCTTTTTGATTGTGCTGACTCATTCCCCAAAATAGCCCCAGAAATTATTGGACTTTGAGAGCATATCCTATCTGCCCTGTGGAAAACTCCCATCTCATATGGTCTTTATGTCTGGCTTGAATCTATACAGGCTTTCACCTATTCGTCCATATTCTCAATCATTTCAATTTTCCCCTCTCTAATTTTCCTTGTTTCTGGTTCCTTCTCTTGTTTCTTTTCTTTCCACCCAAGGGGCAGGGGAAGAGACGTGACTTGATGTGGGTAGGCACTGAACATGCAAGCCAGTGATCATTGCTCTGTTTATTAACAAGCCCCACTTGCTCATTTTGTGACATCATATAATCCTTTGAGTAAACCTCTGAGGTAGGCATTGTATCCCTCATTCAGGTATTTTGCTGAAAATGGCAAAACTTGGATTTAAAGACAAGTCTGTCCCACTACCAAGAGCAAAGCCTGTCATCAGTGCTACATGGAGAGTGGGAGGTGGTGACCCAATGGCACAGTAACAAGAGTTGCCATTTAGAAGGAGACTCCTGTACATGTCTCATCTCATTACCGCCAACAGGATTCCTCCAGCCAGGAGTTGCCCTGTTTGTGTGTTTGCTCTCGGTGGAAGGGCTTCATTGTCTTGAGTGCTTGTCTGAATCAGATTACTACGCCCTCAGATCACAGAAAAGCTTGCCTTTCTGACTCGGGAGAAGGTCAGAACCACTTTCCCAAGCAAATATTTGAGGGAGCCAGAATTTTAGAAGACAGAGGAAAGCAGAGCTGTCATTTTTCCCCTAGCGTAGTTACCCAAACTTGAAGAGTTTCGTTGGGAACAAGTAAGAGATTTCTAGAGTTAAAAACAAAACTAGAAATAAAAGCATTATGTCCCCCTGCACACATACATGCCACCTCCATCAACGGCAGTTGTGTCCTCAACGTTTCAAAAACCCATCTCTTCTTTGTCTTCACTGCATGGTGATCTTACAGGACTCATCCTCTCCTAGATTCTGCAACAGTGTCCTGACCGGGACCCCTGCCTTTGGGCCCTCGGCTCCCTTTCTGACGCCTTCTCCTGCTTAGGTAATCAATGATCTTAATGCAAGTCTTCCCAACGTGCTGCTTCCCTGTTTCAGCCTTGACAGTGGCTCCTCGGGCTGTGCCAGACCCCTTCTCAGTATCTGGCTCCCCCTCCAGCCTCACTGACCGCTCAGCCCTCCCTATACTGAGCTTCCTGCGGCCCCTGAACGAGCTGGGCTCCCTCACTCCTGTGCCTTTGCACGCGCTACTCCCTTTGCCTAGAATAACATTCCTGGCATTCACCACCTGGCTTACTCCTACTTATCCTTCAAAGCTAAGCTCAAATATACCTCCTTTGGGGGAAGCCTTCTAAGGTCCTCTCCCCTCCACTTCAGCCTGGGTTAGATGCCACATTCTCTGTGTTGCTTTAACACCCCGGCTTCCCTGTGTCATAATCCTCAGAACACTATTGTAACTGCTCTATTTACCCGGATCTCTCCCTCATTGCCCTGTGAGCTCCTGGAGGGCAAAGAACTCTCTCTCTTCTGTATATTTATCATCTCAGGGCTTTGGCACGGAGCAGATGTTCAATAAGTGTTTACTGATTGCACTTTTCAAAAAAGCAATCTGTGAAGGTAGAGGAGAAGATAAATGGAATTGAAAGCATATGCTCAAGGTAGGAGAACTTAAAACTCTCCCTGGTGCTTCGCGCCTAGATTTCAAGTTTGCCAAGACTGTCGTCTGATCGGCTCTTTCACACCACAGAGGAGGTCTGTGCAGTGGGG
Source organism: Grampus griseus (assembly GCF_964374135.1). Taxonomy (NCBI): domain Eukaryota; kingdom Metazoa; phylum Chordata; class Mammalia; order Artiodactyla; family Delphinidae; genus Grampus; species Grampus griseus. Next base: position 135,942,319 of record NC_139017.1, read on the forward strand.
CTGTGGGCTGGGAGTGGCTTTGTCCCTCAGACCTGGGGTAGCCACCTAATTCGTGTAGACCCTTCCCAGCCTGGGCCTCTGGGTTTTCTTTCCAGGTGGAAATCATCTTCTGCAGGAAATAGAACTGGCCTTTCCTAGTCCTTTTTGTATTCTGCTGTTCAAGCATGAAGAAGGAGCCCTGTTTGAGTCTTGACGGGATCGTGTTTCATGATCCCCCAAAAAGTGTTTGCGTAACCTCAGGCCACGCTGAAGGCAAAATACAGCTTAAGGGGGGATCCTGCTGGACCCGACTCCATTTTTTATCTTGCCGCTGGGGTGTGTGCATGTGGCGTGGGAGGGTGTGGTCCCCCTGACATCCGTAGGCGTTCTCCGTTGCCGATAAGATCCAAGGCCAGAGTGCTTGCTTCCAGTGGAAAGAAGTGGAGGAATTCAACAGCAAACATTTTATAAGCTCCTGGTGTGTGCAAGGCTCAATGCAAAGGCCTGTGGGTGATGTGGGATGATTAGGGCTGGGCTGCATCCTCAGGAAGCCTCTCATTAGGAAGAAAGACTGATGGGCAAAGTTTTGGAGACACGAGAGGACGTGGCTTACTCTAGGCCCAGACACGACCTTGGTACCCACACAAGGAACGCCTTTATTGAACTATGTGCCAGATGCAGGTTTAGTTCTTATCAAGTACATTCTTGCCTTTAACCTTCATTTCATTCCTATCTTGCAGTTCGGAAACGGAAACTCTTAACATGTAGTGGATATGAGCTCAGGAAATTAAATTGGGAAGTCAGCCAGTAGATGGAGGTGGTATCGGGATCTTGAAGGGAGGGATGTTTGTGTGAGGGTGTCCCCTGCCGTCTTTGCCCTCAGCACATGGCACACAGGCTGGGAGAAAGATCTCTAAGGAATGAGATTCGTAAGAACCCTTATTTGGTGGCGCTCGCTGCTAGGCTGGAGAAAGTGGAGTTCAGAGCCAGCGATGGAGAGACTGACCGAAATCTCTTCCTCGGGGACAAAGTGAAGGAGGAAGGGGAAGGTAATTTCCAGGTAGAGATGAGGACATAGGCTCTCCACCTGTCAGAGAAGAGTTGAAAAGTTTAATGATCTCCTATAACTTTAATCATGTTTGTTCAGATTTCCTTATACTGGGGGCAACTGAAACCCCCCTTCCCCACCTGTTTGTAAAGGGTTCCCGTGCAGGGGGAGCCTAGGGCCTCCTGGCAGGGTTGGGTACAAACCTTTTCTCTCCTGGTTCTCAAGCTGGCCCTGGCTACGAGACAAACCTTTCTGTGCCACGGTTCTCACTGTTCACACCGCCTTAGAAAAGAAAGAGACAAAAGGCTTAATTTTTTCCTTTGCAAAATGGTACATTCAATAGCACTCAGGCTGCAAATGTCTTAAAATGTCCCATTTCTTGGCTAATATTTCACTTTCTTGCTGTAGGATAGAAATCGCCTAGCCTTCTTTCTGTATATATATATACATATATATATTTTTTTAACCAAAAACTAGTAGTGAAATGTTTAAGTAATATATATATAATGGGTACAAAAATTCAAAACATACAATACAAAGGATTTTATGGTGGCCAGTAAATAAGCCTCCGCTTCCCATTTGCCTTCTAGTCACCCCATGCTCCTGGGGTGACCAGCATCACCTGTGTCTTGCTGTGATTTTGATTGCACTTTGCTGATGGCTGTATCGCTACAGAGAGAACACTGTGGAAATTGGTTCAGCAAAGGATCCAAGTCACTTCTGTGGCCAGGCCCTGGCTGCAGAGCCTTGGTATTGGTGCAGTCTTATTAAGAACTTCATTTTCTTGCCTATAATGGGCCCTGAATGAAGTCACAGGGCCGTCATTATTAGTGAGCACGTGACCATCTGCAGGACAGACTCTTCCATCCAGAGAGCCGTTAGCCATAGGACCTTTGAAGTGTTTTAGCCACTAAAACACTAGTGGCTAAACTCAGCCATATGTTTCCTATTAAATTACATGACTGACAGCTGCCTCTTATGGCTACTTAGTACAAACGCCTGTTGCTTAATGGCTCAAATGGATATCTGTGTATTTATTTTGCCACCTAATACAAAGCATAAATTTTTCTTACTCTGGTAACTTAGCAAGTTCTTGAATCTTTCATCATAAGCTAACTGAGACCGGAACTCTGCCCGAGCCATCCTTATACCCTTGTGGGTAAGCGTTCAAGTAAAGGTTTCTCAGCGATTCTAAGAACGACTCCGTGAGGGCACATGCTCAGGAGGAGGAAGGAGGTTGGGAATAAGCGATAGGAGAATTTTTGTTGACCTTTCCACCGGGTTAGTTGCTGACTCCTTCAGTCAGGAGACCCTGGCTTCTCGACCCCCATCAAATTGTTGACATCACTGGGCTTTCAGGAAAAGGTGATAGCGACGGCTTCCTTGCTCCAGCGCCTGCCGATAGGAATTCGTACTGGCTGATCTCTTTTGGTTACACCCTAGATTCCTTTGTGAGGAAAGGGAAAGTATCACAGACTAATGACGGTGACTAATTATGACTTGCTTCCTTTGTGTGAGAACTTATCTTTCACTGCTACTCATTTACCTTGAGAAATAAGGAAGTGGGGCTTGCACACAGGGGGCACTGGACTGAGAGCCCACGGAAGTGCGGGCTGCCCCTGCCATGGCTGTGCAACGTCGGGCGTGTCACTGCCTTTCTCTGGGCCTCCGTTTTCCTCTCTGTACAAGAAGACTTGGACTCTGTGGTCTCCTTGGTCCTTCCGTATTCAAAGATCTACAGTTTGGAGGCGCCTTTCTCTAAAGTCTATGCTCCTATGGTCTTCCCTTTGCCTTTGCCTTTGCCTCTCCCCAAGGCTCAGATGTCAGTGACTGATTGGAATCTCTGATTTTGTGCTTCTAGGTTTTCTTCGTGTCTGACCTCTTCAAGACCAAGACGACACTCTCCCTGCCTCCTCCTGCTATCAGGAAGGACATCCTTTCACCTGTGGACATTATCGACAGGAACAATCACCACAACATGGTGTAGGTACTACCCACCTCCTGAGCTGTTTTTGGAAAATGACTGCTGACAGCAAGTTTTTGCTGCTCTCCTATCTCATCAGACAGTAGAATGTAGGGAAAAACTTTTTGCCCGACTGATTTTTAAAAAGGAAAAAAAAAGTCTTACCTTGTGGCCTTCCAAAATAGGTAGTGTTCACCTATATGGAAACAACAGCAAACTAACAGCAAGTGCGGGAATCCTGGATGTGCAGTTGGTTTAAGTGTTCATGTTCTAGTGAACACGGGCTTGTTCCGGAACAAACACTAAGATGATTTGAGTAGAGCCTGCCGGTCACCTGTGTGACCTGAGGAATCCCAGGCCTGTTGGAAAAGCTCAAATTCACCTTGTAGCACACGACGCCAGAAATAGCACTGAATCAAGAAAATAGCCATGGGGCGCTCCCCTGTTGTGTCTCTCTGTCCACACCACTCGATTCTCCACTGTGACTTTGGTTCGGGAATCTTATTTGTTTGTTTGTTTTGTTTTTAACTGTAAGAAGTGAGCACGTTTGCTCAGTCAAGCGATCAGATCCTGAATCCAAATTCCCAGTTGTGAAGCCTTATCACTCACTTCCTCAGCCCAGTAGGCCAGCAACCGCAGTCCCTCACTTTAGCGATTAGGTGACTCTTTGTGGATGAGTGAATTTCACAAATAGCACAATTTCAGAAGCGCTCGAGGGCACAGGCCCTCCCGTGTCTTCTCTTGATGCCCCAGCCTGTGATGCTGAGATGTAAATTACAGGATGCTGATGTCGTGTACATCAAACACTGGGGCACTGCCATGCTCAAGTAGTGATGGTTAGCTTCGGTTACTGCTTTCTTCCTGGAAACCCTTGCTGGGTGCCCACCGGGATTGCCTGGGAGCGCCCGGAGACGAGCAAAGATGTGGTCTGCCATCAGCTGATGGAAAGCAGCCTTCCATGCAAGAGATGAAGGAGTGGAGGGGGCAGAATGAAAAGTGAAGCAACCCTTTGGCTACTCAAAGTCTGAATGAGCCAGAGTAGCAGACAGTCTCACATCCCAGAGGCTGCCCTTCCAGATAAAGTGGGGGTCTCTGGGGGAGCCGCTCTTGCTAAGCTGTGTAAAGCACTATTGTCTTGGGGTTGATCTCTAGGGCAGTTCTTGGTAGGTTCTGCTGGGCAGAACACGTGGGTTAAATCTCCGTAGAGTTTCCTCATCCTCTCTCCGTAAGTGTCCTTCCAAGCAAGGTCCCACTCGAGGCAGCAGACAGGGACCGCTTCTACTGAACCTTTGAGGAAAGGAGGAAGGAAGAAATGCTTTCAGATCTCGGATGCAAACCTTTCAAAGGGCTAAATGTAACCACATGGGTCAACCACATGCACATCCTTACAACAGAAGCCGTCCTTTCATTTCAACTTATAGCAAGCTATGATTTTTATATATAAATATTATATAAATAATGTATAAAACATTAAAAGTTAACTATGTAAAATATTATTTCTGAAACAATTTTAGCTATATCCACTATGACTATAAACTGTGTCTCGACCTGTGTTATTTACATTAGCTGCTTACAAAAGCATGGAGTTCATTTTTTTTTAATATCAACTAAAATATTGTAGTTCTGTGCTAGACATTGTTTTTACAATGAAAGAAATAACTGCAACTAGAGAAAACTGTATAAAAACATTAAATTGTCAGTATTTTTGTAAGGTTCCATTTTGTAAAGAGAATAATATTCAAAGACTTTTGTAGAATACAAAGTGAAAACTTGTATCTGCGAAACTATACTTGTATTAAAGGTGCTTTTTAAATAAAAGCTCATAACAACTAAGGAGGGAGTTGGAAGCTCGGAATGATTGAGGGGGTTGGTCTTGGGTGGGTGGGAGGAGGGGGATTTGAAGGCTGTGCTCCTCGAGGGGCCTCGCCTCCCCTCAGGGCATCACCGTGGGATTCTCTCAATGGAAAATATGGTGGCCATGGTACTGTCGACAGGGATGCCCCAAGCTCTTTCATCTCTGAGAGCCTGTTTGCAGAGTGAACAGAGAGAGCTCCGGTCCTGCTCTCCTCTCAGGGTCTTCTAAAGAGCTTTTGTATTCAAAAGGGGGGTTTCCTTGGGGCAGGGGGAGCTGTGGGTCCCCGAAAGCAGATAAGGAGCAGGCTGTAGATAAGGTGTGCTTCGGGAGGTGACAAAGGGAGTCCTTTACCCAGCCGGCGACATCAAAGGAAGGAGGCTGCACCGCTAAGAATGGTATTTGCCCCCTGCTTTCCTTCCCTGTGTCTCCTCAGCCTGGAAGAAGCTGGACGTTCACTCACATTGTTTAAGCACCTGCGTGCCAGGCGCTGTGGCCTATTTGTCGCTTTTGATCCTTCTAGCAGTTCTTATTTTGAGAAATAAGGACGGCTAAGGAATGCAAAGATGATGTTTAAGGTCGTAGAGGAGTAAACTGCAGGCCAGAGCTTGGATTCATTTCCTATTTTGCTGCTGTCACAAATTACCACCAACTTGTGGCTTAAAACAGCACAAATGTACTATCTTCTCGTTCTGGAGTCTTCAGGGGCTCCGTTTCCTGGAGGTTGCAGTCAGCTGGTTAGCAACCTTAATTCCATCTGCTACCTTAATTCCCCTTTTGCCATGTCACATAACATATTTACAGGTTCTGGGGATTAGGACATGGTCATCTTTGAGGGGACCATTATTCTGCCTACCTGTGGCCGCCAAAGATTCACATCCAGCCCACATGCAAAGTACATTCACCCTATCCCAACATTCACCAAAGTCTCAACACATTATAGCATCAATTCAAAATCTCAAATCTCATTATCAAACTACATCCTCTAAATAAGGTAAGGATGAGGTTCTGGGTTTAATCCATCCTGAGGCACAATTCCTCTCCATCTATGAATCCGTGAAACTTAAGAAATAAGTTATCTGCTCCCAAAATTCTATGATGGGACAGGCATAGAATAACAGTTATAGACATTCCTAGTCAAAAGAGAAAATGGAAGGAAAGAGGGAATCATTGGTCTCAAGCAATTTTAAAATGCAGCCAGGCAAACTCCCATTTGATTTCAGGGCCTGGGAATAAACCCATGTGGCTTGTGGCTTCCTTTCTGCCACCAAGGTCAGCCTGCTCTTCACTGCTACACCAGCCTCACTCAGGTCCCTGTCCTAACTCAGCATTTTCCTGTAAGTGGAGTTGTAACTTTGGACCCCACAATGCAGCAAGGGAGATTCTTAAGGCCAGAGTCCAAAGTTTTTCCTTCAAATCTAGGGGAACAAAGTTCCAGATAGACAAAATAACTTCCTGGCAGGAGGAGGGGGGTACACAGCAAGTTAGTGGGGGAGCCGGGGAGACCAAATCAGGTCATTCCGTACTGCTTGTCTCCCTGTCTTCCCATTATACCTTTCCAATAACACTTGGTGAGTTAAACTAGTCTCAAGGAGGGAGAACGCCATTTCATGGGCACTTAAGGAAAGATGGGGCCTGTGCCATGGTATGGTGCAGCTCTGGGATTCAGATCTAAATATTTCAGTTATTTGTTGATTAATACTAATTAAGTACTCTGTACCAGGCACTGGTAAACACATGAGGTAGGACAGTGGATAAAAGGGACGGGGTCTCAGCTTCGAGGGAATTATGGGCTACAGAAGAATGCAAAAAAATCAAATGATCACACAAATAGGTAAGTAAGAAGAGCGTTAGGAAGAAAGAATACAGGAAGCTATGAGAGATGTCATTTGGAGGACTCTGTCCTATCTGATGGTGGTTTTTCTGAGATCTACCAAGGGCCAAAGCCTGTGTATACCACTTATCTACACCAATGACATGAATGAAAAGAGCTCTGCCAGATGTAGGTCTAGGAGGAGAGACAAGTAATTACGGTAGTGTGATAAGGGGAGGAGGGGAGGTGTTGCAGAACCATGAGTAGAATGAGTCAGACTTTGACGTCCTCCATGTGGACCCTCTCCGTATCTCTGGTAAGCATCCCTTCTAGGACATTCAACCCTGAAAAAACATTCCAGCTTCTGCATGAACCAACCCTTCCAATGACGATAATTGTGCCTTCAACAGCCCTTTGCAGTTTTCTGAAAACTTGAGTGCACACATCACATTTGGATTCTCCTCACCTCCTTAGGAGAAAAGATGAGGCATGAATGGCCCCAGATGTCAGAGATGAATGTAGGCTCAGGGAGGCTTTGGTAGTTTTCTTTTGATACCAAAACAGTTTGTAAATAATAATGAACAAGAAAAAGAGAGACAACATCTTTTTTAAACTTTCTAAGAGAGGATATACAAATGGTAGATAAACATAGAAGTGTGCTCAGCTTTATTAGTCATGGGGGAATGCAAATTAAAATCACAGTGAGATATTACTACATACTGTGACATCCTTGTCTAACTTAAAAAAACTGACAGTACAAATGTTGGTGAGGAGGTGAAACAATTGAACTTTCATTCACTGCAAGTGGGGATATAAATTGGTACAGGCATTTTGGAAACTGGCAGTATCTACTAAAGCCAATAATATGCATACCCCATCCCCCAGAAATTCCACTCCTAAATATACACCCAACAGAGGGATGTATGTGTTCTCACCAAAACTGGAAACAACTCAAATCCCCATCAACAATTGAGTTAAAAAGTGAAAATGAAAGAGATCATTAAAAAGTATAATTAAATATTCACATGAGGAATACCATTTAGCAATGAAAATGAACAAACCCCTGCAATGCACAACAATATGACTGAATTTCACAGAAAGAATATTGAGTGAATGGAACCAGGCACAACAGAATACATACTGTGTGAGTTCATTTTTATGAAGTTCAACACAGGCAAACTCACAGCAAAAGAAACAATTAACAAAATGAAAAGACAACCTACTGAATGGGAAAAAATATCTGCAAACCTTATATCTGATAAAGGAGTTAATATCCCCAAATGTAAAGAACTCATACAACTCAATAGCAAAAAACAAATAACCCAATGTAAAAATGGACAATGGACCTGAATAGACATTTTTCCAAAGAAGTATAGGAATGGCCAACAGGTACATGAAAAGATGTTCTACATCACTAATCATTAGGGAAATGCAAATCAAGACCACAATGAGATATCACCTCATGCCTGTTAGAATGACTAACATCAAAAAGACAAGATATAACAATTGCCGGTGCAGCTGTGAAGTAAAGGGAACCCTTGTGCGCGGCTGGCGGCATGGTGAACTGGGACAGCCACTGTGGAAAAACAGTATGGAGGTTCCTCAAAAAAATAAAAGTAGAACTATTATATGATCCAGCCATTCCACCTCTGGATATATATCTGAAAGGAATGAAAATCCTGTGTTGAGATATCTGCACCCCATGTTTATAGTAGCATTATTTACAATAGCCAAGACATGGAAATAGCCTAAGTGTCCATCAACAGATGAATGGATAAAGAAGTTGTGGAGGGGCTTCCCTGGTGGCGCAGTGGTTGAGAGTCCGCCTGCCGATGCAGGGGAAATGGGTTCGTGCCCCGGTCCGGGAGGATCCCACATGCTGTGGAGCGGCTGGGCCCGTGAGCCATGGCCGCTGGGCCTGCGCGTCCGGAGCCTGTGCTCCACAACGGGAGAGGCCGCAGCAGTGAGAGGCCCGCGTACCGCAAAAAATAAAAAAAAAAAAAGAAGTTGTGGAATATAGATACAATGGAATATTATTCCGCTATAAAAAAGAAGAAATTCTGACATTTGCAACAACATGGATGGAACTGAAGGGCATTATGCTAAATGAAATGTCAGACAGAAAAAGACAAATACTGTATGATCTCGCTTATACGTGAAATGTAAAAATAACAAAAAGAAAAAGAAAAACCAAACTCATAGAAAAAGTCATCAGATTTGTGGTTACCAGAGGCAGGGGTTGTGGAGAGGTGGAACTGGATGAAGGTGGTCAAAAGGTACAGACTTCCAGTTACAAGATAAGAACTAGGAGTGTAATGTACAACATGATGATGTAGCTAGCACTGCTGTGTGGCATATAGGAAAGTGGTTAAGAGAATAAATCCTGAGTTCTCATCACAAGGAACAAATATTTTTCTTAATATATATATTTTGTATTATAAGAGATGATGAATACTAACTAAACTTATTGTGGTAATCATTTCACAATATATGGACGTCAAACATTATACTGTGCACCTGAAACTTATACAGTGCTGTACGTCAATTATATCTCAATAAAACTGGGGGAAAAAAAAAGAAAAAACCCAAAACAAGCAAGCAAAGACAATGCATTTCAAGGAGTTCAGTAAGAACAGAAAATTCCAGAGCAATGATTATACCTTGGTCAGAAAAACACACTTGAACCAAAATAAATATTTGTACCACTTGATTCCTAGCATTGAAAGGGCCTGGTAGGAAACCAAGGAAATTATTTGACTGTCATAATGATACTCAACCTTGTTTTTCTCTACTCATCTCCTATCACAGATTCTCAAAAAGGGGATCACTGACTTTCCCAGCCCCCATTCAGCTGATCATGTTCTATGTATTTGAGAAAACAGGAAAGCACTTGAGATGTCTCATTAGCCTGGTTATTGCTGCTTCCTTCCTTCGACATTGTGCTGTGAGGGTATGATGTTTGGGGCTCTGGCAGCTACCTTGCCAGCCATAAGGAAAAAGCCAGAACCTCACAGAGCAGTTGACCAGTGCCCTAGGTGGATCAGCTCTGGAGGCACCTGCGTCTAGACATCTCATTATGTGTGATAACGAAATGCCCCTGTTATTTCAATAAATTCAATTCAACGTTAAAAGAAAATCAGAAAAAGCTCATCTACAGTGATAGAAGTCAGATCTGTGATTACCGTTAGGGGGCATATCGACTGGGAGAGGACTTAATGTGGGTGGTAGTCACTTTGTGAAAATTTATTAAGCAGTACATTTCGATTCACGTATTTGTCTATTGCTATGTCACACTTCAACTGAAAAAGGGAACAGAAGGAAATTTGTTCAATGCCAAAGGAAAATAAAAAGATTGACAAGATATTAGCAATTTTTACTTCCTAAATAGCTTTCAAACTCATCCCTTCCCTTTATTCCCTTTATTTATGTGAGGCCCCATTAACTCTTTTTTAACCAACTGCAATAGCCTCTTTACCAGGTATCACTGCTTCAGTCTACATTCTTGTAAGAATTCCTCCATACAGCGGCCAAAGGGAACCTTCTAAACACAAATCTGACCATGCCACTCACCTGCTCAGGGAATAAAATCCTTCACATGGTATTTATTCTTCTTTTTAAATTTATTTCAAAAAATGTAACATAATACAGAGAATAACACGAGAACCGTGTGCCTACCACTCAACTATAAGAGATTAGCATATTGCCCTATTTGTTCCAGATCAGATATTGTTGTTGTTAAGAAAGAAGCGGTTGAGATACAATTTTAGCCCAGTCCCTTCATTCCACACAGTCTCTCCGCCAGGTAACTATTATCCTGAATTTGGTGCGTGCCCTTTCAAATCAGGTTTTCTTACTTGACCCAACATATGTATGCATCCATGAGCCCTATATAGAATTGTTTAGTGAGTGTTAAATAAGCATATATATAAATAGTATCAAAGTAGTATGTTTTTTATAATCTGCTCTAATCACTCAACATCGTGTTTTTGCGATTTATCCATGATGGCACACAGATCCGTAATGTTCATTTAACACTGTAGCATCACTGTATGGGTAAACCATACCTTATTAATCCATTATAAAGTTGATGGACATTTAGATTGTTTCCAGTTTGTTGCTATTGCAGACAGTGCAGAAATAGACTCCTTTATGTATTTCTCCTTTTAGTCCCAATACACAAAGAAATGGAATTGCTAGATGGCAGAGTATATGCGTCACCACTCTAACAGATATTATTGCCAAAATGCTCTCAGAAGTAGTTGTATCAAATTTATACTATTACTAGCAGCATATGTAATTTCTATGTGATTTCCATCTTCAACAACTGGTACTGTTGGACTTTAACATTTTAACAATCTGGTAAGTGTGAATAAGCAAAATCCCTCTGAATTTTCATTTTCATCTTGCACACTAAATAGGTTGAGTGTGTGTGGTTTATAATTTTTTATTGTGAGCTTATCTATAGCAGGGTTTCTGTTGTCTATGGGAGTCCCATGCATCCTGGTCTCTAAAAAGCAATTTTGTGTTTGCTGCCGCCAGGAAGGAATCCCAGGGGGTTCATAGACCCTGGGCTATGCAATCAAATTATGTTATTCTCTTTTTAAACTTTCTAAAGAAGGATTTCAGAAAACAGTTCAGTCCTATTAGATGGATATATAGGACTGTGTGATTTAGCTTTTATGTGCCTCTCCAACTTCAACTTCAGCCAGAAGTTATTACCTTGGTTTTATACTCTCCTTTTATTTCTGATACATGGAATGTCTTTTGATCTGGTCCATGTATTAACAGAGGAAGGGAACTATATTCAGTGGAGAGAACTGTTGTATTTTATTCAGTATTTCTATGTGTTTTTTCTGGGAGAGGTAGTCCTACGTTAATGAAGTCTGCCATGTCGCTAGATTTGGAATTTCAGCATGGGATTCCTTTCATGATCTGGGATTTTCCTATCCCTCAACCCCTATTTCTTGTGATACACCTACCTTTCCCCTTGTCCCCTAAAATCCAGCTATGCTGAATTGCTTGCAATTCTCCCAAGCTCATATCACTTTGCTTTTGCATATGTAGCTACCTCTTCCTAGTTATTGTCAAGAATCAGATCTGCCTCCACCTACCTGGGAAAACTCTGAGCCCAGAGGTTGCGTTGGATGGCTTTGCTGACCTTCCACTGTCGTCTTGCTCTGCAATTGACTAGATGTCCAACTATCTCACCTATTGACTGTGAACTCCTTGCAGGCAATGACAATGTCTTATCCTTCATTTCCTTAGGATGGAGCACAGTGGCTAGCACAGAGTAAGTATTCGATTAAATATTTTTGATTGAATAGATGACTAGAGAGTCCCTTCTTTAGTATATATTTGGAAGTGTGTGTGTGTGTGTGTGTGAATTATATATGCAAGGATGTACATGTATTTGCCAATACACAATTGTGTATCTCTGGGCATGCACGCAAGTGTGTGTGTGTGTGCGTGTGTGTGTGTCCAAGTATATGCACGTACGTGAATGTTCACTCTGCTTCTTCTGAGTGGGTGACACAAACTCTTAGGTGGCAGTTGTGGGGATGCTATGATGTTTGTGGTGACAGCGGAGAGGGGGAATAAAGGATAATTGCCACTTTGGTGCCCAAACTGTGGAATATGTGGTCCAAGCAGCTCTCAGAAACTCGCCCCATGGAAGGTGCCTTTTATGGGGGGTGGGGGGGTGGAATCCATTGTACCTAAGTAAGCACTGCACTGCCCTTGAATTCAGGGTGTTGGAACGAGGGGTTGGAAGGAGTTTTGACATCAGTGGTACAGCCTCAGTGAACAATGACTCCTGTGGACCTCATCTCTTTAACTCCAGTAGAAGCTATGTGCCAAGTTTTCACTTTTCATTTTCTTTTTAATCCTTTAAGGCCAGTTCCTGCCTCACACCGGGGCCTCTTTCCATCCCATTAAGCCTCTGCCTTCTATTTCTGTGTTTCCTTCCCTCTCATTACTCTGGCATGTGTGGGCAAACAGAAACTTTCTACTGGCACTCTCACTCGACATCTTTCTCTTTCTGCCTGATTCACGGGAGGCTGTCTGGGGGTCCACCTTGATTGGCAGGGGAGTTCCACGACCATGATGTCACCTCTGCTCAGTTGGAGGACCCCAGCATGAATCAAGACATCAGAGGAAATGAGTGGTGATCCCCCAAGGAGACAAGCTCATAAAATCATCATCAGTGACAGCAAAGGAAATTAAGGAAAACTGAGGTCAGAGTTATAAGAGTACAGCCAGTGTTTGTTTATTCATTCCTCATTCTTTCAGTGAATGTTCACTGAGCCCCTACACTTTGAATAAGACATAGTTCTTGTCCTCAAGGAATTTACAGTCTAACAAGGGAGACTGATGGATGGATAAACAGAAAGACAAAAGTAAGCCCAGGATACTCTGGAAACCCAAAAAAGAGGAGTCTAAATGACAGGAAGATCAGAGAGGAAGCAAATTGTAAAGAACATGGGTTCAGAGTCAGATAGACTTGGGTTTAAATCTCCAGCCTGCCACTTAACTACATAAGCCCCTCACTTCTTGAACCTCTGTTTCTTCAGTTGGATGTTGGAGATAACATAATACTTACGCAAAATGGTTATAATGATTAAATGAAATATTTTAGTATAGAGCCCAACTCACCACAAGCATTTAAATTGAAGATATTTTCTATCTTATATAGATATTGCTTAATGTTAAATTTTGAAACAAGTAAGAGATGGCTAGATAAAGAAAAGGGAGCATGGTGTTCTTGTCAGAGAACACAACCATGTCCAAAGGGCTGACACATTTCATGAGCTGATATATAGCTTGATGTGGTTGAAATAAAGGGATCGCATGTGAAAGCAATGGCAGATGAAGTCAGAGAGGTAAGTTGAGGCCAAATCATGAAGTCTTGTATACCTACCTAAGAAGTCTGAGCTAGTATCTCTGGAGGTTTTCAAAAGGGAGTAACATGATTAGATTTGCATTTCTAAGAAGTTTCTCTGAGGCAACTTGACAAAAGAGCCTTAGCATGGACATATAATTTGCTCTACTAATGTTACTTCTAGGAATTTATCATAAGGAGATAATTAGAAATAAAGACAAAAGTTTATGTACAAGAATGTGTGCTGAAGGCACATAAGGAAATTGGAAACAATCTAAATGTTGACTAATTGGAAAACGATTAAATAAATCACAATACATCCAGTTGATGCAATATTTTAAAGCATTCAAGTACATTTGGCAATATTTCAAGGTATAGGGAGGCATTCAAAAGAAAATGCCAAGACAAAAAGAAGAATTCAAAGCTTAAACACAGTGATTCTGGTTTTGATTTAAAATAAATAAACAACTGAATAAATATGCAAAATTATTGGGAGGAGCTGTACCAAAACCAAAAAGTAACTATAGTTATCTTTGCATAGTGGAAATATTGGTGATTTCTGTTTTCTTTTTCAAGTTTTTTCTATACTTTCGACATCTTTAGAATGAATATGTAGCTTTCACAATTTAAAAATATTTTTTAAAATGATCACTCTTACGGGCATTGTATAGAATAGAGGTTTATGTAGGAGAGACAGAAAGAAATGAGACAGTTAGTTGACTATTACAATAACCCAGGAGGGAAGGGATAAGATTTTTAGCCAAGGCAAAGCCAGAAGGGATGTACAAGCAGGAGGGCGGATTCTAGAAATATAAAGAGTTAGAATTGAGAAGACTTCATTGCCTATTAGATATGGGTGAAAACAGAGAGAAGAAATCAAACATGGTGCCCAGGTTTCTGACTTGGGCAATCAGGTGGAGTGTGTACTGATCTCAGAGAGAGAGAAAACGGGGAAAGGGCAGTTTGGAGGAGAGAGTAGTAGAGATGAGGAACTCTGTTTGGGATATGCTGACCTTCACCTGTCTGTGAGATGTTGAGATAGATGTGTCCAGTAAATAGGTGGATAAATAGGCCTGCAGTTCATTTAGTTACTCATTCATTCATTCAACAAATGTTAATTGAGTACCTACTCTGTGCCAGGCAATGCTCTGGTTTTGGACAGCAGTATACAAAACAAAATAGAGCTTGCATTCCAGTTGGGGACTAGGGTATCTAGCTCAGAATAGACATAACAGACATCTGGGCTGAAGACAGACCTATAGGAATCAACAGCTTGAACATGGTAGAGGTGGAGAAAGACGTGAGAAGTGGATGAGATGGATGGCCCAGCGGGGTTGTGTAGGATGAGAAACGTGGGCTTGTTTTGGATCAAGTTCAGTCAAACTATTTCTTTTCTATGGCTTAGAGGATTGAACTGCTTTGAAAAATGTCTGCACACCCTTTAAGTATGATTACTTTCTGACTGTACTCAACTCCCAGTCTAGCTACCACTTCTGTGAGAGGTGGACAAGTCACTGAAGCTTAGATTTGATGGTCTTATCTCTAAACTAGGAATAATATGGCTTTAACCTGCGTCAGTATAACTCTCCTGCTTCAGGACCTCTGCAGTCTCTGTTCCTTCTGCCTAGAATACACTTCCCTGTGACCTTCCCCTGCTGGGCTCCTTCTTCTCATCAGATCTCTGCCCCACTAACACTCCTGCAGAGAGGACTTCCCTGACCCTCCAGGATAAAGCAGTGCAAACCCAGGCCCTTGATACTCAAGCACCCTATTCTAATCGCTGTCTGCTATTTCTTTTACTGTTTTTTACTCATTATTGATTCTTGCACTCCCTAACCAGAACGTGTCATGAAAGTATGGGTCACACTTGCCTTGTTCTTTGTGATAGTCCAATCTCCTAGAAGAAAGCTTAGCACATAGTAGGCAAGCAGTAATTTTTGAATTATTTTGAATTTGAATAATTTTGAACAAATGAAGGATTTTCCAGCTTTATGAGCAAATATTAATAAACAACTCTTGAACATTTCTATGTGCCAAGTACCTTGTTAAACTGCTGGGGATACAGAAATCTTACTTGTTTCTTATTTGCAAACAAGTTTACAATCTCATGAGAGATACAGACACCTATGCAGCTATTATAAGGGAGTGAATCAAAGCGGGGCAGAGGTTTGGGTTGTTGTGAGGAAGGGTCTGGAGATGTGCTGTATGTGTGGAGGACGGAACTAGGTGGTCTCGGGGCTACAAATTGGAATACTGGGATTGTGATGCCAACTTGATATTCTGACCCAGAGGCTTGGTTGATGGATGAAAAGATAGGACAGGAGAATGAATCCACTTTTCACTTACACTAGACTATGAAATTTATATCTGTTTGGCTCACAAGCACATCATATCCAGATGTATGTACACATAGTAGGTGCTCAATAAATATTTTTTGAATAAACAAGTTTCATCTCAGCATGAGATAAAATTCACAGTTGGTATATTCCTGAAATGGAATATCATTCAGCCTTAGCAAGGAAGAAAATTCTGACACACGCTCTGACATGGATGAATATTGAGGACAGTTTGCTAAATGAAGTAAGCCAGTCACAAAAAGACAAAAACTGCATAATTTCACTTATATGAGGTATGTAGAATAGTCAAAGAAATAGAAACAGGAAGTAGAATAGTGGCTGCCAGGGACTGCAGGCAGGGAAGAATGGATAGTTGTTTAATGGGTATAGAGTTTCAGTTTTGCAAGAAGAAAAAGTTCTGGTAGTTGGTTGCACAACAACATGAATATACTTAACACTACTACCTTTAAAAGTAAAAAAATAAAATAAAATAAAATTCAGAGTGTGACTAGTGATTCAGTTGCATCTGAATCTGTGTTATTTTGTTCTCCTAAGTGAAAGAACTCAAAAAGTCTGTGTTCCTAGTGAGAGTTCCTCCTGTTTTCAGAATCTATGAACCTGCATGAAAGGGGCAAGGGGAAACTGAGGCTCTGAGAGGTTTTGTAATTTGTCCCAGGTCACACTGTCAGCAGGGCTGGTCCTGTGATAAGAACCTGAGTCACTGACTTGAGTGCAGCACTCTCCCCATTCCACCTGTGGTCAGGGGTCAGGGGCAACCTCTGCAGCCACCTCTCACATCCTGATCCTGCTTGGGGCACCACGGTTCCTGCCGCAGGACAGATGTCCCTTGACATCTCTGCTTGAAAATCTGATAGGCACCTTGCAATCAGCTATACGGAGCTCCTGATTTACTAGTTATCAGATGGTAGATTCTTAAAAATAATTTTTGATGATAGTTCACTGTGTGATTTTTGGCATACAACTTAGGAGTTCAAAGAATGAAGTCGCAGTCCTATAAACAAAACTCTTTCCCCATGAACTGATTCTTGACACTAAGTTCTCTGTGCTGACATCTGTAAATATGATAAATAGGACTAGAATTCATGCTTAACTCTGTGTCACTCTAGTGATAAATATTATATACCAGTGGATATATATACTAAAGAAAATTCTCAGATGTCCCATTATGAGATAAATTCCCTATACTTTGTATGTTTCCTTACTTTATATGTTTAGGAATTATTTTTTTAAATCCAGATTTGTTATTTTGATCAATTGTGTATACTAATCATTATAATGATAACTCAATGCAGATGGAATTTTTTAATGCTTAGAACCATATGGTTAGAGGAAACAAAACATCTTATATAGCATTTATATACATTTTAGAGATATATGATATGGTGATCAATAAAAGACTTTCAATCTTATAATCTGTATTAGGTTAAGATTCTGGAGGAGAGGTAAATGGAATGAAAATATGCGTTCAAGGAATAAAAGAAACTAAAATTTCTGATTGTTGACAAGAGTTCTTTTATACATTTTTAAAAGTAAATGTAGGCATCAGAACACTATGATATTCACTTTCAACTAGATCATTTAAAAGTGACTTAGTACCTTTATTTCAAATTTTCAATATTTACAAATTGCCATAAGTTTCTTTGCAACTATGTAAACTTACAATGAACAATTTTAGAGGTCAGTGTAAAATGTGTGTTAGAGTACATAATTTTTCAGAATTCTTTTGTGGGTGTGTAAACCAAACCAGTTTGAAAACCGGGGGCGCAGACTGTCCTTGATAAGTTGTACTGTAAAGGATGCTGAGAAATGGGTAGGTAGCGGGAGGAAAATATGGAACCTCAAAAGACCTGTTTGGTTTGGGTTCGCTCCTGTTTTTAACGATGGGAGAAATTACAGAATGTTTATGTGCCGAGGAGAATGATTTAGCCAGGAAGGTGAAAGTGATGGTGCGGGAGAGGAGGGACGGTGGCTTGGGGCAGTGAAGGACGTGGGCACAGAGTACCAGCAGACGTGAGGCCCGTGAAAGGACAAGGCAGAGCGACGTGGCCGACGCCGGGAGGGAGGGCAGAGTGGATGGGCGAAGGGCAAGCGCGGATATCCGTGTGGGATGGAGGAGCGGGTGGTGGCTGGAGGAAGTTCTCTCTGACTGAGTCTATTTTCTCAGTAAAATCAAAGCAAGATTAGCAGCCGTGAGGAAGGGTGCGGGAGGAGGTGTTGGGAACGACAAGAGAGAAGATGTCGAACGGTCCTTTAGAGGAGTGGAACGGAATTCACTCGGGAAGTGCAGTAGGACTTGGGCTTGGTTTCAGGAGTTTGTTGAGAGGAGTCAGCCAGGCGGTGTGCTTCTTCCGCCACGTGCAGCCGGGTGGACGCAGGTGAGGGCGGGCGGGAGAGTTGTATTTACCCAGCTTGCAATGTGCAGGTGCGCACACTGATGGGTGCGGGTGCAAGGGAGTTGAGGCCGAATCATTAAAATGATGGAGCCTGGACTTTAAGCTGAGGAAGGAGGGACAGGACGGCACAGGGATGGGTGATGCAATCCATGAAAAATTAACTCCCTGTGGGGGGCCAATTGCTGCGTTTGGAGTATTGACTTTCTTTTTAAAATTTCAGCCGTCTTATTTTTTTCCCCCCAAGGGCACTGACTCTCCGATTCTCCTCCTCTTCCGTCCTCAATATTTCTGTCGTCGTTTTCACAGGTGGAATATCTTCTAACATCTTCAAGGAGGTCAGTCGCGGTTTCTTTCAGCGTTACCTCTGCCGCCTGCGTGGCCCGCTTTGCGCGTTTCCTAGGCATTCGCGTTTCTGTTTGTTTTGGTCGCCGGCTTTCCTCTCGCCGCGGCGGATCCGGGCGGTCCCTTCAGGTTCTGGGGGAGAAGGAAGCGCTGATTGGTTGTCCTGCGAGCCGGTGCGGGGCCTGTCGCCGGGGGGCGGGGAGGGCGGCCGGGAGCTGAGCCAGCCGCGGTTCTCCCTGGGCCGCTGGGCTCCTGCCGTCCCTCCGTCCCGGGCCTGGGAGGCGGGCGCCTGGGGCGGGACTGTGCGGGCCACGGGGGACCTGATTTCTTGTTTTCTGCCCAGCCGGACGTTTTGGCACGCAATGCAGATGCTTTGTAGCTGGGCATTTATCTGGGAGAGTGTTTGCGGTGACATCACAGAAACAGATTTTGTTTGGCCTGCCTCCCCGCCCACTCCCCGCCCTCTCCAGACTTCTTCGGGTGGGCAGGCACGCACCCAGTGGGAGCAGTCCAGGGCTTCCAGCCAGTCCTCCTTTTGAAAGGCACGGGGTCGGAAGGGTGATTGGACATTAACTCTTTGTGGCGGCAGTTTATCTGTCAGGGAGGCCTGGCGGCCGGAGGATTTGGATTTCCAAGCAGCTCCACGCACAGAGTGCTGCCCACCAAACACTGTATTTCGTGCTTCGTTCGTGCCACACCCCGGGGACGTTTCCGAAGAGAAGGGCAAGTTCCAGCCCTTTAGAGTGACTGCCTTTCATTCTCACGTCCCAGCTCTTGGTGGTTCCTGCACTGAATTCTCACAACCTGTGATGTCGACATTAGTCTCCCATTCTTCAGATGAGGCAGTTGAGTCTTAGAGAGATGAAGTGACTTACCGATATCATCTAGATAGGTGGGACAGAATTCGGTTTGGCCCTGATCTGCCTTCAAAGCCCAGGTATAATCTATTATTCTACCAGAGCCATGCCCTCCAGGGATACTGGGTTTGCTGGGTGGGGAGAGGACAAGAGAACTAAGTAAAGCCGGAAGTGCAGACTCCAGGCGACCACTAAAAGCAAGGGAAAGCACCATGACTTACTTTGTTTGCTTGCTTGTTTCTGTGCCCTTTAGGGAAATATGCCCAGAGGAAGTTCATTTAACCTGGCCCTGCAGGATGAGCAGGGAATTCCACCCGCTGACAATGGACATTTCAGGCCCTGGGAGCAGAAGGTCCAAAGGGGAAGAGATTCTGGCATCCGCAGAATGTAATGGGGGAAGGCCCTTAGGGAGTCCCCAGCCCTTCATTTTACTGAGGGAATAAATGGAGGCCCAGAGAGGGTACTTAATTATTTAAGATCACGAAACGCAAGTGCCCAAATTGGGGCTGGAATCCCAGTACTCTGCCCTTTAATCTGTGGTCTGTCTTTATTAGTAATTTAGCAGTAAGACACAATGTAAGAGTTGTTCACACTTGTTCAGCACTTACTAAACAAGTACTTTATATATATTCCTTTCTTTTAATCCTTGGAACAACTCTATGAGGTAGACGGTATTTTACGAAGGAGAAAATTGAGACTGAAGGAAGTAACTTACTCCGGATCACACTGCAAGTCTGAGCCTGGAGCCCAGGCTCTTTCCTCTCTGCTCTAGTAGTGATAAGCAGATACGGAAAGAAGGGTGTGACCAAAAAAAAAAAAAACCCTTTTCAACGTATGTATTTTTATCTCCCGTATTCAGATGAGAAACTGAGGTTCAGAGACCGTCAGTGACTTGCCTAAGGTCACAGAGCAATAAAGTGGTGGAGGGGGCAGTGGTGACTACTCCTGGGTTCTCTCTACTCCTATCACAGCCCCCACCTTGGAGAGAGAAGCAGTCAAAGCCCCTTGTCTCTTGATCGTCTTTCACATCTTCCAGACAGCTCTGCCTTGGGATCGTCCTCTGCAGGCCAAGTGGCTCTGGTCAAATCTTACTTCTCCAATGAGGAATTACCTATCCTAACAAGACAGGGACCTGGGTCTCCCGGCGGCCAGTGAGGTGATTTTCTGCATTCCTCCTCACTTTCTCCTGTGCAGCTTTGTCATCAGGGGATCTGGATCACGTTATCCCCCAAAGACCAAAGTGTGAGATGCTTTTAGCTCCAGGGTCCTTTGGAGAAGCCACTTGGTCAAGCCCCTTTGGTTTAAGTTTGCAGGATAAGCATCGAGGGGCAAAGCCCGGTCAGGACAGTGGTGCTGGAGGCCTGGGGCCTGCTTGAACTGCGTTAGCACCTCTTACATCTGGGTGAAGAGTGACGAGTAGACAGAATTATGAATTGGGGGTGGAAAAATGAGTCTCCCCAAATATTTCCGTTCACTAGTAACCCTCACTGACCGAGTGAATAAGCTTCATGAGAGTGCTCAAAATTAATTAGGTTTATCTGGCTTGTCTTCACTGCTAAATCAGGTGTCTCTGAGGGCTTGGCTTCCAGAAGGGATGTTTGAAAGATGGGTTTCCACTGTGGAAGGAAGCTCTGGACCAGATCCCAGGAGGTCTGGGGGGCTCGAGCCAGCTCTGCCAATGACTGACTGTGTGACCCTGGAAAAGGCAGTTCACCTCTCTAAGCCCATCGTTATTCATTCACTCATTCTGTCATTCCATACACATTTCTGGAAGCGCTACTGTGGGCCTGGCACCATCTTAATGGTTGAGACAACTTCTAACAAGACAACCTCTGCAGTGGTAGACCTCATAGCTTCTGGGGGGAAACGATCAAGGCTAGAGACTGTGAGTGGATTCTAAGCTGCTCTGGGATATGGGTAAATGCCCCCTGGAAGAACTGATGTCAACAGGACCCTAGCCCTTATGGAAGCGCTGTGAAAATTTGAAAAAGGCTCCTCCTTTTCTGGACAAATGTAGCCCATACCTGGATGTACAGCTTGGCAAGCAGAGCCTAAGCAGATCCTTGTGTCCCCAGTTGCCTCCTAGGCTGATCACTCTTGCCTGGTGAACAACTTGCTTATCTGAACACAGCAGCCCTGAATGTCAAGATTGAGATAGAAAGGTCCGGTAGAAGGAAAAGGTGGCAGAGACCATTTCAGGCTCAGAAAGGAGTGTGTATAAACCCCGCAGGCTGGAGAGAATGCTGCCTCCGCTTGGGGACTTGCCTGTGGTTCAGTGACTGGAGGGACAAGTGGGTGGTGTATTAATGGGGGGATTGAGGAGAGATGAGGTTGGGAAGATTGGCAGAGGCTGTTTCTTCACTTATGAAGCAAACAGTTAGTGGGCATCAGTGCAAGTGTAGTGCCATAAATACTAGGGAAATAGTGAACAAAATCAACCCAATGCCCTTCCCTGGAGGAATTCACATTCTAGTGAGATCCCGATGGGCCTCCAGTGTCTATGACGGCATCATGAGGCCATATTGATTTCTGACCCACCTCCCCTCTAGCACTGTATGAGCCCCCAACCAAGATAATGTGTATAAAAGGCCTTTGAGAACTGGGAACTTCTGAATCATTCCAATAAATAATCACTTTTAATCTTTTTCTTTTTGGCCGGACTGCGTGGCTTGCAGGATCTTAGTTCCCCGACCAGGGATTGAACCTGGGCCTGGCAGTGAAAGCACCGAGTCCTAACCACTGGACCACCAGGGAATTCTCAATCACTTTTTTTTTTTTCTTGGGGTACGCAGGCCTCTCACTGTTGTGGCCTCTCCCGTTGCGGAGCACAGGCTCCGGACGTGCAGGCTCAGCAGCCATGGCTCACGGGCCCAGCCGCTCCACGGCATGTGGGATCTTCCGGGACCGGGGCACGAACCCGTGTGCCCTGCGTCGGCAGGCAGACTCTCAACCACTGCGCCACCAGGGAAGCCCCTCAATCACTTTTAATCTTAATCTGAGTGACTAACACTTGTGCCTAGGAATTCAGGGGCCTGTTCCTGGCACCCACCTGATCCTACCTTCTGAGAAGAAGACACCTTTTGTCATGGCCCTGATGCAACAGGAAATGTGACGCCTTCCCTTGCTCTACTCTCAAGGCCCATCCTGACCAGGAAAGATCCAACCTCTCTGGGTCAGCTGAGCAGGCTGGATGGCCTGTGACTTCCTGGGGCCTGTATAGGAATTCACTGGCTCGTTCTCAGGCTATGAGCATCTGCTGTGGTCAAAGGCTGTTTCTCTTCTGGCTGAAGCACCGGTGTGGATGAGAGAGTCACTTAAAAATCACAAACAAAAGGGAAGCTCTGACTCTTGGGTAAGAGAGGGTTATCCCCGGGCTAGAAGCTGGGTCTGGCCTGATCAATAAATAGGTCTGATTCAGTGAAAGAGGCTGATTCCTAGGCCTGGGAAATTGTCCTCTTCCTCACTATGTGGCTGTAGACAAGTCAATTCCCCTTTCTGGGTAGTAGTTCCTTCCTCTATTAACCAGGAGGTTGAACTTATTCAAACCTGAACAACAGAGTCATTTGAATTCTTCTGTGGGACCTCAGTATGTAAAACAGATAAAAGCAGTGATGCCGCAGTTAAGGCAAGTGGTGGGGCCTGGAGATCTGCTGATCTCATCTTGTCCTGCCTCATCCTCCCTGGACTTCTCCCGCTACCAGATATTGTCCTGGAGTCAGAGTGGAATTTGGTTTGAAAATGAATGGATTAGATCATTTTTCCTCTAACTGGGCTCCACTGGCCCCTGGGTTCAGGGTAGGGGTGAGTGCAATTTAAAAGTTTTGTGATAATTTTGTGTATCCATTGAAATGGTTATCCAGCCCTCTCCCCATTCCATATAAACATAATCATCCTCCCCCACCTCCATTTCTATGTATAGATGTGAGATTTCAGTGGCCCCATTTGACTTTCTATTTATGACTATGGCAACACCATGAACAAGTCTAAAATGTTTTCCATTTCACTTTCCGTGCAGTGTGTTTCCCAAATTGGACAATCTGTGATTTTTTTTCCTTAAAAAAGATGTATTTGTTAGAAGACAGTAGCATAAACAAGGTAGGAATTTATTTCTCTCTCATGTATGAAGTCCAGGTAGGCGTTCCAGGGATAGAATGATGGTTTCTTGAGCATCAGGACCCGAGCTCTTCCCATCACGTTGCTCTATAGTCCTCATCATGGGCCTTCCAACCTGTGATCCAAGAAGGCAGCCCCAGTTCCTGCCATCAAGTGTGCATTTCATCCAAAAGGAAGGAGGCAAGGAGGAAAGTAGAGAGCCTACCATTTCTTTTTAAGAGCAGAATTTACACACATCACTTTTTTTCACATCCACTACCTATAGTTTGATCATATGGCCACCCCTACCTTCAAGGGAGGCCAAGTAATCTCTTTAGTTGGGCAGTGTTGTGACCAACTAAAAATTCTATCATTATGCAACAGAAGAGAACAAATGGGCCAAACGGTAATCTCTGCCGAGAGTCTAGCCATTTCTCAAGCTTGAGACACATGAATTTCTACACTTTTTTTTCTAGGTGTGAAATTCTGTGATGTGAGTAACATCTAAAAACTTCAACCTGGACAGGAGCTCAAGATTTCAGCTAATCCAGTCCTTTCATCAAATGATGAAGATGTTATGGACCCATTTTACAGAGAAGACAACTTTGGGCCAGAGAGGTTAAGTGACCCACCCAGGGTTAACTTGGTCAGTAGCACAGGGAGAAATTAATCTTGTGGAGATAATTGCAGGAGTGGTGGGATTCGCTGGGCACCTGGGAGGGCTCTTTGCTCTGTGCTTTTTATTGCTGCTTCCATGATGTCCTGGCTCTTCAGACCATACCTTACCGCTGGTGCTATCATTTGGGGGATAAAGTGGACTCTGACCCAGGGATCAGGATGTCCTGAGGGAGTCCAAGCTTTGCAGTCACACAGAGCTGGCTTTCAGTCCTAGTTCTTCTTCTTATGACTCTGCTGCCTTGGGCAAGGCATTTTCTCTTGACCTTAGTTTCCTCTTGTTTAAACAGAAGATAATATTCATCTCCAAGTTTTCTTCCCACCCTTCCTTCTTCCTTCCACCTCCCCCCCCCCTTCCCCCACCCCTTTTCCTCCTTTTTGTCACTCATAGAATGAATAAATAAAGGGAACTGGTCTGGGACTTAGTACTTAGAAGTGAAAGCCCAAGGTAGTTTCCTTCCTTTCTTCCTTCTTCTTTCCTCTTCTCCTTTCATTTTCTTTCTCTTGTTTCAGTTTCATGTACGTTTAGATTTTTTCCCACGAGGTTCAATAATCATAGGACCCAGAGGACTAAAAAAAAATGTAGTAGTTGGTACACACCAGATTCTCTTCAGAAAATGCAGTGCCCAGAAATAGTTGCCCTGACTGGCGAACTTCTACTTCCCTTTAACATTTTCTTTTTTGGCTTGTTTTTTGCATCAGGCAAGGAGAACTATAGTACCTCTTGGGTTTCCCCCTCTGACACCTTACTGCTGGACCCTGACGTGGCTATTCCCTCCCTTCTTCATGATTTCTGAACGCTTGAAAATGTTTATAAAATGTCATGCTTCCTGTGGGGTCTTCTCCCCCTTGTATTTAGCTCTGGTTTTCTATAAGCTCCTTGAGGACAGGGAATGGACATCTGTGTATCCCCGCCTTTATGTGTTAGAGAAGTGAAAACTGAAGCCTGATTGGAGATGAACTTCCTCTGAGCAAGGACCCTGTGTTCTACTTCTTTGCCTTCATCGTAGCACCTATGAAGGACAAAGGAAGGAAAGAGGAGTGGAGGGAAGGAGAAAGAAGGTAGGGCAAGGGGGAGGAAGGGAGAAGGTGGGAAATCAGCATTTAAGCATGAAAAGTACCAGCTTTTAAGAAAATGCTACCTCGCTTAATCTTGACAGTGCACGTGTGAGACAAATTGCAGAGGTTGAGACTGGAGCCCAGGAAGGTGCAGTCACTTGTCCGAGCTCCCACAGTGCATGCAAAGCAGAATGAGAAACGGAAACAAGATCTGTGAAGCTGAGGTGAGGGTCTTATTCTTGAACCATGAGTCAGAGTTACTGACACAGTCAAGTGTGAGAATTAAATGCACTGTGTAGGAGGCTAGGTCTATCTCAGGGATTCCCTTTAATGATAGTAATAATGAAGCTCTGTGACCCTGACAAAGTAGCTGGTTGTCTTGGAGCCTCAGTTTCCCCATCTCTAATGAAGGGGGCCCTCTGTGAGTGTGGGGGTCCCTCTAGGCTCTTGAGGTGCTGGGATTCAGCCTCTCTCCCTGAATTCCTCAACCATCAGTGTGAGCCATTTAAAAATGATAGATTCTTCCAGCAGGAGCAATGCCTCTTTCGCTAGGTCAGGCCAAGCAAACTTACTTGGGGTTTTTGATGGGATTTCTCTTAATTGATTGGGGTGAGGAGTTCAGAGTTAAGTTGGAGGACTGGCTTTTCAGCTCCAAGCTGGAAGAGACTGGGGCCTGACGTGATTTGAGGTTGCCTGCCCCTCTTAGAAGGCTGATTGGAGAGCATTCTGCACCCAGCAACACTCTCTACTCCCTGGAGAGCACAGAGGGAGCTGATGTAAGCTATCTTGGTCCTGGAAGGAACGATGTCAAATTTCTGGGGCTTTCCTATTTTGACTCTCCCCATTGCCTGGATGGTTTTCAGTGTTCTTTTGTTTTATTTATTTATTGGTCTGTCTCTCTCTCTTTTTCTTTTCCTCTCTCCCTCCCTCTCCTACTTCCCTCCTTCCCTCCCTCTCCTACTTCCCTCCTTCCCTCCCTCAACTTCCTTTCTTCCTTCTTTCCTTCCAGATGTATTCTTATTCTCAGTTTAAAAACATTTAAGACAATAAGAGGTTTTGAATGGTAATGCTCTCCAGAGTCTAGCTATCAGTGATGTTTTACATCTTCTGATCATTGGTATTTTCCGTCTCTTCCTTATTCATTTAACTAAGACTCATTAATAGTAGCAATAGTTACAATTGGGAGAACTTACCGAGCACCATTCTTTCAGGTCCCACAAGGCACTGCGTTCTTTCACCCAGCAAATATTTACGGAGCATCCACCCATTTCCAGGCACCATCTTGGAAGAGATTCATTCACAACCAAGGCAGAGTCTCTTTTCTGAAAGGAGCTTACATCGTAGTTGGAAACACAGACAATGAGCAAGTAAACAAATATTTAATGTATTTTCAGGTTATTTAATTACATCCTCAAAACAACCTCATGGCAGGTATTATGAGCCCATTTTACACACACAGAAACACTGAAGTGTGGATAATGAAATTACCTGCCCAAAGTCGCATGAGAAATTTGAATGCGCCCCAGCCTGTGGTCTTTGTAGGACCCAATGAAGCTTTTTATTGTTAGCCCAGAGGCAGTAGACTGTGAAGCTATGACGCTGAAGCTCCAGGGCTCCTCACTTGCATGAGCCCTTTTTCAAGTCACTTCGGACCTAACTTTTTTTTTGTGTGTGTGGTGCGCGGGCCTCTCACTGTTGTGGCCTCTCCCATTGCGGAGCACAGTTTCTGGACGCGCAGGCTCAGCGGCCATGGCTCACGGGCCCAGCCACTCCGCGGCATGTGGGATCTTCCCGGACCGGGGCACGAACCCGTGTCCCCTGCATCGGCAGGCGGACTCTCAACCACTGCGCCACCAGGGAAGCCCTGGACCTAACTTTTAATCCCTTCCTTAGTGAGGACCCATCACATTTTATAAGCCTCGGGCTTCACAAAACCTGGACCAGGCTTCACCAACATAAGGATTCAGAGACGATTCTAATTTTCCTCAAGAACTTAGAATCCAATGGAGGAGAAAGACATGAAAATAAAACATCATAATACATAGGGATGAGTGCTATCATGGAGGTGTTATGGACTAAATTGTGTCTGCCAGATTCATATGTTGAACTCTAACCCTCGATGTGATTGTATATAGGCAGAGGGCCTTTAGGGAAGCAATTAGATTAAATGAAATCATAAGGGTGGGGCCCTCATCCCATAGCATTGGTGGCTTTGTAAGAAGAAGAAGAGACAGCAGAGAGCTCTCTCTTCCTACACACATGGAGCAAAGCCCACATGAGCACACAGAGAGAAGGCAGCTGTCTGTAAGCCAGGAAGAGCACTCTCACCAGAAACTGAGATTGCTGGCACCTTGATCATGGACCTCTAGCCTCTAGAACACTGAAGAAATAAATTTTTCTCATTTATGCTACCCAGTCTGTGGTATTTTGTTGTGGTATCCTGAGCAGACTTGAACAGGAGGCAGGTACAAGGCAGATGGATTTGAGGATGGGGGAAGCATTCCAGGCATAGGAAACAGCCTGAGTAAAGGTGTGGAGGCCTGAGGTAGCACAGCATACCTGTAGAACCGTAAATAATAACTGTACGTACTCTGGTGGAGTACGAAGGCAGAAATAAACAGTGAAGGTGGGTGGGAGAAGGTGGCAACCATGTGAGATGCCATGCTTAAGACTGAATAGGTGTGGGAGTGCCCCTAGTTTGCCCTTGAGCAGGGCAGAATCAAAACCATCCTGGTGGCAGGAGGAAGAAGATGGATGAGAGGGAGGGAGACTAGTTAGGCAACTAATGTAATAGTCCAGGTACGAAAGGGTGAGGCTATGAAGTAGGTCAGTGAGGTTGGAGAGAGGGAATGTGTTGGAACTACGAGGAGAGGATGGGAGAGAGAAGAGGAGCTAGAATCATACTCGGGTTTCTCATTTGGGTATCTGGGTGGATGGTGCTTGGAATATTTTGACCACATGTAAAGTGACTTGAATATATACATAGATTTAATTTACTTATGAGGAAAAGGGTTTGGAATTCTTGTATTTCAAAGAAATATGAGGTGGAAGTGTGCCATGGTCCTAGATCTGAAGGTTTGGTCAACTGGATGCTCTGATATTTGGGAGCCAGCAGAGTGGGAATAGGGTGTCCAAGAGGCACAGGGGAAGATCTGCAGGCAGACTTCATTACAACATTATGCTTCTTAATAGAATACTGCTTCTTTTTCTGTTTTTTTTTTTCTTTTTTTTAATAAACCTGAAACTTGGGCCAAGAAAATGATAATGTCTTGGAAGGAGTTGGGGTCAAATTTGGGGCGAAGAGTCTGGTCGAGTCCTCGTCCTGACCTAACCCACCATGTGCCTTTGGGTGGATCAGTTACTGTCTCTGGGCCTCAGTCTCACCTTTTCAAAACTGAACCACTTGGGTTAAATGATCTTTACATTCCCTTTTAGTGCTCATATTTTATGTATCAATGTTTAACTAACATTATGTAAAAAATGTACACAAATCAAGAGTTTGGAGAAGATTAGAGTTTTATTTCCAAGGACAATGCCTAATTCAGTCCTGAAATGACAAGCTTTAACTCCTGCGTCATTTCATCTCACCCTGGATTCACAGACTCATAGAGGAGTCTAGAGAGAAGAGATTATTTAGATACCATCCAGTTCAGTTTCTTTGTTTTTTTTTTTTTTTGCGGTACGCGGGCCTCTCACTGTTGTGGCCTCTCCCGTTGCGGAGCACAGGCTCCGGACACACAGGCCCAGCGGCCATGGCTCACGGGCCCAGCCGCTCCGCAGCATGTGGGATCTTCCCGGACCGGGGCACAAACCCGTGTCCCCTGCGTCAGCAGGCGGACTCTCAACCACTGTGCCACCAAGGAAGCCCCAGTTCAGTTTCTTGATTCCACTTTTGAAGGGAGCAAGGAACAGGAAGAGCATCACCCAAGGTCATACAGCTGGTTAGTAGCAGAGTCAGGCATTGAACCGAAGCCTCCCGACGAGGGCCATGAGGGGCGTATAACCACCAGCTTACTCTGTAGACTCTGATGTGAGTGGCATCTCTGGAATTATCGAGGCAGAGATCCTGCTCTTGACCCCCACTTCAGCACCCCGCTCATTCTATGTATCTAATTGTTTAAAATGCCTCC
The DNA here is from genome assembly GCF_964374135.1 of Grampus griseus. Classification (NCBI taxonomy): domain Eukaryota; kingdom Metazoa; phylum Chordata; class Mammalia; order Artiodactyla; family Delphinidae; genus Grampus; species Grampus griseus. The sequence continues at coordinate 135,971,756 of NC_139017.1, forward strand.
TCCACCCCCCTGGATACCTGGCACCCTCACTTCTTCCCTTTTACTTGCCAGCTGGAATTCTATTCATCCTTTAAAACTCAGTACAAATGTCACCTCCATGGTCCCCTTTCTTCCCCCTGTACATACCTTTATGGCCATACAAACATAACACATTGCACGGCAATGGTTTCTTACTTATCTCTCTACAGTTAACCGCAAAGGTTGGGAACCGTGTCTTATTCATCTCTGTACTTCTAACATCTATCTAGCCCAGGTGTTCAACTATTGTCCATGGAATGAATGAATACAACGGATAAATGATAGCATGAGTATAAACTGAGGTCTGCTGGAGAATATAGAATCAAACAGAAAAGGCTTAGGAAGCCATGTCCCATGAGGTGTAAATGAGGCTAGGGTTTTCCTCTCATCCGGTTATTTCTTGGACCTACAGGTCATCACCCTCATTAAGGACAGCTCTGCTAAGCTATAAGCAGGAAATGCCTTGGTATCAGGCCCGATGGCCCATATTGAAGACATAATCCTTTGGCCCGTGACTCACCAATGGATTCCAGAAGGCTCAGTGTGGGTGGCCTTCCTCAATCAATCAATGGTTGGGCGTCCCAGCTTGTGATTGGATCCAAGCCACCCAAGCGTACAGGTCTCTTAGATGCAGGCTGTATGGAGACCTCTGGCCACCAGGCCTGTATAAGTTGTAGCCACCCACCAGGAGATACAGAGAAGCTTCCATAAAATCCAGCTTTTATGACCACTGACACCCCCTTGAGCATGGTTAATATGATTAGTTAACGTTTATGAGACACCCTCTGTGCAGTGGGGCCAAGGGAGAGCCAATTTGGCAGCCTCAACACAAATGGATGTTTCTGTGTAACCCCATGAAGGTGATCCCTCCTCCCCAGATGAGTTCATTTGCAACTATATTCAGGAGCTCATATAGGCCAGGGCAAAACTCAATGCATTCTGTATAACATCAATCTAGGCATTAACCCAGGGGAACTTCAGTTAACCAAAACCCAGCAAAGGAAAACCCTCAATTAATTGGATCTTGATTTTTGCACTTCTACTGATTTGTTCTATGAGTGACGTTGACGTGCAAAGTATTTGGTTCAGTCTTTCTCATTCAATAAAATATATGAGCTGCTGACTTTATGCGAGACCCTGTGTCTGCTCTCCGCACTGTAGAAATAAATAGACAGCCTGTGCCCCCAGACAACTCAATCTTGAGGGTAAGAGAGGCATGACAATAAAAATATAGTCTTACAGGTGATGTGTAAGAGCAAAGTTCACAGAAGAGTAGAGGCCTAGAGGAAGGAGTGGTCAACAGGTTAGGCAAGCTTTATAGGAGGAAAAGCTTAAGACGGCATTTGACTGGTGGTGACAATTTCGGGATAGGTGGATATGGACCTTACAGGAAGAGGAAATGAATGAACAAAGGTACCGGAAGGTGAAATGCCATAGGATATTCAGGGAACGCTAAGCCATGCGGACAGGCTGGAATCTATGGTGTGAGGGGATGAGGTGGGAAATCTAGGCAAGGGCTAGATTATAAAGGGCCTTGCCCATCGTTTAAGAAGTGACTGCTGCGTTTGGAAGCACTGGTCATCCCCTTCTCGGAATGCTGTCCTCCCTTGGTCTGGGTGACATCACATCCTGATGGAGTAGCTCCTACCTCTCTGGCCTTGTCTCCTCTGTTATTTACATGGAACTATCTTTCTCTGCCATGTTTTTTTTTGTTTTTTTAACATCTTTATTGGAGTATAATTGCTTTACAATGGTGTGTTTCTGCTGTAGAACAAAGTGAATCAGCTATACCTATCCCCATATCTCCTCCCTCTTGCGTCTCCCTCCCACCCTCCCTATCCCACCCCTCTAGGTGGTCACAAAGCACGACTCTGCCCATGTTTTAATACCAGTGTTCCTCCCCTGTTTTCTTCTCACTCTAGACCCTTCTCTGAGCAATTTTCCCACTGCAGCGATTCCCCAAATGATACCCCTCGTGCAGATAAGTTCTTTCCTGAACCCCAGATGTGTACATAGATCTAACTGCCTAGTGGATGTCTCTACCCAATGGGGGTAGCCCTTTGTTCTCTAAACCGTCATTCGTTCTGTATTTCCAATCTTATGAAAAGCATCAATATCCAGCCCCTTGTTGTAGCCTCTGGCCTGGAACTCTCCTGGACTCCTTACTTTCCTTCATGAGTCACTTCAAGTCCATCAACCATTCATTCATTCATCCCCTAGACATTTATGGAGTTCTGACTTTGACCAGCAGCTGGTGATGTGGAGATGAGTAAAACAGAACCCTGGCCCCTGAGGAGGAGTCAGAAGAAAGGGACATGAACATGTGGCTGTCACTCTGGGTGCACAGTGTAGCAAGAGGGGGCTGTGGGAGCATGGAGAAGGCACCTGCCCCAGCTTGGTGGCTGGCCTGGTGTGAGGGAGAACTGGCAAAACTTCCTCCAGGAGATGATTACCTGTGCCGGCCCTCAAAGAATGAGTAGCAGGAAGGCAGGGCAGTAGCGGGTGGGAGATGGTGAGGGAAGAGAGTCATTCCAGGAAAAGGGAATAACATGAGGAAATGAATGGAGATGTAAATGGCACAGTGTGGCTGCAACTACAAGCAGTTGAGAGCTGCCGGAGAGATAAATGGGAGGTGGTAGGAGAGAAGGAGGTGAGTTTGGTTATAGTTACACGGAGCCTCGTGTTCCCTGATGAAGAGTCCGGATGTAACTCAAGGGAAACAGGAACCCGGCATTTGGAGCAGGGGTCTGACCTGATCAGGTTAATTGTGCAGGAAGATCACGCCAACAGATGGGGTAGGTTGTCAGGGGAGGGAGGGGCTGCTCCAATAAGAATACCGATGCAAGAGGTGATGAGGCTGGGCCTGGGCCAGGTGCTCCAGGAATGGGGAGGAAGTGCGCCTGGGGAGACGTTTCTCAAGCAGGGTCAGCTGCCTTTGCTCATCATTTGACTATGGGAACCATCCAAGGATGGAATGAAGGGGCTGAGTTTTTTCCAGCTGAGAGAACACAGGAGTGGAAGCAGGCTTCCTGGGGTAAGAAGAGCCTTCAGTTTTAGACCACTTTTGAGATGTTATTCCCCCAAATGCTTTGTAAGCTTGATTTTCTTCACATGGCGGACTGGGGCTGCCTGCACCTCCTGGATCTGACTTCGACCCCTCTGGGTTGAATCCATAACTTTGAACTGGGCACAGAGGCCCAGAACAGAACAGAGAGCTTCTGGGAAACGTGGACGGTGAGAGTGAAGTCACCAGTCACCTTTGCTGCCCCCCAGGCTGCTGGCTTCAGTGGGCCTCCTACACCCTACCATTTCCCGCTAGGAATGTGGAGCCACTGGAGAGATACAACCACTCTCCATCCACACCGGCAAGTGTGAACCCTGTCCATCCCTGAAGGAACCCTGTCCATCCCTGAAGGAACCCTGTCCATCCCTGCCTCCGTGCCCCTCCACCTCCACGTGTTTCTCATTAAAGGGCTGATGGAGGGGCCGCTGTGGTTCGTGGATTTATCATTACTCTGTCCTCCTCCAATTTAATCCTCCAGAAAAGCTGATGGTCTTAAAGGGAAAGGGGCTTTGATGAAGAGTGTGCGGTTCTCAGGGAAAAGCGTGTTTTAGGGTTCTGTCTAGATAATAGTTCCCTTTTCTCTTTGTTTTGCGTTGTGTTCCTTTGTTTTAAAGGGCAGGTGTTTCCTGTTGTCTTTGGACAAAGTAGCATCTCTCTGGTATTTTCTTAGAGCGAGTGAAGTGGGGTCAGCCTGAGGGAAGCATGGTGAGCACAGGGGTTGCCAGCCCTGAGCTACTCTTTCCTTGTCTATAAGAGGTTGGCCTAGATGAAGTCCGAGTCCTCTTAGGTCCAAGAATCTAAGATATGGTTCCGAGGGTCCATGAGGTGAAGAAGAAGGGAGCACCATGAACAGAAAAAAGCAGGGAGCTGGGAGCCCTTGCTTTTCTTGCCGGCTGTTGAGACCCCGGGCAATTCAGCTCACCTCCCTGAATTAGGATTTTCCTATCTGTCAGATAAAGACAATTATCCTATTTGGGTACTTTCAGGCTGTCATGAGGAACAAATGGAAATGTCAGAGGGTAATTTGTAAAGGACTGTGCATGTCAAGGAACTTGGGCCCAACTGGTGACGTTGCTCAGCTAGCTCCTTTGACAATTTGAATTGGGCCAGTTGAATTGTGGCCTAGAACGTGGTCAGTGGGAATATTGTGTATAGCCAGTATCCCTCCTCAGTGAGACCCAAATTTCCTCATCAGTACCATGAGTACAATAATAAGTATCCCACAAGGTGGTAGTGAGGAATAAATAACATAATTCCATTCACCTCTTCTTCTATCCACCCATCTGTCCATCAGTCCATCCATCCATCCACCCATCCACCCATCCATCCACTAAACTTTATTGCACACCTGTTGTTCACCAGTTTCTGTGGTGACCTCTGGGTACCCAGAAATGAATAGGATATAATTCTGTCCTCTGTGAAATCACAATCTAGGTACAGAGACATAAAACTAACCAAAAAACTTATAAAACAAGGAGTTCAGGGACACACATATAGTCCAGGTGTTTGGGAGCCCAGCATTTAGCTTAGTCTGTGGGTCAGCAAAGTCTCCTTGGAAGAGATGGCATCTGAGCTGAGACTAGAAGGATGAATCAACCAGGTACTGGGAGGGTTGGGGGAGGGCACAGGCGAGGTAGACCACCGTCCAGACAAAGGGACCAACGTGGAATATTCTTTTTTCGTAACTTTGCATGGCTTATTCCTCACTTCTTTCAGGCTTCTGCTCAAAAGGTCCCCTCCTCACAGGCATTTTCTCTGAGCACTTTGGTCACTCTCTATCCCTTTATCCTGCTTTAGTTTCATTTACATCACTTGTCATGACCTGAAGTCATAGTATATTTATTTTTGTGTACTTAGAGTCTGTCTTCTCTGTTGGAAGGTAAGCTCAGTGTGGGCAGGGACCTCACTTGTCTTGTTCAGTGACAGATCCCCATCCCTTCAGGTCTGATGCTGTATTAGTAACAAGGTACTATAGGCTGGGTGGCTAAAGCAACAGAAATTTATTTTCTCATGTTTCTGGAGGCTAGAAATCTGAGATCAAGGGGCCAGCAGGGTTGGTTCCTTCTGAGGTTCTTCTGAGGAAGAATTTGTTCTATGTCTTTCTCCTAGCTGCTGGTGGTTTGCTGGCCATCTTTGGTGTTCCTTGTTTTGTAGACACATCACCTTGCTCGCTGCTTTCATCTTCATGTGGCATTACCCCTGTCTCTGTGTGTGTGTGTGTGTGTGTGTGCCTGTGTCCAAATTTTCTCTTTTTATAAGGACACAATTCCCTGTATTCCAGTGTGACCTCACCTTAACTAATTACATCTGCAATGACCTTATTTCCAATTCAGTTCACATTTGGAGGTACTGGAGGTTAGGACTTTAAGATATGAATTTTGGGGGGACACAATTCCACCCAAAAAAGACACACAGTAGATAGTCGGGATCTATTTTTTGAATGAAGGAATGCATGGATAAAGGCAGAGAGGCAGGGATTAGCATGGTGCCTCTGGGGAACGCTGGGTTGCTTGGGATTCTTGGAGCTTCAAGGGCAGGGCAGGGCCTGGTAAGAGCTAACACCCAGGAGGTACGTGTACCTCTTCTTTAGCACATGGGAAGCACCCAGTCAGAGGCAGATGCTACGATTTTAATTTCTACCGGTTGTTAGGTGGATATATTGCTATCTCCGTGGCAATGCATCCTTGCTCCTGGTGCGTCGCAGTTCACAGCACGGCAGAGCTGAGTGTCAGCAATTTGGGCCAACACCATCCTGTTTACCAAGAACCGTATGCGCACCAGCTTACTCAGCAGGTCCCAGAGGCCCATGTCTTATACGAGGCCCTCTAACCTGGTCATCTTTTCTTTACATCCCAACAATGGGCTGCATTCTGCCCTCTGATTAACAGCCTATCATTCATGACCTGAGGTCAGTAATGGTTACAGGGGTTCTGGTACATTTCCTTTAGGGTCATAACCACTGAGACACAATTTCTGATTAATCAACCCTTGTGATACAGCATGGGCAGGGTAACAGAACATAAATAGCAAAGGAAACCAAGATTAATGTGGAAATGTCCCTGAGATATCAGGATAGGAAGTTGGGAAAGAGCCAAGAGGGCTTCTTGGATAAGCTGGAGTCAGACGGCTGTAACCTCAGAGCCGAGTGAAAAGGGCTCTGGTGTTGATTGCCTGTCATGAATCCAACCTCTTCCACCTACAAGCTCTGGGATCTGGGGTGAGTCATCCTCCCACGGTGAACCTCAGTTTCCCCAGCTCAAAAGTGGGGATCGGGCTTCCCTGGTGGCACAGTGGTTGAGAGTCCGCCTGCCGATGCAGGGGACGCGGGTTCGTGCCCCGGTCCGGGAAGATCCCACATGCCGTGGAGCGGCTGGGCCCGTGAGCCATGGCCACTGAGCCTGCACGTCCAGAGCCCGTGCTCCGCAATGGGAGAGGCCACAACAGCGAGAGGCCCGCGTACCGCAAAAAAAAAAAAAAAAAAAAGTGGGGATCGTATGACCTGCGTCATTGTGAAAATGCGAGAGAATGCAGGAGAGTTTAACAGAGACTGTGGCGTTTAACAAGAGCTCAATGCATGGTAGCAACAATAATATCGCACACAAATTTAGCGCTTATGATGGGCAAGGCATTATTCTAAGTGATCTAACCCCATGAGGTGGGTACCATCGTAAAACTCACTTTGCTGTTGGGAGAACTAAGGTTCAGAGGGTTTAAGTAAATGCCCAAGGTCACATAGCTACTAAGTGGTGCAGCTGAGATTCACACTCACGCAGTTTTTCCTAGAGCCCCTGCTTTTAATGATTATGCCGTGTTAACTGTTGGCCTAATTATAATTGATGTTAATATTCTTTAGCTATATGATGAGAATTTGGGGCATTTTCAATCAAGAAAACTGGAGGTAAGATAAATAACAAAAGTTATTAAATGATTCCCATGTGCCAGGCAAAAAAATACTTATCTCAATTAACCCTCATGTGCAGCCTGGAGAAGATGTACGATCACCTGCATTTTAGAAATAAAGAAATCATGACTCAGAATTATTGTGCAGCTAAGATTCAAACCAAGTCCATCTGGGTTCAAAGCCCAAGCTTTTTCTACCACACCCGCTGCCTCCGGGAAATTCATTGGAGATACATTGGAGGGGCTGCATGATATCCAGAGCCCTATCCCTAAGGGGTGACTAAAACATGGGAGGCTCTTCCTGACTTGCGTCAGAGCTGAGTTAGTAAGGAAGACCATTTACAGGTTCACAAGACACCGGGTCCAAAATGAGTAACGAGTCAGACTCCCAAAGGAAGTTAAGAGGGCAATAGGAAAAATACTGCTGGGTCTTGATGGTCCATGAAAGCGCAGAGGAAACATCAGCAAGTAAGGAAGATGGATAGGAGAGCTTATATTTAAAACTGGCTGGAGGTAAGGAAGGAAGCGATCAACATAATTTTAGAAAGCCTTAGACTCTGAGGCTCCTAAGGTTTGAGACTGGGAACTCGGGTGAGGATTACTTGCCATTCATCATCCACTGGCCTCTGGAGGAGGAGCTGGGGCTGATTCAGCTGGTAGGTATCCTCCGGTGGGGTAGAAAAAGGATGAGCTTTGAAGCCAGGGAGATCTAGTGTTGAGCTACATTTGGTCAACACTAGAGGTGAGGTGGGAAAGGCTTCACCAGCTATCATCAACAGGGTCTCAATTAAAGATCTGATTTATTCAAGTATCTGAAAACATTCTACAATGAAAACTGTTATCAGATGCTGCTTGTACTGTGCTATGGACCACACATATACTGTTTTCAGAAGACTTGAAATGCCAGGGGTAGTTTAAAGACTGTACACCTGATGGAGAAGGAAGACAATGTAATGTTTCAGCTGGATCCAGAGGTGCATCAAATTAAGGGACAGCTCCAACTGGCAAACAGGTGTTTCATGTTGGTATCCAAGAAGAAGTGGTTGATAACGGACAATTCAGAAATGCTTTCCCAAAAGGTGGATGGTTCTTTAAAAAGTTTGAGGTCACATCCCTTGCAGAAAACACTGACACCCAACACACTGATTCTTGGTCCAGGAAACACGGGTCTTCCACGTATTAAAAAAAACAAAAACAAAAAACTTATTTCACCTCCCTGTGGCTTGGCTTCCTCATCTATGAAATGGGACAGTAGTATCTGCCTGCCACAGTTTTTGTTAAAGATTAAATGAGAAAGATGGAAAGGGCCTGGCCCTTGGTAGGCACTCAATTAATGTTCATTTGGTGAATCTCATGGGGAGGTGAAATGTTTGTAAAAGGAAGTCTTCACTGAATCACGATAAGAGTATCATCAGTAGATTCTAATTTCTTTAGATCAGAGGAGGTTTTCATGTCTTCTGTGTTCTGTTTTTGGCCTTTCACTTATTCAATGCCTATTATGCTCTGAAGGCCCTAAGAACGCTTAATAACTGCATGAATATAAATCATATACTCAAACCCTGGCATAAAGTATTGTCACTAATTACATAATGCACACTGAAGTTTACATTATAGGACTTTAACGCCGTTAGCTCTTTTTTCTTCAAAACTGAGGTATATTTATGTTTTTCTTTCCTGATTTCAAAAATAATGTAAGTTGGTTGCAAATAATTCTGTTAATTCAGGATGATACGGAGTAGCAAGTAAAAGAATTCTCTGTAATTTGACTTCCCAGACATAACCATTTTTTGTTATGTGTATGTGCTTCCAGACTTCATTCTGTATGCATATAAACCAATATGTTGCATTGTATGTACACACACAGACACACACACACAAACCTTAGTGCAGAATCTTGATCTCTAGCTGAGCACATTGCCACCCAGAATAAAGACTACATTGCTCAGCCTCTGTTCCAGCAATGTGTGTGCAGGGGGCTAAGTTCTAGCCAACAGCATATAAGCAGACAGGTTGTGCAGCACCAAGAAGGTTGCTTAAGAGAGGCTGGTGGAGATGGGAGGTATGTCTTTTCGGCGTTTTTTCCTGCCTTCTTCTGACCTACAAAACAGATGTCAAGGTAAAGTGTCAGCAGTCATCTTAGGCTGTGAGGGGACTCTGAGGATGGAAGCCGCACGTTGGGGACCAGAAGAGAGTAGCTGAGGCGTTGATAACTTACAGGAATAGCCATACCAGCCCCCATCGTCCTTCTCCAGGTCTTCTTTAACATTGGAGAATAACTCCCTGTGATTTTAAGCCACTGTGATGAGATCTTCTGTGAGCGGTGCCTGGACACTAAGTACCTAAATGATACACAGTTCTTCCCCACCCCTTCCGCTTAGCTGTATATTATATATATTTTCCCCTGTCAATGCATAAACAAATCTACTATGTTCTTTTTCATGACTACATAAATATTCCATTGTAAGGATTTACTGTTAATTTTCTCAATTCCTCATTGATAAAACTCCTAAGTTCTTAATTTTTGAAAATGATGAACAGTGTGGACCGTAAATCTTTGTGCACATTTTAGTATTTTCTTAGGATAAGAAGAGGAATTTTAGGGCTAAAAGAGATGTGCATTTTAAATTGGTAATTTAATAAAATTGATAAATTGTTCATTGTAATTGATATGTATTGCCAAATTATCTCTAGAAAGGTTGTTTCAAGCTCTACTTCTGCAGGTAGAATTTAAAAAAAAATTGTGTCGTGAGATTTTTCATACATGCAAGGCACAAAGAGGAACATACAAAAATCTACATACATACTATTCTGTTTAAGAAGTAGAACATTTCCACAACGGCCTGAACTGTCCTGTATATCTCATTCCAATGGGACCATCCAACTCTTCTTACCTAGTGGGCTAGTGTCTCTCCTGATCTTTCAACACCCCTTGAGGCCAATGGGTGAATCTGTAGGATTCTTTTACTTGCAAGCCATGGACACTCTCCCCCACTCAAAAAGAATGCATTGGTGCCTACAATTTAAATGTCTGGGGTAGAACTTGTTGGAGGGAGGAGTCAAAGGAGGTCATCAGGACCCCATCTCTCTTCCTCTCTCAGGTGTCCTTTCCTCCACGCTGGTAAGATGGCGGCCAGCACCGCCAGGCCTGCATTCTTCAGGTTCACATCCTGAACCTGCAGGAAAAAATAGTGCATCTTCCCAGTAACTCCCATGTAAGACCTGGATTCATTCCAATTAGATTAACCAGAGTGCTGTGCCCATCCTGAATATATCTAGCTCCCATTATGGATTTGTCATGTGGAACCTCTCAAATGCTTCTGATGTTCATTTATATTTTCTGCCTGAGATGGGATAGCAAACCCCAGAGTTAACTACCTTTTCGGTAATGTGGTCCCTGGCAGAGCATACAAGGATAAGCAACGCTAACATTTCCTGAGCGCTATAATGTGCTGGGCCCTTATCTCATTCATCTGCAAGGTGGGTATGATGTCCGTTTTGCAAAATGGAGAAAATAATGGCTTAGAGAAGATGAATGGCTGCGCTGAGCTCACACAGCTTGTGTGTGTTGGGACTGGGGTCTAACCCCAGGGTTCTCTCATTCCAGCGTCCAGTGGAAACACGGCCAGGGCATGCTGTCTCTCTTGCAATAGTCATGCATTCACCTCACAAGGCTGATGTAAACTGAAGCACTGCACAAACATTAGTGCATTGAACTCATTGTGATGTCCTCACTTTACCTCCTTCAAGCCCCCTGGGGGAGGGAAGGAGACAGCTTGGTAATTGGCCTGGTAATTCTGAGTAAACAGATTAAGTAAGGGCTGAGAGAGACAAGTTATTTCCTGAACTATTTTTTTCTTTATTTCTACAAGTAAGTTTTCAGGGGATATCTACAAGTGTTTAGAATTTTGAGAATCATATAAAACACTTACAGTAGAGGTTTACTCTGGGCAGGCTGCGCGGACCCTACAAGGTATGATGGAAAGAAGCAGGGCTCAGGCTAGACGGGTGGGGTTTCCAGCCGGCTTCTGGCTGTTGCTGGCTCCACTATGTAACGTGGAGCTGGTCCCATCTCCTTGATGACCTCGGTTTCCTCACTGGTTCAACACGGGCTTTGGATAAAGACATGCCCATCCTACAGCTTTTCATCTGTAGAATAGCTGTGGGGTAAGGGTGATTAGGAGCTGCTGGTAATCCCAGGCTAACCAAGTGTTATCCGTGAGCGTCTCAGGAAGAAAAAAAATATCTTCCATTGGCTGTAGGGCAGCCTTCTTGTGGGCTGAAGAGGAGCTGAGGAATGGGACCCTAGGGGTTTTCCTGCTTCTGGAAATATCTGGCTTTGGTTATTCCCCAGCCAAAAGCTTCATGACCCCTGCAAGGAGTCACTTGGAGTACCTGACCAAGCTCCAGTTTGAACGTGAGGAATGTAGGTCGTTAGCAAGAGGCTTTCATGTCCCGTAAACTGGCTTCCTGGAGGGGAGAGCTCAGCACAGCATAATCAAGCTGTTATTCAGAAGCTCAGCCTATTTCCAGCCAGGGGCACACAGAGTTTCTGGAGGAGGGGCAGTGCCAGGAGGCGGGAGGAGCACGGGACGGGGGGTCAGGGGCTCTAGTCCAGGCTCTGCCACTGAACTGGGCAAGTCACTCCCTCTCCTTGGGGCTCATTTTCAAGATGAGAGGTGGTTATGGGTGTGCTTTGGGACTTTCCAGCTCAGACAAAAACCACACGAGGAAATGAAGTGAACAGATCATGGAGCCACTTGCCTGAGTTCTGTGGCAGCCTTGCTCCTCACTGTCTTTGTGTCCTTAGGTCATTTATTTAAATTGCTGTGCCTCAGTTTTCTCATCTGTAAAATGGGAATACTCAGTGTTCACACCCCATGGAGGTTTGTGATGCTTCAAGGTAAAGCCCTTCAGGTAGTGCCTGGATAAAGTAAGCACCCTCCACATATAAACCCTCACAGTGATCGTCACCCACTCCATAGCAGGCGGCACCCTCTGTTTGGGGACTTGGGGGAGCAGACCTTCTGGGGTTGGGACCTCAGGCCTGCACGGCTCCGGCAATGCATGAGGCTTCCTGTGGCAGTGGGAAGATGCCTTTATACTCAACTCTGTCTACTGGGGACTCTACAGGGGAGGACACCCCTCAGCAAGGAAACTCCTGGGAGGTCAACGTGTAAGACTTGGAGGTCTCCTGCCAGGAAGAGGGGAGGGCAAGAAAAAGGAGAGAGAGAGGAGGTGGAAAGATAGGACCAGGCTGACTTGGGTTCAAGTCCTGGCTATGCAGTGTCCTTGCTGTGGGAGCCTTGAACGAGTCTCTGGATTCATCTGAACTTCACGTCGCTCTTCTGTAAGATGAGAGCACGGTGCCCAGGCCGCAGATCTGTGCAGCGTGTGAAAGAAACAGCAGGGTGAGAACATCTGGCCTGGTGGCAGTTACACCAGGGATGCTCAACAGGTATCAGTTGGATGTGAATCAGAGACATGGAGGACGCAGCCTGTGATTGCAGCAGAGTGCTCGGAGAGGAGCTGGTGGTGTGTGCATGTGTGTGTGTGTGCATGTGCCTGTGCAGGTGTGACACAGTGGAGGTGGGGGGAGGGAGGGGAAGGGTCTGCCTCTTACCTAGTGACCTGTCCAGGTCTCTTTATCCTAAACACCCCTGCCGTGGTTTCTGGCCACACCCCTCCCACCGGACACTGGCTGCAGCCTTTTAACTGGCCTCTTTGCTTCTGGTCTCACACGCTGCATATTTTCCTTCACCGTGTGATCAGAGTCATCATTCCAAAACGGAGATCTAGTGTCACTCCTTGGCTCCTTTCTCTCCTCAGGATAAGTAACAAAGCCCTGGGCCAGGATGTCTTCTGATTGTCCCCTGAAAGGCCATCATCCTCCCTTCCCCTCCTAGGACCCTGACCCCCAACGGGCCCACCATGTTCACGTTCCTAGCTGGGTTCAGCCAATGCAGACCCGGGAGATGGGAGGGAAGGAGGCGAGCGGTCAGAGCACTGACCTCCTGCTTCCCTCCTGCAGGTTCCCGGGGGAGGTTTGTTTCCCTCTGCCAAAGGCCACAGCTCCTGTCACTGTCTTCCCTGTACCCTGCCTGCTCTGGCCCCCTCAGGCTTCAGGGTGGCACTGGCTACTAGCCCGTGAGCACTGCAGCACCCATTCTCACTTTTCCTGCTCCTTGACCACACTTCATGTAAAGTTTCTTACACTTTTCTTAAGTCACTCAAGTGAATGTGCTGTCTCTTTCCTGCTGTGACCCTGCCTGATACATACTGCTTACAAGGCCCTGTATGCTCTGCCCCAGCTGGTCTCACCCCTGCACCCGATGTGCCCACTTCTCCCTATTACTCACACTGACCAGACTCTTTCTCACCCCAGAGCTTTCCCACAGTTGGAGTTTCCGCCAGGATCACTTTGTTACTCTGTACCTGCTTCCTCCAAGAAGTCCTCCTTGATACCTCCAGGCTTGGTCGGAGCCCCTCCTCTAGCTCCACAGGTCCGTTTGTACTCCCCACGTCACCACAGCATGAATCATGATACTGCAGTTGCCTGCTTACCTGTCTTTCTTTCCTACCAGATTGTGGACCCCATATCTCGCTGGTGGAGAGTGAGGTAGAGGTTAAGGGCACAGACTCTGGAGCTGTCCCTCCTGGGTTCATTTCCAACTCTCCACTTCTCAGCTGTGTCTGTGGAGCCTTAAGCAAGTCACTTAACCTCTGAACAGTTACCCCATCTGCAAAATGGGGATATAGAAAATATCTACCTTTGGGGTTGTTGTGAGGATTACATTAGTTAATATATGTAAAACTGAGTATTTTTGTAATTCCGTATATTTGCTAAGTTTGTATATATATAAGTGTTAATATTAACTCATATATGTCATACTTAGTTTTACATATGTTAACTTAGTTAATATAAGGAACTTAATGTATGGAGTTATTAACTAATTTGGTTAATAACTGGTACCCAGAAAACATTAGGTTTTTTTAAAAAATTTTTGGCCATGCCGTGCAGCATGTGGGATCTTAGGTCCCCGACCAGGGATCGAACCCACACCCCCTGCAGTGGAAATGTGGAGTGTTAACCACTGGACCTCCAGGGAGGTCCCAACATTAGGTATTATGGTCAGTTGGTGACACACAGTGTATGCTCACTGACGATAAGTGGATTCTATGTGACAGGTGTGTCATTGCACAATACTGTACTTTCTTGTTTAGTTTTTACAGCAGGCTTGGGAGGAAGAGAGTCTAGAAATTCTTTTTTTTTTTTTTTAACATCTTTATTGGAGTATAATTGCTTCACAATGTTGTGTTAATTTCTGCTCTATAACAAAGTGAATCAGCTATACATATACATATATCCCCATATCCCCTCCCTCTTGCATCTCCCTCCCTCCCACCCTCCCTATCCCACCCCTCTAGGTGGACACAAGGCACCGAGCTGATCTCCCTGTGCTATGCGGCTGCTTCCCACTAGCCATTTATTTTACGTTTGGTAGTGTATATGTGTCCATGCCACTCTCTCACTTTGTCACAGCTTACCCTTCCCCCTCCCCATGTCCTCAAGTCCATTCTCTATGTCTGCATCTTTATTCCTGTCCTGCCCCTAGGTTCTTCAGAACTATTTTTTTTTTTTTTAGATTCCCTGTATATGTGTTAGCATACGGGAGAGTCTAGAAATTCTATCCCTACTTTACAGTGAGGACACTGAACTTGGACGGACTTGCCCAGGGATCCGCAACTGACACAGAGCTGAGGGGCAGTGGAGCCCGGATGTGGAGGCCCCTGGCTGGGCACCGTCACCCTCGGCTGCCTCAGGGAGTGAGGTCTGTGTGCTTCAGCTCTGGCTGGATCTGTTCTGGGAGGGGGGAGCTGCAGAGCCAGTGGGATCCAGGGGCTTCAGAGGCCTCAACTTTGGTCACTTTCCCTGAAAGTCTCTGAGTCACCTTTGGGATTTTCCAGGCTACAACCTCCTGAAGGGTTGACAAAAAAGCCCAACGTGTCGCAAGTTCTGAAACCAGCTTGCAAGTACAAGTTCTGTTGGCACAGACATCCATCTGAGGAATACAGGATGGAAAGGGAGAGCCCCAGGCAGTGAGACCAGAGGGGAAATGAGCCTTTAATGTGCCAATGAAGAGTGACAATAGTAATTCACCTAAGGTTCATAAGAACATTTTCCCAGTTCTTATCCAGTGGCAAACGGTTCTCTAAGAATGCTCAGCGTGCTGCCTTTTGGTTGGCTGCATCTGTGTCTTTTGTCCTTGTTGCTGGACATTCTCATTCAGCTTCTGAACCCTGGAACCCAGCTCAGACACACCAGAGGAGCCCCAGACGTGACTGTGGATTGACGGGCTAGATGCGAGACTGGGTCTAGTTTTCTTGGTCCCCACATAACTCTGTTTTACAGATAAGGAAACTGAGATTCAGAGGGGTTAAATGCTTTGACCAAGGTGACACCATTAATAAAGGGAAAGACTGGAGTGTTGAGGCATTTCCCCCAGGAGGTGTAATGGAGAGCAGCCACCAGACCAGGGTTCATAGTCCCAATCTGCCAGCTACCTGCTGTGTGATTTTGTATAACTGACTAAACCTCTCTGAGCCTCAGGGGGCTGTGTTGGTGAAATGGACACGGTAGTAGTAAATATTTTATTGAGTCGTTGTAAGGATTAACACAATGCGTGCAAAGGGAACTGCATATTGGCACAAAGAACTCCGTAAGTGTTGATTACTGTATTTGTTCTTATCGTCCTTTTTAATTGCTATTATTTCTTACTATTATGTAAAAAAAAATACTGCAGTGTTAGTTCCTTTTATCATTGAATACATGCCTGGTATACAGTTGAACTGCAACAAATTAGTTTCTTTCCTTTCTGGGGGTTAGTCTATGGTAACCTCTACCCCAACCGGCCCCAGGACTGAAAGTTTGCAGGGGGTTCAACGAAGCCTGACTCTGACACATGTTGGGGGGCATGGACAAGGGTGAAGAGATTGAGGGTGATGACCTCGGAGTACATTTGCTGTAGGCAGGTAGATAGAGCCCCCTCCTTCTAAGCGGGCGTGGAATCACTTCACATAAGCCCCAGCTCACCTGCGCTTTTCCTGCCCTGCTTGCGTGATGTGACTATGAGAGCCCTTGCAGGGGCTTTCCAAGGTTTTCTTGAAGCTTCTTCCTTCTCCCAAACACTCCCACACCCCCATCCCACTCCCAGCCTCTCCCTAGTGACCGACATAAACTCTTTTGGTGTCTTCTGAGATGTTTTCCCTCTACAGAGACAGCTCAAGGACAAGCTACTTAAACAATATTTATTTATAATCCAACCAGGAGCCAGGTCATCTCTCCAACACAGAGAAACTATTCTGAGGGGCCCCCGTTGTCTCCCATTTATAAACCTGGGAGGCCTTTTCATGATGCAGAAGGGGAAACTGAGGTTGAGAGAGGCAAGTGGTTTGCCCCCAACCACACGCCAGTTAGTGGCAGGTTGAGGAAGAGACCCAGACTTCGGGGCTCATTGTCACTGAGGGGTGTAGGGGAGTGGGGAGCGAGCCTGGGCTGTGGCCCGGTTCTGCTACTTACTGCCTTATGGCCTTGGCAAACACTCTGATACCTGGAACCTCTGTTTTCTTACCTCTGAAATGGGCATAATTATATCTTTCTCACAGGAACGATAGAAGGAACAGAGACGATCCTGGAAAGGAAGTCACCTAGCACAGTGCTTGGCATAAAATAAGCCCCCTTTTCCTCCTGCCTCCCCCTTCCTTCTGGAAATGAGCAAAGGCTTTGGAATCAGACAGTCTTGGGCTCAAGTTATATGTGGACTTGGGGAAAGTATTAACTTCGGGGGTCTTGATTTTTCTTGTTTATAAGATGGCAATAGGAGTGACCATACTGAAGGGTCTTTGAGGAATTCAAAGGGATGATAGATGTAACATAGGAGCCCCTTCTAGACAAAGCTGCTCTCTTCCTTCCACCTTCCTCCAGGACTCCCTCCACAGCGTCACAGATTTGGGTCCCCTGGCCCCAAGCTACAGGGGCAGGAGAGAGTGGGTAAGTTCCTGCGTCCCCTTCCTCCAGGCGAGAGCAAGGCAGCATCGGGCTCGGGGTTCAGCCAGCAGGGCTGACGTTTCTGGGGACAGCAATGCTCCCTCCCTCCCAGCCCTCGGGCCACTTCAGGACATGGATCCCTTGTGGGAGGGGGCATCAGACCCAAAGAGGGTCACTGAAGCAGCTTGCAAAGGGGGTGCTGGAGACTGGGACATGTAAATAACCCCGGGGCAACAGCCCCTTGGCACCCCTTCCTGGTCAGGAGTAAACATTACGTTATTAAGAGAGACACTTAGGCTTCAAACCACTTCATATTTAATCAGCAATCATGTTCCATTCCAGGAAAAACATCAGTTGAGTTTTTGACAAGAAACAAAGCTTTCTGAAAACTTGCGCGTGCAGCCCAGGCCTCGAGGGACAAACTCGTGGCCCTGTTTTGAGCCAATGGTGGCGCCAACCTGGGACACTGGGGCCCACGCAGTGCACATCTGTCTAGTGTTCCCGCTGTCCTGAGGAGCAGAGGTGGAAGGTTCAGGAACAGAGGGGCAGACGTGGGCTGTGAAGACGTTAGGCCTCTGTTTGAATCCCACATCTTCCTTCCATGCCTGTGTGTCCTTCAGCAAGACGCGTGACCCCTGAGAGCCTCGTGTTCTTAAATGTAAACCAGGAATGATTATGCCTACCTGGAAGGTTGTGCTGAGGTTTCCATCAACGACACCGATGGATGAGGTTGAACCATATGAAACTGCCACTTCTGAAGGTCATAAAGGGTTGAATACTGACAGTTTCAGACGCTTCGTGCTACCGTGTAAAGTACGTGGCACATTTGAATAGCGCCCAAATTGGGTTAAACATTTACACAGTGAGTCTCAAAACTTAGTAAGCGTAGGAGGTGGGGAGCGGGCATGAGGAGTGCGTGCAGAATGTCTGATTCTGAAGATCTGTGTGGGGCCTAGGACTCCGCATTTGAACAAACTTGCAATCCCTCACTCCAGGTGATTTGGATGCCGTGACGCTTAGCGCTCAGCTGAGCTAAGCTTTGGAAAAAAAAAAAAAAAACAGGAGAGGAGGGAAAGGACAGGCTAGAAAGTGGCAATTCCCTCTCCCAAGCCCTTGTCGTCTTCTTCCTCTTTTTGTCCAGGTGGGTAACGGGATTACCTTGGGGTGTGTGTGTGTGTAAAAGAGAGTGGGAGAGGGGTTGAGACCCTTCTGATTATATT
This sequence comes from Grampus griseus, assembly GCF_964374135.1. Classification (NCBI taxonomy): domain Eukaryota; kingdom Metazoa; phylum Chordata; class Mammalia; order Artiodactyla; family Delphinidae; genus Grampus; species Grampus griseus. The sequence continues at coordinate 135,990,003 of NC_139017.1, forward strand.
AAAACCCTAATCCTAACACTGGGGGCCTGTCTCCCCTTTTGAATTACCAATATCCTACATCTTTGCACCATTCTGACGTGGGTAGTTAGTCCACATGAGTTTTACCCTCAGTAGCTGCCTCTAATATTCTAAAATTCTGGACACAGTTTCAGCTATTTTCAAAATGTCCTTAAAAGTTGGAGCAACAGGAGTTAGCCAGTGGAGACATGTGGACATCAGACTTGCAAGTATGCTGTGAGTTCCCCGATCCAGCCTCCTCCCATGGCAGGCAAGGGAGACGGCACCTCTCAAGGTCATGCGATGTGAGTCTGGGCAGTGGTGGAACTTGAACTTGAGTCCTTGAGGGCTAAACATTTGCTCTCCTGGGAATTCGTAACTAACTTTTTTTTTTTTTTTTTTTTTTTGCGGTACGCGGGCCTCTCACTGTCGTGGTCTCTCCCGTTGCGGACCACAGGCTCCGGACACGCAGGCTCAGCGGCCATGGTTCACAGGCCCAGCTGCTCTGCGGCACGTGGGATCCTCCCGGACCGGGGCACGAACCCGTGTCCCCTGCATCGGCAGGTGGACTCTCAACCACTGCGCTACCAGGGAAGCCCCGTAACTAACGTTTTACTTTCGTCTCCTTATTGCTGTTGTGACTTCAACCCAGGCCAGCAGATTCTGAGTTGCATCAACGTGAACCTACATGACTTGTCCTAAGTGCTCCTTCCTGGTTCAGCTGATACTGCACACACACTGCTGCCAGGGAAAGCAGTCCTATTAATTCATCTGTTCATCCAGTACCTAGAAATCAGCCACACTGAGGATGCAGTGATAAGCACATTAGACACACGTCCTGCCCACGTGAACTCCTCAGCCTCTGTGTTCCCACTGTGTATAACTATAAGAACTATAAGGAAAATGCAGTGGCACTTTGAGAACATATAATAAGGAGGCCAGCTCTGGTCGAGGCTGGTGGGACTTGCCTGCTCCTTACTTTCTGATGGGAACCTGGTGACGAGTCCAGGCTCCAAAATATATGTGGAAATTTCTATGAAATCCGTACTAGGTCCAGACACCATGCTGGTCTCCATGGCTATAGCTATTGTTCTAGAAGAAAGGATGGTGAAGCCGGGGAGAGTACCGACGCTCAAGCCGAGGTGATGTTGGCAACTGCAAACACCTCACAGTGTTTGGGCGGAGTCCTCCTACTTCCTTGGGGAAGCATTCCTCGGTCCCCATTTCACCCACAAGGAACGGAGCTCAGAGACTCTGCCTGTGTTGCTTGATCTTGGGTTCTGTCCCCACAACTGCAAAATGGAGACAGTAAGAATCTCTACCTCACAGGTGTCGTGAGAATTAACAGGAATAACATACGGAGGTGCCCAGCAGCAAGCCTCGTCTTGTAGCGCCTGAGGAATATTGACTTGTTTCTTCCAGGAAATTTGGTCCACACCACTTAGGCACTACATGGCATGGGCCGGGCTTGCGCTAGGTGTGTGTGACTCCTAGAGGCTGGAGCTGCGCCCCCATCCCCCCGTACCATGAGCTTTCCTTGGGATCAGTGGTGGAAAATTCTAGAAGACCTTAACTTTGTAAACATCATTCAAGACCCTGAATTTGAACTTCATTTGGGAGATATGAGGAATCCACTCAAGTTCTTTGAGCTGGGAGTCGTCGTATGACAAAGCTGCTTTTAGGTGATGAAAGAACAGGGTAAATATGGTGCTCGAGGATGGAATGAGGAATAGAGGTCGAGTCTATTTTGGCTCCTCTGTGAGTTCAGTCCTAGAGGAATGCTCCACTCCTGAACGGGGCAGGGAGCGGCTGGGCAGGACAGATGGGAGAGTGGTCATCTCCCCCACCAAAGCATTTGGCGGTTGCCTGTGTAATACGAGCCTGGCTCCGATTGAACCTATGTGGCCCACGTGCTGCCTCCCCAGCATCTACCTCCGTGTCTGCTTGCCGCAGAGTTGGCTGGCGATTACACCGTTCCACCCTTTGAAGAGGCGGTGGCTTCAGATGCCAAGTTTAAATCACTACCATTCCAAATTAAAGTAGGAATCATGCTGCCAGTCGCCCACCAGGAATAATGTCATAGTTGCTCTTCATGCTAGGAACTTTCCAGATAGTATCTCTCATTTTCCCAGCTACCCTGAAGAATGGGTGTTATTATTGGTACTTTATAGAAAAGGGAGCTGAAGCTGTGAGGTTCCCTTAAATAACATGCCAAGGAAACACAGTTTACTACGTGCAAGACGTAGATAATGAACCTAGCCTGCTCTGAGTGGGAAACCTATTCCTTTCTTTTTAATCACTTTTTATAGATGATCCATTTTTTCCAGATGAGGAGACTGATGCTCAAAAGAGCTATGTGAGTTGCCCAAGATCATGCAGCTACTACAACAGTTAAGGAACAGCTAATTACAGAATGTTCACTATGGCCCAGACAGTGGACTAAGGGTCTACTATACACTATCTCATTTAATCTACGTAACAGCTTGCCTTATGTCACAAACAAATGCCAAATGTATTTGTGATCGCGTCTACCTGCCTTCAGAGCTTTCAACTGCCCAGTTCTGCTGTAAGGAGACTGATGGGGGTTGATACAAATCCCAAGACTTCAATGGAGGAAAGGTAATGTTGGCTAAGAAGACACCTAATCAGAATTTCTGGGGTGTAGCTGCTACAAGCCACCTCTTCCTCTGAATGCAAGTCCTGTCTATTCCTAAGTGACGGATAGAAGCCTGAGCACCAAGGATCAGGAATGTCTGGCCTCACATAATGGGCATTTGAGTGAAGGGCGCCAGTCACTTGCTACAACCAATGAAGAAGTAAAACCCCAAAGACACCTGGGGTGGCTGATATTAGATGGATGAATGCAGGCTGCGTCTCTGGGATCTTTCTTTCCCAAGGAAATTGATGGAACATATGTCGGGCCTAGCTCACAGTATTCCAGCCCAAAGCAGCAGCTGTCCAAAGCCCGTGAGTGTCCCACACCCAGAGGTGGAGTGGCTGGGGAAGGGTCCTGACGGCCTCTGACCTAGTCCTGGAGGCGAGGTACTGTCTGCTCTGTAAATACCACAGACATTCCTGGGGGATGAAAGACATGTCCACAGGCAGCATCGTAAGCCCCTCCAAACTCCAGATGTGCATGGTCATCCTGGCTGGCTCCCTCTTTAAACAGCATTGGAAGATAAAGGTATGGCTGTGAAGAGTGTGGAGGCTGGAAGCCAGCAGGTGTTTTGGGGCTGTGCTGAGCGGCTTGCGGGATCCTAGTTCCCTGACCAGGGATTGAACCCGGGCCCCCAGCTGTGGGAGCGCAGAGTCTTAACCCCTGGACCGCCAGGGAATTCCCCCAGCAGCTTTATCAGGAGAACAGTTTATTTTCTTCATGCAACCCCAGGAGAGCCACTGCATTGTGGAGTTGGAATGATAATCATAAAATGAATGGACTTTAGTGGAAAATTTTGGAGTTATATCGAGTGCTTGCATATCAATAATCTCTTTTCTCTCTTCTAACAGCCCAGTGAGGAGTGCGGTGTTACTCCCATTTTTACGAACGAGGTGACTGAGGCCCGGAAAAGGTAAGTCCTTATGCCTCAGCTCCTAAGTAATGGAGCAAGGTCTTGGGTCCAGGGCTCCTAACTCTGGCTCACATTTTTCTTACCATGTAACTCAGAGACCACCTGGTTTAACCTTGCTGCCTCCACTAACCATTGGACAGATGGATATCCCACCTCTGCCTGAACATCCAGCGTGGCCCGTTCCGTGCTGGACAGCCGAAATTTAGTGTTAACAAAATAGTGACCGTTTTTGAGCCCCTGCTGTGCCCCAAACTATATACTAAATGCACATCACCTCTGATCCTCAGATCAACCTCACATGGTTTAAATTTGTGGGATCTGAGTTTCACAGAACACAAGTGACTTGCCCAAGTTCATACAACCAGTAAGTAACAGAGCAAGGATTCAAAGTGAAGCCCATCTTATGTCAAACTCATGGCATCACACTTTCTTCTTATATTGAATGGAAATCATCTTGAATTCCCATATAGATGTTTTAGTTCTGCCTTCTGTGGCTGCACAGGACAAGCTTGCTTGCTTTTTCACCAATCGGCCATCCTGACCGATGCTGGATGACATCTTTGCTTTCTAGGTCTTAGCTCCTCTAGGAGTAGAATTCCTGGGTCCTCTGACTCTTCCTGATGGGACCTGGCTGTCACATGGTTCATGTGTCTGTTGTTCACCTTGTGATATCAATCACAGGGGAGTAGAAAGAGCATTGGGCTTGAGGTCTAAAGAAGTGGGCTCTGTTTCAGTCTGGATTTACTAGCTGTGTTTCATCTCTGGCCTCATCTATTACATGCAAATACTACCCAATTCTCAGGGTTCTTTTAAGAACACAGAATATGAACTAAGGATGTGATATGTCAGTAAAAGGTAGATAAAGTACTTGGATGTCCAAGGCAGCATTATTTATAACAGCCCAACCTATAAAAGAAAAGCCATTCATAATAAAACAGACAATAGTATACCTACTTAAACACTCACCACAGGAGAATGGGTAAGTAACAGTGATACATCAGTTTAGTGGAATGTTATGCAGACATTAAATTTTTCTTGAAAAAAATGTCTATGATAAAATGCTAATTAAAACAAGCAAGATATGTCAATTATACATCAATAAAGCTGAAAAAAGCAAACAAGATATAAAACTTTATGTCTAGTATGATCTTAATTCCACAAGAAGTAAGATTGGAGTAAAATACATCCCAACACTAAGAACAATTATCTCAACGATTATCTTAAGATGATGGGCTTATGGGTTGTGTGTGTGTGTGTGTGTGTGTGTGTGCGTGCTTCTTTACCTTTTTCTGTTTTCCACATTTTCTGTAGCGAGCATGGGTCACTTTGAAAATCAGTGCAAAATACAGGGCTCAGAATGGAGCACAAAAAGCTACCCCCAAATAGGGCCTCACCGGCCTAAAGATCAATTAGTACCTTTTCAAAACGCTTTTTTTTTTTTTTTTTCCTGCTGTGCCAAAGTGCCACTTCAGCATCTCTCCTCTGCTCACTCATCTCTTTTGGCATCACTATCTTGATACGACTGGACTCAAAGAGGAAGCAAATACAATAGACTAAACCCAGTCTGTAGGAACTGCCCGGGCTCACGTTGCAAATAGGATATGCTGAGACAGTCTTTACAAAACAACCCAAACCAACAACTTCTTTAGTGTCTCATTGAACAACCACATGGTGGGAAAGCTCCTTGAAAGATGATATTCTGGCCTTCGCAGCTGCTCCTGGAGGGTCAGCTGTCCTGGACATGCCAGGGCCAGACAGGGCAGGGGAGGGTGCCAGATGAATGAATCTGGCCTGAGATACCATCGGGTGACCTGGGCACCATTGAGTCCTATCAGAACAGCTCCCTAAGTTATGTCTTCAGGGCCTGATAATATTGTAACTGATGGCCTCTAGGAAAAATGCTGTCTCTCGCTTTCTGGGGAGGGCGGTAGGGGAGAGGTAAGGCAGAGAATGTTTTCTGGAGGTGCTTCAACTAGATGTTCAGAGCAGCAGCAAGACGCTAAGTCCTCTGTGAGCACTGGTGTGGCTCGTTCTGAAAATGGCAGGAGCTTAGCCTCTTTCCTGCCCTACTGTTGGAGTGGCAGGAGCTGGAGACTTCATTTCTCTCTATTTATACAACAGAAATATGTGAGAAGGAAAGGGATGTAGACATTAGGGGGTGCATCCTCTATGCTAGTACCAAGGTCTTGCCAAGGTCGTCCAGGCAGCAAGGCAGGATTAGAACCTAGGGTGCCTCATGGCCCACTTTGTCCATTAAAGCACATGAGAGAGAGCTGGTGGTCTTTTACCCCACAATTCTCCCCCGTGATACTGATGCCCATGATTCCTGACATCTAGTCAGTGTCTGCTATGTGCCAGGCATCATGCAGACATTTAGAAACATTATTCTATCTGTCATGGGCTGAATTGTATTCCCCCCAAATTTATAAATAAATAAATAAATAAATATATATATATATATATTTTTTTTTTTGCGGTACACGGGCCTCTCACTGTTGTGGCCTCTCCCGTTGCGGAGCACAGGCTCCGGACGCGCAGGCTCAGCAGCCATGGCTCACGGGCCCAGCCGCTCCGCGACATGTGGGATCCTCCCAGGCCGGGGCACGAACCCGTGTCCCCTGTGTCGGCAGGCAGACTCTCGACCACTGCGCCACCAGGGAAGCCCCCGCAAATTTACATTTTGACGTTCTACCCCCCCCCCCCCGGTACCTCAGAATGTAACTAATTGGAGATAGGGCCTTTAAAGAGATAATTAAGTTAAAGTGAGGTCATTCGGGTGGGCCCTAATCCCATAAGACTGGTGTCCTTATAAGAAGAGGAAATTAGCACAGAGGGAAGACCATGTGAAGACACAGGGAGAAGATGCCCATCTACCAGCCAAGGAGAGAGGCCTCAGAAGAAACCAATTCTGTTGACACCTTAGTCTCAGACATCTACCTTCTAGAACTTCCAGAAAATGTTTCTGTAGTTAAAGCCAGTCAGTCTCTGGTACTTTGTAATGGCAACCTGAGATGACTGATAATAAAGACACCATCCTAACTATAACCCTGCCAACAGGGAGCCTTGGTTCCAAGCGACAAATGAGGAAATTCAAGCTCGGAGTAGAAAAATAACTTGTCTAAGGTCACAGTTAATAAGACTTGATTAGAACCAAGTCTCACCGAAACCTAGGGCTTGACCATTGCTCTTAGAAGAAATGGGGCCATTTTTGCGACAGTGCTTTGCTAACTGTACGTGGTTGTTGAATGAACACAGCATTAGGAGGCATCACTATTACTTTTGCTATGGTGAGGGACAGTCCCTTCATAGGAAATTTCAGATCGAGCCTGGTCCTCCGGGGGGCCACTTCCTGGGGATGCTTTGCTCTTCAATCCCAGGGCCCCTCCTTTGGGCTGGAGAAGGGTCTCCCCGATCTGTCTCACAGTTGCAGGGCATTGTGAGGTAGCAGACTTGGAGCTGGGGCCCTGGGGCTCCATCTCTCTCCATCTGCTAGAGTCCTGGGGGTGACCTTGGGAAAAGTACACAGTCTCTCTGACGTCCACATGTTCCGATTGCTCTGCCGACTCCTGCTGCCAGGTTCTCTGTGGGCAGTTTAGGGTGGAGGCATTGATATTTTCCCATAGGCAACCCAATCATAGCAAATTTTTAGTCTTTCTGCCTCCTGCCTCTTGCTTCCTAATGCTGGCTCAAACCTTAGATCTTGGCTCAGCTGTCCTTTACTCAGGGAAGCCTTCCCAGCCTGGACTAGTTTCTCCTGTTATTAGCTAGGTTATCTCCATAGTGGACACATAGTTCCCTGATGTATCCCTCCCAATGCCAAGACCTCTGCTGGGCATACAGACAGACATTGATGCACAGGTTAATATGCTCTTTTATTGCCCTGCCCTGTGCTTTCCCTTATTAGCACTTATCATCATTTTAGATTATGTACTTGATTAATGTCTGTCTCCCTGGCCCTGGCCACAGACTGAAACTCCATGAGGGCAGGGGTTTTGTTTCGCTGACCGTTCCAGTCTCAGTACCCAGCCATGCCCTGAATGGAGGAGGCACTTTAAGAATATTAGTTGCATAAAATTCAGTGAAGGAGATCCAGAGGTCAGAGAGGTTTTGATTCATTCAAAAGACATGGTCCCAAAGTGAATTTCCAGGCCTTAGGAGAGCTCACTCTACACCATTCATTGCTTTATTCATTCAACCAACGTTTACCCATCTGTCTCCTCTAGGGCTAGGCAATGCATTTACAAAATCGGTAAGAAATTGTCTCCGCCTCCATGTGGTCACAGCCTGCGGGGGGGAGGTCGTATTGACAGTGGTTGTAATAATTCAACGTAAGCAGTGCTGGAACTAGAGGCGGGAATTGGGTTGGTGCAAGCCCACAGAAGGGTGTGATGGACCCAGGCCTCAAAGGGTCACGGAGGGCAGAGAGGAGGCAGCTTGTGAGCTGAAACGCTGAAGCCTGAGTCAGTGCGCTTAAGGGGAAAGGAGGAGATGAGCATGTTAGAGGAAAAGCTTGAGGGAAGGCCTAGAACGGACAAGAACATGGCTGGCTTGGGGGAGGGCAGTTAGGCTGCATTCCTGGAGCTGTGCAAGGTGGGGGGGGAGACAGGGAGCTGGGGGGTGAGGCTGGAAGGTGGGGTGGGCCCCTAAGGATCTACACGCATGCCCCCAGACCTTTGTAACCGGAGGAGGAGAGCTGGCTGTCATTCTTATCAAGCTGGGGCTCAGCTTTTGTCCCCAGTCCAGGCCCAGCTCTCTTTGATCCCAGCAAGGCCATTGTTTCCCCAGCGCTGGCCTCTCTGCTTCGTAGGGGAAAATGTGATCTTTGTTCTCCTGAGACTTTGTATCCAAGTGCTGCCCTGGTGGGGACAAGCCGGGAGGGGCTCCATGCGAGGATCTAGTCCCCGCGGCTGAGGGACAAGGGCCACCCCTGTCTCCTGGCCTCCGCCTCGTGTGGGTTGCACTCGGCTCCCAGAACCCTCTCACTGGCACAGGTCATGCTGTGTTGGGGGCGGAGAGGGAACACTGGGCAGTTTCAGCTTCTTTATTTTTAAAAATTGTCTTTGTTGGCATTTCCAGCGTGATCTTAATATAAATCAAATGCAGTGAGGCATTTGGTGAAAACCTGGATTTGAATCTTAGCTCAACTATTTACTTGGTGTGTCAGCCTGGGTAAGACACTTCATCTCTTGGGGTCTCAGTTGTCTTCTCTGCACAGTCAGGAAAATGAAAATATTTATCCTACAGTATTGCCGTGAGGTTTTATTCATTCATTGAATGAATAAGCACCTACATGGAATCTGTTAAGCACCTACTCTTCACCAGGCACTGTGGTCTGTGCTAATGAGACAGACTTGATCAAATCACTCCTGAAGCTTGCCAGAGAAGAAAGACATCCAACTGACATACGTGTGAGTTCTACAAGAAGAAATGCAGATTGCTAAGCGAGTGTGTACCAGGGCTTCACTGAGTCTTGGGGGTCAAGAGAAGAGCCCCCAGAAAAGTAACACTAATGCAGAGATTTGATGCATATAAAAGGAGCCTGGGATGTGGGATGTGGTTGAAAACATTAGTTCCTGCCCCCTCTGCCTGGGATCAGATCCCTCACCAACACCTGCTGGGTTTGAGTGGGTTTAAGAAACTCCCCCTCCCGTCTAGGGAACTTACTCAGCTGAAAAGAAATGGACTCTGGGAACTGCTTCCAGGGGCCTGGAAATTGATGAAGACGTATACAAGGTTACAAACACAGGGCCAGCTGTGACATTTTCTGTGTGCCTTAGTGAGAAGTGCTGGGGCTCTTCTACTGGAAGCTGAACTCTTGGCCCAGCTCGCCCGCTGGAGGAGAAAGGGGAGGAGCTGGCAGACTGCAGTGCTTTGTGAGGGGAAAACAAATGGGTCTGTAACTTGATCGAGGTGGCGAGGGGAGGCTGCCAGAGCTGTGGGGATGAAGAATAGCTTCTCAGACGAGTGTCAGGGGGAGGAGGTAAACTCCTCCCCTCAAGTGAGGGGATGTGCAGAGCAGGGCTGACTCTTCAAGTGGCCTCAAACCCCCGTGGGCGGGGCAGGGGTGGCGGTGCCACTCTGGGCATCCTTGAGCTGCAGTGCTCACCTGTATGGAGGACTTTCTATAGGGCAGGGACATTTACAGAAAAAATGAGGTTGTCCTTGCAGCAAACCCATCTGATGGGGAGTATTTTTACCCCAGACAGCTGAGGCTCAGAGAAGTGAAGTAACTTGCCTGAAGCCACACAGCCAGTAAGTGGTGAGGGTGAGGTTTATATCCATTTCTGTATGTTTTTAAATTCATATTTCTTCCACTATCCTGCTGCCAGACAATTTTTTCAGACAAGGTTTCCTTCTGGATTTTCTACATCTAATAATGATAGTAAGAATCCCTTTTATGTAATGTTTTATAAAGAGTACTCTTGCAAATACCATTTCACAGGGTTTTTATAGTGCCTGCCCTTTAAGATGAAGTGTTGTTATTCTCTTATTTGAGATGAGGAAATAGAAGCTCAGCCAGGCAGGTGGCTCCCCTAAATGCCACTCAGACATGCAGTCCGGGAGCCGAGCCAGGAGATGCCAGATCCCATGCACTTTCCACCATTGTCTTGAGACCCAGGTGAGCTCCTCAGGTATCTGCTGATATCCAAACCATCTCCTAATCCTTCAAATGAAAAGCCCAAGCACAAACAGTTTGTTTTTCTAACAAGCTCAGAGCCTTGACTGTGTTTCTAACTCTTGATAAAGCCTGCAGCGAAAATCTGCTTTCCTGGGGCCCCTCCTCCTGAGAAAGGGATGATTGGCCATGTGTATTTTTCACTGGGGTTCCCACAAAGAATGTTGCGTGTAATATGAAACATGTGTCACTGGAGTTTGCTGGAGTGCCCCACCCTAGGCCCTTCCCTGCACAGTGGGAGCCCCTCGTGCAGCAGCTGGTGCAGGGGATGGGGTGGGGGACAGAACCCTACACACCTTGAGGGGTTCCCCCCAGAACTGGAACTGCCCCCTCCTGCAGGCAGAGTGGGAACTGAGCTCTGTCAGCTCTCCTGTCTCGCTTCCCCATCTGCCTCCTCGCCTCACCATGTTTCCATTCCTGACTCACCACACTCAGGTGTGTCTGAGTTCAAGCTGGAAACGTACACGACATGGGCTCAGGAACATCTGTGGGGTCAATTACAGAGTGAATAGGGGAAGAACCATTCTGCTTTCCATCTCCATGCCGTCAGTGTGCTGGGATGTTGCTGAAGGAAGGAATAAGTGCTTTGTGATGGGGACCTTCATGTGGATGTGTTTCTAGAGAACTCTGCAGCTAAAGGAAGAATATCACTACTTCATCCTTTCTCTTCTCAGAAGCCAGGATTGCTGGAAGCGCTGGTTTTTGAACTTGAGTGTGTGTTAGAATCACCTGGAGTCCTGTTAAAGCAGATTGCTGGGCCCACCCCCATGGGTGAATTTGCATTTTTAACAAGTTCCCAGTTGATGTGATTGTGCTGGTTCAGAGAATTGGGAGCCCAGGTGGTCCTTGTTCCAGTGGGGTGAGATGAAGCCAAAAAAAAAAAAACAGAAGAAAGAGAGTGACTATCTTGTGGTGTGGTTGTCTGGAGACATTCTGAGGGCACGGGATCAGTGTAGACTAGAGCCATCAGGATGGGCTTCCTGGGCGGGTGGTTGTGATGCATGGGGAGGATTTGGAAGGTAGAAGGAAGAAGGGCGAGCTTTGGGTGAAGGCAGGCACAGCGGCAGGTGAGGACGCCAGCCTGCAGAGATATTGAGGCGCAAACAACCTTCCTCATCAGGGTTGCCTGCAGTTTACGCTCTACAACCCCCCTGCACGCAGCCCGAACACACAGCCCAAACAGCCTGGCGGGGCAGAGGTCACCTTCTCATCTCCAGGGAGAAAACCAGCGTAGGGGGTCATGGGAATTGCAGGAGGGAGGACCCAGGGCCGCAAGGTTTGGCAGTTTATTCTCTTGCAAGGGGTTGACCTTTGCCCTGCTTTAACAGCTCTTTGCAGCTGCTTTACCAGGGGTGAACAATGCAGGATACTCCTTGGCAGCATACTGGTTTCTCTCACCTGATTTTTTCCTGTTCCCGTTTGCACTTAAAAGTATCAACACAGGGGCTTCCCTGGTGGCTCAGTGATTGAGAGTCTGCCTGCCGATGCAGGGGACACGGGTTCGTGCCCCGGTCCGGGAGGATCCCACATGCCGCGGAGAGGCTGGGCCCGTGAGCCATGGCCGCTGAGCCTGCGCGTCCAGAGCCTGTGCTCTGCAACGGGAGAGGCCACAACAGTGAGAGGCCCGCGTACCGCAAAAAAACAAAAAAAAGTATCAACACAGAAACCACTCTTGCCCTCCTTAAGCCATTGGCCAGTGGCTGTCTCCTCTTCCTGGTTCCCTGAGACCTATGCGGTTCACCCCACAGCCCTGCAGAAGAGGAGAGGAGGAAAAAATCTGGACTGAAAGCTCACCGTGTTTCAGGGCCACGCTGGGCACGTCTATACACGAGATCTCAGTGCATAGCACTGAGGGCTAAGGGCGTGTATAGACAAAGATGCTGAGGGTGAAGCTCAGGTTCAAGATGAAGCCCCTGCCTGAGAGCATGTTATTAGACCGTGGAGCTGAAATCCAACCTCCAATCTGTTTGAATTCAAATGAACTAAATAAACAGCACTAGCTCATTAAAAGAGCTCAGAAACCAGAGCCCTACCTGAGGGTCAGTGGACAGCAGGAGAATGTTTCCAGAACACCATGTGCTCTTTTGCAGGTTCATATCTATGCACAGGCTGGCCTCCTTCCTGTACTTTCCAACCTCCTCTGCCCACAAGCTCCTGTTCATCCCTGAAGCATCTGCATGATGCCTCTGAGATCCCCTACCTGCAGCAGGTGCCCCTCTTCGAACCTCTCCTTTCTTTGCATTTATCCTTAACATGGCATTTAGCACAATCTATCATGATGGATGTTTTCCTGGGCTTTTTTCCATTGATTATAAACTCCCACAATTTATGACTCTCTGAATCCTCAATGCCTAGCACAGCACTTGGCACACAGAAGGTGTGTCAGGAGATTCTTGTTGAATAAATGAATGAACAGCTGAAAGAATGAATCTTGCCCTCAGATTCATTTCACCACAGTTAACCTAGTAGTCCCACCTCCATCTTAGACCAGACGAGATTCAGAGAGATGAAGTGACATGCCGGAAATCCCATAGGTAGCCAGATGGAAGCCTATGAAAACTAAACAAAGTGACAGCCGCCCAAGGTCCCCTGTCCTCCAACGCTTTGCAATGATCAACTGCCCAGGCCTTTTACCCAGAACTCGTGTTACTCTCTGATGATTAGCCCTGGAATTGTAGCTGAGACTGCTAGCTGCCTGTCCAAATACTCATTCTCTTTATCTTGCTTACTAATTTAAGTGAATTGGGGGTTTCAATATGCCTAGTTAAAAAGGACATTTCCCAGCTTCTTTAGCTACAAAGTTTGGCCCTGTGACCAAGTTCTGGCCAATGAGATATAAGAAGAAGTTTTGGGGTGGGATGTGGGGAAAGCTCCTTAAAATGGGAAGGAGGTATGGGTATGACAGGTAGAGGTCTTTTTTTTTTTTTAATTTTCCCTTTTCCTTTTAGAATGACATGATGATAGAACTGCAGAAGCAATCTTGGACTATGAAATAACTTTGAAGGTGGACATATACTGAGGATGGAGGAGCAGAAAGACAGAAGGCACTTGGGTTCCTATAGGCCATGGAGCCCCGAGTTGCTTGCTTCTAGACCTCTTACATGAGAAGAAAATAGACTTCTATTTTGTTTCAGTCGCTCTTATCAGTTTCTGTTTATTTATGGGAAGATGCTGCAAGGAAAGTAAGGGGTCATCCATTCTGGGGCTGGTGGGCTAGGCTGTTTTCAGAAACAGAGTCCAGAAAGCTGCCAGAGGTGCCACCAGGCTGCATGGGTGGGCAGAGGGCAGTTCCCAGCTGTGGGGTCCTGGTTCTCTTGCAGCACCACCTCCCGCCCAGCTCCACCCAGTAGGGACAGGGTAGGACTTGGAAGCTGGGAAGGGGGCTTGTAGCCATCTTGGGCTGATCTCAGCACTGCACTTGGGGGCTTGAATGGACTTCGGGGATCCAGAGTCTGTGTCAGACCTGAGGGACGTCTGCCTGGCAGCCATTTTCATGATGGTTTTGTTGTCAGAACACGGATTTTGTTGCTGGATATGGTAATTCCTTTTACTTTTTCCTGACTTGTTTAGATAAGGGACATGAGATCACCCTCCTGCCCCTGCCCCCCGTCATGAAATACAAGCGGCAGGTCTGGGAAAGTCTTCCATATCCTTTTCTTAAGAAGAAGCCCAGGACAAACACTGATCTTGTCTTGCTTTTGGGCATCATTAAATAAGGGTGTGAAGCCTGGAGCCACAGGAGTCATCCTGACACCATTAAAAAATCACAGGGACACTGGTTTGTGGCCCTGACACCTTAGAGGCACTGTAACACCCAACTTGGGATGCCCACATCTGGACTTCTTGCTATGTGAGATAACAGATAACGTTACTGATTATCCCTTTTTTCCTTGCAGCCATACGTATCCTAATTTAAATAGAATCCGACCTCTTTATTTGACAAAGGGGGAGGATGAGGCTCAGAGAGGGAAAGCAACTACAAGAGTGGCCACCTAGAATCCTATCTTCCTCTCTAATGATGGAAAGATTTTTTTTCCTGCACAACACATGGAGTTACCTCAAGAATAAAGTGAGATTCCACACGTGTTGGGAATACATGGAGACCATCTGCATGGTTCTGTTCTTTCTTTCTAGAGGTGGAGGAACAGACATAGGACAAGTCCAGTTCTACGACAATGAGCATAGTCCCTCATGACAACAAAAAGAATAATTGCTCTTCAAATTTACAGAGCACTTTATCATTTATATAGCATGGCAACACTTGCCAAAGTCTTTCACATCCGTAATTTCATCAGCTTCTCACAACACTGGGGGGTGGGCCAGACAGGGATAATTATTCCCATTTTACAGATGAGGACTCCAAGAGTCAGAGAAGGCTACCTGATCCACTTGAGTAAACTAGACCTTGAAACACATGTGAGTGGTTAACGTGCAGGCCTACAGCCAAGAGTTACAATGTCAGTGCTCTTTACTGTTTGCAGTGCCCTGCTTTCCTCCCGTGGTCTAGGTTAAGACCCACAGGGACTTTGCAAGGTAGGCCAAGTGAGTGTCTATCCCCATTTTACAGATGAGGAAGTAGAGACTTGGAGAGGTAGATGATGTGTTTAAGGTCACAGAGCCAGGTCATTTTGCTGATAAGCTGTCATCTTTCCACGACTCCATAGCCTTTTCTGTTATCATTCCCAATACAGGTATCTGACCTTGTGATGAGTAGGGCAGATATGGCCACCCTATGAAAGTAACATGTCACAGGGCAGAGAGAAACCGAGTGACTTGACTGAGATGACGGTGCTCAAAGCAAAGATCCGAATCTGGGCTTCCTGACTCCCTGTCCATTGCTCCTCCTTCCTTCCTACTTCCACGGCCTTACTAATAAGGTGATAATGGCTTATGTCACCTCTCCAAGGAATCATATACCAAGGAATATGCTTGTCTTATCCACTGCTGTACGCTAGTTCCTGGAACAGTATCTGACTCAATAAATATTTGCTGAATGAACAAATGAATCTATGAATAATTCCAAGCAAATATTTATGGATGGCCTGATGGGCCTTGGAAAGAGGTGAAAGGGCAAACTCAGCAGTAACAAAACACATTTTGGAGTCCACCTTTTAGTTTTCACTGTCCCCACTGTTCTATGTCCTCATGGGCCCGTGTGATATCCTAGGCATGGCTCAGACCTGAGTTGCTCTGGGCAGCCCCAACTCTAGCCCTTGCGGGGCTTAGAATAGGCATGGCTGTCAAGGTAGCCTAGAAGTCTACTAACTCAGTTTATTAACTCATGTGTTCATTCATTCCATCCATTCATTCACTCATGCAATAAGCAGACCTGGTCTTGGATCTGGGGGATGCTAAGAGTTTCTGCCCATGAGTTGCTTACCATCGGTAGGGCCACAGGTAATGAGCAGATATCAAAACAGTGAGGTAAATGGCAGCTACAGGTGGCTACGTGTAAGGCACCGTGTCCTTACACGGTGCTCTAGGAGTATAGAGGAGGGGCAGCTAAGCCAGTCTGGGGTCCACGGAAGACATGACTACAGCTGCCATAATTGAGAGCTTCCCACACACCAAGTTCTGTGCCAAGCTCTTTACATTCATCAACCAGTTTACTTCTCAGAACAACTCCCTGAAGAAGGTGTCCACACTCCTATTTCACAGATGAGCAAACTGAGGTTCAGATATGGGAGGTGACTTTCCTGAAGTCACACAGCTCACTTGTGCGAGTGCCGAGGTTCAACTCTAACGTCTGGGCTCACCACTCTTCCGCATGCTTCCTGTGTAGACTACCTCCCTCTCGTGAGGTCACACTTGAGTCAGATTTTGAAGGGTATGTATGAGTCAGCCACGCAAATTGGCTGTGGCAAGGCTGGTGGTTATAGGAGTCACAGAGTGTGAGGGTATGGTTTGGAGGATGGGCAAAGTCATTTCAGACAAAAGGGAACAGCACGGCAAAGATACGGAGGTTGAAAACAGCAGGCTGTGTCTAAGTGGGGAAAACGAAATGGGAGGTGGGTTGTCCCCACCCATCTTTAGGGAGAGTTTATACAGGGGATCTTCCTGCATATTGGAGTCAGGGATAGATTATCCCATGGCCCTGACAGTTCCATAGGAATCGTAATCTTTGGGTGATTGGTTGAGTCATTAAACATCATCCAGGAAAGTCCTGCTGGAAAGGAAGAAAACCATAACTGGGCTTTGTAAATTTTGTAGAGTTTTCGTCAAGGAGGACTAAGAAAATATCTGGACCTTGTTCTCAGAGGGGGAAGCAAGAATATGAGCCTGCCTGGCACTGAGTGGGTAGCAAGATTTTCTTGGTGAGTTACTGCTGTCGGGGAGGGGGACCTGTTTCTTTCTCGCCCCTTCTCATTTTTCTTCTTGCTTTTCCCATGTACCCCCTGAAAGTCCACTGTGTGTCTGGTTTGGTGCCATGGTAGCTACATGGATGAATCACACACCTAGTTGCTGCCCTCAGAGTATCTAGTCCAGGAGGGGAGATGGGACACACTAGTGAATGATCCCAGGCGGGGCATCTGTTACAGAGTGTTTTTAGTTTGATAAACATTCCCAGGACCCCACGTGTGGCCAGGTGTGGGAAAGCGAAGATAAATAACCACAGAACCCCAGTTTCTGAGAAGCCACCGTTACAAGGAGAGAAACTTAAAGGACTGGGTGTTAAGACGGAAGCAGGTGCAGGACGCCGTGAAAGACAGAGAAAGGGGGGAGAGTGAGGGGAGCCACACATGTGAGCTGACACAGGAGCCAGGCCTTCGCCCCAACCAGGGGCAGTTGCATTCACGTTTCCTGCACGTGCTCTTTGAGGAAATGAATGTGGGCGTTACCTCAGAATCCTTCAAGACTCTGTGAAATCCCTCCCACAAGCTCTGTTTCTCTGTTGAAGCAACTGAGGTTCAGAGAAGTGAAGTAACCGGCCCAATATCACACAACTGGCAAGTGGCAGAGCTGGGGGCACAGCTAGACTTTTTGGCTCATGATGTTTTTCAAGACACACTGCTGCCTCTACCAATAACACAAGGGAGAGAGTGACAAGTGCCATGTGCCCATGTGCCATCTACTTTTAGTTTCTTCATTGGACGAAGGCCCACAGAGTGTCCCATTGTGTCACACCTGTTCAAGACTGCGGCTGGTCTGTGGGCTGGGGCTTAATCCAGTAGGAGGATTTAGTGACACAGGTTGCCTGGCCTCACGGTAGGAGAGCTGGTTAATCCTCCCAAACTCCCTGTTCCAGCTCCATCCTTCCGTCACACTGATGGGATGGGGCTCAGAGCCCCATCTTGGAGTCTTTGAAATGTCAATGGCAGCGATCTCGCTCTGAAGCACTCCCTGCAGATGTGTGGAAGTTCAGGTCATAAGTGGGGAGTGGGGCAGAGCCGCCTTGTCCCGGGCAGTGAGGCAGGCAAAAGCGAATGGGGGGCTCTTTGAAGCCGTTGAAAGAAAAGGGAAGAAAAGGCTGAGTTAGCACACTGGGCTAACTGTTTTGTATACATCTGAGAGGAAGAAGTCACTACTCAAAGCACCGAATGTTCTTGCAGCAAACTTTGAAGGCCAGTGTAGGTGATGTAGCCCCCACCTTGTCGGTTTTCCTGCTTGGGTAGCAATCGCTTTCGGATGACGTAGGTAAAGGCATCCTGCCCTGCCCCACCTAGAGTCCTATTACTCCTGTTTTGCAGATAAGAGCAAAGTGACCCAGAGAAGTCAAGCAGGGTCACAGAGTGAGTCACTGGTGCAGCAGAGACTTAAATTTAGGTCTTGGACTCCAGGACAGCACGTTGGAAAAGGGGAACCCTTCTAGGCAAGTTCAGCACCACTGAGCACCAAGGAGGAGTTTGGAGGTGTGACCTATCCATGGTCATGTTTGCTGAATGCATAAAATCCAGAAGAGACGGCTGGGGAGCAAAGAGGCTGGTGTTCCTGTCCCCAGGCCCTGAAAGCAGGCTCTCACAGACAGATGCCTGCAGCTCCACTCTTCCCAGAGGAGCTAGTGAGATCCTAGCTCGGGAGGGCAAAGGCCATTCCTCTGAGAGAATGATCTCTTTCTCTCCCGAAGCTGCTCCTTTCAGAACTGCGGCTACCCCAGCCCCAGACACTGAATGCAGCTGCACCAAGAAATCAGTGGTTCTCACGGCCAGAGAGATGCTTCTATGCGGTTTAATTTGACATAATTATGTTTCCTCAATATGTTTTATGATGTGCATTGTTGTTTCAGCAAAAAATTGTTTGGACACAAAATTTTTTATCATTGAAAAGGAAAGGTAATTTTTTGCAAGTTCTTTATCATCCCTTCTGGCTGGTTCTCCCCTACATTCACACGCTCCCATGATAGGCTCAGTCTGGGGTTGCTTTTTCCCTTTCTCTCATTTATGCTTTGGAGGGAGAGGGAAGCCTAAATTATATGGTATGATTCTAGAGGCTGTGAAGGCCAAGGGGTGGCCGGGTCAATGGGGAAGGGGGGAAGGGTGCCTCCTGGAAATGGAGATGACCTCAGGCTCCCTGAGCCAGGCTGTCTGTGGCCCAGGAACCTGGCACACAGACCACCCTGCAGCCCCCCGGGAGCACTGGCTTGGGAGTCTGCTCATTCAGGACTCAAAGCCTGGATCTGTCACTTGCTATCTGTATGACATCAGACGAGTTGCTTAACCTTGCCCCTTCTATTCAGTTTGCTTCCCAAACTGAGGTTCAAATATTCCTGGAAAGAGCATGTCACTGTACTGGGGTGGGGAATAAAACCACCCAGCACAGAATTTCTTCATGAGCCACCGGTTTTTATCAAAATGGCTGTGTGTGTGTGTGTGTGTGTGTACTGCAGCAATAATAATATAATATTTATATAAAAACAAATACTGCTAAGTAGTGGAGGAAATATTCACATGCTCATGAATTTTAAGGCTGAACAGGGAACTTTGAAGATATTTAATATTTGTCTTGGCCGGCTTTTGTCTACCCATTCTCTCTTAGTTCTTACCCATTCTCTTTTTTGGCCTGTTTAAAGATACCTCAGAGAAAAGTGTGACAGACAGCCATTTCTCCCGTAAAATAGATGTTATATTCCTTGCCTAAGAGCAGTGGTGTCATGATTACCTAAGAGAACTGTTTAAAACCATTCAAGCCTTGGTGCTGAGTTTCTAGATACAACACCAAAGGCATGGCCCATGAAAGAAAAAGCTGGTAAGTTGGACTTTATTAAAATTAAAAACTTCTGTTCTGTTCTGTTCTTTTGACTATTACGATAGTCAAAAGAGCCACAGAATGGGAGAAAATATTTTCTAAACGCATGTCTGACAAGAGATTTAAATTCAAAATATACAAGAACACTTAAAACTCAACAATAAGAAAATGGGCGAAAGATCTAAATAGACTTCTCACCAAAGAAGATCTACAGAAGGTACATAATCACATGAAAAGATGATGCGCATCATTTGTCATTAGGAAAGTGCAAGTTAAAACTACAATAAGGTATCAGTACACACCCACAAGAATGGCCCAGATTTGAAACACTGACACCACCAAATGCTGGTGAGGATGTGGAGCAACAGGAACTCTCGTTTATTGCTGGGGGGAATGTAAAATGGCATGACCACTTAAGGAGACAGGTGGGCAGTTTCGTACAAAGCTAACTATAGCCTCACCACATGATTCAGCAATTGTACTGCTAGACATTTCTCCAACTGATTTGAAAACTCATGTCCAAACAAACCCCTATACACTAGTGTTTAGAGAAGCTTTATTCATAATTGCCAAAACCCAGAAAGCCCCCACCCCCTCAAGTACCCAAGATGTCCTTTGATAGATGGAGAAACTGTGGTACATATATGCAATGGAATATTATTCCACAATAAAAAATAGAGCTATTAAGCCATAGAAAGATATGGATGAGTCTTAAATGCGTATTGCTAAGTGAAGGAAAGTAGTCTGAAAAGGCTGCATACTCTATGATTCTAATTATATTCCATTTTAGAAAAGGTAAAACTATAGTGGAGGTAAAAAGACCAGTAGTTGCCAGAGGACTGGGGGGGGGGGAGGGTTGAATACGTGAAGCATAGGGGATTTTTTTAGGGTGGTGAAACTATACTGTATGACACTGTAACTGTGGATACGTGACATTATGCATTTATCAAAACACATAGAACTTTAGAGCAGAGTGAACCTTAATGTATGCAAATTAAACAAATCATGTAGGAGGTCAAAGGATCCCAGGATGGAATACAGAATGTGACCAAATCATCTAACTGTATTACAAATGTATGAGGCAACTTTAAGTGAAGGGAGTGGAGGAAAAGGTTGCTAACCTAAGTAACTTTGGAAATGAGTGGTGTTTGTAAAACTAAAGGCAAAAGAAACTGTATATGAGCACTGTACTCTAGTTAAAGGTTGCTTCCCATGGAATATGAGTTACCAACTCTGATACTGTTATACAAATATACTGGAGTTGAACAATTAATTAAATGGATGGTGGGAGCCAGCTTTCTTACTATTGGAGTGAGAGTACACACTTGAGCAAGAGGAGGAAGCTAGAATGATCCAGGAGGTAATGGATCAGAATGGGAGACATCAGTAAGAACTATGTTTAGCTTAATATAGATACAGATGGTTACATCCATATATATATATATATATATATATATATATATGTGTATATATATATATGTATATATATATATATCCATCTATATATATCCATCTATATATCCATATATGTATATATCCATATATATATCCATATATATATATATATATACATGGATCATTGGTTACTATATATACATATATTTCCTTGCTCTGTCAGCTGATGGGTATGTCAAAGCGATTCAGGAACCAACTGAAAGAACTCCCAAAGGCCAAAGCTGGAACAATCTGAGCAACAAAATTAATAAGCTAATATTCAATTATAACACAAAATATAAAATAAATATCCATGAATCCATGCTGATATAAACAAATGATTGAATAAATAAATCAACAAGGGAGGATATATAAGTTTCCCATCCAGCAGAACTCCAAATAATTTATGTAGGTACCCTGCCATCAAGGAGGTGAAGCATATGTCCCCACCCAGGTGTACACTTCACATAGTGGTTTCCTCCCAAAGAGTGCAGTATGAAAAGGGAGAAAAAAAGAGTAACTCTGCAGTGGAGAAATCTGACAAATACTGCCTTGGCCAGGTGATCACGGTCAACGTCAACAATGTTAAGTCATCTTTGATATGCTAAGACCAAAATGGTACTTTACCTCTGTGGTCTTCCTTCCCAAACCTCAGTCTATCTAATCCTATGAAAAACATCCGACAAAGCCTAACTGAGGGACAGTCTACAAAATACCTGAGCAGTATTCCTCAAAACTGTCAAGGTCATCCAAAACAAGGAAAGTCTGAGAAACTGTCACAGCCAAGAGGAGCTCAGGAGAAAAGATAACTAAATAGAATGTGCTACCCTGGATGGGATCCTGGAACAGAAAAAAAGGACATTAGGTAAAAATCAAAGATATCTGAATAAATATGGACTTCAGCTATAATACTGGCATGTTAATTAAATAAATAATTAAAAATAAATAAATTAAATAAATAAAATAAAAAACAGACCACATTTACGAACCATGTTGATAATGGGGGAATCTTGAGTGTGAAATACTTGGGAGCTCCGTACCATCTTTGCAATTTTCGTGCAGAGCTAAAACTAATCAAAAATATGAAGTTTATTTAAAAAAGAATGGAATAATGCCATAAAAAGTCATTTGGTCAGTGGTTGCTATTAAATGGTAATAAATGATAATAAGACAGAAATTTTTATCTGCTCAACGGCCTACAAGGAAAGCACTCAGAGGAATGCCCCCATAAGGGCTGTTCGTATAGAAACTGAAATTCCAAGGGCATGGATACTGGCTGACGCCAAGATTTCAGAGAAGGGGTACCATTATTCTTCATGAGACAAGGAAAGGTTTTTGTTTTTTTTCCTTCTGAAAGGGAGGAGGAAGCAGAAAAAACCAATAATGAACATTTATTTGGTACTGAACTATGTGCTATGTGCTTTATCTGTTCTAAGCGCTTTATCTCATTGAATCTTGGTGAGGTGGGTACCACTATTCCCCTGGATAGAGGGAAAAAGAGGAAAAACTGATGCCCAGAGAACCTGCCCTCCCCAATAACGTATGGCTAATAGGGGATAGAGCATATGAAGCAGGATTTGAACCCGGAAAGCTTGACTCCAGAGCCATCTCCATGAGGTTACTCGCCAGGAAATATGACCCTGTGACCACTCAAATCCACTGCAATGTTTCTAAATTCCTGGAACGTGCTGTGTGAGTGTATTTTCTGTAGAAACAAGAAAAGGACTGAATTTTCTATCTTGGATGACTTTGGACTGTCAAAGGCCAGTGAGAGTTTAGGTCAAGTTTTCTTAGATCTCTGAGCATCAGGACAAAGGGGTGTGGTGGGGGCATAGTACTTAGCTGACACTGGAGAACACTATTATTATTACCACTGGTCATCCCCTTCCTGCCCTACTCCCTACTCACCCCTCGCTCCAATGCCCTAGAGGCTCCTTCAAGCTGAGCCACTTCCTCAGGGGAAACAGGATGTCTTCTATAGGCTTGGGCAAGGTCTCTGGTGTTCAGGGTGGGAAGAAGCTCTCTAACTGTTTAACACAGAGCTAGGCACCAGAGAGGAAGCAATGTTTCCGGGAGCTGAGGAAACTGCCGTTTCCTTCTCCAGCAGGAAGCGGCCTTGGCTATTCTCAGCACCCCGTGGCCGGGTGGAGCGATGGAAATCACAGCCTGACGGTGTCTCGGATTTGCCTCCTGCTGTTTAACCATCTCCCAGTCAAAATAAACTGGCTCCTGAAGTCTCCAGGGCATGGTTAAGGTAATAATTGAGAGAGAGAAGCCAGAGGTCTGGCTGTAGCGCAACGGCGTGGAGAGACTTTTAAAATATCAGGCTGGTATTGGCTGCTTGTGCCTCATTAAAGCGGTTTAATTAAAGCATTGTGTAGACAAACAAGTCCAGAGATTCAGTTATGGTTTCGCAAGCAGGCAGTCTCCACCTCTTGAGAATCTGGACTAACGGGGATAGGGGAGGTTGTCAATCCTTTAAGCATATATGTAGATAACTTTTCAACAGGAAAGCTGCATGATTCAGTAGAGAGGAAACTGGAACGTGAATCAGAGAGAACTGGGTTCGGATTTGAACTAGCATGAACCAGACATGCTATTTTGAGACGGTCATAATATGGCTGACCTATGCTTTCCTCATGCGGCAAAACCCACCCTGTTTACCTCACAAAGTTACTCTGAAATCAACCTGGATTCCTCTTTCCTTTATCTCCTCATGTCTACCAGTTCCAGAGCCTTGGAGATTCCATCCCCCATTCCTTCATTCCTTTCATAAAAGTTTACTGAGCACTTAATGTCTGGAAGTGGTCTTGCCTTTGGGGACTCAACAGGGAATGACATAGAGTTTACATTCGTTTGAGGAAGCAGATAACAGATCAGTAAACACAAATACATGAGATAATTTTGTATTATGATCAGGGTCACGAGAGAAATGAGCATATGCCTTGACAGAAAGTGGTCTGGGTTTGCAAGGCAGAAATAGAGACACAGACGTAGAGACCAAATGTATGGACACCAAGCGGGGAAAGTGGGGGTGGGATGAACTGGGAGACTGGGATTGATGTATATACACTAATATGTATAAAATAGATAACTAACAAGAACCTGCTGTATAGCACAGGGAACTCCACTTCGCTGTACGGTAGAAACTAACATGACGGACATTGTAAAACAACCATACCTGAATTAAAAAAAAAAAAAAAAAAAAGAAAAAAAAAGAAAAAGAAAAATTACAGAGGAAAAAAAAAAGAAAGTGGTGGTTTAGGGGGAGGGGTTACTCTACACGAGGGGGTTCACATTTGAAAGATGCCTCGTGAGGAGACTGAGCTGGCCCTTTAAGGGAGTGGGCCTCTGACTGGGTGGGACAGGGCAACTATTCATTCATTTATTGTGTATTTACTGGGGGATTCTTGATACCAGAGATGTAGTGGTGAGCTGACAGTCAAAGTCTGGTCTCATGGAGCTTATGTTTTAGAGAGGGGAACAGAGAAAAATAAAATCAGTTATTGGTAAACACTGCAGAGAATTAAGTCAAAACTTGGTCACAGAGACAGTAACTGGGTGATCAGGCAGAGGAAACAGCAGGGCAGAGGGTCTGAGGCCAGAGGGGGCCTGCTGGTTAGATAAGCAAAAGGAATGGACTGTTCCTCTGACCCACACCTGGGCATTCCCCATGCCCCACTGGTCACATTCATCACTGCCCAGATCACAGTGGCTCTGAGTCCCCTCCCAGTTTACTTGTGAGAATTCCAGCCTGTTCCAGAGGTTCTCCTTCTGGGGGAGTGCTTGCACACTCTGCAGCTTGGGCATTTGCTCGCCCAGAACTGCCACGCCCTCCCTGGAGGTGATCTGCTTGACGACACTGATGGAGGAGCTGGATGTCTGATAAAAGTGATGTCTAGCAAAATGCAGCCCACTGGCAGAGAGGTGGGTCCAGCATGTGATTCAGTGGGACCCCAGCAGGACTCCCTGACTCTGGGAAGCATATAATGTACTAGAGAGAGATCTGGGTTTACTTGTTAAAAAAAAAAAAAAATTAGGGTGCCTGCTGTGTGTTAGATTGATGGAGGGACTGGTAATACCAAGGAAAATGAAAGTCTAGCCCTTGCCCTCACCGCTCATTGATCTTAGAGGTTAGCAGGTCTTTAATACCAAGGTAGGGCATCTGGATGCCATTCAAAGTACGACGGGAGGTATCTGAATCACCCGGGAGACTTTCTGTGGCAAGTTCTAGAGGGCCTAACCCACGCTGGCATGGACAGTAAAGAGGCTTTTTTGGTTCACCATAACTGAAAGGTTGAAAGATGCAGAGGTTTCAGATGTGGTCCTGCCAGGGCTCCAGCTCTGGATCCCCGTGATTCCCCTGGCTCCATTCTCCTCTCACAGGCCAGCACCTTTGTCACACTGCTTTCTCTCCAGGTCACGAGATGGCTGCCAGCAGGCTCAGAGGCTGTGCTTTTTCATTCATCTTCTGGAAAGAGAGTGAGAGCAAGAATGATAGCAGAGTATTACTCCGCACTACCGCAAACAATATTCAATTCTGAGCTGATGACTTCTCCTTGTAGCCTGCCTAATGTCCGCAGCTCCATCTCTGTGGCCAAGAGAATGCAATGCCCAGATAACCAACTCCTGTGTCAGGGTCAGTGGGACTCCCAGGATTGACCAAACCACAGGAAGATGGGTGGGCAGGATGGATGCTGGGAAATAGCAACAACACTTATCACCATGGAAAGATTTCAAGCAGAAGGTTGGTATAACCTGATTTACATTTTGAAAGATCACTCTGCATTGCAGGAGGGAAAAAAAAAGGAAGCAGGGAGATCCATTCTGGTGCTTCTGCAAAGAGTGATGATGGTGGCCGGGCCCAGGGTGGGAGGCAGGGGAGACAGAGCAAAAAGACCAGGTTGGACTCCTGTCTCTGTCACTTAGCAGTTAAGTGGCCATGGCATGTGCCTTAACTTCCTGCCATCATTTTCCAAATTCATAATATGGTTGTATACACTTTTAGCTTTCAGGATTAGAGAGGGACATTAAACCAGTCTGCTACAATGAAGGTCCTCAATAAGTGGCAGTATTAGTATTAATGCCCAAACTCCTTGGGGTAACATACAAGGTCCTTCATGTTCTGGACTCAGATACATCCGGGTGGGGTGTCTCCTGGATTCCACTGACACAGGTGCTCTTCCCATCACATGGTGGAACCTTCCATAATGGGATAAAGTTATCCTATAACCAGTCATGAAACTTCAGTTTTGTTCCCAGGGGATTTTGTCTCTAGTCCTATCAGTTAGTATCTACATCTTGACCAGTACAGAGGATGGTTTGTCATGGTTTTAGCCCATAAATACTGGCAAAAGAATGAGAGTTGGCTCAATACACTTTCATGAGTAAGAAACAAACCATCTTGCTCAAACTTCCAGGAATTTTTCTTCCGAACTGAGCTGCAGTGTGGTTTTTGCCGCTCCCCAAAGCCCATGTCCTGAGCCCAGGAAAGCCCCCTGCTTATCACTGTCATTCCAGAATGTTTTCACCAGAATCAATGGGTTGAGTGTTTTCCCTGAGAACAATCATTTTGCAGAGTAAAACAGAGCCTCAGTCTGCAAGGGAGATATGAATTTCTGGCAGAAAGTGAGTCCACACATAATAGAGGGGTTGTAGCACACGTATGTTCGGGGTGGATTAGAGGGGGCCAGTGGGAGGGGATCTATTGGGTTGGAAGGGGGCCACACTATCTGTTTTCAGCTCAGTTTCAACTGGGGTGGTGGGAACCCATGAGTCTGGGAATTAGACTGACCTGAGTTTTAATCTCATCTCTGTCATTCATTAGCTGTGAGATTATTCATTCATTTAAAACAGTCCAGGTACTGGGGATAAAACCTCACAACTCACCCTAAGAAATGACTGTCTAACAATGGATACAGATTATAATGGAATATGGATGGGAAAAAAATGGAAGCAGAAGGTTATGAGAATGCGGAGAGGGGGCACCAAATCCAGTTTTGCAAAAGAATCATAGAAAAATAAAGCACTGGGAAGGAAGAGGTATCAGCTTGGAGATGGAGAAGGGCAGTGGAGAGGTGAGCAGGGGTCAAATAAGGAAGGCCCTGAGAGTTACTTTTGTTTCAACTCTATGTAAGGACAAGGGGGAGCTATTGGTGGGTTTGAAACGGGGAAAGGTGTGGGCACACATGCATTTTAAAGCATTTTTGGCTGCTGGGTGAAGAAGGGACTGAAGGGGAACAAAACAGGAAGCAGGGACGAGAGTGCTAAGGGTGTCATGCAGCCGAGGTGAGAGATGATGGAGCCTGGATTAAGGTTGTGGGTTGGAGAGAAAGAGTAATATATGGAATTAAGGGATATTTGGGATGTGGTTACTTGATCTCAGAGAATGAATGGGATATTATGTGCCAGACACTCTAATTGCTTCATTCTATTTCTTGTAATGTTCCTGGGAAGGAAGTATGGTTCCAAGAGGTTAAGCAACTTATCCACAATAGTGACTGAAGAGGTAGAATGCAAACCCGGGTCTACCTCCCCCGAATGCCTCATTTTCCACCGCTAGATCAGACTGCTTCCTAAGTCAAATATAATGATGTGTTGCTTATCGTGTTTTAATTGACAACCGTACAAATTATACCAATTCTGAAGGATTTAAGTAGAGTGATATAAATGCAGACTGAAGAAAGTTGATGACCCGTATCTTTGGGGGTATCATGTGGACCGTCACCAGCCACCTTCATCTGTCAGAAACCCCACCCACCATCTTCGCTGGGAGTTTAACTAGGTCAGTTGCCACCTTCACTCAGAAACCTGCCAGGTTGGACCTCCTTCCCCAGCAGAATTGGTAGCACTCGTTACCTTCTCAACCTTGCCTGTTTGCAAGTCTGTTTTGCCCACTTGGCCTGGAAGCTCCTTGAGGGCACCGTGTTCTCATCACTGTGTTACTCCCAGCGCCCAGCTAAGGAGGGTAGACTCGTTCAAGACTGGATGAATGAATGATTGCAAGAAGGTCATGGTCGCAATGATAGAATCTGTTTTGATAGAATGTGTGAGTGACGGCTCAGTTGGTGTCCATTACGCCAAATGATTTGCCCTTCTTTATGCCAAGTGTGGTTTCTTCTCTTGTCCTATGAAACCATACTTTCTGTTTGTGTCCCCTCTTCCCCCTGTGGAGTCAAGACTGCGCTGCAGTGTCCCCTTTGTATGTATTCAGTGCAATTCTTCCTTAGCTGTTGTTCGCTTGGTCTTTTGGGCAAATTACATGTTTCTCCCAGCCTGGCTTTAATCATCACAATCCCGACTCCTTATCAAACTCTCTGCCCCATCTCAAACCAGTGCTTAAAGGATGCTCTTACCCTCAGAAGAAATGGTATAATTTTCATAAACACGGGTCATTCCCCCCTTGCATCAATGTCATATACCGAAAGCACCACTTAACAAGATGTAGCAGAAATGCCGAGTGTCTGAACGAAGTCTGTGGACAATAGTATTTTTTTTTTCTTTTTGTAGTTCTGTGAAATTGCTCTCCCAAAATATTCCTAATGTTTTATTTACTTCAGCTCTGGGTTTATTTTGGGAGGAACTTTCCTGAATCTGAGTCTTAGGATGTGATTCTTATCCTGGTCACATCCTGGGGAGTTGTTTTGTGACTGGTTTGAATGGGCTCTGGCTCTTTCAGGGAACCCCTGGCGCTGAGGAAGAGGCTGGAGGATGTCAACTCCTGAGGGCAGGACAGAGACAGAGACAGAGATGACAAACTCCCTGCTCAGGTAGAAGCACTCCCCAGAGGGAGGTCCACGTCCTGCACACTAAGGACAACAGTGAGAGAGAACCCAGCTCAGACTTTATCAATTATCTATTCCGGAGACTGGTGTGTCTCATAGTTTCCAACATGTGAGTGATTTGTGAATATTAGGAATTCAGACACTGGATGATTAAAACCACCAGTGCCGGGAATTTTCTCATTTCAGGAAATTTTGGTGGTGAGGCATGCTGGAACCTCACCAGCAGGCCGACCGAAGGGAAGTCCAGACAGGGGGTGGGAATGGGACTGTGGGAACTGACGAGAAGGCAGTGCAAGGACTTGGCTTTCTCTCCAGACAGATCTGTGTGGGCATCCTGCTTCCCTGAGCCTCAGTTTCTTCTCTGACAGAACGGGGATGATAATATCTATCTCACGGGAGTGTTGTGAGAATTAAATTAGATACTGTCACGCTTGACACACAGTCAAGGCTCAGGACATGTGAGTTCCACTCAGTTTCTATAGGGGTGAGGTGGACAGAAGTGTCCACTCAGAAGTGACAGAAGTGAACTGGCATTAGAAGCTTTTTAAACTGCGCTGTGTGATGTGCTCTATCTAGCCTAGGGGAGGACATTGCCTAGAGGGTGAGGGACTGTCTGGGTCCAGGGGCAAGGCCTGGAGAGCTGGTGGACAGCACTGTCAGGCTGAGGTTCCCCTGCTGTTGGGCTTTCTTTTTTGCTTTTTAAGACTTGTGTAAGGACAAGTGGTGGTCAGTGGTCCATCTAAGCCAGAACCTGGGGTTCAAGGGACTGGATCTGACTCTCAGAGGTGGGGAAAGTGCTGGCCAAGGTCAAGCAGGTGGTCAGAATCACCAGGCTCAGGGCAGGGCTTTAATCCAAACTGATCCGCAAGGAAGCTCAAGGAGTTCCAGAGTATCAGCTAGCGCAGCAGTTCTCAAAGTGTGGTCCGAGTACCCCGCAGGAACCTGAGACACCGTCAGGGGTCCATGAGATCCAAATTATTTTTAGATAGCTACTGAGATTTTATTTCCCCTTTTCATTGAGTTAGTGTTTGAACTGATGGTGCAAAAGCAACAGTGGGTGATACTGCTGGTGCTGTAGTGCGAATCAAGGTGATGGTACCAAACTTTAGCCCTAACCATTGATTATTCACCACCACACATACAGGTAAAAAAAGAAAAAAAGAAAAAAGCCAGTTTCACTTAAGAATGTCCTTGATAAAGCAGTATAAATAATCAGTTTATTAAATTACCCTTGAGTACCTGTCTTTTGAATGTTTTGGGTGGTGGGATGGGAGTGCGCCTCAAGCGTTTCTGCCAAAGCACAGTGGGACCCTTGAGGAAAAGCTCTGGCATTTTTTGGGTTGGGAGCTGGACCAGCCATCTTTCTCACAAAACACCATTTTCCCTCGAAAGAATGACTGATAAACATACTGTGGTTATTAAGACTTGGGTAATCAGTAGTTGGGACGCGCAGGCTCAGCGGCCAGCTGCTCCGCGGCATGTGGGATCTTCCCGGACCGGGACACGAACCCGTGTACCCTGCATCGGCAGGCGGACTCTCAACCACTGCGCCACCAGGGAAGCCCGGTTTTTTTTTGTTTTTCTTTTTTAATGATGGAGTCAGGGCTGTCACTTCACAGAAAACAAATGATGGTATTTGTTGCCAATGATAAAATTTGAGAGTTCAGATGAAAAATGAGAATTCTGAAAAATTTGTATGCTCTACCGCGGGCTGTCAGATCCCACACTGCAGCTACCCTTTAAGAAATCACCCCTGTCAAGTTGTGGTGTAGCATCGAAGAAGAATCTCCACGATGACCCGAATAGGCTACTAAGATGGTCTTCCATGTTCCACGTCTGCGTGAGGCCAGATTTCTTCATATCTATCAACTGTTAAGGTATTCAACAAGGAAGCCATCAGACTGAGATGATTCTAATGCCTTAGCAGCCTATGCAAGCAAACAAAAACCTACGCTGTAAATGTCAGATTTAAGAAATCAAAACTCAAGGACAACCAATCACAAACAGCCAACTAGGCTTTCCCAAATGAGGCAACCACTTAAGCTGTTGCCAATCAGATAATTTCCTTACTTTGCTTCTGCATCTTCCCTATAAAAGTCTTGTCCCTGGCTCCTGTCCGTGGAGCGCTCCTAACCACTGCTATTTTGGTGCTGCCAGATTAGGATTGATTTTTGCTCAAATAAGCTCTTAAAAATTTTAATATGCCTCAGTTTACCTTTTAATACACCCAAATAACACATCACAATAGACAGTGCAAAAGATATGAGAATACACTTTATGCTAATAAATCAGACATTAAAGAGACTTGCAAATGTGAAACAATGTCATTCTTCTCACCAATATTGATGTTGCTTGTTTTCATTTAAAAATATGTTATTTAGATTCACATGTAATGGGTTTATTATTATTTTAAAGAATTAATAAATAAATGTTTTGAAAAGTTCTCAACTTAAATTTCGAATGCAGTCAATATCACTAGATCTGACCCACAGAAATGAAAGCTCTGTAGTGTCCTCAGTCATTTTTAAGAGTGTAAAGAAGATACAGTTCAAATCTTGATTCTGACATTTACCCACTGTGCTATCCTGGGCACGTTACTTAACTTCTCTGTGCCTCATTTTCTTGTCTCTTCCCAAATTGATATAATTTTAACCTACCCCATAAAGGGAGGTTGTAAGGATTAAATGAGGCATAACGTATAAAATGAGTAGAACAGCTCCTGGAATAGAACAAGTGCTATGTAAGTATTATAATAATAATAGTCACTATAACACAGCATTATAGTGTGATGGTCTGTGTTCCTACCAGTTTTCTCTTAGGCTGTGAGGCCCCCAGAGCGGCATATACCTCTGATTATCCCTATGTCCTAGCACAAAGCTTAGTATCCACTAGGTAGTCATAAAGCTTGGAAAGTGAATGAATGTGAAGCTAGGAGGAGGCAGGGTAGATCCCCGCTGGATTCCGGATAGACAACCAAATTCATGAACCAGGAGGCTCAAGTTCCAAGTGGTACGAGTGAGACATGAACGGGACCTGGATTGTGGTGGGAGCAGGTTAGGGACGAGAGAGGAGGGTCCTAAGTATTTGCAGTGCATGGTGGTGGGATAGCCTTCCACCAGCTGCTGTCAGGTGCTGGCCGGTGGATGTAGCCGGCCATATACAGAAAGAAGCAGGGTAGAGACCGGCCCCACCTGCTGATGGGGCTGAGTAACACAGCCTGCCTCATTCCACCTGGACTGCAGGACAGACTTGCTAACGGTGGGGATCTCTGTGTCTGCCTCTGCGTGGGGAGATCAGAGCTCAAAGAATTAAGCCTGGAACATTAAATATGAGTCTCTCCTAATTTTTCATACCTACATTTTACATGATTAGGTGCGTGTTTGATCATCTTGTCTTTGTGAATTGTTATTCTGAGGTATTTTTGGATATCCAGGAAGGAAGGGAAAAATGTCGTTCCATGCGTACCCTATGCCAGGAGCTTTATTTGTGCTTCCTAATTTATTTCTCACAACTGCCTCATGAGGAAGGTGTTGGTCTTGCCATTTTGGATATGAGGAAACTGAGGCTCAGGGAGCGAGTGATGTCTCCATGGTCACACTGCTCATCAGTGGGCTAGCTGGAAGTTGAACCCAAGTCTGTATGGATACTATGTCCATACCCTTTAAAAACACAAATTTCATTATATTTTCTATTACTTAAGTAATGCACGTTTATTTTCTGAAAGTGAGAAAACATGGATAAGTGCAAAATAAAAATCACCCGTAAATCCTACCATTCAAATATGAGTTATTATCACATTTATATGTCATTTTAGACTTCCCCCCATGCATATATTTGTAACCTGCTTTCCCGCTTAACAATATATTGTGAATGTCTTTCTGTCTATAACTGTTTCTGTATCATTTAAAAAGGCATATAGTATTTCACTATATGAATGTACCATTTATTTAACCAATCTTCTGTTGTTAAATATTTAGCTTACATCTAGTTTTTCACTAGTATTAAAAAAAGTTGCAATAAGCATCTTTGTAACTTAATATTTGTGTATATCTTTACTTCCTTAGGATAAATTCCTAGGATTGGAATTGATGATTTAGAGTACATTTGGGTTTTAAAGATATTTCAATTTACTCTATTGCCAAATTATCCCCAGGGAAAGCTGTAAAAATTTGAATTCCCACCAGCAGTGGGTGAACATTCCTGTTTCCCTGCTCCCTCTAGAATCGAGCATACGAAGATCTTTACCAAACACAAAATACCATATTCTTTTAATTCTACCTTCTTGCTTCTTGATCCAGTTCGAGGGATGCTCTGTACTATAATCTGTTAGTTACCCAAGAAGACAATGTGCGTGTCCTGTCTGAGCTGTGTGGGGTGGCAGTAGCCAGGGAGCCAAACGGGAGGGGAGGTATGGGTCTGAGTCTGGCTGAAGAGGAATTGGGTACTGGTAATTATTCTCACCCATAGGGTGTTGGCTGGTGGTTAGAGTCTGGGCCAACTGCATGGGGGAAGGATGAGTCTTGCCAAGGTGTGCTCGCTCCCCAGGGACTGTGGTGGACAGTCCAGACTGAGAGCAGGTGCCAAGAAGTCCACCCAGGTGAGTGAGGTCTGTGGAGAGAGGGTTGGGCAGGCATCCCAATGAGGACAGACAGAAGGGAGTACAGACACCTGTGGGTGGCACAGGAAGAAGTGGAATTTCAAATATAGGAGAGAGTACTCTTCTTGGAAGCTGTACATCCTACACAATGAGCCCAAATGGCTTAGCTGCCACAGGGTCTCACAATTTGTCACCCACTCCTTTGATGAACTCTCCATAATCCCGTGGGCTTTTAGATGTAGACATCTGCACTTTGAGGTCTCTGGCAGCCTATTTGTGACTCAGGGGTAGACGCAGACCCCTTGAAGGTCTCAGAAGCCAAGTTGTTTCTTATGTAACTTGCTAAACCAAGGTTATAGGGATGGAATGCTCCCGTTGGCAATAACAAGCTCATGCTTTCCCTGAGAGCAGACCTACTGGGAAAACAAAACCCTATATGCAAGGTTGTGTGATAAGCCTGAAATAGGAACGAGGAGAAATACGTACATGAAATGTTTAATGACATCTTGATAAGACTTCTCAATCATTTATCACATGGTAGGGATGGTCCTTGCCACCTGGCTGTGAGGACTACAAGTGATTTGGTTCAGTCTTCTCCATAGGCAGGGACCCTTGGTTTGACTTTGTGACCTTCTCTTTTTTTCAATTCATGTGGTTGGCTGGCTCTCCTGCAGTGTGACTCAGCTTCCTTTGGAAGTCATGGGGCTTTTCAGCCTCTCCTGCCTGGGAGCCCTTCCAGGTCCTTCAGGTGACTTTGCATATCTCTCTTCTCACCCACTGATGGGGCCACTCTGTGCTCCTCTCCTGCCCCAGCTGGAGGCCTTGGGGTTGACACAGGACTCTGGGCTCTAGGATGTGGTCTGACAAGAGCAGAGGCCTAGTCCTGGAGGATCTTGGAGACTGGGTAAGAAATCTCAGCAGAGGGCAGGCCCAGGGACAGGTGGGGCACCTACTGACCTGTGACCTGCCAGGAGCACCTTCACCGAAATTGGGGCCACCCTCCCAGTGGGCTCAGCAGGCTGGCCTGCTTGTTTCCCCAAACTCTGACTGCCCACGTCAGGCTTCTTCAGTGCAGCCAATTCACCTACCTTCCTGAACCTATAGGTAGAGTGGGAGGGGACAGTTGGTCCACTGCAGGAATGAGAGGGCTTAAAATGCAGGGGCCTCACAAAACATGAGGACTGAAAGTAGTCATTAGCCAAGCAGTGTCTAAAC
Source organism: Grampus griseus (assembly GCF_964374135.1). NCBI lineage: Eukaryota > Metazoa > Chordata > Mammalia > Artiodactyla > Delphinidae > Grampus > Grampus griseus. The sequence goes on from NC_139017.1 coordinate 136,024,458, forward strand.
TTGGCCTGTCTGCACTTAAGTAGGGGTGAGGTAGGGAACAGGCACGTGCTGTGAATTATTCACTCATCCTCTACCTTGCCATAGAACACACGAAGGCAGCTTACTTACAAACATATGCTCAAAAGACCAAGATAAAGAACATTTCAAGACAAGTGGTGCAGCAAAGAAAAGATCCAGGTAGAAAAGAAGGAAGAAGCTGTGGGCAGGTGAGGTAAATGCACACTCCACAGATGTTGCGAAGTCCTTTGTATATGTGATGGGGAGCCACACACTTGGATCAGGTTTCCTAGTAGTCAAGGAAAAAAAGGGGGACTCTCAAACCCATTTTTCAAAGCCAAGCCCCTGTGTCTCACCTCCTCCAAGAAATCTCTATTGACTATATATGCGTAGACGACACCTTCTTTTAGATGTCAACATAACTTCTCTCAAAGACTTGAGTTTGCTTAAAGCAAAGACCACATATGTGTCTTATTTTACTTTGGAAGCATGAGACTTGGGAGATGTGATTTGAGAATTAGGCAGAACCGGGTTCCATCTGTGCTCTGGACATTAGCTGTGTGATGCTGGCAAGCTGTTGAACCTCTCTGAGCTTTAGGGGGGGTGCTGAGAAGACTCAAGGGGGAATAGTTTTGCTCTGGTTTTTATGGATGAAGAACCCAGCACTCAGAAAATCATCACTTCTCTGGTTCTCTAGTTGCCACACATGTGGCAGATTCACATCTGCCTGATTTCATAGACTCTTGGCAAAGGAGGCTCAGAACATTTCAACGACTTGTCAAAAATCTCACAGCCAGTTGCAGAGACCTAAACCTGGTCCTTCTGGTTTCACAATCCTTGCTCTTTCCATTGTACACATGCCTCTCCCCACCACCCTCGTTTCAGCTGCCTGCCAGAGAAGTTTCCTTTTACAAAGGGTCCCAAGTTAGCAGAAATGTCATCGGGTTGACAAAACAAGTGGCTGCTTGTCCTTGGGGGTGGTTCTGACCTTTGCTTCATGCCTCCATTTCTGGACTATTTTGAGCCTTGGAAATGTAAGGAGGGTCTACGACGGGAAGCCGTGCTACCAGCGCTTTAAACTGCTGAGATCCATTGAGAGAAGTCTTGACTTGAAGCCTGCTGAGTGCATAGAAGGATCCTGGCTTTGCTGGACAGCAGAGGGTCCCCTCTGGGGAGAAAACTTGAAAGTAGAAAACTTTTCCATGAGGCATTCTGGAATGAAGTCAAGTGAGAATAGGAGCTAGACTGGGCTCCAGGAGACCTCATTGTTGTGGAACGTGGAAGAGGAAGTGGGCGTCGGACGGCTGGGCTTTGGGGAGTAGACAGGGTGGGCTTGGTGCTGGGGTGGCGTCCATGGGGATTCAAGTTCCTGTGGAAGCGGACATTCCCTTGCCCTCGGGATCTCTCGGGGCTATCTGGGTGTGTGGGTTCAGACTAGAAAAACATCTCCTTGGCTGCAAGCTCCCAGTGGCTACTGGCTGTTTTCCACTTCTCCAACCAGGGCAGGCTTGGTATTCAAGAACCTCAGCCTTGTAGACCATGACTGTGGAGGGAGGCCAGTCGCACAATCCCTCAGGATGCTTTGGCAAGGTACAGGGCCACTGAGGTTCTGCACCTGAAAACACAGTGAAGTCACTTAATTTTTCCCCTTACAGAAAGATGAGAAGTTACATAAACGGGATTAGATCCCAATTAGGAGCACTTTGTCCATGATATTAATCAATCAATAAGTGGATACAATCTACCAGGTGTCGGGTGTGACTCTTGGTGATGGGGATACAGCAACGAAGAAGACATAGGCCCTGCCGCAAGAGTCTTGTGATGCAAACAGATAGCTAATCAGGCCTGGTCCTGCAGGGCCGTGTGTCCTGACCCAGGTCACGCTGTACTTCAGTGGTGGCATAGGAAACTGCTGATGGGTTCCCAGCAGGCAGGTGGCAATGTCTCTGGCTGCTTTCAAGGGTGAAATCGAGTGGCACAAGTCTGGAAGCAGGGACACCCCCAGATTTCAGAAACATTCAGGAACTTCAGAAAGTATGCAAATACAGGCAACATAATCCCGGAAGCCTTAATAGACAATCGACTTTAACAAGAACCCGCATTGACTTTTCACTGGACATCTTATGAAATGTATTTACAGCTCTTCTGAGCCTCCTGAAACTCCCTTTTGGCATCACTGGGGTCTCCCCGTTAGTCTACTAGTATGGGGTTCAGATTCTATTCCTGCGAGGTTTATAGTGCTTTCTCCCCAAGTGCGATCGGAGTGGGGGAGGTTTCTCCCCTCGTGAAGGAGGGGAACCTTGCTGTTGCTTCCACATTTCCCTGAGATTTCGCCTCAGCTCTCCTTACTCTTTTCCTGTTCGTGAGTTTGGGTGGCGTCACCTGCCTATAACTGAAGGGGGTGAGGTCAATGACTGTGTGAGGCCCTCGGGGCGCAGCCAAACCCATAGAGAACCCCAAATGGTTCAGGCTGGGAGAAAAGAATCAGAATGGTGTTAGCTGGGAGGTGATCTCAATATCTGTAGCTGGGGCGGGGCGGGGGGAGGTCAAGTTCACTAGGCAAGGTGAAGATGTAAATGGAAAATGGGCCATGAAGTCGGAATGTCAGAGCACCATAGGAGCAAGGCGCAGTGAGGTGGGAGGAAAAGCTAAGGAGAAATAGTCCAGAACTCAAGGAACCAAAAACAAGATCGTGCTGGGCGCCCCCTTTTGGTGGTTCTAGGTACTAAAGATTCCGACTCAACAGACCGATGAAGCCAAACAGCAATTTGAAAAGGAATCTAAGTCTAATAGTGCTGTAGACAAAGACAAAAGCAGCACAAGTAATCAAAGAAAAAGAGGTGTCTAGCAAACAAGCAGGAAAAAAAGGCACAAGCAGGGTTTATACCCACTTGTGGTAGTCAGCTCTAGCAGCTGAGAATACATGGCTCTTACATAATTTTAAACACCAAACCTCTGCTCAGATTATACAGACACAGTCATGGAAGGAACTGCAACTACAGGCCTAATACAGGAAAGGAGAGCTGGTGGGGATTTGGTGAAAATGTGTAAATTCAAACCAGCCACAGCTTGAAGCTTCTAGAAACTGTGGTTTTTCTGGAGGGTTCAGAAGTTGCCAGTTAAGTATGTCAGTATGAGCGTCTTCGGGACTCTCTCCTCCGCCTACCTCCATGGCTTTCTGGATGGCAAGAGATCATTCTGGGTAACTCTTTTAACCTGGATGGGGATGAGAGCTGGGGTGACCCTCCTTGCCTCTTGCTATCACCAAGGCTGATTGACATCACCCTGAGGCCTCTATACTTGGCACAGATTTACCTTGTTCTTAAAGGGTCCATTGTGACCCAGGGCCACCATGAAGGTAGTGAAGGTGTTCCCTGAGCAAGGATGCCTGGCTGAGGGGGAGACATGCAGCCCATGCTCCGCTTGCTAAGCCACGTGCTCTGACATAGAAGAAGGGATGCCTTTTTCTAATTTACATAAAAACACTGTACATGTAACAGGTGGCCTGGTCCTGACCTAACGTATGATATCTCAGACAATCACATTTGCAATTTATAGCAACCTAGAGAATCAGAAGGACACAGATGGTTATGGTCGCCAGTATCAGATGAGGAGAAGGAAGGGCGGAGAGCGTCACTGGCTGATTTGGGCTCGTCTCTCCATTTGTTAGTGTCATGAGTTGAATCCATTGAGTCTTGATCATAAACCCAACGCTCTTTCCATTGTACCTCTCACAAGCATCTTTTCCTCTTCAGATCCCCGTCACTGGAATCCCCAGCAAATAAACCTGGGACTCAGGGCCTACCAGGACAGGGATCCTAGCTCAGCAGCACACAGCCTGCTGGAAATGCTTCTTTCTTGGACCCACGGTGCCAGGCCCCTATCGGTGCCTGCCGGGAAGGCCTCGCTGAGCATCTGACTCCATCTGCTTCAAATTCTGTGTCAACCTTTCTTTAGCAATTTTAGGCTTTTCCCTTGTAGGGTGAAGATAGGCAAGGGGTGTAGCAGGGTGGGGATAGGGTGAGTTTGCAGAACATTAATGAATGTAATCTGTGCCTTTTCCCTGACCCAGTTTCACCAGCTGCACTGGTCTGAAATTCCACATTCCATTGTTCTTCTAGGAAAACAGAACTGGCTCTATTTAGCCCTAGGAATTGTCTATGTAGACTTGTTTAAGAGAATTTACAAACCAGATGGGTTTACTGTTTACTGTCTCCTCTAGCTCAAGGGGAAAATATTTCTGAAGGCCACCAGCTACATGTTTCGAAAGTTTCCCCAACTATAGTTCGCATTCTGGTCGCTATGCTGGCTTTCTCACTTCTTACCTACTTGTAAGGTAAGAAATGCATGCACATTTCTCACACCCCAGCCATAGTGGTTATTTTATTTATTTATTTATTTATTTATTTTTTGCGGTACGCGGGCCTCTCACTGTTGTGGCCTCTTCCGTTGCGGAGCATAGGCTCCGGACGCGCAGGCTCAGCGGCCATGGCTCATGGGCCCAGCCGCTCCGCGGCATGTGGGATCCTCCCGGACCGGGGCACGAACCCGTGTCCCCTGCATCGGCAGGCGGACTCTCAACCACTGCGTCACCAGGGAAGCCCCATAGTGGTTATTTACTGCCCAGTTCCTTTCTGTGCAAACTACCCTTCTCTGTCAATCTACGGGACATGGTTACAGTGATGGGGCCCTGGTAGCCACTTTGTACAATGCCCCCCACATCACTGTCCTGGTCACAGATGACTAGACCAGGAATGTGCATCCCACTCAAACAAGTCTTTGGAATTTAGGTCTGGCACAGTGAGAGAGTCAGTCTTTCTCTGGGCTGCTGGCTCTTCATGGCATAACCTTGGAAGATGCTGCTAGCCTTGTGGTCTATCGCTGGACAGGGGGGCAGATTCAGAAACTAGTATAAATAGGAGAAGAATAAAGCCAATTTCGAAGAGAAGCCAAGATGAAAGCTGGAGATAGAGGCCTGTCTCTGGTTCTAGACCTATTTGAGACCCAGTTATGTTCCTTCTCTTGGATGAAAGGACATGTCCCTCTATCTGTGTGATAAAATGCTCCTTTTTGTCTCAGATTACCTCCAGTTGGTTTATACTAACTACAATTAAGAGTCCTTTCTGATACTCCAGCCAAATGTTTCTCAAAGTGTAATCCCCAGACCGGCATCAGTACGTTCACTGGGAGACTTGTTAGAAATATAGATTCTCAGGCCCCATCCCATTCTGACTGAAATTTGGAGGTGAAGCCCAGCAACCTAGGTTTTAACAATGCCTCCAGCCACTCTCAAGTTTGAGAACCACTGACTTAGTCATCTGTAATAATGGGTGGGAAAAGCATGGACTTAGACTGGCCTGGATTTGAACCCTAGATCCATGAACTAGTGATGTGATTCCGGGCAGGTCAACTCACCTCCTGGAGACCCAGCTTTCTCAGTGGTAAAATGGAGGATAATGATGTTTACATTATACAGCAACTGAAAGAAAAACACACACCTCTGAGCACTTGAAAACCACCAGTTCTTGTCTCTGTGGACTTTGTTCTGACATAAGAAGAGAAGTAGCAGTGACTCAGGTCATTCACTGTGGAGACACAATGTGAGCTTTTAAAAAACAACCCATCGCCTTAACAGACAGGTTGCTGTTCAGAGGTCACATCCCACCTGTGCACCCAGATCTTAGCGCTGGGTCCAGGTTCTCCTAGGCTATCACTGGGCAGTTGGGAATTAAACCCAATAAACCTGAAACTCATATTGATTCCCCTGGTTTAATTGACCTGTTTCTCTGCTGTGTTGTGAAAATCATACAGTCTGGGCCATCCTAGAATAAAACAAGGAAATCAACTAATTTATATTTGTGGAAGGAAAACACAGGCTTCTGTTTATTAGTTATTAATGTACTTATTCATTCACTGACTCATTCATTCATTCATCCACTTAACACTCAATGAGCTACTTCTAGATACCATGCTACATGCTTGGGATCTATAGATAAGGGCCTTGTGTCCCCTCCCTCCCCTGTCGATTGCTGACAGATAACAGTAGGAGCAAAGATGGACGTGGAGGTGGGAAATAGTCATGGCCCGAGGGGATTACAGTCAGCAGCTCTATCATGCTGAAGCAAAAGATGGGTGTTAGGAAGTACTGAGGCATGAAGGTCAATGACGCTTAAAATGAAAAAGCTGGGAGTCAGAATCTGCTTTGGTTTCAATAGCGCACTGTTCTGTAATTAACAGAACAGATGTTTTGTAAGACCCTCCCAGTTCCTTGGGTCACATTTGAACTGATCCCGGATGGATGACCCTACGGTAGGTAGATGCATCTACCAAATGCTGTTCATACTGTTCACACTCTACAAGGGGTGGGCTGGTGAGCTCTCATTAAAGAAGAATCCTAATGTCTGCTACTACTTGACAGCTGAATCAATCTAACCCCAAGTGAACTCCTTCTGGTATCCAGAACGTCTGGCTACTTTCTGGATGACTCTCCCCCCAATTCTTGGCTTTCATAGCACTGGAACTTCCAGTTATATGCAAGATGGAGCAAAAACATCCAACCTCTCTCCAGACAGCTCTTCAGGAAATAAATCCAATTGGATGCTTCCTCAGATGTATCCTTTAGGGCTGTCTGGGACCAGTATTTCAGATGCAGAAGAGATGTGAACAGTCTGGGAGAGAAGATGGCTACTCAGTGTCTCAGAGTTAAATCCCGCATCATATTTGACAAATGGTTTTTCTATTTGTGTTGGTTACAGTCTGGCCGAATGAGAGTCAAGTTGTATCTTTCTTATTCCCAGACTTTATAGAAAAAAACAGAAATAATGTCTAGCAAGTCGCATGGGGTTGATAGCATCCTTGACTTCACTTGACCCTTGTCACTACCCTAGAGGAGGAGTTATTAGCATTTCATTTCCAGATGAGGAGGTAGCGTTTATTTCATCCAAGTGTCTGAGCTTTTTCTTAATCCCACTTTCTTGACTGTAGATCTGATGCTCCTTCCACTCTACCAGGCTGTTCTCAAGGAAAACCATTGTTGCCAGCACACAGGATTATAATGAACTTCCTGGGAGAACTCAGAAATATTGAAACAAGATTATCCTCTGAGAGTTAAACCTTCAGAGAGGCACAGAGGATTAGAGAGGAGACACGATGGCTCCCAGGGCTGTGAGAGTCAGCTGATCTTAATCAGACCACAGATCTCAAATATATCTGAAGAAGGAAGGAAAGCCGAGTCACAGAGGGAAGTTTTGGCACTCTGTCTAGGCCATCTTAATCGGGTGCTATTGGGTAGTTTATTCATCTAGTTTCTCTTGTGCTGACACCCAGCCCATCCAGCAACCTTCGGAGTATGACGTGACCTCCCAAGCAGCGTGGCCCACGGGGAGAGAAGGCACTGGTTGCACTGAGGTGTGGATGCCACCTCCAGGAGGTGGTACCTCCTTGTTCTCTCTCTACAATAACACGTGAGCAACCTGGCTTCCAAGAGACTAGCTCTTGGTGTGCAGGAGAGAAGGATCGGCTCTTGGGGGCCCACAAGACCAGGTTTCAGAGCCTGTGGAACTGCAGGATAAATTCAAAACTTGGGCAAATTCAGTCAGGATATGAATAAAACGTTTCCGTCGAAGGCCTCTTGGAAGACTGAACCATCTGCCACCTTCCCTGGCTGTGCCTGTTCTCCAGCCTGAGTCAGGGGCTCACACTGTGCCTGTAACCTTGGCCTTGTTCTTACTAGAGGCCGATGGGGCTGACACATCCAGGCCTTACGTCAATTCCTGCCCCAAATCATCGGCTGAACATCCAATCGATTCGAGAGCATCTCCTAGGAACTTGAAGGAAGGCAGGAGGAGTGAGACACAACCCCTCCAATTCAAGTACCTAATCTTGCAAGAGAGAGAGCTTTGTGGATAAGTAACGTTAATAATTTCAGTAGTTTTCTGTGTTCCTCAAATTCATCAGCCAATATACAAATATATATATATATATATGTATATATGATTTTATTTATTTTTCACAAATAATCCATGAACAGATGCAAACATGCAGTCTCTAAAAGTGAAGTGGTTTGCTACATGTCACAGGGTTGGTACATGACAGAACACAGATTTGACCCCTGAGACACAAGCAGGAAAGGCTATCACTGGAGTTCCAAATAGAGGGGAGGAGAGAGCATGGGGCTGAAATTGTCCTCCTGCTAATTTCTCCGCACTTCCCTGGTTCTGTCCTGAGAGCTCATCAAAATCAGGGCCCATCTTGAAGAGCACCATCTTCCTCAGTACACAGATTTGGACAAATGGATCCCAATCAGGAGTTCGAATCTAATACGCACTGATAAAGAGGGTCTAAGAACCATTTTTGGTAGCAAAAATTATAATGGAAATTGTATCTTTATCTTAGGTAATGCTGTGCATACTGACTAAATTGTTTTGGCTGGAATTTTATCACCCCAGTCTAATTACACTGGGTATCCCATTACTCTTCTCAAGCTTGACGAGTACCACTGAACTTCGATAAACATGTCTTGACTTCTTACCTACAGTGGATAGGGCGCTGAACTGTGTCCTGGAGAGTCAGAGACAAAAAAGACATTCTTCCTACTTCAAGAAACTTGCAGTCTAGGGAGGGAAGTGTATCTTAAAATATTTTCTTTCAAATTATTATAATAACATATTCTTATTGTATTGTATATTCTACAATTTGAACAGTAGAGAAGTAGGTATTTTTTAGATGCTGGAGAGCCATGGAAGGATTTTACGAATACAGTGAGACTGGCATTTGGAAAGATGCTCCTGGCTATCGTGTGGAGGCTGGCCTAGAGCTGGGCCAGGCTGGAGGCAGGAGGCCTGGAAGACACCCAAAGAGGCCATGGAGCGATTGTACCTGGAGATGAGGGGCCTGACCCAGGGCAGAGGCTGCTGAGGTGGGTTTGAGAGATCACTGGTTGGAAATGTGTTGGGGGACTGAAGAATAGGGAAAGTAAAGCCACTTTGACTTAAGAAATGGACCTTGCTAGACAACGCTTTTCACAAGCTGCTCTCCTGGAAAGGGCCATGAAAACACAGCTAACCAAACAAGCATCTCTCCCGGGCAAAGGCTCCCCACCAGGTGATGGTCTGCCATATTTCCGATTCTGGAAACTGGCTGGAATAACACTTATGCAATGGGAACACATGAGGCCCACGTCCCAGAGCCTGGCTGCTGGAGAACTTGGCAAGGCTGGGGTCCTCTGTGCAGTGGAAAGTTCTGCTGTCTGCCACGAGTGGACTTCCCCTGGGTGGCTGACTCGGGAAGTCAGAGCTGGCTGTGTGGAGGCTGCAGGGAGGGATGTTTGGGCCTGGAACCTCTGACATGGAGGAGCTGGGGGCAGGCAGAGGGGGTGGGTCACCCTGCACGGCCACTTCTCTGGTGGAACAAGCAGAGGACAGCGGCCAGGTAGGAAGTGCTGCTGTCTCTCCCTTGCAGTGGGTAGAGTGAGGCCTTAGGAGCCCAAGTAGCCTACTCTGTCACTTCGGCACTGTGGGACCCTGGGCAAGTCACTTAACCTCTTTGATCATCGGCGTCCTTGTGTGTGAGATGGGGATAAGCATAGCAGTCATCACCTAGGATTGTTGCAAGAATATGGAAAAATGGGTGATAACTGCTAGTACTATGCCCAGCGCCTTGCTGCAAGTAAATAAATGATACTTACTGGTCGAAGGGTCATGACTCTACACAGAGCTCCTAGGCGGTTTGGGGGGGAGGACGTGGAGAGAGGCAGAAGGCCATCTGTCAAATCAGAGGACAAGTAAAGAATAAACTTATAATAATAAAGGCATTCTCTCTCTATGCATCTGGAATAACTAGGCTCCTGAATATTTGTTTGTAACCCAAACGTATGTAAATCAAATCATTCTCAAATCCTCAAGGAGGTTTCTTGCATACAGGTATCCTAGTGGGAGTCTTTGTAAAACTGCTACTGCTGGGCTTCCCTGGTGGTGCAGTGGTTAAGAATCCACCTGCCAACGCAGGGGACACGTGTTCGTGCCCGGGTCCAGGAAGATCCCACATGCCTCGGAGCAACTAAGCCCGTGTGTCACAACTACTGAGCCTGCGCTCTAGAGCCCGTGAGCCACAACTACTGAGCCCACGTGCCACAACTACTGAAACCCGTGCACCTAGAGCCCGTGCTCCGCAACCAGAGAAGCCACTGCAATGAGAAGCCCACGCACCACAACGAAGAGTAGCCCCCGCTCACTGCAACTAGAGAAAGTCCGCGCACAGCAACGAAGACCCAATGCAGCCATAAATAAATAAATTAATTAAAATATAAAAAAAAAACAACCAACAAACAAAAACTGCTACTGTTGCTGATTACAGTACAGGGCGACTGCCTCGCCAGGAGCAGTTAGAGGAAAGAAACAATTTCTCTGTGTAACTTCAGCACCTCTTTGGTGCAGGACCTCTTGGTCCTTTCTCTTTTTTATTAAACCAAATTGTTTGTTGAGTCTCATTTATTTAGTGTTCTTGTAGCAATCCAGAATTGTAGATTAAGGTTAGATTCAAGTCTCTGTTTTATTTATTTATTTATAAAAAGTTTTAATTGAAGTATAATTGATCTACAATGTTGTGTTAGTTTCAGGTGTCCAGCAAAGTATTTCAGTGATAGATATATCTATTCATTTTCAGATTCTTTTCCATTGTAGGTTATTATAAGATATTTGAGTATAGCTCCCTGTGCTATGCAGTAGAACCTTGTTGTTTAACTATTTTTTGGGGGGTGGTAGGAGTTTATTAATTAATTTCTTTATTTTTGCTGTGTTGGGTCTTCGTTTCTGTGCGAGGGCTTTCTCTAGTTGTGGCAAGCGGGGGCCACTCTTCATCGCGGTGTGCGGACCTCTCACTATCGCGGCCTCTCGTTGCGAATCACAGGCTCCAGATGCGCAGGCTCAGTAGTTGTGGCTCACGGGCCTAGTCGCTCCGCGGCATGTGGGATCTTCCCGGACCGGGGCACGAACCTGTGTCCTCTGCATCGGCAGGCGGACTCTCAACCACTGCGCCACCAGGGAAGCCCTGTTTAACTATTTTATATATAGTAATGTGTATATGTTAATCCCCCTTTGTTAACCACATAGTTTGTTTTCTACATCTGTGAGTCTATTTCTGTTTTGTAAAGAAGTTCACTTGTATCATTTTTTAAGATTCCATATATAAGTGATACCACATATTTGTCTTTCTCTGTCTGGCTTATCAAGTCTCTGTTTGACAGGTGAGGAAACAGAAGCTCAGAGGGATCCCACGGTTTCCCTAAATTCACTCATCTGGGAAGGGGTGGATTTAGAATCCAAACCCATGTCTTCTGGGTCTCAGGCCAGTGTTTATGCTTCTCATCTATTAGCTCTTTCCAGGGATGTGAGGAGCCCTGCCTCTCCTGCACACATGCAAAAGGCACGGCACAGAGGACCCCGAGGTCGGGGCGGGGGTGGGCGGGTGGGCGGGGGGATTTCACCAGGGAGCATGGATGTCTTGTGCCTGAGGGCAAGTAGGTAGGAGAAATACTCATCCGGGCTGGGTGTGTGGGAGGGAATTCTGGGTCGCCAGCAGCACCACCACCATTAGAATATTGAGAACATATTCTTCAGGGAACAGCCTAAAAGACCTCCCACCAAACCATTACCAAGTTCTTGGTTTTAGACAAAGAGTTCTAGTGAGGATTAGCCAGAAAATTTCTCACAAACCTCCTCTGCTAGCCTCTCCCAGCCTGGACACCTCTGTATTAGGGAACTTCACTGTTGGGTAGGAGCGTCCAGAAAACTCAGCTCCTGCCGCTGTTCCGCTCAGAAGCAGGATTCACTTTTACCCATCAAAGTAATACCCCATGTTAATGGTCATCAGAGGTGAGTGGTTTTCAGATTTGTGACAAGTGACTGGGAAATTCACTCGTATTTTGACCACAGAGGACTGAAAAGTAGTTTCCGCATTGCCCCTCAGAAGAAGGATGATCTAGCTTTGATTCTGGTGCTCTTGTCTCAGGGAAGTGGGGCTACTTGATTGAGGGTAGACAGGCAGGGCTCTTGGAGAAGGTGGCATCTGAGCTGAGACCTGAGTGGGGAGAAGGAGCTGGCATGTAAATCGATGGGGAAGCACATTCCAGAAGGAGGGGAGAGTGGGTGTCCAGGAGGTGCCAGGGCCTTGAGGTGGGAGTGATTTTGGAGAGTTCAAGGAACAGAAAGAAGGTTAGTGTAGCTGGAACCAAGCATGCACCTACCTCGTGAGGCATGGAGGTTATCCAAAGAGGCAGGAGAGGCCAATGTTGTAAGGCTTCAATATTCTCATGCGCTAAGCGCAGTAACCTCTCTCCCACTAAGATACTAGTCAGGCGAGAGAACTTTGCAAACTGAGACACACTATTCCAAGTTTACGTCATATTCTCTTGATCCTATTTCTCCAAGGACTAGTGTGATACCCAAATACAAGACAGCTGTGGGCTGCAGTATTTTCCTGTCACCCGATAGGCAAGAGAGCAAATAGCAAGACCAGAAGCTTCTGGTTTGGCAGGAGCGCCCTTCTTGTGGCCATCTTATAATTAGTCTGCGGGCTTTGAGTGATGAGCACAGACGGGAATGCCATCCCTGCCATCTCCAGCACTATTATCTTAAAATTCAAAGAGTCAGAGAAAGGGGCTGAGAGCAGCCAACCCGAGACCCAAGACCCTTTTCCGAGTGCCCTCCTTTCCCTGCTGTCTTCAGATGGTTCGCCATTATTCTTTCAGCATTTTGTGACACAGCGCGTACTCTGGCCAACGTGAAGCTCACTTAGCTCTGTTCAATGTTTCAAAAGCCCATAGTGCTCTTTTTCTGATAATAGGTTCCAGGGAAGGTAGAGGGGAAGACCTAAACCTTATTTGCCTTGTAAGGCCGACAATGGACTGAACTGTCTCAGATGAAAAGTACCAGTGGAGTCAGGCAGTTATCTTTGAGCTTTGGTTCATAGGCTAGTGCACGTGGCACACTCAATAATTAAAGGCACATTTCAGAAACACGCTGTTTCCCCTGCAGTGTCACTAAGCCCAGTCTTGTCCCAGGTGCTGCTTGAAGGGTAAACTCACTGTTTGCTTCCTCCTCGGGGAAAGCTTCTGAGACATGGTGTCAGGGCCCGTTCTGTGCTCTTTTTCGTACTACATTTGGTCCATGCTGCTTTCAAGTCCATTGCTTCTGCTTTAATTACTGGACTCATCTTGCTGTTTGACCCTGATAATCGGCTTTATTTATTCCACCACGATTGGGGCTCCCTCTCCACTCTGAATTCTAATCCCCTAGGGTTTCATTTGTGCCTGGGAACCCAACAACTTGGTATTTTCCTCCAGTGGACAGTCCCATGGGGCCCCTGGGGACCCCACGAGCTAGAAATAACATACGGAATTACCCAAAGGCTGCCTGGTCTGCCCCATGACCCATTCCATTCATGCTCCAGGGTGTAGTATCTTCCGCTAGCTCCAAGGGAATGTATTCACCCAACAGCCACACTTACTTTCTAGCACTTATAGGGTATCCAGGACTGTGTTGGGTTAACATTATAAGGAAAGGAGGGGGGTTTGTTATAACAGAGGAGAAACAGACTTCAGGAGCTGCTGAATGAATGGCAGCTAGGTACAAACGCAGGCATGCCCACAGACGCACTGGCATATTTTGAAAAGAAAAAAAGGAAAGCATTAGCCTCAAGTCTTGAGAAATTACCTAATGTTTCTCCCACTTCTTTTTCCCTGTTCCATCTTCTCCCTTCTCCCTACCTGCTAGCACATGACCAGGTGTGCTTCTCAAATGAGGCAAATTAATGATGGTATTGTTAATGTATTTGTAAACAAGCTTCCTAAAATAGGGATGCAGTGTGCTGCCTTGTAAGTGCCACTACAAAAGAGCACTGAGCGCATCTGTGGGTGTGTGTGCTTGTGTGTGTGTGTGTGTGAGACAAAACTAAGTGCGGTCTGTGTGCGATGCTATGCAGGGCCTTTCGTATGTATTCTCCTATTTGCACTTATTTTTAAAATTGTGGTAAAAATATTTGGTTGGCCAAAAAGTTCTTTTGGGTTTACGGAGAGACCCGAATGAACTTTTTGGCCAACCCAACAGAAAACAGAAAATTTACCATCTTAACCATTCCTAAGTGCGCAGTTCAGTTGTGTTAAATATATTCACCTTGTTGTGTAACCCAAATCCAGGACTTTCTCACCTTGCAAAACTGAAACTCGATAACCCATTAAATATCTCCCCATTTCCCCCTCCTTCCAGCTTCTGGAAACCACCTTTCTACTTTCTGTCTCTATGAGTTTGACTCCTGTGGGTACCTCATATAAGTGGAATCATACAGTATTTGTCTTTTTGACTGGTTGATGTATTCTCTTATTTAACCTTTAAAACCAGCCTGTGGGAAATGCTTTGTTATTATTTCTACCAGATGGATGAGGAAGTAAAGTCTCCAGGACATTAAAAAATTTGTTCAACGTCCAGATAGCATGTGATCCAGGCAGGATTCAAACTCAGGTCTCTGTGGTCACATTGGACCCCCCAGGCACATATACATAAGAATGTACTGGAAAATAGCACAGAGAAATAGATAAGTATGCTTTTATGTACACATTTAAATCTCTCCCTATATACAGTCATGGATTTATAAATATATACCTATATGTGGCATTATCTTAAAGAGGAAAGAACTGTTTGTCTCCACGTCTGTCTTATATGATTGTTGTGAGACTTAGAAATAGGAATATAACATTGTCCTTGGAGACTGCCACGTTTTGAACTTCATTTTGGGAAACCTGTGTAGTTAATGGAAAGAGTTCAGGCTGGGGAGTAAGGAGAATGGGCTTCAACATTTACCAGCTGGGGACCTCAGGTTGGTCAGTCCGCTTTCAGACGAGAATACCTACTCCCCAGGACGGTCCGGAGGGTCCACAGACGTGGTGTGTGTGAGGGTTCAGCTCTGGCTCTACACCATTCCCGCCTCCACAGCCCACCCATCTAGGGAAGCTCCTTCCTGCCTGTCTCTGTGCCCTGAGTTCTAACAGAGGTTTGTTTTTCCCCTTCTCCTCCCTCCCTCCCTCCCTCCCTTCCTCATTCTCTCCCTCCTTCCTTCCTCCCTCCCTCCTTTCCTTTTCTCTTCCATCTCTCCTTCTCTTCCAGATTGTCCCACCTCTAAAGGGTCCTGCCCATGGAGGAATTCACTAAGAAACTAAATTCCATGTTCAGGCTGACTGCAGAACTCCCACTGCTGTCAGGGAGATTTCTGGGCCTTTAATGAGGGGAGAATTTGATCCTAAGACTCCTTGTTAAGATAAAGACCTGGCTGGTTTATTAACTCTATCCAGCTGGGGTACAGACTCAGAAATAATTAAACCCTCCCTGCCTAAGACTGGTCAGAGTCTCAGAGAAAACCTGGCCTGGATCTTGTGAGAAAGGGGGAATCCTTCACCCCTTTCAGGAATCATTTCATGAGAGCCTAAAGCTGGTGAGAATTCTCTTCCTCTCCCTTCCACATACCTGGACTTTATCTTAAAGTAGCAGAATTTATTCATTCGACAAATGTTTATTGAATACCTACTATGTGCCAGACACTATGCTGAGTTTGGGGTAAGAATGCGGGTACTTAGAGGACATTCAACTCATTAATACCATTTTATATAGAAAGAAATTGAGGCCCAGAAAGAAGTAACTTATCTAGGATAACAGATTCAGTCAGGACCTTATCCCACTCTCACTGACATAAAATACTTTCTCATGCCAAGCAGCTCTGACCCCTCTCTCCACCTTTGGCCCTCCTTGATCTCTGCTAGGACTTTGACCCTGTTTGTAGTTGGCACCTCAGAGATTCAGCTGCTAGATGGTAAGCACCCCGTAGGTGGAACTACCCCGACTGCCTCTTGGCTGCCCCATAGCCAGTATCTCAGTACTCTGTTGACTGCAGGTAAACCATCTATTAAAATACACTGTAGATGGAAGTCAATGATGAAGGCATTTCTTTATTGTGAGAGGAAGTATTTAAATTGTCTTAGAAGAAGGAATAGTATTCAGGAGAGAGATGAAGCATTAGATGGGGCATATGTGTGTGTGTGTGTGCACGTGCTCACGTGTGTGGGGAATGGGTGCGTGTGGTTGTATAGGCCGTTCTGGACCCAATAACCTAAGTGGGTCCTGTATGAAACATGGTATATTTGCAGAATGGTAATTTTGAAGGCCTGCCCTGGAAGGTGTATTCATGAGGCAGGCATGTGGGGAGGAAGCAGAAGGAGACAGGCCCTGGGTTGGGATGTGTGTGTGTGTGGGGGGATGGAGTTCAGATCTCCATTCTATAACTTACTAACTCTGTGAGTTTGGGCAAGTCCCTTATCTCAGCTGGTTTCCTCTTCTGTGAAATGATCATAACACTGACTGCAGCAAGGTGATTGTAAGTATTGAGTGTAATCGGGCATGTCAACAGCACGTGGCCCAGGGCCAGTTTGTTTTAGGTGTGCAGGATCAATTAGTACTGTCTTTCAACAGAGGAAAGGGCTGTTTTGTGGTTGGTGATGAAAGGTCTAGAAGGAAGCTTAGGGCTGATCATGAAGCACAGAATCACAGACTGAAGAGTTTGAATAGTGTCCTTGAGCCGGGAGACGTTGGAGGTTTGTGAGAAATGATGTAGACAAATCATCTTTTTGTTTGCTTTTGTCTGTTTGTTTGTTTTTAAAAAATTGTGCTCAAGACAGGAACAGAGGAGTCTGGAGGCAGATCGAGTAGGGAGTTGTCTAAAGGATCTAAGTGAGAAGAGAAATTCCCTAGAATAATGTGGTAAGAGAAGAATGGAGAGTCAAGGTACGGACAAATTATCAAAGAACAACAACAAAAATAGCATGCATTGAGCACTTGCTATGTACCAGGTATTGTTCTAAGCACGTTAAAGACTTAGCTTATTTAATGTGTCAAATGTATTCACTTGTCCAATAGTCACAACACACTTGAGATGAAACTCTTCTTAACACTATTTAGAGGTAAGGAAACTGAGAAGTTAATGTGCAAAGAAGATACTTCCACCCCAATTCATTTAGAATGGATTAAAAACAAATTCTTAAAGAAGCATGCCCACATTCTAGAAAATTCAAAAGGTTTTCATTTTCTACCCCTCTTTTGCATCCAAGATGAGTATGCTGGTATGTTTCCTTTGAGAATGTTTTAGCCTATTTTCTCCACGACTTACTTGGAACTGTAATAGTGGTGTGCCTTTATAGATATCACGAGCATATTGCCCCTGTCTTCGTGATGGTCATGTTTAGTGGCGGTTTCATATTTTATTGAGTGGATATATCAGAGCTATTTTTTTCTGCTACTATGAGCATTTTGGGACATAAATCTTTGACAGTACCTCTTATTATGTTTTAAAGATACATTTCCTCATGTTGAATTACTGGATGAAACGGAGCAACCAGTTTCATGGCTCTTGCTTCATGTTGCCAGTTTGCTTTTCTCACAGGGTTGAACATATTCACAACGTCCTCAACAATGTAGGAGGCTATCAATTTCACAGCACCCTTGCCAGCATTGGCATTATTATTACTGGTAAAGTTATTAGGAGAAATACGGTGAATGACTGTAATTCTAATTTGCATCTCTTTACCTAGTATTTGGGTTGACCATATCCTCTCCCATGGGACTGATATTTGCAGTTTCTCTTTAATTATTATTAGTTTTGTGAAGGCCAATTTTTCAAAGCAAAAACTTGTGTGTTAGAATGAGTGAAGCATACGCTAGGGTGAGGAGAAGGGTAAAGTTGGGGACCCAGGAGCTTTTGAGCCTAGTAAACTGGGAGAAAGTCCATGTCCTGACCTCCGCCAACACAGGAGAGGCCGGACTCACTGGTGGACTGCTTGGAACTGGTGTCCATGCTGTCTGGGAAGAGGTGAGCCTTGCTATCTATCTTCTGGCTAATATCTTCTTTTTCCCTCTTATTACCCAAATGGAATATGTCCATTGCAGAAAAAAAATAAAGGACAAAAGAGATAAAAATCACACATATATTCCCACTCTTCAGAGATAAGTCCTTTGACGTTTTGTTATATGTGCTTACAGAATCTCCCTCTCTTTATATACAAAACATTATATGATGTGTATACTACACACACTCTCCCATCTCTGTGTAATAGTATCTATCTTGAGCTTTTTTCCTCCCAACCATGTGCTTCTAGCTCTTCCTACCGTCTCTTCTTCTTTTGCTCTCATCATTTCAATGCCTTTGATTTTACTGTTTGTTCTTCCTGGTTCAGAATTGCTTAAGAGGCCTGAGACCTGGGGTCACATCTTCAAGTCCTTGGGGAACCTCGTATCTGTGAGTCTGAACCTAATGACACAGTTGGCTGTGGTTATTTCTGGTTTTTTTTGTGCATGTGTGACCTGATTCTATTTGTTGCCATGTTCCTTCGACTGACAGAGGACAAGGTTTGGAAGTAGAAACATGGGATAAATCTTATGTGTGTGCTCATGTACATAACCACTTTGGTGTAGCTCTGGTAGATTTTCTCCAAAGAAGTGTTGGAAAGGTTCATGCCTGGCTGACCTAATTTACCTCTATGATGAAAGAATTAAAGTTTTAAGGGCGGATTTCTTCATAGGCCCAATTTATGGAAGAGGACACCACTCCGTGCTTACAGTTCTTTCTTGTCTTCTCAGCCTTTTGAAATCTGGCCTATAGGGATAGCTGGGTTCTAAGGAGGCTCAGAGGCCAGCAGGTCCTAAATTCCCAGTCAAAGGCAGAACTTGGGATGGAGGAGTCATCACCCTTGTGTAACATACCTAATATATGACAAGCTCTTTTATACACAGGTAATCTAAATTTTCTAACCTCTCCAGACCTCAGCTACTGCAGCTGTGAAACTAGAAATAATAAAAATATCTATTTTGTAGGTTTTCTTAAATGATATAAAAAAGGTAAAAGCTTAGTACACAAATGGGAAGAAGTGAAAGGTCACTCTTTTTTTTTTTTTAGATGTTGGGGGTAGGAGTTTATTAACTAATTAATTTATTTTTGCTGTGTTGGATCTTCATTTCTGTGCGTAGGGTTTTCTCTAGTTGTGGCAAGTGGAGACCACTCTTCATCGCGGTGCGCGGGCCTCTCATTATCGCGGCCTCTCTTGTTGTGGATCACAGGCTCCAGACGCGCAGGCTCAGTAGTTGTGGGTCACAAGCCCAGTTGCTCCGCGCCATGTGGGATCCTCCCAGACCAGGGCTCGAATCCGTGTCCCCTGCATTAGCAGGCAGACTCTCAACCGCTTGTCACTCTTATTGTATAAAGGGGCTGGAATGGTGTTTTTACTCTGTCACTTTCCATGACCTACAGTCATGTTGGAAGCTCCACCGGGAGAAGGGTCACCTACAGACAATATGCAGGATGATTTACACACACCATCCCATTCAATCCCTCCATCATCCTAGTAGGTAAACTATTACCTCCATTGTATTCATTTATTCATTCAACAAATATTTATAAACACCTTCTATGGGCCAAGCACTATTCTAGATGCTGGGGACACAGTGGTGAACAGAGTAAAGTCCTTGCTCTCAGGAAACATACAATTGAATGAATATTTTAGGTGGCAGTAATATGACAAGGGAGAATAAAGCAGAATATGGAGGATGATGGCTCAGGAGAGGATGAAGTTGCTGTCATACAGGAGGATAAGGGAAGGCCTCTCTGATAGTGTGACATTGAGCAGAAAAAAGGGAGAGAGCAGGTCACGTGGATAACCAGGGAAAGCACGTTCCAGGCAGAGGGAACAGCATCTGCAAGAGCCCTCATGTCCCCTGAGGCAGGAACGTGCTTGCTGGAGGACAGCAAGGGGAGTGGTGTGGGATGGATTAGGGTGGCTTGAATGACAGGGAGTGTGGTGGGAGGACGTGAGAGAAGTATGGGCTGTGGAAGAGAAGGAAATATATATA
Source organism: Grampus griseus (assembly GCF_964374135.1). Lineage (NCBI taxonomy): Eukaryota > Metazoa > Chordata > Mammalia > Artiodactyla > Delphinidae > Grampus > Grampus griseus. The sequence goes on from NC_139017.1 coordinate 136,044,392, forward strand.
TATATTTTAATTGAATTATAGTTGACTTATAATGTGTTAATTACTGTTGTACAGCAAAGTAATTCAGTTATACATATATATTATATATACATACATATGTATATATATATATATACATATATACATTCTTTTTTAATATTCTTTTCCATTATGGTTTGTCATAGGATATTGAATATAGTTCCCTGTGCTGTACAGTAGGACCTTGTTGTTTATCCATTCTCTATATAAAAGCTTACATCTGCTAACCCCAACCTCCTAGCCCATCCATCCCCCAACCCCCACCCCTTGGCAACCAACAGGCTTTTCTCTATGTCTGTGATTGTTTCTGTTTCATGAATAGGTTCATTTGTGTCATATTTTAGATTCCACATATAAGTGATATCATGTGGTATTTGTCTCTCTCTTTCTGACTTACTTCACTTAGTATGATCATCTCTAGTTCCATCCATGGTGCTGCAGATGGCATTATTTCATTCTTTTCTATGGCTGAGTAATATTCCTTTGAATATATGTACCACATCTTCTTCATCCATTCATCTGTTGGTGGACATTTAGTTTGTTTCCATGTCTTGGCTATTGTGAATAGTGCTGCTATGAACATAGGGGGTTCATGTATCTTTTTGAATTATAGTTTTATCTGAATATATGCCCAGGAGTGGGATTGTTGGGTCATATGATAGTTTTATTTTTAGTTTTCTGAGGAACTTCCATACTGCTTTCCACAGTGGCTGCACCAACTTACATTCCCACCAACAGTGTAGGAGGTTTCCCTTTTCGAGGAGATATTTTATAGAGACTTGTCGGACATTGTAAGGATGTTAGCTTCTACTGAGTGAAATAGGAGGTTGTTGATTTAAGTAAAGAGGTGACACATGATCTGACTTTATAAAGTATCACTATGGCTGCTGAGGGAGAAATTCTGTAAGGGGCAAGAGTGGAAGCTGGGAAATCTTCCAAGGAGGTGACTGCTGTAATAATCCAAGCAAGGGATAATTACCACTTGGATCTCAGTGGTAATGGGGTGGGTAATGAGAAGGAGTGGGATTGCAGAACGCAGACCAGGCAGGCTTTGCTGGTGGACCAGAAGTGGGGTGTGAAAGTCCAATGTGACTCGAATGTCTTATACCCAAGAACCTGCTAGAATGGAGTTGCCACTTACTAAACATAAGGAAGATAGGGTGCAGCAGGAATCAAGAGGTTGGTTTGGGGCATATTAAGTTTGAGACGCTCATAACATGGCCCAGCTGAGATGTTAGGTATGTAGATCATTATCTGGGCCTGGGGTTTTGATGAGAGGTCTGGGATAGAAAAACATTTAAGAGACTTTGGCATATACACAGTATTAAAAGGCAGGGGTAAGACCATCACGGAAATGAGTATAGCTGAACAAGAGAATCTGCCAGAGGACTGAGCCGTCCAGCATCTCAAAGTGGCGCAGGTGAGCGGAACCCATTGCACACGAGGAAATCAAAGCTTGGAGAGTCAAGTCAAGCAATTTGCTTCACGGTGAGAGGCAGAGACGGAAATCCAAGCTCATGGGTCTGACTCTGAAGTCTGTGTTATTAACCCCTTAGCAATATTCCAAAGGCTGGAGCCAAAAAGTCTTTTCCTGGAGACATGAATCATGGGTGGCTTCCCCTCTAACTACGCTGGGATGGCAAGCTGGGCCCTCAGGTTTGAGCAAATAAGACACTTCACTTTTGCTGGTAGAACCAGATGACACATCCATCAGCTACACCTGGTGTAGTACTCAAGGATCTCAAGGGAGCAAGAAAGGTCTGGTAATTAAGAAAGATTCATTTCCTGAGCTGCAGTGGGTCACAGTGACTGTCAGGGTTAAGAGATTGATGGCTTCATAAAGACCACCTGAAAAGGCAATTGACCAGCGAGGGAAAAAAAATCATTGCCACCCACCCACTACTGCAGGCTCTGCATTCAGAGACCCACCGTGAAAGCAGAGCTGCTTGGAACTGTCTGCACTAGATACCACTTGGCCCCGTTTTATTGTTGTGAACAATCCCCAACGACCATAGGATGCATTCCCGCATTCACTGATCAACAGTACTATCTGCCCGGTTCCTTGACTGGATATGTAGATGAATAAGACTCAGTTCCCTTGCTCTCAGGAGTTCAGAGTATCATGGAGGCCGTGACTGCACTCAAGATTCTCAACAAGCCTAGTATTCCATTTTATAACACTGCATGTATTGTATCTAAAAAATTCACTCCTCTAGTGGTGTGTGAATTAGAGCCCAGCATGTAGTAAATGCTCAATAAGTTATTCACAGAAGGGTGTGTGGAGTCTTAGAGAAAGGGCCCAGGATTGAGAATGAGGACCAACCTTGCAGTTACAGCTTTGCTCAAACAATAGCTTCATGACTTCCGATAAGTCACTCTTCTCTGCATCTTAGCTTGCCCATCTGTCAAAAAGGGGGTTGGATGAAATTATCCTTGGAGATTTTTATTGATTGATTGATTTTTTTTTTTTTTTTTTTTTTGCAGTACGTGGGCCTCTCACTGCTGTGACCTCTCCCGTTGCGGAGCCCAGGCTCCGGACGCACAGGCTCAGCGGTCATGGCTCACGGGCCCAGCCGCTCTGCGGCATGTGGAATCTTCCCAGACCGGGGCATGAACCTGTGTCCCCTGCATCGTCAGGCGGACTCTCAACCACTGCACCACCAGGGAAGTCCTTATTGATTGATTTTTAAATTGAAGTATAGTTGATATGCAATATTACATAAATTACAAGTGTACAATATACTGATTCACAATTTTTAAAGGTTATACTCCATTTATAGTTATTATAGAATATTGGCTATATTCTTTGTGTTGTACAATATATCCTTGTAGCTTATTTTATACCTAATAGTTTGTACCTCTTACTCCCCTACCCCTGTATTGCCCCTTCCCCTTCCCTCTCCCCACTGGTAACCACTAATTTGTTCTCTATACCTGTGAGTCTGTTTCCTTTTTTGTTATATTCACTAATTTGTTGTATTTTTTAGATTCCACATATAAGTGATCTCATACAGTATTTGTCTTTCTCTGTCTGATTTATTTCACTTAGCATAATACCCTCCAAGCCCATCCATGTTGTTGCAAATGGTAAAATATCCTTCTTTTTTATGGCTGAATAATATTCCACTGTATATATGTACCACATCTTCTTTATCCATTCATGTGTTGATGGACACTTAAGTTGGCAATTGTATCTTGGCAGTTGTAAATAACGCTGTTATTAACATTGGGATGCACATATCTTTTCAAACGAGTGTTTTTGTTTCTTTCTGATAAATACCCAGGAGTGGGATTGCTGGGTCATATGGTGGTTCTATTTTTAGTTTTTTTGAGAAACTTCCATACTGTTTTCTGCAGTGGCTGCACCAATTTACATTCCCACAAACAGTGTACAAAGGTTCCCTTGGAGATCTTTTAGATCGAAGACTAGGATTTATTAAAAAGTATGAAAATCCCCAGTAAAAACTCCCTTCCTAAAATGCTGTTAGATGCCACGATCTGTCTTTCATAGGACAGGCGTTCTAGAGGGTTTAAGAAAAGGAAGCAGCTGCATGCCTCCTGTGTGCAATTGGCCTTTGTCTCAAGAGCCACCCCCTTTCCCAATATTCATCAGATCCCAATTTCTCAGGAGTTCAGCCCAATGGGAGACTTGGCTGGGCAGGTTGTCATAGGGTAGCTCAACAGTGGAAGGTGGAAAATATGTGAGTTACCTCTGCCTTATTTTAGGGCCTGCCAGCATCAGTGCATGTGTTGACCAGGGATATAGCTACCATAGAGTTTCCTCATGTCTTGAGCCAAATGGCTCCCCAACCCAGAATTCAGGCAGATGGAAGGCATGTTGCAAAGCAGAAAGTCACTCTTTTATTTTTTAAAATTGAAGTATAATTGATTTACAATGTCATGTTATTTTCACATATACTGCAAAGTGATTCAGTTATACATACACATATCTATTTTTTTTCAGATTCTTTTCCCTTATAGTTTATTACAAAATATCGGGTATACTTCCCTGTGCTATACAATAGATCCTGTTTGTTACCTATTGGGTTGGCCTAAAAGTGCCTTCAGTTTTTAAGTAAAAATAAAAGACACATTTTTCACTTTCACCAAGACCTTTATTGAACAATATATTCAGCCTTTTGTTCCACTACCTTCTGCCATTTTTTCAGGCAACTTCATAATTCTATCTTCCCAAAACTTTTAATCTTTTTGAGCAAAGAACTTTTCCAGGTGCCTTTTACAGTCTTCCAGGGAACTGAAATTTTTTCCATTAAGAGAATTTTGTAAAGACCGAAATAAATGGAAATCTGAAGGTGCAATATCTGGTGAATATGGCGGATGAATCAGAACTTCCCAGCCAAGCTGTAACAGTTTTTGCCCGGTTGTCAAAGAAATATACGATCTTGCGTTATCCTGATGGGAGATTATGCGTTTTCTGTTGACTAATTCTGGACACTTTTCATCAAGTGCTGCTTTCAGTTGGTCTAATTGGGAGCAGTACTTGTTGGAATTAATCGTTTGCTTTTCCAGAAGGAGCTCATAATAGAGGACTCCCTTCCAATCCCACCATATACACAACATAACCTTCTTTTTTTTTTTTTTCCCGGTACGCGGGCCTCTCACTGTTGTGGCCTCTCCCATTGCAGAACACAGGCTCCAGACGCGCAGGCTCAGCGGCCGTGGCTCATGGGCCTAGCTGCTCAGTGGCATGTGGGATCTTCCCGGACCAGGGCACGAACCCGTGTCCCCTGCATCGGCAGGTGGGCTCTCAACCACTGCGCCACCAGGGAGGCCCAACATCACCTTCTTTGGATGAAGACCAGCCTTTGGTGTGGTTGGTGGTAGTTCATTTCGCTTGCCCCACGATCTCTTCCATTCCACATTGTTGTACAGCATCCACTTTTCGTCACCCGTCACAATTTGTTTTAAAAACGGAAAGTTTTTCATTACATATAAGTAGAGAATCCCATGCGGAAATACGGTCATGAAGGTTTTTTTGCTTAACTTATGTGGAACCCAAACATCAAAGCGATTCACATAACCAAGCTGGTGCAAATGATTTTCAATGCTTGATTTGGCTGTTTTGAATATGTCGGCTATCTCCCGCGTGGTATAACGTTGATTGTGCTCAGTTAATGTCTCGATTTTATCGCTATCAATTTCAAGTGGTCTACCCGACCATGGAGCATTGTCCAGTGAGAAATCTCCAGCACGAAACTTCGCAAACCACTTTTGACACGTTCCTTCAGTCACAGCACCTTCTCCATACACTGCACAAATCTTTTTTTGCATTTCAGTTGCATTTTTACGTTTCTTGAAATAATAAAACATAATATGCTGAAAATGCTGCTTTTTTCTTCCATCTTCAGTATTAAAATGGCTACACAAAAATTCACCAATTTTGATAACTTTTTAAAAAATGCACGCTGATATGACAGCTGTCACATACAATCTAACTAAATGGTCTTGAATGAAGTTAAAGACAACTAAGTGCTACTAGAGCCATCTTACAGAAAAAACTGAATGGACCTATTGGTCAACCAGTATTTTAGATAGAGTAGTGTGTATATGTTAATGCCAAACTCCTATTTTATCCCTCCCCACCTCCCCTTTGGTAACCATAAGTTTGTTTTCTATGTCTGTGGGTTTATTTCTGTGTTGTATCATTTTTTATTTTTTCAGATTCCACATATAAGCCATATCATATGATATTTGTCTTTGGCTTACTTCACTTAGTACGGTAATCTCTAGGTCCATCCATGTTGCTGCAAATGGCATTATTTTGTTCTTTTTTATGGCTGAGTAATATTCCATTGTATATATGTACCACATCTTCTTTATCCATTCATCTGTCAATGGACATTCAGGTTGCTTCCATGTCCTGGCTATTGTAAATAGTGCTGCTATGAACATTGGGGTGCATGCATCTTTTCAAATTATGGTTTTCTTTGGATCTGTGCCCAGGAGTAAGATTGCAGGATCATATGGTAGCTCTATTTTTGGTTTTTTAAGGGATCTCCATACTGTTTTCCGTGGTGGCTACACCAATTTACATTCCCACCAACAGTGTAGGAGGGATTAGAAAGGTACTCTTTTCAATAAATAGGTCCTGAAAGAGAACTTGCTGTACATTCAGCTTAAGTAGAGGAAGCTGCTCTTTGGGGGCTCCTAGTATGGTGTTTTCCTAAGGGACCTTCTCTTGACGCTGCTCCCTCCATCCTTATTGCCATCACATTAGTTCTGGCCTGGCTTCTTTTCTCAACAGAACAATTTCTGAGCCTCCAGGGAGGATCTGTCTCCAATCTCCTTCCAATCCATTTTTTAATTAAGGAAGCGGAGTCATCTATTTGGAAAAAAATAAAAGGGAAAAGAAAATACTCCAACCAAACTAGGTCACGCCAGCCTCCTGCTCTGGAGCCTCCAAAAGGCTCCCCTGCACTTAGCATCAAGACAAACACCCACTGTGGCCTGCAGGACCCAGGCAGTGTGGCCCGTCTAGCCCTCCAATCTGTTCTTGTCAAATTATGTCACTGTCCTTTCACTCAGTAATTCCATCCACCTTGGGTTTCTTGAATTTACCACGTTACCTCCCTCCTCGGGGGTTTTGCCTAGTCTTCCCTCTCAGCTTGGGGTTCTCTCCTCTCTCCCCTTTTCTTCCTTCTCGGATTAAGTTCACCTCCTTGGGGAGCCTTTCCCTATTCATTTTACCGAAGTTTAAGCCCTCACTCTTTTTCTGGCTCAGCGAATTGTCTGTTACCATGTGCAGATATTTTTTTCATTTGTTTGTTTGTGTTTTCCCCACCGCTCCTACTAAACTGTGAACTGTAAACCCCAGTGGAGCAGAAACCATTTCCGTGTTGTTTATGGTGGTCTGCATCTCCAGGGCCTGCCTCAGTGCCCAGCTGGCTCTCCATCAATGTTTGCCAAATGACCCGTCCGGTTCTGTTCATCTTCCTCACGAGATCCTCCACTCCAACCCACTTCTCCTACCGTATCAGAGTACCATCCCCTAAGGGCGGTATTCTTCTATCCTCTGTTCCTGTGCCTGCCCTGTGCCTTCTGCCTGAAATACCCTTCTCCCCTATTTTCCTTCTGAAAAATGAACTCAGCCTTCCAGACTCAGCTCAAATATCATCTCCTCTTTGATGCCTGTCCCCATCCCTCCTGGCAAAATGGAAAGCATCTGCTCCACGGTTTGTGCACATCTGAATCACAGCTTTTGTCACTCTGTATTGTCCTCACACATTTGTGTACCTACTTTCCCCACTAGACGGACCTCTTGGGAGCAAGGAAGAGATCTAATTCATCTTACATTTCCACTTCTTCTAATTCATCTTACATTTCCACATAGAAAGGGTACAATAAATGCTTGTGGACAGGATTTACATTACATTATTTACATTAGTGAATAAAGGAACTTCCTTGGTGAAATTTCCCTGTGTGGAGTCTTCCTCTCTGCGAAGTCCCTATGTACCTACCTCCTGTTTGGATATTACCTCTCAGAAGTTTTCTCTGGGGTTCCTGGTGCACAGAGAACATCTCTCTGTTTTTTGTCTTCTAGGATTAGGCAGCCGGTTTGGTTTAGAACACAGTGTTTGCTCTTGCCTGTTTTAAAAGGAACCTGGTGGTTAATACCGGTCTCGTGGCAGGTAGAATAATAAGAGGCCAATCCTCCCAAATATTTGGTTTATTACCTGCCCTAGTCCAATAGGACTGGTTGTTAAGGATTTATTCACTCACTCTCTATCTGTTGTTCTGCTGTGTGCCTGGCACTGTTTTGGTGCTGTGTTCACAGCTATGCAAGAGGTCCTGTTCCTAAAGTATTTTTTTTTTGGACGGGGTAGCACAGGCAGACAGACAGACAGACAGTATAGTGTGATCAGTGCTCTGATGTAGTGTGTGTTTGCAGAGTCATGTGGGAGCAGGGGAAAAAAGGGCTTTCATCCATCTGGGGTGGGGATGGGAGGTGTTAAGGAAGTCTTCCGAGTACAGAGGCTCTTTATGTGGACTTTTGATAGATAAGTAGAATTGTTTGATGGGACAGGGACATGAGAAAGGGAGGAAAAGAAAACTAGGGAAGGGAGAGGGAACGGCACTCACGAAGGCAAGCAAGAGGTAGTAGGTGTGCTTTGAAATCATGAGGAGTTCACTGAAGTCCAGAACTTTGCTGCCCAGTTTGGTGTGTGGACCGGCAGTGCTGGCATCACCTGGGAACTTGCTAGAATAGCAGAATTTTGAGCTCCACCCTGGACCAACTAAATCAGAATCTACATTTTACCAAGATCCCCACTGAAGTTTAAGAAACACTGAAGTTTAAGAAAAAGTAGGTAAAGAGGTATTTTTTCAAGTGATCGCCTGCATCAAAATCATCTGGAAGGTTTACTGAAAAACCGGATCTCTGGGTCTCACCTTAGAGTTTCTGAATTAGTAGCTCTGGGTGAAGCCTGAGAATTTTCATTTCTCAAAAGATCCTGGATGATGTTGGTGCGGCTGGTTCAAGGATCACGCTCTGAGAACCAGTAGGGTGGAGTATAGTGGGAAGGGTAATTTCTGGGAAGTGAGCTTGGACAGGTAGCAGGATTCAAATCCCGAAGGGCCTTGATAGGGAGGAGTGGACTTTATCCTGGAGTGTTGCAGACGTCTGCAGAGCTCTTATGCAGGAGAGTGATGCGATCAGACTTTTCTGTGGGGAAGATCGCTCTGGCAGCACGTGGCAGATGAGCTGGAGAGTGACAGGATGACACACTGTCACTATATTCCAGGTGAGACTGATGAATTCTGAACCAAGGCAGTGGAGATGCCTTCAAGATAAATTTGGGGGTCAGAGTTCTGGGGAGTCAGTGAGTGATTGAATGTAGGGGTGAGAATTACAAACCTCCCTCCATACCTGGAACTTGGAGGCACATCAGAGCCTGTGGCTCTTTCCCTGCCTGTGGCTGTTGCCTTTTCATGCCCAGAAAGCTGGCATTGTATCTGCGTTCTCTTCACAAGCCTGCCTCTGGCCTCATCTGACAGGTTTCAGCCTGCAGTGTTTGCAGAAAGGGGTGCAGTGCAGTAAACTATTCAGAAATAGGATTTATTAATGGGAGGCATGTAATTACTGCCAGACGCAGGAATCTGAAGAGATTATGGCCTAAGTGTTTGGTGTCATTCGTTAAAACAAAGTGGGCTCTTGGCATGGACGCTGTCCCCCTGTGACCAGACCTGTCTGTTTCTGTGATAGCCCCTCCCCCACCCCTGCGTCTGCGGGTTGAGCCCGGCTAGAGAGGCAAAGACGGATAAATCACCAGGGCGGGGGCCTGGCTCTGTGGACGATGGTCCTCGCCTGGACCCCTTGGAGGGGCCAGTCCTGGTTCCAGAGCAGGGCTCCTGGAGGGGATTGTGGCCTGTCTGCTTTTTGTCTCCAGGCCTCCTGATTCCACAGTAACGTGTCAGCAGACCCTCTGTGAAGGGCAATCCTGTGCACTTATGTCTTCTTCAAAACCTTGTTCCCACCCATTTCACATCTCAGCAGACCCTCGCAGAACCCTGGGATGAAGGCAGCAGGGCTTAGCATCGCCTTGTGGCAAATGGAGGCCCAGAGGTTTGGTGAGTCTCCCAAAGTCTTCAGGCTGAGAGAACAAGCTTGTGCTGAGACCCCACGAAGCCATCCCACCTCTCCACCAGGCAGGCCGGGCTGTCCCGGCTCCAGGATGAGAGCACTGTTTTGTTTTGAGGACAGCAGCCTTGGCTGTCAGAGGCACTGGCTCCTGCTAGACTTGGGTGCAAGCCCAGGACTTCTCTTACCTAGTCCTGTGTTCTTGGGAGAGATGCTCTAAGCCTCAGTTTCCTCAAATAGAAAACAAGAGAAGGAACGAGGTCAGCTCCTTTCCAGGGCCCTCTGAGGAGTAAATGGCCTTGCAGGGCTTGGCACTGGCCGGCCCCCTTTCCCCTGACTTGTCACCATCTCTGGGCCTCACAAAAGAAACCCTGTAACTACTTGAGACAGGGATGCTGAGCTCAGATGAGATAATAGAGGGAATATGCTTTGGAAAATTCAAGCACACCCTTCAAATGTGAGGTAATTATAGGAACAACAGATCTGCCAGAACCCTGCCAAAAAAACCAGCAACTTTTTTTTTTTTAACATCTGTATTGGAGTATAATTGCTTTACAATGATGTGTTAGTTTCTGCTGCATAACAAAGTGAATCAGCTATACATATACATATATCCCCATATCTCCTCCCCCTTGCATCTCCCTCCCACCCTCCCTATCCCACCCCTCTAGGTGGTCACAAAGCACTGAGCTGATCTCCCTGTGCTATGCAGCTACTTCCCACTAGCTATCTATTTTATATTTGAAAACCAGTAAATTTTGAGACAGAAAGTAGACCTGGATTCTAGAATCCTCATCATCATGATTGGTTTTGGACAGAGGGACTTTTCTGCCCTTTCGAACATCTATCTCAAAACGTTATTTTTATTTTGTGGCCTGGAGAGGACGTGCATAAAGCACAGTCTGGGGGGTCGTAGCAGGGAATGCATAGTTGGCAGGTGCTTGTGCTAATTAGGAGGCTGCAGTGACCGGAGCTCTTCCAGGGACCGACACCTTGTATATCTGTGTATTCCCTAGGGCCCAGCACGGGGTCTGGCATAGGTAGGTACTCAGCGATTATTTATTAAATGGAACCAAGTTGGAGTCTGTCCTATTCCGTGGGTTCTTTGAAGGCAGGACCCGTGTTTTACTCATTTCTCTCTTTCCAGAGCCAAGCCTAGCGTCTGGCACAGAGTAGGTGCTTAGTCAGTTCAGGCTGGATCGAAATTAAGCCCCGTGAAAAATAAGGCAGACGTATCTAGTGTCTGCCCTGAACTACGGGGGAACCCGGGGCTCCAGGTAGGAAAGGAGTCTGGGATTTGCAGCGTGAGTAGGTACCGGTCAGATGACAGGCTCACTTCAAAGGCATGCGGTGGGGAGGAGAGAGGTGATGTGGTTTCTCCAGTGCCTCTGTGGCTGCGTGGGAGCCTCAGCTGGCGGCAGAGGCGGGGAGGGGAGGTTGGCAGCACAGTGGAGGCCTCAGCCGGGACTTCGGGGATGGAACGAATGAGCCAGAGGAGAGGAAGCAACTCAGATGTAGACGAAGAAACGCACTCAAAATCTCCCTCCCCTCTCTGCTTCCGTGGGAACAAACGTGGCAGCAGCGCGCGCGTGTGTGTGTGTGTGTGTGTGTGTGTGTGTGTGTGTGTGTGTGTGTGTTGGAAGGAAAACAGGCTTTACAGCCAAATAAACCTGCGCGCCGATCCCCTCAGTGCAAAGCCGGGATTGTGGGATTTTGAGCATGCTTTATGTTTTTCTGAGTCTCCATTTTCTCGTCTTAAAAAATGGGACCAGTGATTCTTACCGTCCGGGGTGGCTGTGGCTATCCAGAGTGTTTTGTCAGCAATAAAACAGCCATTTATGAAGCACCTGCTCTCTGCTAGGCACTGAGCCTAGCAGCTGGATGGATTTAATCTGTAATCCCCTTAACCATCCTGCAAGGCGGTGATTATTATCTCCAGTCTCCACTTCAGAGCAGAGGAAACTGAAGTTAGGAGGCAAGGAGCAATTTGCTCAAGGGAGAGTGCTGGAAATTCAACTAGGTTCTCTTTGTAAAGATTACATTATGGAAACGCACAGGATGATTATATTTTGTGAATCTTAGTCAAGCCTAAAACTCTCCCACAGCGGCAGTCTTCCTTTATTGTCAGCGCTTTTCCTCACTCCATTTCCCTTTGGTAAAAAAGCAAAACCTTTGGCTAACCTGGCTGTCTGTGGAAGAAGGGTGAGCTCTGCTCAGTGATTTCAATGTGATTTGATTCTCTTTGTGTAGGTGCTTTTTGGTTTCCATGGGATGGAGATCAGGAAATTATTTCTAGGTGTTTATATGAGGGAAGAGGAAAAGCTGCTGAGACTTAAACTTCTGGACGATCCAACAACATCTGAAATATCAGAAACTACCCTTCCAAAAGAAAACTATCAACTCTTTTGACATTCTGAGGAGTCTTTCTCTGAAGCTTCAGCTGAATATGAGGTAAGTGTGGAAGGTCAGGAAAGCCAATTCACTTGTATTACAATTTACGACGTGCCTATGTCTGGATGTTCCTCATGGTCACACTGTACAGCAGGTGTCGTTAGATCGTTTGCCACCTAGGGATGCTCAGAAAGGTAAACATTTGTCTGAGATCACACAGGCATGAAGCGTTGAAGCCAAGATTCAGAACTTAACCCAAAGCACAGGCTCTTTTTTCTGCTACTCCCTGCTTCTGAGTCTGCAAGTCTACTGATGGAAACTGCTGCTTCCTCTGAACTCCTTTTTTTTTAGGAGGCTGTCCCTTTGCTCTGGATTGCCCCAGGCAGATCCGGAGAAAACTGCATACCTGCAGTTTCAGAAGAAAAAGTACTTTAGCTTTGAGACTGCAGGAGACCACCGAAAGTCGGCACCAGCCAACACAGATGATCCCAACTTTTGGAAGATGCTCTTTGTGAAATGGACACCAGTTGGATGTTTCTAATTTTGGCTGTGAACTCAGCCATCAGGAACTGGCTGTATTTTTTTTTTTTTTTTTTTTTGGCAGGGTGGGTTGGGCTTCAGAGAGGAGGAAGAGAGAAGCAGGGAAGGGGAGGTCCCTGTAGTTCATCCAATTCAAAGCGAGTATCACAGATTTAAATCACATACTTGCTGATCCCATTATTGAGTGGTTTTACTTAGATCCAAGCCACTGTGGGGGGAAGATGTCCTACCTGTCCCTCCTTATTTAATTTTTAATGAAAAAGAAATCTGGAAAAAAATCAAAACAAGCTACCAAACACTTGGTTTGCACACCATTCTCGGGGTTCTTTCTAGGGAAGTGGGAAGCTCACAGATGTTGGAGTTCATGAGATGTGGGTTCTACCTGCAGCCATGTCACTCATCTGCATGGCTTTGGGTAAGTCATTGAGCACCTCTGACCTCAGTTTCTTCATCTGTAAAATGAATATAATAATGCCTGCTTTAGAAGGTTGTCAGGGGGTAGAGGGCTTGGTACTTAGCAGACACTCATTAAATGTTAGTTCCTTTTTCCTCCCTGTATCACAAGGGCAAATTCTTCATCTATATTCTCTTAGGTAGAGAGGTGGGCATGCGTAATGACCTGTAATTTTTAGGACAACTCAGATCCACCCAGATTGTTGGCAGGGACCATCAGCCATGGTTTAAGACTTAAGCCAATGCCCATGATGTCATTATGGAGCCTGCAGAAGTGATTACTAATGTTACTTTTCCATTTCACTGTGGAGCAGAGGGGAGAGTCTTTCACACTGCTGGTGTTTTTTTGGAGCACGATGATACAAATCACAGATGGCTTCCTCGGCAGATGTAGCTCTGTAGAACCAAAGTGGGGGTTTATAAGGGGTTTAATGAAAACCTGGCACCTTTCCAGGCTTGAATCAGTCCTCCGGGGTTGTCAGCTCATGTACCTACAGGCCAATCTACAAATGTCCACTCTGTTGATGGTGTGGGGAATACTAGGGTGAAAAGTTTTTACCTGGGAAACAAAGCCAAACCTATCTGGCTGAGTTCACAGGCTCGGGGCCTGGGAGGTGGAACAGTGACATGGAAGGGAAGTTGGTAGGAGGAGGGAGGCCTACATCTGGAAGATGTTCAGATGACTGCCGCCTGGCTGGGGCTGATCTGGGCCCAGGACAGAGCAATGGCTTTCCCAGCTGCTTGGGGCTCACGCTCTTTTCTTCTTCGCCAGGGGTTAGGCTAAATGGAGCGACCAGGAGCCACAAATGAGGGATATGGAGTAAAAACGTTTCAATTTAGTAGACGATATAAATTGAAACTGGATTGGACTATCGTTGCCTCTGCTCGAAATGTGATCTTCAAATGGCCAGCTTGCTATTTTTCATCTATTTTATTTTGGCTTCCATGTCATCTCCTTGGAGAAGACTTCTTTGATTGCCTCCCTGAAAGAGAACCTCCAAGCTCTTTGCCATATTCTATCTTAGCTGTGTATTTGTTTCATAACATATCAGAATTTATTTGCCTGTTTGCTTTCTGTTTTGGACCCTTAGTAAAACATATCACTCCTTGAAAGAAAGACCTCTTGACCAACGTAGCTCAGTGCCCAGTGGAATACCTGGCACATAGTGGACATTCAATAAATATTGTTGGAAGAACGAATTCATTTCAGGACAAGAATAAGATATATCAGTGTTTGCAGCTTAATGCCACCATTGATAAGCTGTAAAACTGTCCAAATTGCATAATCTTAGTCTGGGATACTTCATCTGCAAAAGGGAAAAAAATACAATAGAGGGTAGCTGTTTATGTAGTGTCTAATACATAAGAAATATTCAATAAATCAAAGCTATTATTATTCAGTCATTGAAGAACTAAGTTAACCACCAAGAAATATTTACCAGTATTTCTATTCAGCTAACATCTACTGAGATCTAGCACATGCCATGCCACACACTAAGCACTTTTACATGCATTATCTTATGTGATTCGTGACAACGACCGTGGGACAGATCCTTTCCATTTAGAACAAAAGAAACAGAGACTCAGGGAGGTTAAGCGGCTTGACCAAGCTTACACAGCTATTGAGTGGCAGAGGCAGTATTAACTCCATTTCTATTTTTAAAGCCATAATTTCCCCCCATAATTCCAGGCTGCTTCCTATTAACACTTGCTCTGGATAAATAAACATAAGGAAGCCACATTCTCTGTCCTCTGGGGGCTCTGGTTTAGGTGATAAGACATATGTAAGAGTAAAACGAGCACTAATAAAAACCAATGTTTTTTCATGCTGCTTTGAAGTTTACAAAGCATGTCCCAATATTTACAACACATTCAAGTTTTAGGATATATAAATAATTCAAACAAGTCAATGAGAAAAAGACAAACAACTCAATGGAAAAATTGACCGATTGTGAACAGGCCTTTCAAATGACCAATAATCACATGAAAAGATGTTTGGCATTATTGGTCATGGGGAAATTCAAATGAGAACAATGATATACCATTTCCCACCCATTGGATTGTCAAAAAGAACAGAGAATACCAAGGACTGATGAGGGTCAAGTTGCATGGGAACCATCGTAACATGCTAGCTATGCTAGAAATCGGTAAAATCAGTTTGGGAAGCAACTGGAAATACTTAACAGAGGTGACTATGAACATGCCCTTGGAGCCAGGGCTGCCTCTAGGAAGCAAAAAATACTCTAGAGAAACCCTTGCCTATGTGCAGAAGGAGAAACACAAAAATGTTCAGTTTCAGCATTTTATATAATAGTGAAATATTGGCAACAATCTAAAAGTACATTAACAGGGGAATGGATAAACTGGTCATTTGTGGATGAAATATGAAACAGCAGCTGAAGGAATAAATTAGAGCTCCACTTAGTGACAGGGATAAATCACAGATACACATTGTTAAATAAAAGCAGCAAGTTGCAGAAAGGAAGACAAGATGATAGCCTTTATGCACATTAAAGAAAACAGGTAAAGCAGCCCTGTATGTTTAAAATGAACTCTCTTTATGTACCATAAAGAGCTGGTCGGGGAAAATACACGCCACTCACAATAGTAATTGCTTCTGGGGAGGAAGATAGGGACTGAGGTCAGGGAGGCTTGCAAAGAGGACTTCTACTGAACCTTCAACTAAATGTTTTAATTAAAAAAAAAAATCTGAAGCAAATACGGCAAAATGTTAACATTGTTAGATCAGGTGGTGGGTTCAGCTGTTTTTGAACTGTTCTGTGTGTATGGTTTTTTTTTTTTTTTTTTTTTTTTTGTGTATGCGGGCCTCTCACTGCTGTGGCCTCTCCTGTTGCGGAGTACAGGCTCCGGACGCACAGGCTCAGCGGCCATGGCTCACGGGCCCAGCCGCTCCGCGGCATGTGGGATCTTCCCGGACCGGGGCACGAACCCGTGTCCTCTGCATCGGCAGGCGGACTGTCAACCACTGCGCCACCAGGGAAGCCCGGGATATCTTATAAAGAAAGCAAAAGACTCACTAATCCACACCTTGTTCCCTAACCTCATCCAATGTGCCCCACATTAAGCTCTGGAGGCAGTGATGGAAGAGAAGTTACCCATTCTGCAGAGTTCAGTCCTTCCTCTCCTAGCACCTGCCTTTTTTATTTTATTTTATTTTTTGCGTGGATGGGGGTAAAGTAAACTGCTGGGCAGGTGGAGAAGAGACTAACTGATTTTCTTTAGGAAGGGGCTGCAGCCCTGGTGGCGGCAGGGATGGGGGTCAGAAAAAACAGGGAGAGGACAAGGAGAGCAAGGGGTGCTGAGGTTTTGAGAAAAGCCTGGAGAAACTGAGGTGTAGAGATGGGAAGTAATTTATCCAAGGTCATTCAGAGGCAGAGCTGGAATCTGCCCCTGGTTACCTATCCCCACATTCAGACCACAGGCAAGTGTGTGCTGGGGGCAGGAGCCGGGACACTGGCGTCCACAGGTCTATGTCAAATCCCAGCTCTGCTATTTAGTAGCAGTGAGGCCTTGGGCACGCCACCTGACTCTCTGAGCTTAAGTCACTATTACCTTTCTTAGAATGACCTTGGGAGGAACTCATAATAATGTGTATAAAAGGGCTAGTGGGATAGTACTGTGTCTAACTCTTAGTATTCACTCCATAAACAGTTACTATCACCATCTGCATCATCATTCCAATTTGTTTCAACCATTCTTTAATAACTTCAATAACTATTACTCTCCCCCCACACCTTCCCCCCTCCCCCGAACCAATATCAGTGCAGTTTCCTTGAGGGCAAATATCCAGTTTATCTGTGTCCAAGGATTGGTCTGTCAGCAATGAAGTCTGTCAAATATTCTCTTCCTCCTAGTAGCAACTATTCCTAAAAACAGCTCCCTCCCTGCCTCCATGCAACTTTTTATTTTGTTATTATCATGGTCTTATAGGTTTTTCTCTTTAATTGTTGTTGACTGTGCTATAAATCATTACCAGCATTATTTGTTTTGATTTCTCAATTGATTTGTCCAGTGGAAATTCCTTTAAACCAGTGTCTGTCCTTTTGATATGTCTCCAATGATCTTCGAGTACTTCCTCATTCTCTGTGTTCCAGATGTTCCAGACTTACCTTGTACTTTCCTTGCTCTAGGGCCAGAATCAACTATTTCTCCAAGGAGTACTGGTTCTTTTTAGTGGAGAATGGTATTTAGAAACCAAGATTTGGACATTATATGTGCTCTGTATTACTGGGGTATTATTGCTTTGGGGCCCTTTCAGTACAGAGGTAAAATAAATAAATGGATATGTGTGTGTATCTGTTTCTATCTCTACCTCTGTTGAAGTCTATGATGGTTAATTGAACCGTCAGCTTGGCTGGATGCACATTATTATAGGTGTTTCTATGAGGCTGTTTTTGAATGAGATTAACATTTAAATAAGTGGACTTTGTATAAAGCAGATTGCACTTGGTAATGTGGGTGGGCCTCACTGAATTAGTGGAAGGCCTGACTAGGAAATAGAATGATTTCCTTTGAGCAAGAGGGAATTCTGCATCAGACAGCCCTTTGATTTGAAACCCATATTCGCTCTCCTTTGCGTCTCCAGCATGCTGGCCCACCCTGCAGAGTTTGGATTTGCCAGCCTCCATAACTGTGTGAGCCAATTCCTTAAATCAATAACACTCCCCCCGCCAACTACACACACTATTGGTTCTGTTTCTCTGGAGAACCCTAATACAAAGTCTAATATTCCTAGCTCAAATCCAATATCATTGGGTTCTTGTTCAGCTAACTCATTCATATTTGTATCTCCCATCTTTTACAGTTAGAATCCTGGTTTCCACAAAAAAATATTTACTCATTTGTTCTAACCCCAAAACACATAACAAGTCAACTACCATGGACTCTTCAAAAATGTCAATGCCGCGAAAGAAAGAAAGAAAGAAAAAGAGTATAAGGAATATTGTATATTAGATAAACTAAAGAGACATGACATCCAAGTGCAGTGTGTGGTACACGTTTGGATTCCAGATTGGAAAAAAGAAAGAACAGCTTTCAAGGACCTTACTGGGAAACTTTGAATGTGGAATGTATGTTCGATAATATTTTATAAATATTAAATTTGGGAGGCATGATAATGATGTCATATGAGAGAATACAACTGTAAAGAGGATAGGAGATACATGTTGAATTATTTAGAGGTGTAGTGTTTTGATGTTGGCAAGTTATGTTCAAATGGTTCACAAACTATATACGTATTTATATATGTATGTAAATATCTATATCTATCTATCTATCTATCTAAACATATGTATATATATATAGAGAGAGAGATTGACTGATAGGGAGAGACAAAGAGAGAGAGAGAGAGAGAGGGAGAGAGAGAGAGTGTGTGTGTGTGTGTGAGAGAGAGAGAGAGAGAGAGAGACAGAGAAGGAAAGAGCAAATGTGGCAAAATATTGACAGTTGGTAAACTTGCATAGAAAAAAAAAGAATTAATTGGACTATTATATTAACTTTTCTGTTAAAATTTCTCTGAAACATTTCAAAATTAAAAGTTGGGTGAAATAGTAGCAGGTATTACATATCAAGTATTGGTATTATATATCTATATCTACTAGCAAGAGTATTACATATCAACTACCACATGCTAGTAGCAAGTATTATAAATCAGGTACTACTTTGTGCTGGGCTTGTGTTAAGTGCTTTACATACATCATTAATTTATTTAATCCTCATCACAATCCTCTAAGATAGCTAACACTTTTTTTTTTTACAGTTGAGGTATCTGAGGCTCAGAGAGGCACAGAAACTTGCTTAAAGTCACCCAGCTAGCAGGGAAGGGAACTGAGGCTCCAAGAGAGGAGCGACCTCCCCAGACCATCAGCTGAATAGTGGTCCTGTTGGGGTTAGGACTGAGGTGTCTGATTCTTACTCTGGGGCTTGGTCTATTGTATCAAAAAAGTTATTCCTCCTTGTTTTCCTGCCTGGTGGGACTCCATTTAGAGAAAGATTTCTGCCAGCTCTATTAGACTCATTCCGAAGAAAAAAGATTCCGTTTTTCCATTCCACTTTGAAAAGATAAGACATCCAGCTTCCTGTCCTGTGGCTCTTACCCAGACTTTTGTACTTGTTCTCAGCAATGCATGTTCTCCCTGGTTATTGGGTCACAACTTTATCAGATTTCAGAGATGGGAAAACCCAAGCAGGCAGCAGTGGCTTCGGACTAAGCGCAAGCAATCTCATTCATTAACAGAGGGACAGTGATTCTTTGTCTGCTTCTGACTGTTCGCACGCTATTCACTTTAAACACAAGCACAGAGTTAGTCTGGTACAGTGTTCTGCAAACTGAGGGTCATGACCTTTAGTGGGTCTTGAAATCAACGTAGATGGTGGCTGTCAGCATGTAGAAAGTGATTTCTAAGATAAACAACAAGGACCTACTGTATAGTCCAGGGAACTATATTCAATATCTTGTAATAACTTATAATGGAAAAGAATCTGAAAAAGAATATATATATATACATATATATATGTATATATATATAACTGAATCACTTTGCTGTACATCTGAAACACTGTAAATCAACTGTATTTCAATAAAAAAGAAAGTGATTTTTAGAATCAAATTGGATAGAATAGAAAATATGGTGTATACTCACTAGGAAGGTAGGTATTATTTTGTGAATGTACACACACACACATATGTTTGTTCTGGGTGATGGTGTAAATTTTATTTCTTATTATGAGTCACAGTTAAAACAATTCCAAAGCTACTGGTTTGGGACAGGGGGTCAGCAAATGCCTGTTTTGGGGAACAAAATTTATTGGAACACAGCCTAGCCACTAGCACATGCATTGTCTTTGGCTGCTGTCGCAGTACAGTGGCTAAGTTGAGAAGTTGTGACACGCTGAATAGACTGCAAAGCCTAAAATATTTACTATTTGGCCCTTCATAGAAAAATCTGCTGGCCCCAATGGTCTAAGATATTGAAGCAAAAACTTCTAATTCAAATAAAGCTTCCATTGTATATAATCTCCAGAATTTCTCTCTCTAGTATTTCTCCCCCACTGACTACCTAAGTTGTAGTATTCACATATAGATTCATGTAAATGCATATCTAACTATGGAAAAGTAGGCACAGCAAAAGCAATTATCGCCTAAACTCTGTGTTTCTAACATAATACCAGGAGTATTCAGAGGCAAGTTCCTGCTAGCACATGGCAAACAGGATGACCTTTCCATCCTAGGAAAACATGTCCATGTTTAACCTCATTGCACTCAACCAGACGTTTCCTTGCACAAATTTTCAAGTGAAATATTTCAATCCTGCATTCAGCTTGGGGGCCACATGTCTTATCCAAGTTAAATATTTCCAGAAAATAAATGTCTAGACACCGTCTCATATAAATTAAGCACCCGGTTTTTAAAAGATTTCTAGCAGACCTCCTTTTCGGTGTGTGGGTGAGTATAATTTGACTCCTGTGAAAAATTCTGGGCCACATCTGATGTGCCTAAGCCTGTGCACCTGCATATGGTTAATAAGTGCTGTTGAGTCATAGTGGGCAGTGCTGGGGGGGAGGGCAGGCGGGGTGGGAAGCTAGGACTCTGAAAGATATTCCATAGAAGAGCAAAGAGATCTCTTTTCTTGGAGGTCTTGGTTTCCAAGAATCTTGGATGAAGAAGTCCTTGTATGTTGAAATCTACCTTAGGGAGGCTTGCCATATTTGTTAATCCTGTCATCGGAGAATAAAGAACATGTGACTGTACATGAAGATAAAATTCTACTGTATCTCTGACTTTCCATTTCATTTATGTTTGAGGTTTTTCAAGTCATGGCTTTGTTTAATTCAAGTGAGCTATTTCTAATGCTTTTGATATTTATAGCATTTTCTTGGATATACACTTCTGTGTCACAGTGTTATAAATTAGTTTTTTTCCACTATTTAGAAATGAAATCTTTAAGAAAGATCAGATACTTAAAAGAAAGCTTAAAGTGGTTTTTTAAGCTACTCATTATATTTTATAACATATATTTGTATTTTACATTTTACATAAATATTATAATATTTATATAGTAGAAATTTTATATTATATAAATGTTATAAAATGTTTTATAAATATTATAAATATATTCAATATATTTACATAAATATAAATATTTTATTTATAAATAAATTATAATATTATTATATATTCTTATTATATATTTTTAGCTACACTTAAAAAGAAAAAAATTCTATATGAGGGAATTTATAATGGAATATATAGAACCACCTGAAATTCTATAGGGAGGTAATTCAAGAAGTAGTTATTATATTTTGCTTCTCTAGATTTTTGCACAATTGTGCACAGACCTCTTTTGTGCATCATAGTCAATATTTTTTTTTAAAAAAGGAGAAAATTTGGGTGTGGGCTCAGGAAGTGGAGAGATGAAAAGAAGGAAGTTTACATTTCGTTGAGATATATGTAAACATTCTTTATTCTCCTTACCCCAAATTCCTCAAACAAGAAACAAAAAGATTTCTGGGTATGGTACCATTTTCCACTTCTTCATTCGATGACTGTTTGATGGATGTGTACTATGTGCCAGGCACTGGGCTAGGTTTCAGAGAACAGAAAGAGCAAAGTCTACGCTCTAATGACACTTACCATGCAGAAGCAGTGAGGCGGGGAGAAGACACAGGAAATAAACAAGTCAACAAAATAATTTCAGATATTAGGAAATACCAGATAATGTGTGGAAAGGGTGGGCACTCTAGCTTGGGTAATCTGGGAAGTTTTCTCCCAAAATGTGTTGATTGAACTGAGCCCTGAATGTAGAGAAAGTCATCCTTGGAAAGATCTGAGGGAAGAGTGTTGAAAGCAGAGAAAAGAGCTGGTACAAAAGTCCTGAAGAGGGACTTGGGAAAGATTTCATTTTGAGGTCACATCTTATATGAATGATCTCTGGATTACTATATTTAAAAGTAGGCTTGAGGGTTACCTGTCTCTGACGAATCTCAAAGACAATGGTTCGGTGGTCAAATGACTTTGGAAATTGGGCGGTGCTAATGATGATGCATTTTTGCTGAACTGGCTTTTTTTTTTCTTAGCTAACTCCATAGTGAGATGATTGGGTTCAACTGCTGGGAGTTCTCTGGATTCTGAATATGAGGTTCTGTGGCGGATTGCATTTTCCAACGATGGCCACAGCAATATCTCCCATCCCACGTGCTCTTCTTACAATATAACCTTGATATTCATGATTTTAATTGTGGGAGTCTAGTTTCTTCCCCTTGAATCAGGATGGGCTTGTGACTCTACTGGTAGTGACTCTATTTGACCTCAGAGACCAGGTCATAAAAGGTACATAGCTTCCATTTGGTTCTGTTAGGGTGGTAACTCTTGGACCCAGCTGCCATGCTGTGAGGAAGCACAGGCAGCCACGTGGTGAGGCTTCCCACAGGTGTTCTAATTGACAGCCTCAGAGGCAGTTCTCACCAACAGTCAGCATCATCCCCAGACGTGTGAGTAAAGGAGTCTTCAGATGATCCCCGCTCCCACCTGTCAAGTCACTCCAGCCTAGAATCTTCCAGCTGGGTCCCTAGACATTGTAGTGCAGACAGCAGATGTACCTACCATGCCCTTTCCCAATTCCTGACTCACAGAATCTGGGATCACAGTAAAATAATTGCCGCTTTACACTCTCAAGCTTGGGGTGGTTTATCTAACAGCAGTAGACAAGTGGACAGATCCTTAGTGCCTTTATTGTCCGCTGTGGACACTGGTGGTCTCTTCAGGCAAGAGAGGATGTTACTCAGGTTCTAGTACCATTGTACTAAAAAGTCAACATTGTGGAATCCAGAGCTCAAATCCTTTACCCGCAAGATGGACCAGCAGGCTAGACTATTCAGGCAGGCCAAGCTGGGCCCAAAAGAGGTGATGCTCCACTCCTGTACATCCTTGCTGGTAGAAAGCCAGACACCATCTGAGTCCCTGCACCCTCTACCCACTGACTTTCATTCTGCCCTCCAGAATGATGCCACTCTTCCACATGACCTTTTCACAGAGCCAAAGACAAGCATCATCTTCTATGGTCCAACCAAATTAAATCATTTGCCATTCTTTGAGGGTGGTCTACAAAGTTCCACCTCAAAGGATTTGTTCAAATATTCCTTTCCTGCCTTAGAGTCTGCATGCAAATACAGCCTCGTCAGCTGGGAACAATTCTATTATTTACCTCCTTCACAACTTATAGCATATGGTTTAATAAGACAGCCTCTGGAAGTATTCTGCCTGATTCAAGTCCTTGCTCTTAGTAGATCTTAGTAGATCATGAGCATGTTACTTAAAATGTCTAAGAGTCAGTTTCCTAATCTGTAAAATGTGGATGATGATAATAGTACAGGTTTCATGGAGATAGTGTGAGAATTAAATGAGTTAATTTATGAGACCTTTTTTTTTTTTTTTTTTTTTTTGCGGTACACAGGCCTCTCACTGTTGTGGCCTCTCCAGTTGCAGAGCACAGGCTCCGGACGCACAGGCTTAGCGGCCCCGGCTCACGGGCCCAGCCGCTCCACGGCATGTGGGATCCTCCCGGACCAGGGCACGAACCCGTGTCCCCTGCATCGACAGGCAGACTCTCAACCACTGCGCCACCAGGGAAGCCCTATGAGACCATTTTTAAAAGGGCCTGGCTCATAGTAAAGATTATAGTAAATATATACATATAAAATATATACTCATACATATAGGAAGTATGTAGGCTATATATAGGATAGGTATACAAATGTATATATAATATATGCATATATAGTAGATACATATATTTATTTAAAATATATGATGTATATACATATATATTCCTTAAAGTCCTTGCTACCGTCAACATTGTATTAATTATATCATGGTCATGTGGTTATACATATTCCTCACCTACAAACACTGCAAACTCACTGATATGAGTGAACGAGTCTTAGTCATGGTCGTTTCATCTTGGCATAATGCTCTGTCTTCTCCAGGGAAGGGTATATACCTTATTCACTTCTGTGACCTCAGAATCCAGCACAACCTTGACCATTGTAAGAGCTCTACCAATGTTGCTTGAATTAATGAATGGCAAAGTGATGTGTCAGTGGGAGGTGCAGCCTAACAGTATGATGTTGAAAAAAATCAGTGTCTTCTTCCAAGAGCTCTCTGACCATCCATTGCCTCAAGTGGTGGAAGGTCTGAGACAAGTCCCAGTGATCTGACATGTCAGCCTCAGAGGGAGCCGAGGTCAGAGAAATCTGAGTCAGTCCTGAACCACGAAGGGAGGGCTAAAGCAACGAGAGCTTTTACTGTGCTGTGACATCATCTCCCATCCATTTATAAGGGTGAAAGGGGTTTACCAGTGGTTCAGCGAATTTAAAAAGAAAAAGCACCTCAACCTTCTCCCTACATTTAAGAATGTAAACGGCCCCAGGAAATGACTTGGGTGCTGAGGTAATTTCCTAGATGGGCTTGCAAATTCATTTGTCATCAATTTCAAGGCCAGTGCAAAGAAACTGGAAACACGGATGTGGATGGTTCTGGAAAGTGTGTGTTTTAGGGGGGCAGACACCATACTTACCACCCATGATCTGAGTAGGAACTTTTGAAACATGACACCCTAAGCCTAAAACCAGAGCAGGCTGCAATGATCAGACGTTTTAATGTGGAATATGGAGGGAGGAGGGGAAACCAATGGAGGACACACCAGCCCAGTGCCATGAGGGAGTGTGGAGTTACGTGCATTTAAATATTTTTTAGTTGACAGTGCTAAGGACACAGATATCAATATGATCTCTGTCCTCACGAAATTGATGATCTAACATGAAGGACCAGCATATAAGGAGATGTGTACTAAGTGTAATGAGAGAGAGAAGTAGAGAGAAGTGGAAGCAGAGAGGAGGAGCCCAGATACACCTGCCAACATGAGTAGGTACTACCAGTGGTGGAGGGAACCCTTGACTTATGATTCCCACATGCCTGTCAGGGTGAGCTTTCTAAACTGCTAATGTGACCATATTATTTCCTTCTTATAACACCTTTTTATAGTGGTAATTTCCACAGACTGAATCTTTTTGTCCCTCCCAAATTCACATCTTGAAGTCCTAATCCCCAGTGTGATGGTATTTGGAGACAGGACCTTTGGGAGGTACTTAAGTTTAGATGAGGTCTTGAGGGTGGATTCCCCCATGATGGGATTAATGCCTTTATAAGAAGAGACTAGAGAGCTGTCTCGCTGTCTCTGTCTCTCTCTGTCATGTGAGCATATGACAAGGAGGTGGCCATTTGTAAGCCAGAGAGACAGCTCTCACCAGAGCCTGACTGTGCTGGCACCCTTGATCTGAGACCTCCAGCCTCTCAGATTGTGACATGTAAATTTCTGTTGTTTATTTCACTCAGTCTATGGTATTTATTGTAACAGCCCGGACTAAGACAATAATTAAAAATAATAATAGCTAACATTTGCTAAGGACTTACTGTGTGTGAAGCTCTGTTCTGAGTGTTTTTTTTTTTTTCCTCTAAATTTGTGCTGACATTACATCCACAGCTCTCTATTGTTTATAAGAGAAATCTCAGTTTCCTTGGCAAACCATTCAAGGCTCTCCACAATCTGCCCCTGACCTTGGTTTTCTAGTTTAATTTTCTACTTCTCCCTCATCTGAACCTTGAACCACAGGCATGATCAAATGCTTGCAATGTCTTCCAAAGAAGGCTCATGCTTTGGCATCTGTTCTGGTGGTGCCTTTCTGCACCTTGTCCATGAGGTCTGTCCTAGTCATACTTCAAGTCTCAGTTGACTGGTTGCTTCCTCTGGGAAGATTTCCCTCTCTCTCACAGCCCTGCCCTGTGGGCCTTTGCAGATGCTGCTGCAGTGGCCTGGCATGCTCTTCTTCTGGTTATTAACTTATCTTTCAAAACCTATCTCTCTGATAATTACGTGACACGACAGAGGTGTTAGCGAATGCTAGGTTGTAATCACATTGCACTGTGTAAATGTATCAAAAGAACACATTGTACACCTTAAAGTTACACATTGTTATACGACAATTACATCTTAATTAAAAAAAATCGATCTCCAGAATCACCCCAGGTCTGAAGACTTCTAGGACTCACCTGAGAGAACTGGCTGTACTCTCCTGAGTATGCTCTCACTCAGCATCCTTCTGTTGTTCCACTTGTGACACTGGACTGTGAGCTCCTTGAACACAGGGACTGTGGTTCTGTCTCCAAGTCTTCAACCTTTGGTAAATGTTTGGTAAATGAATGCATTCATCACATCCCATTGTAGTTAATCTGCCTATACGGTATGTCATGAGCCCCTTGAAGGCAGGGATTTCTTCCTCTCATCTATTCTATATTCTCTTAGTTCATTTTTCTTTCTCTAGCAATCTTATTTGCACTAAGTCGGAGGCAATGTTTGTTAGATGAGTGAGTGAAGACTCAGAAAACTCTTCTGTCTCCATTTGGGTTATTTTTTAATCTTAAGCAAAGTAAAGTGACACAATTACGAGTCTAGGGTGGAGTCGAAAGAACACTTTACAAGAAGCCCTAAGCTCTGGGTTCTGGACCTAGAATCTTTATGATGACCTTGACCAATCACTTACTCAGTTTGAATCTGTTTCCTGGGAATGATTTGTCAACTAGAGTAATAATATCCAACACGCAAAGTAGTTCTGAAGACCAAACAAGACAGTATACATAAAATGCCTGGCTCAACCAACGTTAATTTCCTCTCCCTTGGTTAGTGTCACAACATGGCTTAGATTCGGTTAGTTCCTTAAAAGCAAAATTCTGTAGGTCTTTGAGCATTATAGACAGTCTAATTATGTCCCTCGTCAGCTAGATGTCATATGGTGCCCTTGAAACCTGACACTGGACTTTGCCAGGAAGATATTAGCCTACTCCCAACTTATACTATTTTGAGATTTGATGGCTTTGGAAAGAAGATAACAGCTGACTTTTATGCAGATAGAGGATGGCTGTGCTTTGGAAGAAAGTGCCAAAACCTCAACTAATGCCACTTGGAAAGAATTCAGCAAGCTCTGAAATTGGGCATTCAAAGGCTATTATTTCCATGCCAACATAAGAGTTTATTCAGGAAGTTGCAAGAAAATTTCAAATCTCATAGTAGTGAACTCCAAGGGAACTGGAAAATTCTCTAACTCTGCTGCTTATACATGTTCAACAGTCAGGAAGATGGGAAGAAGGGTACATTTGTCAGGATAGTCTTGTTTATGCTGTAGTTACAAATAACTTGAACATTTCAGTGATTTAAAACAGCAAAAAAGCAGGTTTTTAAAAATTAATGCCATTGATACATGTTGATTATGTGGAAGCAAGTTTCTGTTGTTCTCATTCCAGAATCAAGGCTGATGGACCCTCTACCAGATGTACTGTTGTCAGTCCTTGTGGCAGGGTTGTAGGTCATGGTGAATCATGCACTGAGTCTTACAACTTCTGCCTGGTGGTGACATATGTTACATCTGCACACATTTCATTGGCCAAGTAAGTCATAAGGCCTTACCAATGTCATGAAATGAGGAGGTGAGCCCTGAAAGAGGAGCACCAGAAATACCAGTGAATCACAAGGGAACAGAGCGAGTAGATTCAGGACGTAATAGGGGAGTAGAATTAACAGGATTCAGATAAAGGATAAAAGGGAAAGGAAGAAGTTTAGGGTGATACTTTCATTTCTGGTTTAGATAACCATGTAAAGATGGTGCAATTTACTGAAAAAGATATGCTAGTTTGGGACATGTTGCGTTTGCTCTGGCTGAAGACAACCAGGAGATGGTAAATAGGGAGTTGAGTATGTGGATCTGGAGCTTAGGAGAAACATATCAGCTGGAGGTCAATGTCTGGTGGTCATCAGCTCAGAAGTGGTGATGAAACTAAGGGAGAATGGATAGAGTAAAAAATAGCTTTGGAAAGTATGACAATATCAGGTGTCAGTGAGGATGTCGAACAACCGGAATATTTATGCAATGATGATGGAAGTGTAAGCTGATACAACCATTCTAAAAAACCATTTTTACCTAGGAAAAATGTGCAAGCCTTCTCATCCAGCAATACCAGTCCTGATTCTATAGCCTAGACAACTTCAGAGATGATATAGAAAAATAGTTCATAGCAGTATTGTTGTACTAGCAAAAAAACTAGGAAACAGCCCAAATATCCATCAGCAGGAGAAAGACTGAATAAATCCTGGAGTATTCATACAATGGCATGATGAAGCAATAAAAAATAATGAAACAGAACCTCAGAAACATGGATGAACCTCAAGAACATAATGTTAAGTGGAAAAAAGAAAGTTACAGAAGAGAACATCCAGTATGGTTCTTTTTATGTAAAGTACAGATGCTTGCAAAACTAAACGATCGTGGAGAAACTTTAAAAATAAGTGAGGAAATGATAAACACAAAAATCAAGAAACGGTTGTCTCTGGGGGGAAAGGGTAGGGGATAGATCCCCAAAAGTGCACACAGGGGGTTTCAAAGATGATTGTAATATTCTATTTCTTCAGAAAGGTGGTAGGAACAGGGGTGTAAGTTGTCCTTATTTCCTTTTTAACTTACCTCTATTTCACAAATATTTTTTTGTTTCTACTCAATACTTTTTAATACTTTGTCTTTTAAAGAAGTAATCTAAAATGTAAAAACGAAAAACAAAATAAAGGAGGCTTGAGTCATGGGGCACAATACATCTCAAAGGATAGTTAGAAAAAAAGGAACCTTTAAGAGAGACTCACCTAATGGCCAGAGACAGCCAGGTGAAAATAACGTCATAGAAATTAGAAGAAAGGTAATAATCAAGGCTTTTATTTATGAAGTGCCTTTAAGTGCCAGATACTTGGTTAAGCACCTTATGAATTTATTTCATTTACTCTTTCAACAATACTGTGAGGTTGATATTATCATGTTCTTTTAACAGATGAAGAAAATGAGACTCAAGGAAATCAAGTAATTAGTCCAAGTTCTTATATCTATATAAGTGGCAGAACTTGGATTAGAACAAGGTCTCTTTGACTAAAAGTCTGTCCTCTTAACCACAATGTTTTGTTTTCTCTCCTCCAAGGGAATGCAGATTTGACAAGGAGGAAGGAGTCAGCAATATCAGATGCTGCAGAAAAATCAAAGAAAATGGAGCAGAAGTGCTTCCATTGAATTTGAGAATAAGGAGATTATTGGTATCTATCCACAGTATCAGCTATGGCAGTGGAATGATGCTAGTGAAATTCAAATTGCATTAGATCAAAGCATGAATGGGAAGTGAGAAAGTAAAAACACAGAGTATAGAATATTCCTTAAAGGAGAAAAACAGCCTTAGGCAAAAGTTGCCTTAGTTTGGTGGTAACTGGCACTTTGGGTAAGTAGGAGAATTATAAGTGGGTTGCAGAATCAGGGTCCTGATTTGAATCAGGAAAGAGAGGATGGGAGTATGTGAGCAAGAGGGTCAGCAAGGAAAAGACCAGGGTAGGAGATTTCTACTTTCAACCAGGATGAAGTAACCATGAATGAACTTCACCTCCTCATAAACAATAAACAAGAAGACAAAATATCGGAAAGACCTGTTCTCCAATATTGGACAACAGGCAGTGCAGGACTGTGATCCATGAAAAAAGGTAAACAAATGAGATGAGTCCAAATCTCTGAACCGTAGGCTCAGGAAGGAAGAACCTGAATGAGCTTGGAGACCTCACTAGCTTGAGGACAAGAGCAAAGACGAGGAAGTTGTGGTATTAGGATCTTTTAGGGCAGAGTTACAGAAAGAAGGGAGCTATGCAGAAAAATATCTCCAAAAATCTGCATAGGGTCCCCTGGAATCTTTGCTGAGTAAAAGGTCACACATGTTTGGAGTGAAGAAAGGCCAGACAAAGAATGACCAGGAGTTGTAATCAGAACAATTCCCAGAACTCGTAAAACTCAGGGAAACATTCAACCTCCAGAAAGTCAAATTCAAAAGCCTTGGTGATTACCTGGGGCATTCAGTGAAAACTCTGGAGGCATCATTCCTTATCGGGAGCTGAACAATTCCTCTAGTAAAGCCTATTCTGGAACTGCCTTAGAAAAACTTAAAAACAGGTCTCCAAGGAGTCGAACGAATCCACAAGTAATTTAACTACCTGCAAAAACAGTTGTTTTCAGAAACACATTATGACTGGAGAAGAAAACTATCTCAGATCCAAACATTGTGTGCTTATTAATAAAATTAAGATAAAGATCACAGGATCGGGCTTCCCTGGTGGCGCAGTGGTTGAGAGTCCGCCTGCCGATGCAGGGGACGCGGGTTCGTGCCCCGGTCTGGGAAGATCCCACATGCCGCGGAGCGGCTGGGCCCGTGAGCCACGGCCGCTGAGCCTGCTCGTCCGGAGCCTGTGCTCCGCAACGGGAGAGGCCGCAACAGTGAGAGGCCCACGTACCGCAAAAAAAAAAAAAAAAAAAAAAAGATCACAGGATCATCTCAGTAGATGCAGAAAAGGCATTTGACAAAATACAACATCCTTTGAGGATAAAAACCCTTGACAGAATGGGTATACAAGGAATATACCTCAACATAATAAAGGCCATATACGACAAACCCACAGCTAACATTATACTCAACGGAGAAAAATTGAAAGCTTTTCCTCTAAGATCAGGAGCAAGACAAGGATGCCCACTTTCACCATTCTTATTTCATATGGTACTGGAAGTCTAGCCACAGCAATCAGGCAAGACAAAGAAATAAAAAGGCATCCAAATTGAAAAGAAAGACATAAAAATGTTGCTCTTTGAAGATGATATGATTTTGTTTATAGAAAATCTCAAAGACTCAACCAAAAAACTGTTGGAAGTAATCAACGATTTCAGTAAAGTTGCAGGATACAAAATCAACTTACAGAAACGAGTTGCATTTCTACACACTAATGATCTGGCTTCTTAGATCCTTCATGATCCACCCCTTGCCATTCTGTCCAGTCTCATCCCTCACCACTTCTCTCACCAGGCTTTAAACTTGTGGTCTTCCATTCCTGGAACTCTTGTCAACCTATGCCTAGTTTCCACTGTTCCTACTCCCTGGAATATCCTTTCTTCATGTATTAACTAGGCTAAGCCATACTTGACTTTCAAGACTTAAGTTACCTGAGAACTCTTCCTAGAAGAACTTCTGACTTTCCCCTCCCTGTACTCCTTCACCCCATGGCTGTGCTATGCTATATAAGGTTTGTCTGAGTTCCCATACAGCCTACATAGACCTTGATCAAATAGATATTTGATCATATGGAGCGACTTCCTTCTAACCTTTCATCTTGAGGGCATGGATTGTTCATCTCTCTCTCTCTTCTCTCTCTCTCTCTTTTTTTCCACACCCAGAGCATTGGTTGGTATCTAGTGGGTATCACTAAATATTTGTTGAATGGGCAGACCTGAGAATCACACAATTCATAGTGTATGAAAAGAAACTCTTCTTCAATAGAATGAGATATTCCTCTAAACCCTCATCTCCAATGCTTAGTGCAGAGCCTTGAACAAAGAAGGGATTTAATCATGTTGACACCTTTTTTGAAATGTGCATTTAAGAGAGGCTGCCTTTAATACTTCCTTTTATCTTAAAATCAAAGACTTTAGTTCTAGTTTCGTTCAAGTTTTGTTTACCTTGTGAACTTGGATATTCACTTTTTCTTCTCTTGGCTTCACTTCCTGCATCTAAATAATGAGAATGATAATAAAACTTACCACATAGGATTATTCTGAGAATGAAGTGAGATGTCATCTAGATCAAGAACTCTTTGTTGCATTTGAAATTATCAAGTAGGTTTTCCCAAAGGGTGATAACCACAGTTATCCAGAGGGATTCAAGTCTGGATAACCTGGGAACACTATTTCAGAAAAGTTTCATAGGATATAAAACAGTTTTGAGGCTGAGAAATAACCTTGAAATACAACATGGATTGTGGCTTAGCAAGGAGAGGCCATATCTTTTTTCCCCTCTTTCTTCCTTCTGTCACATCTGGCTCAGGTCATCAGGTAAAATTAATTTGTTAGTTTCACCCTGTTGACATCTGTCTCTGTCAGTGCAAGCCCTAGGCAGCTTGGGTGCAAATCAGCACAAGTGTTAACCTTCTCCCCGAAGAAGTTCAGAAATTACGCCTGGATCAGGAAGGAGATTTGGGGATGAGGGAAAAGCAATTTCATGATATTGTCTGGGAATATTTTGGGTGCACTAAATGAAAAAACTTGAGCAAGGGCTACCTCTGGGTTTTATAATAGGCTTTAAATCTCTCTCTTACAAATAGTAACACAACAACAGCAAAACAAAAACAACTGCTTTAGTTCCTTTCTTGTTCAAAGTAGAAAAGGTTGGCTAAGAAAATATCAATGATAATAAGTATTGTATTTTAAAGCACACAGTATTTTTCTCTGTGAAATAACTATTCATGATTCATTTGAACCTCACAGCAACTTCTTGGGGTAGATAGGGCAGGTATTACTACCCTATTTTATAGCCAAGGAAAGAAAGATTCAAATCCCAAAGGTTAAGTGATCTGTCCAAGGTCATCAGCTAAGGAGTAGGAGGCTTGACTTGAACTCTAGTCTTAGATTACAAATCCTCTTTGAAGGCACAAGGTTGTTTCTCTCTTCCGTGCTTTGGCTCATCTTGTCCCCTCTGCCTGAAGCAACATAAAGGGAAGGAAGAGCTTTCAAATGGCCACATTTTCCAGAGAAGGAGTGAAGTAATGAGCTCCTCATTGCTGGAGAAGAGTAAGCGGGGTGTTGTAGGTGAGATTCAAGTACTGAATGGAAGATTGGGCTTGACAGCCAGAAGGTCCTTTCCAAACTACGATTCCATATCATTAACCTGAAAGCACTAAAACTGGCAATATAATCCATGGACCTGGAAGCCAGGCTGGGAGAGCAGAAGTGTGAATATGGACTCTAAACCAGAAGAGAGCCTTCAGTTCATAGAATCCCAGAGCATCATAACCAGAGGGGCCCTTGGCCCAGCTCCCTGCACCAACTGTAAAACTCTCTTCCCCCCTTTACTACCTGCTGATTAGGAAAGCCCCAGCAATTTGAAAAAGAAGAACCTCAAGGTCTGTTCTGGCTCTGAGAATCCAGGAAAAGGCGCATCTTGATGGATCCTGGAGTGGACCAGACCTGGAGCAGATCCTAGGAAGGACTCTCACAGATTCCACCTGGACTAGATCTCCTCATGACAGTTAGGACCAAAGACAATTGTTCTGAAGATTTAGCCTGGTAATTTAACAGGACTCCAGGTGAAATGCATGGAGAGAAATAATTGACTTCAAAAATTAACCAGTGAAAAATATATACATATTACCAACAGGTAAATAATGGGCCAAACCAACTCCAGTTACTGATTTCTGGAGCAGAGTTCAAGTGGATGAGGCATGGATGGATACACTTTAGAGTTGAAGTAGAAATTCTGGTTTTGTCATTGAGTAGAAATTCTAGTTTTGAGTAGAAATTCTGGTTTTGTCACTGACTTGAGGTGACTCGGCAAGTCAGTCACCTGTCTTTCCCTGTATCCTTACCTATAACTTGGGAAATATTCACGCCCACTTCTCCGAGGATTAAAATGACCGATGGACGTGGCACATAGTAAGTGTTCAACAAATTCCAACACATTTTCCCCTTCCCAGAAGTAACAAAATGTCCAATTATTGAAAAGCAAACTGTTGTATGACATCAAGAATACATCAAAATACTACAGAAGAAATTTAGGAAATTGTCTACTGCTTTTCTTAGACGATTTGAGTGAGGACCAAGGGCTAATGTTTATCATCCATCATTTAGTGCAATTTGAAGCAAAAATGGGAAGCTGTGGGTCATTAATCTGGCTTAAGGGGTTCACCCTGCTCAAGGCCAGACCAGTTGTTCTTCACAGCTTTGTCCTGTGCTGGGTTTTCCCCTGTGCCCTGGGAGCCCTTCCCCCACCCCTCGTCCCCTGTCAGCATGACTGATGAATTCAATATCCCCCTCTCCCCAGCTGACAGCCCAGAGAGCTGACTCCAATCAGCAGGCCCCCTGGCTGCCTGACTCAGGCCTCCCCAGTCAGAGGCAGGGTCTGCCGTGGACAGACAGACAGGTCTGGAGAGGCTGGTAAGTGAGAACTCCCCGAGGGCCTCCACCAAGAACCCATTTGATGAAGCTGCCATTCACCCTGTCAGGCTGAGCGTGGGATTCATCAGGACCCAGCCAGGCTCCCCTTCACCCCCCATCAATGTGACCTAAAAGATCGTTCCTTAGGCTTGATTGCTCCGAGGGCGTTGGTAAATCCACCAGTTTGTGATCCATCCATGCCTGACAGTCTGTTATTCTAGAAGCACTTATGCTTTGAACCAGAAGAGTAGGAAAAGGCTTCTTGGTTCCATCATGAGACAGAGGTTCACTGGTTTATGGATGCATCCCACAACTCAGCCAGCTGGTGAACTATGGAGATTAACTAATGGGGGGACGTTTGCTGGTGGGCCTCCCTATAAAGAAATCCCACTCAATGTAATGGAACCCAGAAATTTAGACTGAAGGACTATGAGTATTGAATTACTATTGAACATATGCGTCAGGCATGTTGCATATATCACTGAATCGACTCTGTAGTGTCCCTGTATGTAATACTGCTACTGTATCTCATTTTATAGGTGAGGAAACTGAGGCTCAGAGGCACTCGGTGACTTATTTGAGTCCCATAGACAGAAAGAGTTAGAAATGGGGTCCAAGCTAGTCTGGCTTCAAACCCCATGATCTTACCCATTTTTGCGACATTGCCTGTTCCCACTTCTTTTCTTAGCTGTTGGTAGGATAAAAGGAAGACAAAGCTGTTTATGGAAGCACTTCGCAAAAATATAAATCTCTCCGCTGTAAGAGAATAATATTCTTTTGGAGGCATCTCGAATTGCGCTGGGTGTCTCTCAGTGGACAACAGAATGTTTGGGTCGACTGACCTCTCCTCCAAGTTCAGGAGGCCTCTCAGGTTACAGCCATCAAGGCTGCTTTGGAGCCCTGGGATTCTGAACTATTTCCTGGTGTGCTGCTCCCGAGCTGAGGCTCCCGAGTGTGGCCTGAACCTGGTGGCACTCTGCTGCCCACAGAGAGATGAGGTCGGCTGGGACGCTGCCCTGGGGTTTTTATCCAAATAACCACTGGAATAGGCTATGTTCAACCTGGTGAAAATGTTTATTTCTCATACTGATTTGAAGTAAGCTTCCTTTCCTAAATCTCCCCACTAAAACAGGAAGTAAAGAGGGCTTTTCTATGTTCAGAGAGATTTCTTTTGCATTTCTTAACTACTTGCTGTAGAGGTTGAGTCCTTCGGTCCAGAAGACATGGAGATAGAGTGTTAAGAGACAATGTGGCACAACAGAAAAGGCACTGAGCTAAGGATCGGAGTCCCATGTCCTGCATGATTCACTCACTGTATACCTTTGGGCAAGTTGCTTAACTTCTCTGTTTCCATTTCTCCATCTACAAATGGAGGGTGATCATACTTTTTCATCTTACAGAGATTGTGCAGGACGAATGTGACAATAATTTCATTTATCCATTCTTTCATTCATTCACTAACTGCTAGAAAAGAGATATAGTGATAAATTAGACAGTCATGGCCTATGCCTATGGTCTAGTGGGAGAGATAGGCATAAGTCAAAATTAATAGAGATTATTTTTGAATGAAACGTTGAGGGAAGTGTTAGGAGAAAGGAATTTAGGGTGCTGTGAGGGCCTGTGGCTGAAGATGTCACTTGAGGTGAGCCCTGAAGGATGAATAATAGGTGGTTGAGTGAAGAGGGTGCGGAAGGGCATTTTGGCGAAGTAAATGAGCATGCATGAAGTTGCAAAGGAGTTTGGTACAAACCAAGAATGGAGAGGAGAGAAGACCAATGTGTAGGTGACCATATGCCCCTGTTTGCTGGGGACAGTCCCTTTTAAGGCTCAGGGTACTCCTTCATAGAGCCTTCGTGCCCTCTCCAAAGCATCTCTGTTTGGATGAGAAATTATACAGCCATCTCACTAACGTGGCTGCTGGGTAGTAAGCAAAGTAGAGTTTTAGGCTAGATGGGTACAGAGCCAGGCTCAGGTTTTGTGGTCACATTAAAGAGTTTGGTCTTTACCCCAAGGGCAGTAGGTACGAATTGGAGGGTAAAAAGTTGTTAATAAAAATTAACATTTATTCAGAATGTCTAAAAGCCTGAATGATGCTCTAAGCCTTAGAAGATGTAGGTAGATATGCTTTCTAACCCCATGTTATACACGAGGAGACTGAACCTTATAGAGATCAAGGAATTGCCCAGGGCCACGTGGCTGGTTAGTGGCAGAGTACAGATTTGAAGCCAGGCCTCATTCCAAAGGCTGGGTCTTTAACCACTCGACACTGCCTCCCAAAAAAGAAAGTCTTTGGCTATAAATGTATTCTGTTCAAGAGCTTCTGGTTTTCTGCACACCTAGTTGACTTTAGTAAGTATATGTTGGAATGAATTGAAGTCTCGACAGCAACACCTCTTTACTTTATGGGATGAATGGTAGAACTGAGTGTTAGCATGACATCAAAATAGTAGCAGTACTATCCACTGTGGCATTGAGATTCAGGATGAAGGCCCTGGTCTGCCAGCTGTGACCTGAGCAAAGCCCAGTCACAGAGCCAGTTACTTCTCAGAGCCCAGTCTTCAACTCTCCAACAGGACACAGCCTGCTCCTTCACTAAGCTGTGTCCAAGGACACGGCAAATGTGAAAGGGTTCTGTAGGCTGGAAAACACAACAGTGAGAACAAAACCAAACACATGGCAAGCAATTGTTGTGAGCTTCCTTATTACCAAAGAACTGGGTTAAAAAATTTATGTAACTTTTTTTTCTTTTACTCCTCAAAATTACCCCCTGACATAGATACTATTATTATTACCATTTAGCACATGAGTAAGTTGAGGCCCAGAGACTTAAGTAACTTGTTCAAAGTCACAAGGCTGGTACTCAAAGTCAGCCGAGTGGCCTACAAGCCAGGGCTCTTAGCCATTATGTAAACCATTAAACAATGGTATCCACTCCAAAAAGGACAACGTACCATAAATGGCACTGAGCCATTTTTCCTGGAGGCTCAAGAACCCCAAGATAGGGTGAGGATATTTAAGAGGAAATGAAGTGGAAGGTGGGAGGTCACTGGCTTGTGGGGCTCTGTCCAGGAAGACTCAAGTGCACTCAGGTCAACGCTCCTGCACAAGTCATTGAGGGGGTTATGAGATGGCCAGACAGGGCTGGAGAAGCATCAGTGATGAGACCTGAATTTGTTAGGATGCAAATGGTGGGTTTTGTTTTGAAAATAGGTCTCTTTCTTGGTCCCAGTGGCATGGTGAGTGAGAACAGGACTGCCATCCGGGGAGTTCTCAGGTGGAGTATATTAGAGCTGTCACATGCTTTGTTTCCATCATCAGTCAGTCAACAAACACTGCATAAGCCAAGACTCAACTAACATGACAACACTTATATCCGAGACTTGATTACACATCAACCATTATTCCATATTCCTTATGCACATTCCTCAAATTAGTCTTCACATCAGGCTTTACTATTCCTGTTTTGCAGATGAGGAAACCGAGCACAGAGAGATGAAATCCTAAGCCCAACTCCCCCGAGCTAGCATGTGGGTTTGAATCGTTTGCTGTGACTACAGAATTTGTGCTCTCAATCGCCAGGCAAGGTGGCCTCCACTGACACAACACCACAAGGGGTTGTCTCAACTCATATTTATAGAATACCTGCTCTATGCCGGGTGAGTTACTTAACCCTCCTGGGCTTCCTCATCTGTAAAATGGGAATATTAATAGTGCTTACCTCAGAGGGCTGATGTGGGGAATAGATGAACTAGAGAATGCAAAGCACTCAATATAGAATCTGATGAGGATCAAGTAAGCAGTTAAAAAGTGTTTGCTAAATGAATAATCTCCACAACTTTCTTGTTAGGTACTTACTTTATTTCATTATTCCTATTTTAGCTTGGAATTAGATGCCCTGAAGAAGTTAGCCTTTGCCTCTGGGGTGATGTAGGAGAGCTACTTTTAGCATCATAGCCACGTTTCTTCTCTTTTTCTTCCTCCCACTTCTTCTTCACATACACTAAACTGCACATATTTCAAGTGTACAATTTGGTAAGTGTATGTACCTACCTATGAAACCATCCACCTAATCAAAATAGTTAATACATCCATCACCCCCCATCACCCCCATGTATTTCCTCCTGCCCTTCAGAATCCTTTCTTCCCGCCCTTACCTGCCACCCTCCCCAGCCCCCTCTCCAGGCAATCATGGATCTGCTTTTTGTTACCACAGAGTAGTATATATAAGCAGAATCATATAGTATATAAACTATATAAACAGAATCATAAAGTATTCTTTAAAAATTTCACTTCTTTTACTCAGCGTCATTATTTTGAGGCTTACCATGTTATTCCCTGCATGCACAACTATTCCTTTTTATTGCCAAGTCCATTGTAAATAGGTACCATAATTTATCCCTTCACCTGTTGATGAACATTTGGTTTATTTCCAGGTTTGACTATTAGAGAGAAAGCTGCCAAGAACATTAGTCTTATTAAACTCTTAGAAGTAAAATGGTTGAGTCACATGACAGATGTGTGTTTAACTTTTCAAAAAGCCGCCAAACTGTTTTCCAATATGGTTGCAACATTTACATTTCCACTGGGAATGTATGAGAGTTCCACTTGCTCTGTGTCCTCACCGACACTTGGTATACCGGCCTTCTAGAATTTTAGACATTCCAATAGGTGAGTAATGTATTTTATTGTGGTTTTAATTTGCATTTCTCTAATAACCAGTGATGTTGAACATCTTTTCATGTGCTTATTTGCCATCCATATATCTTTTTTGGTAGAATGTCTGTTCAAATCTTTTGTCTATTTTTTAAATTGAGTTTTTTTTTAATATCTTTATTGGAATATAATTGCTTTATAGTGTTGTGTTAGTTTCTGCTGTACAACAAAGTGAATCAGCTATACGTATACATATGTCCCCATATCTCCTCCCTCTTGAGCCTCCCTTCCACCCTCCCTAGCCCATTCCTCTAGGTGGTCACAAAGCATTGAGCTGATCTCCCTGTGCTATGCAGCAACTTCCATTTTACATTTGGTAGTGTATATATATCAATGCTACTCTCTCACTTCGTCCCAGTTTCCCCTTCCTCGCCCCGTGTCCTCAAGTCCATTCTCTACGTCTGTGTCTTTATTCCTGCCCAGCCACTAGGTTCATCAGTACCATTTTATTAGATTCCATCTATGTGCGTTAGCATATGGTATTTGTTTTCCTCTTTCTGTGTTTTTTTTTCTTATTGCTGAGTTTTGAGAATTCTTTATACATTCTGGATACCAGTCCTTTATCAAATATATGATTAGAAAATAACTTCTCCCAGTGTGTGGTTTGTCTTCACATTTTCTAAGTAGGGTCCTCCCTAAGATCACGTATCTGTTCATTGCTTTTTCCAGTCTTTTTTCCTTTCTGTAGACAGCCTTCATGCTCACTATTTTCTGCAATGTCAAATCTGCCATTAATCCCATCCAATTCAATTTTTATCTCAGATATTATATAATTCAGTTTGGGTCTTTCTTACTTCTTTCACATCTCTACTTAACATGTTCGATCCTCTAGCTTCTTGAACGTAGAGAATACCATTATAATAATGTTTTAATGTCCTTGTCTACTAATTATATCATCATATCTCTCTTTCTAGTACACTGCCATCTTGGCCTCCCCAGACTCTTAGTTTTGCCTCTGCAAATCAGGAAGTCCACTGACCTCCACGTGGGTTCCCCATTCTGTGCTGTGACCTAGAAACTCACTTAAGAATGTAAAGGGGCGATTATAAGACTCACCTCACTTGTTCCTAGCCCTCAGGGATCATGGTCCTTCATTACCTAAACATCCAATGTCTTGAGAACCATTGATTTTTTTGTTTGTTTTTAATTGTTTCGGGTGGGAGAGTAAATCTGGTCCCTATTACTCCATCTTGGCCAGAAGTAGGAATCTTCATAGTTTCTTTAGGCATAAAGAACCCTTATTGTCTATTGTCAAACTTCTCATATTACAGATTAGGAAACTGAGAAACTGCACACATATTACCTATAGAAGGTAGTTTGGGGGTTAAAAGTTATAATGTGCAGTATTTGGTGTGGGGTTGAGGAGATGAATGCTGTTAAGGCTGAAGGGGTAGGCAGAGCTAGATTGTAAAGGATGCTGCATTCCATGCAAGGGCAAGGGAGTATCTTGTGGTTGGTGAAGGGGAAATTGAACAATCACTTTAAGTTTAGGAACCCCGTAGTCAGGCTTGATAGCCTAATTAATATTTACACATCTCTCTCTTTTTTTTAAGCACAGTTGAATTATATTCACCTTTAATTCTGGAAAGGGGGTTGGTAGAGATGAGTAGAAGAGTTTGCTGAGCTCTGGACCACATTCTGATCCTGTCTGTATGACTCTGGACAAATCAGTTCATTACCCTTGGGCCTCAGTTTCCACAACTTTAAAATGGGAATTCTAACACCTATATCCTCATCCACTGATTGTAGTGAGGATTAGATGAGATAACATGTGCTTGACAATAGACTATCAGCGCCCAGAACAGTGGCTGGCATATAATAAGCCCTCAATAAAGATGAACAATTATTAATTGAGAAAACAGGCTCAATAAGGCTGTTCTAATTGTGGTATCAGAACAAGTAAAGGGCAGTGCAAAGCTTCCAAAGCAGCTCTCTGACAGTTTTCCATGCCTATGATCCTTGAAAGCAGGATTTGATCCAAAGGAAGTAATAACAATTGGTTGAAGCAAATACCAAAAGGGCCACAAAGATATACATAGTGGTGGTAGAAGAGTCTTCCCTGCCCAAGGGCACTCTCTGACCCAGAAGTTAGAGCCCAACCTGAAATGATTTTCTGAGCAGTGAATGTTGGAAGCAGTTGGATTTCAGCCACACAGAGGGTTACATTTCACCAGCTAGAATAAAGAATCAGAGCTAGACTGTGGTATGCAATGGTTTGTGGTCATGTGTTTTAATATAATGTTTTGGGCAAAATTAAACTGTAGGAGGCTCAATCATGAAACGAAAGCTTTTATTTATGTATGTTCTCTCATGTTGCCAAACATTTGTACAGGCTGTTCTCATGACCTAAGATGCAGTGTCTTGTATATTCAATATTCCGTACGTGTCTGATTGCAGAAAAGTCCGCTTCCTTCAGCTCTCAGCTCAAATACTATTAAGCCTTCCCTGACATCCCCAGGCAGATGGTATATTCTTTCTCTTTTGATTCCTCTGCATTTTGCAAATACTGTCATTTTCATGATTGCCTTGTTTCATTTAATCTCTCTCTTTGTTTGTGTCTCCAACTAGACTGGGACCTCCTTTGTGTCTCTGGAACCTCGGACAATGCCTAGAACTGTTAGTGTTCAATAAATATTTCTAGAAAAATGAATGAATAAATGGACACTGGGAATATAAGGTAAAGTCATGTACATTAAAGATTCTTACACATAGTGGGAGCTCCATTTTTTTTGTTTTCCTCCGTTGTATTAGCCTGAGCTTTAGGGGCATATGTGATGTCTTGCTTACCCCTCTCTATACCCTTATTTACTGTCACAGAACATAGAAGAGGCTCAACAAATGTTATATGAGTGAACAAATAAGTCTTGAGCCTTAGTTGCTTTATCTGTTGCATGAAATGGTTGGATGAGATAGCATAGTTATTCAACCAATATTTCCTGTACATCTACCATGTGCCAGGCACAGCATCAGTCATGATCAATGCTCTTAAGAAGCCTGTAGACCAATAGAATTGAGCCAGGGACTATAATGCACGGTGGAAAGTGAGAGGTCACATCTTGGAATGTAGCTGAGACTGATGGGGAGTGAATGAGACTTCAACCCAGAGCTGTCCTGTAGGATGGGGCAGGGTCTCAGGGGTTGACTGGGCCATGGGGTGCCCTGACATTTGGTCAAACATTATTCTGGGTGTGTCTGTTGGGGTTTTCTGGGATGAGGTTTATATTTTTGAACTGCTAGACTGAGTGAAGCAGATTGCCCTCCCTAACGTGGGTGGACCTCATCCAGTCAATTGAACAAAAAAGCTGAGTAAGAGGGAACTCCTCCTGCCTGACTACTGAGCTGAAGCATCAGTCATTGACTGTCTTCAGACACAAACTGAAAAATCAGTTCTTCTTGGATCTCAAGCCTGCTGGCTTTTTGTCTGGACCTATGCAATCAGCTCTTCTGGTTCTCAGGCCTTTAGACTTGGACTGGAACCACACCAGGGTCTCTTCTGGGTCTCCAGCTTACCAACTGCAGGTCTTGGGACTTCTAGCCTCCATAATTGCCTGAGCCAATTCCTTACAATCAATCCCTTTATCTATCTATCTATCATCTATCTATCATCTATCTATCTGTCATCTATCTCATATTGGCTCTGTTTTACTGGAGAACCTTGAGTAATACAAGAGATTTAGAAGGAAACTACTCTTTCTTGAGCCTGTAGATGCTCTATATCCATTACCTCATTCCTTTCACATAACACCCCTCTGAGGATGGATGCAATTTCCAGTTTACAGATGAGAACACTGAAGCTCAGAGAGGTGAAGCAACAGAACTAGGTCACATAACTAGCAAATGACAAAATTGGGCTAAAAATCTCATTCCCTTTAGCTCTATAGCCCGTTCTATTTCTCCTCCACTCAACCCCATCCTTCTCTGCATGTTTTGTCTCTCTGAGATACTAAGTTCTTTGTGAGCAGAAACCAGGTCTTATCATTTCTCTGCTACTCCTTGAAATCCTAGGCCTGGTGCACTATCTGGTCCATGGTCGTGAGGGTGGGGTGGGGAGTGGCTTCTGGTCACTTGGGTCATGGGACTTCTCTGTAGGGGAGGACTTTGGAGAGCACTTAGCCCTACCCATCCCTCCTTCTACCCTTGTTTCTAGTCCAATTCCCTTCTTCTACCTGCTGTTGTTAATGACTATATGACCATATATTCCCCACAGGAATTCCAGGGTGTCCTGAAGTTTAGTCACCTAAAGCCGAGGAGCACAACTCATGGGGAAGGGCTTCCCCGGGCCCCTTTTGGAACTCTGACTCAGTTGTGCCACCTGGCCTGGAGCCAGGTCTGCAGCTGGGCTGGAGCAGGGAGGGGGGAGTGTGTGCTGGAGAGGACCCTGACAGGCCTGCTGGGCCCCTGCTGGTTGAACTCCGGCTATAAATAGAAGGAATACTAAGCAGAATGTCTTTTTAATATGCACATGGAATTCATTTATTTAATGAAGAATTTTCCTGGAAGAAAGCTGAGCTGTCAGAGCTGGGCTATTTTTTAGTAGGATGTGAAAGAAAAACTCGAGAGAATGATATGCTTTTTTGATTTTTGCTATTAGAAGAGGTCACAATAAAAAAACAACACTATAGGGTCAGAAATAGGATCAGTGTTTGCTGGGGGACTACAGGTGAGGGCAAGGGATTGCCTGGAAAGGGGCACGATGGAACTTTTTGGAGTGATGGCCCTA
Organism: Grampus griseus; assembly: GCF_964374135.1. Lineage (NCBI taxonomy): Eukaryota > Metazoa > Chordata > Mammalia > Artiodactyla > Delphinidae > Grampus > Grampus griseus. The sequence goes on from NC_139017.1 coordinate 136,087,939, forward strand.
TTCTCTATCTTATTGTGGTAATAGTTACCTGGTAGCATATATTTGTCAAAGCTCATAGAACTCTTCACCTCAAATGAATGAATTTTACTGTATGTAAATTACACCTCAATTGCAATCATTGTTGCTTTTGTTGTGGTCATCCATTTACAATGTTTGGTGTCGGTTTATTTATCTCTTGTAAAAATAAAATATGTGTGTGTGTGTGTGTGTGTGTGTGTGTGTGTGTGTGTGTGTGAAAAATAAATAAATTATACCTCAGCAACCTTGACTTATAAACAAGTCACAATGTTCCTTTTGACGGAGAAGAGGAAGCAGTGGGGAACGAACATTTTCAAACACCTACTTTGGATAGGGTTCTCTGTAGTTTCTTTAGATAAATTTACCTAGTTTAATACTTGCAAAACCACAACGAGTTAGAGATTATTGTCCACATTTCACACTCAAGGTTGAAATGCCCAAGGTTGGGAGAGCCTAAATTAGTTACCCAAGGTCACACTAAGCTCCCCCTGGGCTTCATGAGGAGGCTTCAGAATTCCATAGTGACCTCTCTCCACCTACCTGGATGTTCAGGAAGATGAAGCCTAGAGTCTTTGGGAATAGGCAGAACTGAGCTTTCGCTCCTTATGTAAAACGCATCAGGTAGCTCCATGCTTTCTCTCCATACCTTTCCTCCATTCTGTATTCATTGGCTGTTTCTGGCTGCATCTGGGAAAAGGTCTTAAAAGGTGCTCATGGTCTTCAAGAGCTTTATTTAGTACCCCTGGACCTCCCTTTTTATCAAGTGTGCTTGATTTGGAGCAGACTTTGATATCTGAAAGTGGGGGAGATACACTCTGTAGGGCCTGCCATCATTCCTGGATCCCGTCCCTGTGGTTGAGGTCATTAACCAATTACGATACTCTATGAACCCTGACTTGCTCTTACAGTCCTTCAGAACGCAGTCCTCTGGACAGTAATCACTAACTGCTGTCAGCTGGCCCTCAAAATCAGAAACTTATTTGCCATTCTACCGGTGTTGGTAGACCTAATTTAGGTGCATTTATAAATTGAGGGTGAAAGCTTAGCCTTTCCTCTCCTGGAACCTGGAAGCCTGAGAAAAGTTGATGTCTGGATCTAGAGGCAAAAGTAGGGGGAAAGTGGATTAGAGTCGGATTTTGATATCAGCTCTGTACCACTTCCCTCCATCTCACCTACAACACTCATTTTTCCCTCTGTGGTATGGAGATAATAATACTAACAGCTATCCGAACGTGTTATGGTGAAGCTTAAGTCAAATGGCATAGCACATAGGAAACAAAACTCACTATGTCCGAGGCTCTGTGCTGAGGACTTTTACATGCATTATCGTGTTCAACCCTTACAACAAAGTGTTGCATAAGAAGAACAGTTTTAATCTACATTTTATAGACAATACGTAATTTGTTCAAGTCACATAGTAAATGGTGAGGACTCCAAATCTCATATTGTTCATCACAAGCTACACTGCCTCTCTTTTCAGGCATGGGCCAGACAGTATTTGGAATGATGCATCCTTTATTGCAGGACTGAGTGGATTGGCTCTTCCATTAGACTGGTGCAGGCACTGAAGAGAGGAAGAAGTCATCCAGGGTAGGGAAATCCGGGAGTGGAGACAAGTACCACTACCCTTTTCAGGATCCTGCTGGTCTATATGGTACCTTTGGTCAAAATAGAAAAAAGTGCCCCCTCTGGGCAGATGAATCACAAAAGTCTCTTCCTTTGGGAAGACACAGGATGCAAAGCTTAGAGTGTTTGGATGAAAAAAATGGAGCCCCTGCCTCTGGGCAGAGGATTAGTATGGGGTGGAATCTCAGCAAATGTTCCATCTTTTGACTGGTGTCTTTGTGCAGTGCACAACCTGTACAACAATGCAAAGTGGTCTGTACCTTGACAGGTGGCAAAGGCACAGTCTCAGGGGACTTGGGAAGAGGTGAAAGGTGAATGTCTAGATAAATAATTTTGTCAGGCAGATCCTATCATTGGCCTGAGTGAGTGTTCGACTCCAGCTCTGGATGATTCCAAAGCCAGTGTCACTGATCGTAAGAATCACTCGGGGATGGGGTTAGGGGTGGATTCTCGGTAAAAAAGCAGATTACTAGGCCCTTCCCCAGATTACTCCAACTCAACAGATCTAGAGTGGGTAATTCCTATGATTAGAAAATTTTAGGAAATACTGCTGTCTCCCCTGCTCATCACACTGTATTGCAGTCGTCTCTATTATCAGCCATGGCAACCATCTGGCTTACTGGACAGACTCTTGAGGGCAGGACCACATTGGATTCAAGTCAACATCCATAGTATATAGAGCAAGGTGTGGTACATACAATGAAAAAAAAGAGTCAGCAGAGAAACCATCCATCTATGGAATGGCTTCACAGAACATCAAAAACTCTGGCTTACTCCTCATGCTATTACTCTCTGTGCCAAGGTAACTGCAACTATGTGTATTCCTTCCTTGCTTCCTCCCTTCTTCCTATTCCCCTTATCACTACCTGTTCCTCAACCTTCCCCCACAGGACAGGCCCCACCATTCTGGGAGCTCCTTTTAGACTTATCTAGAGAGTGGCATGTTTCCTGATATCTACACCTACTTTTGGGTCTGGGCTGTGCTTCCAACTCATTGTCTGTTGTTGTGCGTCTTTAGGCCTTATTTCTTTCTCTATAAAATGGAATGGCTTTATAATGTGACTTCTGAGGTCTCTTCCAACTCTGACATGCTAGAATTCTCTGACTGGAATCTACAATTTCTTGTAAATCCTGTAAGATGAGATGGCCTTATTTGAGGCCTACATATTGGCATCGTATAGCCTGTTGGTTGGAGCCTGGGCGATGAGCAGCTGTAATCAGGGATTTTCCTGAGGTCTGCTTTGCTGGTGGGAGGTTTTCTTTAATGGGCATACTCCAGCAGGCTCTGGTCACCTCCACGGGCAACTCGATAAATACTGGCTGCCTGACGGATCTGTTGAATTGGAAGGTAACTGGAAGAGGGATATGTGAGGAGCTCTGGAAAACATAGCAGTTCAAAGGCAGAGGGCTGTGCTGAGTAGGCTTCCAAATGCACTCACTCTCCCAGGCTTTGAATGCAAGTTCCATTGGAAAAACACGAGTGTCTGATTCCAAGGGAATGGCTTCTAGTAAAAATAATAATAAAAAGGGGCTTTGAAGGCTTCTTGGAAATCAGCTTCTATAAAATAGTGTTTGAGAAATTGAATGCAAGTCAAGCAGAAACATGGACTGAAATATTCCCTTTGCATACTCATTCTTTTAGAATATTTTATTTTTAAATATGAAAATAATGTGTGCATATGGTTAAAGAATCCAAACGGTACAGAAAATTACAAAATACAAAGCAAAAATCTCCCGTCCTCCCTCTCTTCTCATTTCCTGTCCCATGAGGTAACGATTTATTTCTTTTTTTGTCTGTGATTACTATGTGAGTTTATAAAAATTAAAAAAAATATTGTGGTAAAATATGCATAACATAAAATTTACCAGTTTTAACCATTTTTAAATGTGTAGTTCAGTGGCATTAAGCACATTCACATTGTTGTGCAGCCATCATCACGTTCTATCTCCTTTTTTAATTGAAATATAGTTGATTTACAATATTATATTAGTTTCAAGTGTACAACATACTGATTCAATATTTTTATAGATTATACTCCATTTAAAGTTATTACAAAAAAATGGCTATATCCAACTTCCCTGTGCTGTACAATATATCCTTGTTGCTTATTTGTTTTATATATAATAGTTTGTGTCTTTTAATCCCATACCCCTATTTTGCCCCTCCCCCATCCCCTCTCCCCGCTGGTAACCACTAGTTTGTTCTCTATATCTGTGAGTCTGTTTCTGGTTTGTTATATATGTTCATTTGCTTTATTTTTTAGATTACACATGTAAGTGATAACAGAGTATTTGTCTTTCTCTGTTTGATTTATTTCACTTAATACTCTCTAGGTCTGTCCATACTGTTGCAAATGGCAGAATTTCATTCTTTTTTTATGGCTGAATAGTACTCTATTGTGTGTGTGGGTATATATATATATATATCCACACACACACCACATTTTCTTTATGCATTCATCTGTTGATGGGCACTTAGGTTGATTCCATATCTTGGCTATCATAAATAATGCTACTATGAGCATTGAGGTGCATGTATCTTTTCAAATTAGTGTTTTCATTTTCTGTGGCTATATTCCCAGGAGTGGAATTTCTGGATCATATGGTAGTTTTATTTTTAGATTTTTGAGGAAGCTCCATACTGTTTTCCATAGTGACTGTACCAATTTACAGTTCCACCAATAGTGTACTAGCGTCCCCTTTTCTCCACATCTTCACCAAAATTTATTTGTAGACTTTTTGATGATAGACATTTGGACAGGTATGAGGTGATATCTCATTGTAGTTTTGATTTGCATTTCTCTGATGATTAGTAATGTTGAGCATTTTTTTTCATTTGCCTGTTGGCCATCTGTATACCTTCTTTGGAAAAATAACTAGTCAGGTCTTCTGCCATTTTTTTTTTGATATTGAATTGTATGAACTGTTTACATATTTTGTAGATTAACCCCTTCCACCTTCTATCTTTACAACTTTTTTCATCTTCCCAAAGTGAAACTCTGTACCCACTAAACAGTAACTCCCCATCCCCCCTCCACTAAACAGTAACTTCCCATCCCACCTCCTCTCAGCCCCTAACAGGCACTCTTCTTTCTACTTCTATGAATTTGACTACTCTGCTACTTTGAGGTTCCTCATGTAAGTGGAATCATATAAACTTTGTCCTTTTGTAACTGGCTTATTTCACTTAGTATAAACAATTTCTTTTTTACTATTTTTAATCTTAGGTAGGTTACTTTTATAACTCTAATTTATATACTTATATGATATTATTTAATCTTTCAAATTTAAACAGTACTTTTTGATTCCTTGCAATGAAAGATTTAACATCCTTGCTCCACTTCCAAAATCCCTTCACACTATCCATCTCTCATGTTACTATTTTTATTTCTTTAAGTTATTTTTAGTTCTTCAAGTTATTTTCAGTTCTTCAAGTAGGCGGTTCTCTTTACTGAACTCTAGACTCATACTCAAGTGTCTACTTGATCTTTCCACTTGGATGTCTAACAAACACCTCAAGTTTAAAATATCCCAAACTAAATTCATGGTCTTTGGCCCCGCCCCATTCTGACCCCCCTCCACAGTCTTCCTTACTCAGTAAAGGCCAACTTCATCTTTGTAGTTGTTTGGACCCCAAATCTTGTAATCATACCCCATTCCTTTTTGTCCCCCTCATGCCTCACAACCAAAGTGAGAGAAAATCCTTTTGACTTTACCTCAAAATATATATCCAGACTCTGACCACTTCTCATTACCTCCCCTTGTCCAAATCATTGCCATCTCTCACTTGAATTATTAAAGTATTCTAACTTGTCTCCCTGCTTTCTCCCTTGTGCTCCTGTAGTCTAATTACAAAATGGTAGGCAAGAAGTTTTTTTTTTTTAAGTATAGTTGCTTTACAATATTTTGTTAGTTTCAGCCAAGAAGTTTTTTTTAAACAAATATCAGATCAAGTTACTCCTCTGCTCAAAATCAGCCAATGGCTTTCTTTCTCATTCTGAATAGAAGCCAAAGTCCTTGTGATGGCCCAGGAGGATCCTCACCAGTGCTTTTCAAACCATAATGTGCATATTATCCATCTGGGGTCTTGCTAAAGTGCAGACTATGATCCTAGGTGATTTGATGCTATTGGTTCATGGACCACACTTTTATTACAACACTTCATGATCTCCACAACCTGCATATGCATCCTCGCTTGCCTCTTGGGCTGGTCTCTTACTACCTTCCTCCTCCCTCTTCTTGCTCCAGCCTCAAGAATGCTCCCACCTCAGGCTTTACACTTGCTGTTCTCTCTGCCTAGAACACTCTTCTCCCAGATATTTGTAAGTCTCATTCTCTTCCCCTCCTGTAGGTTGTTTCCCAAATAACAGTTTCTTCTGAAGCCTTCTCTCATCTCCTTATTCAAAATGGCCACCCTTCTCTCTAGGGCTCTCCCTAGCTCCTGTCCCTGCTCAATTTTTCTTTATAGCAAGGGTGTACAAATTATGTCCTATGGGTCATGGTTCAAATCTGGCTCTCTGCTTGTTTTGGAAATAAAGTTTTATTAGAACAAAGCCACATGATGTGTTTATGTATTGTTCATGGCTGCTTTCCTGCTCTAACAGTAGAGTTAAGACCTTAGGGTCTGCGAAACCTAAAGTATTTACTATCTGGCTCCTTATGGAAAAAGTTCGCTGGCTTCTGTTTTGTAGCATTGATCACCATCTGACTTACTAGATACGTCACTCATTTATTTGCTTATGATCCATCTTGTCTCATTAGAATGTAAACTTTGTAATGAAAAGGGCTTTATCTATTTTGTCCATTGTTACATTCCTAATACCTAGAAAGGTGCCTACCATAAAGAGTCATTCAATGAATATCTGTGAAATGAACAATTGATTATCTTTAAGTTAAAATATATTGTACTTAAACTTCTATTTTGTCAGCCATTTAGACAGCCTCTACTGACTTCCTACCATGTGAAATGATGACACTGACCTGACTCCTGATGGCCAGCATTATTTTCATATTAGATTTGGTACTATAATTATAACTAGACCTTACTTGCTTTGTTTATAGGTTGATTCTAAAAATGCTCGACCAACAAAATGGCATTTCAAATATATATTGTAAATGGGTAAACTACAGAATGTAGAAGTATTATTGAACCCACTGAGAAAAAAATGGTAATTCTAAGCCATTAGTGCCTGAAGAGAAATGTTCCTGCTATCAAGGGTTAGTGAATGATCTTTTCTAATTCTCTGTCAATTGCTTAAAGTCATGTGTGTTTGGATCATGACTTACATATACAACTTCTGATTTCTCACAAAGCTCTTAATTAACCTCTTTTTAAAAAATTCATAGAATATACAAAAGTTTTCATCATATATTTAAGATCATTGGGCTTCTTCGTCTTATAATTTTGCAATGGAACTCGTTTTCTCCTTTAAGATTTTTTTTCACAAAACCTTCGGCTTCCTACTCTAATTTTGATAGAATACTTCCTGGATTTCTTGCATAGCTGTAAATCTGGTCTCTTTACATTTTACTTCTGAAATAGTTCCATTGTTTCTTGCATCACGTATATTTCTCTTTCTTCGCTTCCTTTTCCATTTTGCTATAGTACATCCTCAAGTACTTTTCAGAAGAGAAAAGTGAGAGGTAACATAAAGTTTCCTGCTGCTACTGTAACATATCACCACAAACTTAGTGACGTAAAATAGTACAGATGTGTTACTTTAACGGTCCTGTAGGCTAGATGTGCCACATGGTTATCACGAGGGTAAAATCAAAATATCAGCAGGGCTGGATTCCTTTCTGTAGATACTCAGGGAAATCTGTTTCTTTGCCATTTCCAGCTTCTAGGAGTCACTTGCATTCTTTGGCTCATGGCTCTGTTCCTCCCTCTTCAAAGTCAGCACTGTGACATCTCTCTGACCATTCTTCTGTGGTCACATCTCCCACTGACCACGAAGGAAAAGGTTTTCCACTTTTAACGATCCATGTCAAGCTCTTCATTATTTTATTTTATTTTATTTCATTTTTAAAACATCTTTATTGGAGTATAATTGCTTTACAATGTTGTGTTAGTTTCTGCTTTATAACAGTGAATCAGCTATACATATACGTATATCCCCATATCTCCTCCCTCTTGCGTCTCCCTCCCACCCTCCCTATCCCACCCCTCTACGTGGTCACAAACACCCAGTGATCTCCCTGTGCTATGCAGCTGCTTCCCACTAGCTATCTATTCTACATTTGGTAGTGTATATATGTCCATGCCACTCTCTCACTTCATCCCAGCTTACCCTTCCCCCTCCCCGTGTCCTCAAGTCCATTCTCTACGTCTGTGTCTTTATTCCTGTCCTGCCCCTAGGTTCTTCAGAACCATTTTTTTTTTTAGATTCCATATGTTTTTTTTTTTTTTTTGCCCGTGCCATGTGGCACGTGGGATGTGGGATCTTAGTTCCCTGACCAGGGATCAAACCCGTGTCCCCTGCATTGGGAGTGCGGAGTCTTATCCGCTGGACCACCAGGGAAGTCCCTAGATTCCATATGTATGTGTTAGCATATAGTATTTGTTTTTCTTGTTTCTGACTTACTTCACTCTGTGACAGCCTCTAGGTCCATCCACCTCACTATAAATAGCTTAATTTCATTTCTTTTTATGGTTGAGTAATATTCCACTATATATATGTGCCACATCTTCTTTATCCATTCATCTGTCGATGGACACTTAAGTTGCTTCTGCTATTGTAAATAGAGGTGCAGTGAACATTATGGTACATGACTCTTTTTGAATTATGGTTTTCTCAGGGTATATGCCCAGTAGTGGGATTGCTGGGTCATGTGGTAGTTCTATTTGTAGTTTTTTAAGGAACCTCTATACTGTTCTCCATAGTGGCTGTATCAATTTACATGCCCACAAACAGTGCAAGAGGGTTCCCTTTTCTCCACACCCTCTCCAGCATTTATTGTTTGTAGATATTTTGATGATGGCCATTCTGACTGGTGTGAGCTGGTAACTCATTGTAGCTTTGATTTGCATTTCCCTACTGATTAGTGATGTTGAGCATCCTTTCATGTTTTTGTTGGCATCTGTATATCTACTATGAAGAAATGTCTATTTCGGTCTTCTGCCCATTTTTGGATTGGGTTGTTTGTTTTTTTGATATTGAGCTGCATGAGCTGCTTGTAAATTTTGGAGATTAATCCTTTGTCAGTTGCTTCATTTGCAAATATTTCCTCCCATTCTGAGGATTGTCTTTTCATCTTGTTTATGGTTTCCTTGGCTATGCAAAAGCTTTTAAGTTTCATTAGGTCCCATTTGTTTGTTTTTATTTCCATTTCTCTAGGAGGTAGGTCAAAAAGGATCTTACTGTGATTTATGCCATAGAGTGTTCTGCCTATGTCTTCCCCTAAGAGTTTGATAGCTTCTGGCCTTACATTTAGGTTTTTAATCCATTTTGAGTTTATTTTTGTGTATGGTGTTAGGGAGCGTTCTAATTTCATTCTTTTACATATAGCTGTCCAGTTTTCACAGCACCACTTATTGAAGAGGCTGTCTTTTCTCCATTGTATATTCTTGCCTCCTTTATCAAAAATAAGGTGACCATATGTGTGTGGGTTTATCTCTGGACTTTCTATCCTGTTCCATTGATCTATCTTTCTGTTTCTGCACCAGTACCATGCTGTCTTGATTACTGTAGCTTTATAGTATAGTTTGAAGTCCGGGAGCCTGATTCCTGCAGCTCCATTTTTCTTTCTCAAGATTGCTTTGGCTATTCGGGGCCTTTTGTGTTTCCATACAAATTGTGAAATTTTTTGTTACTGTTCTGTGAAAAATGGCATTGGTAGTTTGATACAGATTGCATTGAATCTGTAGATTGCTTTGGGTAATAGAGTCATTTTCACAGTGTTGATTCTTCCAATCCAAGAACATGGTATATCTCTCCATCTGTTTGTATCATCTTTAATTTCTTTCATCTGTGTCTTATAGTTTTCTGCATACAGGTCTTTTGTCTCCTTAGGTTAGTTTATTCCTAGGTATTTTATTCTTTTTGTGGCCATGGTAAATGGGAGTGTTTTGTTAATTTCTCTTTCAGATTTTTCATCATTAGTGTATAGGAATGCCAGAGATTTCTGTGCATTAATTTAGTATCCTGCTACTTTACCAAGTTCATTGATTAGCTCTAGTAGTTTTCTGGTAGCATCTTTAGGATTCTCTATGTATAGTATCATGTCATCTGCAAACAGTGACAGCTTTACTTCTTTTCTGATTTGGATTTCTTTTATTTCTTTTTCTTCTCTGATTGCTGTAGCTAAAAATTCCAAAACTATGTTGAATAATAGTGGTGAAAGTGGACAACCTTGTCATATTCCTGATCTTAGAGGAAATGGTCTCAGTTTTTCACCATTGAGAACAATGTTGGCTGTGGGTTTGTCATACATGGCCTTTATTATGTTGAGGTAACTTCCCTCTATGCCTACTTTCTGGAGGGTTTTTATCATAAATGGTGTTGAATTTTGTTGAAGGCTTTTTCTGCATCTATTGAGATGATCATATGGTTTTTCTCCTTCAATTTGTTAATATGGTTTATCACATTGATCAAGCTCTTTAATTTGGTTACATTTTCAAGTCTCTTTTGTCATGTAAGGTAACATATTCATAGGTTTCTGGAATTAGGATGTGGACACCTGTGGGAGGAGGTCATTCTTTTGCTTATCACATAAACTTTTAGTGTCTTCCCAAATCCTGAAATTTCTTAAGTTAGCTTCACACTGCTTATAGAGTTATAGTTTCAAAAATACATGTCTTCATAACTTTGGAGACATTCTTCCACATCATCTGGAGTCAGTGATTATTGACACAAGATCCGAGTACCTTCTGATTCTTTGTTTTTTTAAGGCATATTTACTGCCACATGCCTTGGCATCTTTTAATATTTTTCTCCTTGAAACTTCACCAGATAATGACTGGGAGTGGATTTTTGTTTTGTGTGTTTGTTTGCTTTGTTTATATCCACACGATTTACACTGAAATGATCCTTTCAACTTGAATCTCTATTTAAAGACAAGAAATTTTTTTCTCTGTGCTTTCTTCAATATCTGCACCCTCCCCCTCTCCATAGCCTTCACTAATATCTGCAACATTCTCTCCATGTCTGAATTCCCCATTAGAAGAATGTTGAGCCTTCTGGATGTATTCTCCCTTTAGTTTAACTTTTAATTTTCTCCTATTTTTCTTCTCCCCATTTTTGCCAAATGTTTCATGAGCTTTCCTTGACTTCATCTTCCAGATTACTAATATGGACTTTAACCATGACCAATCCACAGCATTTTAAAAATGTGGACAAAATAGTTCACATTTCCAGGAAACTTGGCTGCCTATCTCTCATAGTAACAATAACTTTTCAAATTTCTCTGAGTTTCCTGATTGAGTTTATTTTGAAAATCCTCTTCTATTTCTTGCTATTCCCTTTAGTGTTGCTGTTTGCATTTTTTAATCTTGAGCTTTCTCTTTCTCATCAGTTTTCCTCAAATGGTGACTGAATTGCTTTACTTTTATTTGTTAGTCTCTTGTCTGGCAGCATAGGTAGCTGGCATATTTTCCCTCAGTAATCCAACAGGTCCCTTTACCCCAAAGGCCTCTTTCTCCACACAGGAGGGCAGAGGGAGAGCTCTGTGTGGATGAGCAGGTCTTGATGAATGGCAGGCTTGTCTTTATTGTGCATAAAGACCAGTTTGCTTGAACCTCTATAATTTCTACAGTGAAAATGAGTTCACTGAAGCACATTTTTCTCCTCCTGAATGGAAGCATTTTTCCTCCTTTTCTTCTGGTCAAGGGGGAAATGTGGGTTTACCTTGAACTCTTCTCTGACTCCATCTCCAGGCTCCACTCAGACTACGGGCCTCCCCAGGCTAGTCTTGATTCCCTCATGATGGCCATCCCATAGCCCTCTCTGCCTCCCCAAACCTGCTCCATCAGGTTACATCAGGTCACACACTCACTGCAGTCTTCTCTCTGGGTTTTGTACTGACCTCTTATGCTCTAGCTTATGCTTCAGTGATCCCATTTTCTTTCTACTAATCAGAGATTTGTGTGTAGATAGCACTCTCTCTTTTAAAAAAATCCAAACCAACAAAAATATGTATTCTATCCTGTACATCTTTGTTATCTGTTCAGTGAGGTCTTATCTAGGAGGGATGCCCACTCTGCCATCTTGCACCATAAACCTGCAATTCTAAAAGTCTAAACACAGTTCAAATTTAAAGGAAATACCTTGTGTCATCTCCTTCTAGAATCATTTTTCTCCCTCTCCCTTTCCTCTCCACCTCCCAGATTGTTCAGAGCCTTTCCTTGGGACTCCAAGAAGAGTATCTTGTGCTTCCTTCTACCGTGTCACATTGTATTATTATTTGCCTCTATGTATTGTTTATGCCTTCAGGCTGTAGGGTCTTTGAGTGTAGGGTACATGTTCATCCCTAGGTTCCCAGTGATACACACATAGTAGATGTTCAGGTGGTATCAAAGCTTTCCAGAAACAAAAGAGAAGTCCAAAGTCACTTATGGCTTGTTACAGAGTATAAAGAGGGCAGTAGCAGAGGAAGGAATCTGAAAAGACAGGCAGCGGCCAGAATGTGCTGTCAGTGACCAAACTAAGCATTTTGTACCGAGCCACTGGAAGGTTTTAAGCACGTGGCAGTAGTATGCATCTATTGACATATTATAAAGGTTTTGACTGCAATATGGAGGATGCACTGGCAGAGTCCTGATGATTTGAGGCATGATTGCAATAGTCTAGGTGAGAAGTGACGAGGACTTGACTGGGGGAATAGAAGCTGGCATAAAGTTAAAGAGACAGGTTTGGGAAATGGCAAGAGGATAGAACTGGTGAGATTTGGTGACTGTCGCATGTGAGGGGCTGATGGAGATGGAAGAGGCAAGCTTTTCGAGGGCCCTTCCAGTGCTGGGGTTCCAGGATCCAATGACTGTAGGAAAGGACATGAGCTCTTTTGTTTTTTGGTAAATCTCAAGAGAGAGGCAAAAAGGCTGTGAAAGGAGTAATTTATGAGATTCAACTGGGCTGTTTAAATCCTTTCTGAAACTGCAGATTCCAGCTGAAATGGGGAAAAGATGTGTCTTTAGCTCTGTTTTGGACAGCCAGGCTACCCTTTTCCCTCCCAGGAAATCAAGTGGGAGCAGGATGTTCTGGTAAGATACATGAGATCAGCTTCTTTTCAAGTTTGGATTAATTTTAAAAAAATTGGATTAGCATCCAACTGAAATGGATGTCAACTGCTTGGAATGCATCTTTGGATCTGAGTGATTTTGATATGAACCAAATGTGATTGCCTAGTAAAGTTTTTATTTATGGAGAACCATCTTGATGTCTCAACTACATCCCAAGTTTAACTCTTAGGGACCCTTCAAAGGAAGAAATAGGTTTCACCTGTTTTGCCCTTATGCCTTTTAACTTTTAAAAAAAAATCAGGCTCCTTACCTGCTCTTAATCATGACAGCACAACTCAGAAACATTCAGGAAAAGGGAGGGAGTAGGTTTTACCACATACCAAGAACCTTCTCTGTGTTAGGCATGTCCAATGATGCAATAATACACAGACCTTAACAACCACATTGAACATAAGAAGTATTATCCCCATTTGACAGATGTGGAAGTTAGACCTTAAAGAGATCTCTAAGTTAGTAAAAGGGAGAGGGGATTCAAATGCAGACCCATCTGATGTATCAAGTACCTATCATGGCCTGACATAATTGCATTACTCCATTTAAGCCTCACAGCAATGTAAAAGTATAGAGACTTAGAGAGGCTTAATAAAAAGAGGCTTAGCAAGATTAAATAACCCCTGCAAGGTCGCTCATCAGAGAGACCTGAGATTTTGTTTTCCTTCTTTACTTGCAGGCCAAAAGTACACATTATATGCCTAAGGGTGTTAAGAAGTATATGGGCGATATTATATGTCATTGTTAGGAAAACTTTCCACGATGCTATTCAGATAGACATCTCTTTGGAAAGCTCTGTTTGCCTGATGGCCATTCCCAAAGCCTTTGGAAGGGGGGAGGGGAGTGACTGATTCCTAGTCCTGCCCTGGAATGTGCCATATGCCACACCTAATTCTAATACTCCAAATTAACACTTTGGTGGTGGCGTAATGATTGCTGTTTCACAGATGAAGAAACTGAAGTTCAAAAAGGTTAAGTAAAGGTTAAATAACTTGCCCAAGGTTCATACCCATGTCCAGCTGACCCCCAGACCACAGGTGTTCAGGATAATGCTAACCCACTTTGAGGGCAGACATTTAGAGAAATATGTAAGAAGGAAGAGAACGATCAGAACGTGAGCTCTGCTGTTGGTATGGCCCACCAAGTTTCTCTGGGTAGGTGGTGGGTGGATAAACGCCCTTTGATGAAATTTGCAGATGACTCTAAATCGGGCCCTCGGTAAACACGAGCAATACAAAAAAGCGACACATGTGATCCCAAATGAGGGAGGTTAGAAGTGCAGGCAGGAAATAACAAGATGAGACTGATTACCACATGGGAAATTCTGAATTAAAACATCTGGGCAGGCCGACGTGACTAACATAAGCACCTTTCAGTAGCTCAGAACTCTGCAATTGGAAGGGTGTGAGTGGTCACTGTATCCAGTTTCTTCATCTACAGATGATGAAGCTCAGACTCAGACAGGAGAAGGAAATTATCCAAGGCCACGGTCAAACTAATGGCAGAGCTGGGATAAACCCCAGGTCTCCTCTCTCATAATGGACTTTACCTTCCATTACGGCTATGGGTTTTGGAATCAAAGGTATTTAAGTCTAACTGTACCGTTTATATGCTGTGTGTCTTCAGGCATGTTACTTAACCTGATTGAAACTCAGTTTTCTTATCTGGAAAAGTGGTGGTAAAGTAATAAATATTCCTTAGGGTTACTTTGGAAAATAAGTGAAAATAAGGATTGGTACTTGATATATAGGGGTTCAAGGAAGATTAATTCCCTTTTATTTATAGCAGAGAAATGCTTTAAGGGCAATAGCTATGGTGCAGGGTATGTTGTATCCATGATGCCATGCTTGATTGGGTGCTGAAGGCTCTTTTAGGAAGATTGCCAATGGATACAGTGGGAATAGGTAATGAGATACAGCTGCAGTTCATGGTATCTTCAGATACATCCATCACAGATCAATTACAGAGGGCCTTGGACATGCAAGGTAGGCTTTGTGCCACATTGTGGCTCTGACAACAAGAGACGTCACCATCTGTTGAGACCGTTGGGGAATACAGCCTGAGAGGTGTGGGACTAGAGCTGGAAAGAATCCTTTTCAGAGGAAAGGTTCCACCTAAGGGCTAATTTGGGAATGAGTTCTACATTGTACCGGCTAATGTGAAAATTGGGACATACTTAATGTGTGTATGGTAGGCTATTCAGGGGGAAGTTGGCCATGGTGCCAAGATACCTTAAAAGCTGCATTCACCTGGTGTGGAATTTACAAAGGAGAGAGCACCAAATTGAGTCTGTGGCTCTTGGATTCTACATCCACATTGATGACATAAAATATTGGAGATAAATCAAGAAATTGAAGGTTAAAAGAGGGTTTGAGAGGAAACTGTCTTTGACATGAGCTGTGTTTTGAATCCCACATCCCCAGGGAAGGGATGGGGTAAGGGCACATCCCCCTTCCTTCAAAACAAGAGTGAGTGCCTCCACAGGGCCACTTGGAGAGTCTGGTAAGGGTCCTCTGAAGTTGGGGTGACTCAGTGGGCTGGCTCTGCCTTCTGCCCAAGAGCTGGCAGCAGAGGCAGCCTGGTGAGCTGCCGATGGCTGGAAGGAGGGAGAGGCCGAAGCACTGGATTAGCCTGCCTCCCGGAGTCTGTCAGGTCAAAGATTTGTATATTTCCTGAAGACCAGACATGGACCATGTGGGAGAAAGCAGGCCTAGAGGCACTGAAATTCTACCCAAGAAACCTACTGGGGAGGGATAACTAAATAGAGAGTCTATGTGAACCAGACTGCTGGGCAAAAGGGGACTGGGCATGGGAAGGGGACAGCTAACTTAAGGGAGACCCATCACCCACTTCCTGGTAGCGTCATTAAATGCTTTCAGTGAGGAATTTGCAAAGGCCACAAATCCTGTCCCCTCTTCCACCCTTAATCATCTTTTTATATTTTTTTAAATTGAAGTATAGTTGATGTACAATACTATATAAGTTACAGGTGTACAGTATGGTGATTCGCAATTTTTAAAGTTTATACTCCGTTTATAATTATTATAAAATATTGGCTATATTCTCCATGTTGTATAATATATCCTGTAGCTTATCTTATACCTAACAGTTTGTACCCCTTAATCCCCTACCCCTGTATTTCCCCTCCCACCTTCCCTCTCCCCACTGGTGACTACTAGTTTGTGCTCTATTATATCTGTGAGTCGGTTTCTTTTTGTTACATTCATTAGTTTGTTGTATTTTTTAGATTCCACATATAAGTGATATCATACAGTATTTGTCTTTTTTTGTCTGACTTACTTCACTTAGCAAAATACCCTCCAAATCCATCCATGTTGTTGCAAATCATATTATTGCATTCTTCTTCATGGTTGAGTAATACTGGGTTTTATACACACACACACACACACACACACACACACACACACACACACACACCCCATAGCTTCTTTATCCATTCATCCATTGATGGACACTTAGGTTGTTTCCATATCTTGGCTATTGTAAATAATGCTGCTGTGAACATTGGGACGCATGTACCTTTTTGAATTAATCCTCTTTAATCAGGTGCTAGGACCAGAGTAGCCAGTGCTAGTTTATGACAATACATATGAAGTAAAAGCTCTCCCACTCTGCCCATTACCATTTTCTCTTCTCTCTTTGTCCCTCTACCAGTCCAATTCCAGGATGTTCTCACAGACCAGAGTCAACCAGTAGTGGGAGGAAGAACTTGGATATTAAAGGAAGAAGACACTGTCTATAACCCTCCCCTGGAGTACAATAGGCCAGAGGTGGAGGAGGAAGAAGTACTCATCCTAAATGAGCTTGGAGGTTTTGGTTATTATATTGACTCTACTGAACTGAGACTCTATTTAAGGATTTTAAATGACTACCAAACTTTTGATTACCTAAGAGTAAATAAGGAAGTCAGGGGGCCTACCTCAACTTTCATCCAGGAGTATAGGAAGGACTACCCCCATCAACCAGGTTAGAAGGGCAGTGAGAGACACATAAATTGCAGCCCGTGTGTCCCACATGAGCACTGGTTCAATTTGCATATTTCATTGGAATGTACTCTTTATGTTAGCTTGTTTGGATTCCTACTTTGTGCTGAATTTTTTGGTGCAGTCAGATTTATGGTTGCAAACCTTGTGACAAGCACACAATACGTGCTGTGGACTGAGATACATAGAGGAAAAGTTACATGTATGATTAGCAGGGCAGAGACTACCCTCCAGATGCTGGTCTTTCCACTTGGTCATCCAGGTTTCATCCCAGCCCTTTCATCCATTCAATGAGCACTTATTGAATGCCTATTATGTCATTCCCCAAATAATCTTTTCTCTGGGTCACAAGTGAGTGAGTATGACGCCATTCTAACCAACTCAGCTTTGGGACTCATTTTGAATGGACTTATATATTCTCATCTTCTACTATTATTTGTCTTTGTATGGCTGTCTCAGGGTCAGGACAGCATCGTACATATCTCTGATTCCCAAGCACAGTGTCCGACACATTGAAACTGCTCAATAAGTATGGACAAAGTGTTGAATGCACAAATCTAAAATCCCCATGAAACTCTGGACATCAGGCCTACTGAACCAGAAAGAAAGATAATTCCAATACTGCCCTGACTATTTTTGAATATAGTTTATGCAAGGATTAAGATTACGAGCCATGGGGGCTTCCCTGGTGGTGCAGTGGTTAAGAATCCGCTTGCCAGTGCAGGAGACACGGGTTCGAGCCCTGGTCCAGGAGTATCCCACATGCCGTGGAACAACTAATCCCGTGTGCCGCAACTACTGAGTCTGCGCTCTAGAGACTGCGAGCCACAACTACTGAGCCTGTGTGCCACAACTACTGAGCCTGTGCTCTAGAGCCCGTGAGCCACAAGTATTGAAGCCCGCACACCTAGAGCCTGTGCTCCCAACAAGAGAAGCCACCACAATGAGAAGCCTGCACACCACAACCAAGAGTAGGCCCTGCTCACTGCAACTAGAGAAAGCCCGCGCGCAGCAACAAAGACCCAACACAGCCAAAAAAAAAAAAAAAAAAGATTAGGAGCCATGGCTCAGAAGGACAGACTGAATCCCAGATCCACCAGTTGCCTAGGAAATGTACACTTTTTTTGTAAGCCTTAGTTTTGGGCATAATAATGAGGGCAATTATACTCACAGTTAAGTGAGGCATGAACGTCTAGTAAAAGCATCTCTAGTTTGGTGCCTGGAAATGACAGGTTTTCTCTCTGTCCCTGTCTCTCTCTGTCTCTGTCTCTGTTTCTCTGTGTCTCTGTCTCTGTCTGTCTGTCTCTCTCTATATAAATGTATATACATATAATTTTTAACACCCTCTTCCTCCTTATCCCCTGTACTTGAAAACCAAGCAGCATCTGGGGGTGGGAGTCATAGAAAAAGTTAGTATAATAGTAACAGTCAAGATTGAAGATATGATCATGCTGGAGGACAGTTGAATAAAACAACATTATCTGATAACATGGTATAAAGAACATGGGAACTGGAGGGAGAAGATTTGGGTTTGGGGTGGAGCCCTGTCCCTGTCACATACATTGTGACATTGGCAAGTCAATGAATTTTCTGAGCCTCTTTTCATTCACTGTTAAATAAGGTCAACAAGATGCCTCTGTGCTTCTTGAGGGCAGAATCTGTGTCTTATTCATCTGTGTCCTTAGCACCTACCAAAGCATCTGGCATATGATAATAGTAACAATATAAATCAAAGTAAAGACTCTTTTCTAAATATTTGAATGCACTAATTCTTACAGCAACACAATGAGGTCAATGTTCTTAAATTTTAGTGAATACTGAAGGAATGAAATTTCATTAATTTATCAGTAAATTAAATCTAAAGCAACAATGTCAAGCAAAAGTAACATGTTAGCTTCAAGTGCTGTAAAAATATGAGATAGCATTTTCGTTCTTCTATTTCTCTACTTTGATCTAGGAGACATGCTGCTGGGATTATCGTAAAAAAGGGAGGGGAATCGTTTATAGAGATTTTACGAACAGTGCCCTTTATATATGCTATTCCATTAAATCTTTGCTTCAGCTCTTTGAGGAAGATATAATTATAGATTTGGAAACTGAAGCTCAAGTAAATTAAGTAACTTAGTTAGAGACTTGCTCAACAGCTACCCTATTCATTGGCAGAGTTATGATCCAAATCGAAGTTGGCCGTCTCCGAAGCCCAAGCACTTCTAGCGATGGCTAGGGAAGGGAAGTGGTGGTGGAGAGGAGGCTGCAGATGAGTTTGCATGGGTTAAAACAGAGGTTAAAAACATCAAAGGAAGAACTGAAGCCTAGCAACCCCCCTGCCTCCAGCCCACTTCAAATGTTTTTCTTATTCTGATGGTCAGAAGTAGGTGTCCCCATGTACCTCTGTTCCCAGGGAAAGGCCAAGGATAACTCTGCTGGGAATTGCAAAGGACAAGGAGACTCTGTTATTTCCAGAGAAATCGGAGAGGGCAGGAGGAGGTTGGATGGTGGAGATGTGTGTCTGTGGGCTCTTTCACATGTGAACATGATTGTTCTGGTTGGGTTATGCTTTTAACTCTTTTCCCAAGTGCTGGGGAGGCAGCCCAGGGTGGGTAAGGGGTGGGGAGGGGGAAGAACGCTGGGCTAGAACTTAGATGAGAGCCCCGGGTCCGGAACCTTGCTTCAATGTGCTTTGGGTCCTTCTCCTGCACCTCATTTTCCCCAACTGAGTAAGAGTGGGCTGGGACAGCTAACATTAAAGGCCCTTCCTGTTCTATATTCTGTGGTCTGAATTTACCATTTTTTATTCTAACTTCCCACACCCTCGGGAGGGTGATGCAGGCCTAACTTTGGGAGAGGAGAGACATTACATCCTAATATTTCTAAAGTATAAATGAAATCATGTCACCTGTACACTTAGCCCTATAGTAAGGTCCTTTTGCAGATTTCCCAGCTAAGGAACCCACTTGTTCTAGGCACTGTTTTAAATACATCAGACACTTATATGTTATTTAATGAGGTGGCGTTCACGTGCCTGTTTGTGTGTTGTGTGTGTGGGTGTGTGTTTACCTAAAAGGTAGAGCCCCTGTTTGTAATCCCAAGTCCACCCAGAACTAACTATGAAATCTTAAACAAGGCATCAACCTTTCTAGGTTTCTGTTTCATCCTCTGTAAAGAGAGCAATAATAGCAGCTACCTGGTTGGGTTGTTAGGAGGGGTGAGTCCATTTCTTTTTTTTTTTTTTTTTTTTTACGGTACGCGGGCCTCTCACTGTTGTGGCCTCTCCCGTTGCAGAGCACAGGCTCCGGACGCGCAGGCTCAGCGGCCATGGCTCATGGGTTCAGCCACTCCGCGGCATGTGGGATCTTCCCGGACCGGGGCACGAACTGGCATCCCCTGCATCGGCAGGCGGACTCTCAAGCACTGCGCCACCAGGGAAGCCCTATTTCTGTAGAGCACTGAGAAGAGTGCCTGAGTCGCAGAGAACACTTGTGATGTCAGTTATTTTTATGAAGTCTCACTAACTCTTAACTCTTATTTTACACATGAGAAAATGGACCCTAAGAAAGTTTAAGCGACTTGCTCAAGGTTCTACGATATGCTAGGAAGAAGAGTGAGAACTTTAGGATGTTATAACTGTATTTCAACGTGGGACCCAGAAACACCTGGAATGTGCCCAGCTGCTCACTGCCCCTTCCTAACCGTGGTCAGTTTCCACCCTGAGGGAGGTGGGCAAGGAAGGAAGCAAGGCACACATGTGCAGGCCCTGAAGATACAGCTCCCAACACAAGAGCAACGTGCTCCGTGACTAACCTGAGACCTGACCTCAGACTAATGATTCTTCTCAGGATCCAGGAAACTGGGGAGCAGACAAGTGGAAGCATGGGAAGAGGTGGGCAGGGGGGCTTTCCTCAACAGCACTTATAATATAACTGCATCTTAGTTGTGTTCAAGGCCATTGACAAACTGTCCCCATTCTCACCTTTCAAGCTCATCTCCACACTGTTTTATTTCAGCCTCATTTGAATACTCTGTATCCCGGGTCCTCTACACACTAGCCTGTTCCAGGAAACAGGGTGTCTTGACATCCTCCCCCCATCCTAATCCTTCCTGCTGTAACAAACCAAAACCTGATTAAAAATTTCTATCTTATTGTTAATTTCGATTAAGCCTGACCAAAGCATCACTATGTGTTGGTTTCATCTGAAACTGCAAAATCTTTCCTGGGGCACATTGAACTTAGATGAAGCAATCATCACAAAATAAAATCGACAAGAACTCAACTGCATATGCTAATCTCTGTTATCAAACCCAGAAAGAAAACAAAGTGATGAAAGAATCAAAGTTTCTTGTCAAAATTGGATTTGTATTCTTTGATGTGAGAAATAGGATTTGATTGAAATAATAACCAGAAAATAAAATATGCAATGACAGAAGCTACAATTAATAAAATAAGGTAAAGACAGTGAAATGAATCAGTGAATCAAATCTATGTATGATTGAAATGAAGATTTCATTTTGAAGAACCTAAAAGTGAAAATAGAGAAATTAAGCACAATTTAACTTTAATTAGTAATGATTTAAGTGTCCTCTTCCATAAGTAATGTACATCCTTGGGATAAGTAGGGTCAGAATATCTGATGAATCAAAAGTCAACATCTGAAGGGTCAAAATAAATTCCACTTTTCCCAGCACAGTGGTTTGTATGAAATATTAGATGACACATTTCTCCAGAAGCTAATACGATCCTGGCTGGATGTACCATTTTACATCCTCATGAAGTAGTCATGCAGCTCTTAATGAATTTACCCTCTGCTGGATGGGATGACCTGTATTTACCTGAAATGATAAGGTCTTTTTCAGTGCTGTGAGCACAAGTGAATAGAATGCAAACACAAAGTGAGCACAGACTCTTCTGCGTGCTCCAACTCCCAAGTCATTCTTCCTGGCACTTTTGCTTTAGAGGCCAAAGGAAGTAGCTTTAACCACTAAAGGTGCTAAAAGTACCTAAATCTCATATATATAAAATCGGCCCATAAAACTTCCTTCTAGAAAACACCTCCTTTTGTGTGTGTGTGTGTGTGTTTGTATGTGTGCGTGTTGTCTTTTCACTTTCTTTTTTATTTTATTTTAGTTTATATTGCAGTATAGTTGATTAACAATGTTGTGTTAGTTTCAGGTGTATAGGAAAGTGATTCAGTAATACATATACACGTATCTATTCTTTTTCAAATTCTTTTCCCATTTAGGTTATTACAGAGTATTGAGCAGAGTTCCCTGTGCTATACAGTAGATCCTTGTTGGTTATCTATTTTAAATATAGGTGTGTACATGTCAGTCCCAAAGTCCCAATCTATCCCTCCCCCACACCCTTCACCCCTGGTAACCAGAAGTTCATTCTCTAAGTCTGTGAATCTGAAAACACCTCCTTTGAATGTCCTTTGGTGACTGTAATCATTTGCCAATCATTGACTAAGTAGGACACTGGAGGTTAGATGTGATTCATGCCTCAAAGAAGACAAGACGCAGTCATTCCCACACATATAGTGCAATGTGCTAAGTTTAGTAATAACCTCTACCTAATATGCAGAGGCTGTGGTAATCAGCTTTGCCAGAAAAGTGTCAGAAGGGGGTGATACTTAAGCAAAATTGTCAGCCAAAGGGATGAATGCATCCAATATGTTGAATAGCATGGACGGCGTGGAGAGGAATGATTTTGAGTAGCTGGGGGGTTGGCAGATGGAGAACAGGGTCTGGAGATGAGGGCTTGTGGGAATTATGGTGGTGACCATGACCTCTCCTTCCCAGATCACAGTGAGCTCATGTGCCCCAGTCCAGCCCTGAGGCCCAGGCAGGGGTACTCTCACAGGTTGGGTACCCACTGGTTCCCTGAGAGCTAATGGGTGTTTTGAGATATTGCAGAACTCTCTGAATAGCCTCTCAGGGTCGCTGAGTGATTTGGAGTTTGAACTTGAGGCACAAGTGGGCATAGATCACATTCTCTCCATGACCGTCTCGACAGCTGGTGGTCAAGTGTCCAGGCTCAGGAAGGCATGGCCTTAACTCAGACCTCAGGCTGGTGGTCTTCAATCTGAGGTTTATACCCCCTTGGAGGTACCTACAGACTTCTCAAGAGATGTGCAGGCATAGATAGTTCTAGAGGAATCAGTGTCTAGCACTGCAATTTCCATGTGTGTTCTCTCCCAGCATTGATCTTCCCAAGGGCATCCGTACTGTCAAAGATTCTCCCCACTTTCCTAACTCCCTTTTCATAATCTTCATTCCCAACCCCCATTTAAACACCTATTGCCTTATGGTTTCAGGAAACTAAATCAACTAAAAAAATTACACACACACACTCGACAGAGTACTGGATGGTTGATAAAAGACTAGATTCTAGCATAAGAATCTAATACATTGGGATAAAATTCTGTGGGAGAAGTGAAATAGAAGGAAACAGGAATTTGAGTTTTTCAAAAAGAAACAAAGAGTAATGTAAAATTTCCAACTGTTAAAGGAAAGCATGTTTATACATTTTTCAGATGAATTGTGGTGGGTTTGAAGTCACTATGGTATTTAGACTAAACTGGGTACATGTAAAAAGCATAATGTAAGAGTTTTATTTTAAAATGTCAATATTTATAACATGTTGTTTAAAGTTTTGATGAAAAATTTCAGATGTCAACTTAAAATGTGTGAGGGGGTACAGAACTTTTATAAAATTGTTTTAAGGGCACAGGAGGAAAACGTTTGCAGACCACTGCTCTACCCAGCCTGCTGGCAAGGCATTCCCGGCCTGGGGACTGGACTTCGTTCTGCAGGCCAGCGGTGTTCCACTCATTCTCCATTACCCTCGGGAGTAGGATCCAGAAGCTGGGATCCAGAGCCTCATTCAGGGTCCCTTCCCCCGTCTCCTTCCTGGGGATTTGTTCCCACATTCTCAGGAAACTTCACACACAAAAGCCTTCATTCTGCATGTTTTCTCCCATTATCATGTTCAAAGCCCATTAGAAAGAGATTAGTGGTTCCTTTGACTAGATCCCAAATCCTTAGCAGCAAACCTTTAGGTAGAGAAAGCTACCTCTTTATGTCTTTAGGAATAAAACATAACAGTGACCTTGATTATTGCTTTGAAGAGAGAAAAAATGCTTTTATTTCTTTAAGAAGTGTTACCCTCATTCCTCCTCACAAGGGTTGGATATAGTGTTCTAACTAAGTGCAAATAGCAGATGCAATAAGAAGGTCCCTGCAGGCCACTGCTGGGTAGAGAAAGAGAGTACTCTGTGATGCCACCCACCACTTCAGGGCTGTGTGATCTCAGGCAGCTGTCTTAACCTTTCTGAGTTACAGTTTCACATCTGTAAAGTGAGATCATAATGTGATCCTCTTATGATTTTTGTAAACGTTACCTGAGATATTTATGAAAGGTGTGAAATGTAGTAGGTGGCTAATAATGATTTTGAGGTTTGAAGTGCTCTTCCTTATACTGCATGTGGGGAAACAAAGCAGAAGAGGATAAGAGCACATTCTCAAGAAATTTGCAATCTAGTGAGTCACGCAAGCCTAGCAGGCAGTTAGAGCAGAGCAGTGGTGCTTACGGGGGCAGAGGCACACGAGGGCTTTGATGGCAGAATATGAAGAGGATTGCAGATCTGGCATTCGGGTAGGAGATGGCTTCTTAGAGATCCTGATGTCTAAGTGAGGAACGGAAGGGCAAGAAGGAGCTGACTAGGCACAGAAGGAGAAGGGCCAGTGTGGGCACAGGGGAGTCCCGAGCAAAGACCTGGAGGCAGAGACTTTGGTGTGGGTTGGGATGGGGTGTGGCGATCAGGCTGGAGAGGCTGCTGAGAAGGGGCCAACCGCCATGCCAAGGTGCTAAGACTTACTTTCTCTTCCTAAGAAGGAGTCATTGCAGGGTTTAATCTAGCCTGATTTGTGGTTTACAAACCTCCCGCTTTAGGGAGGAGTAGGTAACTGGGTGTCAGTCTGGAGATCAGGGAGACTGGGAATTCTTCTCGTCCACAAGCCTTTCAAGCACACAGAGAATGTTTTCCATACCTTTGTAAATTCAGGGCCCAGGACAGTTCCTGTCATGGAGTAAGAGTTTGATGAAATGCTTGTTGAATGAACTAGTCAATGATTCTGTGAACTAATGTCCCCAGTTTTATATTAACTAGGCCAAAAAGTACTGCTGAATATAGTTTCTCATCAATGTCCACTTTGATTGTCCCCTCAATGCTCTCAACACATTCAGGCCTGTAAACATGACAGCAGATAAAAGTGATCAAACTGCCTGCTAGTTAGCTCAGAAATTGCCCTAAGCATCCCATGCCCACTCGAACATTGAACCGGCACTGACCTCTGGTCTCTGTCTTCGTCCTCATAATTTCTTTGCTGAGCTCTATTTAGATTGATGGCCACCTTCCATGGTCTGATTTACCTGCCTCCATTCTGGTACTTGCGGAAGGTGCCTTTCTCTTCTTGCAAGGCCATTCCCACTTACCCAAGGAAGGTGATCAGACCAACAGCACACAGTTTGTAACATGAACAGGACAGACTGATAAAACGCCAGCCAAAATGGAGACAACAAAAATCCCTTTTCATTTCATTTAGTGTGGCGACCCTATTATGGGTACAATATGATTTCTTTGAAGCTTTGTGCAATTTTGAGAGTTAGGACCCCCTGAGCTACTCCACTTTGGGGAATTTTATCTCGGACTTCCTTCAAAAGTCTAGACTTCAGGGCTTGTAATTATACTGCAGGACAGTGGGAAAGCAGTTGAGGAGGAGAAATCAATGAAAAGGATTCTTATCATAAGCTCCTTCTCTAATTTGGGGAAACAGAAATCTCTGCATGTTTTCTCAATAAGCACTCCATCAGAAGCCTTCTTATCCTGACAGGCTTCACTCTTTCATAAACACAACAAGAATAACCCCTGCACGCGGGCCTATCATAGTCAAGTATGAAAATGTGAATTCCACGGGTCACTGTTTTTGCAGCCGCCAGATGTGGATGAAAGGAGAAGGGTGTTTTATTGTGTTTTCTCAAGAAACAGAGAAAGGTCTGTCCTGAGATGGGCCTGCTTTCCTCCCACACAAGTGGCCACCATGTGGCCAGAGGACAGCTAGCTAATTTGCAAGATTAAGCTTTTCCAAATATTTGGAATTGGTCTATTCTGTCTTCAGCTAATAAAATGGATTTCTGCTCCAAAATGGATTTAGGAAGCAGACACAAGAACTTCTAAGGGCTTGTTGGCAAGTTACCTGTTAACAGGGTCCATATGTCAAGTGGATGTACAATGGGTAGGCCTTATATGGGTCGTCTCCTACTTGCCTTCCCAAGGATGCCCACCTTCATGCAGAGGTTCTACGGAGGGCAAAGGGAAGCCAGTGCCAGCTGATGCTGAGAGTTGCTCAGGACATAAGCTTCTGCCCTCTGTCACACACCCACCCTAGAAGTGCGTAAAGAACAAGTATACATTAAAAAAACCAAACACCTACCCACCAAATGAGAAATCTAAATTAACTGCAAATATCTTTATTTGATTCTGATTCATTCTTTCATTTAATATTGAGTGCCTACAGTGTGCCAGAGATTCTGTTAGGTTCTAAGGAAATAGATGAAGTAAGACTGTGTCTTACTGCCTTAAGGGAGGTGGTAGTTTAAGGTGATAAACATCTATAATATAAAGTACTATAAAATATAAGCTGTTAAAGGAGTTTTTGGAGAAGGAGGTCTAGAGTTTTCTGAGAGAGGCAGGGAAATTCACTGTGTAAGTAGCCCTTACTTACACAGTGTTTAACACAGAGTTTGTGTTAAAGAATGAGGAGGAGGTTTCCAGCTGGGGAAGTGTGTTCAAGGCAAGAGGATAACCTCTTTAGAAAGAATGCTGTGTTTGGGGAGTGACATGTTCACGTGGTAGATTGTGAAGTAGGAGGAAAGTGAGAGGTGGTCCTGAGGAAGTGAGAAAGGCCAGAGCCCTGTCACCAGGAACATTAGTCATGCTTATGCATTTATAGTTGGCTCTGCAGGCAATGGGGCGGGAGCACGGTGGGACACTGAGGAGTGCTGAGTAGGAGAGCACGATGGCCATTTCATAGGGTAGAATTGGTTTGGAACTGAGTTAGATAATATGTATTCAGTCCAGGGAATGAAGCATACCTACTGACAGTGAACTGTAATAAAGGATAATGAACTTTCATATGGTAAGATGGGGTTCTTCCCTTTGCCTCTCATATCTACTCTGCATCCTTCTCCTCCATACTCTGTGCCCCAAGACGCTGACCTATATAGACCATATCAGCGGTTTCCTAGCCCTCTGGTTCTAGCTGGGTTTTGCTAATGCAAGTCCAGGCAAGATGTGGAAAGGAGAGAGTAGAGTGAAGTCAAGCGGACTTATTCTCCTGGCTCCCTCTCTTTGGGGTTACCTTGGGCTGATTTGTCCCTTGATGGAAGTCACAGTTTCTCTCCAAGTGACCCTTTCCTACCAAGATCCGGTAATCTCTCCGTGTCCTCACTCCTTCAGGTGTATGGATGTTAAAAGCCTGTTGGCCCTTGGGTATGTGTTAGTCTTTATAGTTTCTCCACAACCTGCCCACACCTTCCTAAATAATTCCTTCATTAATTTCTCCTTGAATTACCCAGAATTGAGTGAGTCATCAGTTTTGTCGTGGGACTCTGACTGCTACTGTACTAGGTAGCACAGCAGTAGAAGGGACAGAACAGTTAGCTCTGTCCAGGGCAGGGAAAAGGGAACCAAGAAGGCTTCAGAGAAGAGGTAGGATTTGAGCCCTGTCTTGAAAGAGGAGCTTGAGTTTCCCAGGTGTCAAGAGTGTGAAAGACATCTGGACTGAAAAAATAGAATAAACAAATGAGTGGCCGAATGAAAGAGCAGGGTGTACAAAGGGAACCATGGTTGATTGGAGGGGAAGGTGCCTGGAAAGTGAGGTGAGATGCAGCAGATGAGGAGACGAAGATAAAGGGGGTCAGAGTGGATGAACTTTGAATGCTAGCTTAGAAGCGTATGCTTTGATCCCAGAGAAAAGGGACAAGAATGGTGGTAGCCCTGGGAATTGAATTAGATGAAGAGTGATAGAAGGATCTGAGTGTTTAGTTTGGAGAAAAGACTAGGGAGTGTGATTATTGTCTTCAAATATGTGAAGGATCTGGATAAAAATATGCCAATATGAATCATGGGTTTGTATATTTTTGGCCCAGTAATTCTATGTCTAGGGATTTAGCCGAAGGAAAGAATCCAAAATTTTGCTGTATTATTTATAATAATCAAGAATTGAAAACAAACTAAATGATAAGTAAAAAGAGGGTTCTTAAATAAATTATGGCAGATCTTTACAATAGAATAACATGTGATTGCTAGTGTCTAAAAAATTTAAAAGCATGGGAACATACCTTTAACATCATGTTAAGTAGAAACGTAGGGTATAAAAAATATTCTGTATTTATACAGAATGATCTCAGGGACATAAAAATATATGAACAAAATGAAGATGTAAAAATCTTACCCATAGTTATTGCTGTTGATGAGTTTGTGGATGATAGATATTCTCAGGTGTTCCAAAGATCATATCTTAATAGGATTTGGAAGTTGGTAGTAACACTGAGATATACACATAGCCTCTAGAGTGAAAAGCATTGAATGGGACCCTCATTTAAACACACATGTTATGCTGACTGTTCACTACTACCTCCATCTAATTTATTGAGCATGTAATGTGTACTAGGCATGTTTTCCTTCTACATCATGTCTCTTCATCCTCTCAGCTCTGTAAGGTAGGCTTTATTTTAACTCACATTAATCAAATGAGGAAACCAGCTTAGGGATAAGGTCAAGCAACTTCTCTAGGGTCAATTGGCAAGTACGTTTCCGAGTTGGGATTTGAACCCAGGCTCCCTGACTCCCAACTGTTATGTTATCCTGCTGGTCCATTACTTTCACATAGTCCTATCACTATATGTAGTCATATATCATTGGCCAGAAGGTTTTTTTGCAATAATGATCTACAATGCTCACAATGGTACATCTTCTTGCTAATGCCTTATAAGTGTTGACTGCATTTAAAGGAGTTGACCCAAAGGGATAAAGTCCCATAGGAAGAGAAGGGGTCAGAGTAAATGCAGTAAAAACTTGTTTAATAAAAATGTATAGCTAATATTCATTGAGACCTTATCTTGTGCCAAGCAATGTTCTAAGCGTTCTACATGTATTAAGTCATTTAATTCTTATAAACACCCTATGAGTTCAGTAGTATTATAATCTTAATTCTGCATACGAGGACACCAAGTTTAAATAACTTGCCAAGGCCACACAGCTAGACAAGATATACAGCAACAAGACAGGATATATAGCCCACTATATTCCTTACTACTGTGCAATACTGCCTCTGTATATGTGTGTAATGAAGTAAATTAAAAAAAAAAATCTTAATAGCCATCACCAGAATTCCTCTCAGGGAGATAACTGTCTTTCTTATGAAAATATCTTGATAAACTACTTGGGAATAAAGATGTTATGAGGAACTTAAGCAAGAAAAGAATAGGCAATCTTCTCCACCTCAGAAAGTAAGAGGTATTTGTTTTGCTCTAGAAAAAGAGAAGGGAGGGGGAGGTGCAGAGATTCGGTTCCCTTTATCTTTTCCACTTTGCATTGCTATGAATATTGATACTCAGTGAGACATAGCACCTTTCCATATCTTAATGACACTTTGTCTCTTCCTTTATAACTTGCCCTTTCATTCCTTTCCCTTTTGATTTTGGATTTGATTCTCATTTAAATGTAAAATAGAGTTCTCTCATGACCATGAAGAGGGGTGATTATCCAAATATCTTAGCATCTCACCTATATAATAACTGTCTTTGGCTCCCCCATCTAAAAAGATAGGGAGAAAGTGAGTGAGAGAAATCATGACAGACAGTAGTGTTTGCCAAATTGTTTTCTGGAAAAATAATTCTAAGGGAAGTTAATGGATGGAGTAAAGGGCTCAAATGAGTTGGAAAATGCTGCATTAAATTAAAAAATTGCATCTAAGCTACAGGATTTTTTATAGCATTTTTGGTGTTAATAGGGAATTAAACCTTCTCTAGAAAGGGGAAGAGGGAGTTAGATAACGTTTCCCAAATACCTGGGACCCCATGCCCTTTGGACAACCCTGGTGGGGAGAAAAGAATATAGGCCAGGATGGCTAGAGGCGTGCTCTCTTAGTTTGCCACTAATGTGTTTTATGACCTTGGGTAAATTCCAGCCATTCAACCATTGGTAAAATAAACAAGGATATGTTTGAGATTGGGGTTGAAGGGTGCCTAAGATTTTGATAGGAGCAAGGACTTTCCAGGTTGAGGTAATTGAATGGGCAAAGTACAAGGCACTTTCCTACCCAGTGATAGGAAACCAAATAATTCTGGCCCTGTTTTGTAACAACTCTACCATGTGAGGAGGAAAGGCGACAGACGTATTTACTTCTGAGAAATGGACTTTCAACAAGTTCTTTTTATTTCTGTTTCAAAGCCCAAAAACCCACCTGCCTTTTCCTAAGTGATCCTGCCCACATAGGTAGACCACATCATAAAAATTCACATATGAAATAAGAAACCTCACTACTTCAGTCACTTTGACAGCCAGACTTTGGGCTTATGGAGAAATTACAGATGAATGTCTTTAAAATCCAGTGAAGGAATTTTATGATCCGTTACTTGAATGGCAGGTCTAGAGTTTTCATACATGGCTTATTTTAATTATATAATACAACCAGGAAAACTTATTAGAAAAGAATTTGTTTTATTAAGAAAAACTTGTATGAATCAGAACATTATTTAGATTGCTAATTGTAAAATAAGTTACTCACTTACAAAAATATCTTGAATTTGCAGCCAATTTACATTTCAACTAACTCCAGTTTCCTCTCGTTTGTATCTGGAGCAGCGTCAGGGCTGCAGAAGTGGGTAATGAAGTCCTTGCGCTATCAAGGCGCTCACAGTTTATGTGGGGACAGACTAGAACGTAGCTCAAGATACTAACACAGTGCCCCCAAAGCTCCTTTAGTGTCCATAACAAAAAAACTGCAGATCCCAAAGGAAAGAATGTCTTGCTTGGCCGAGATGCAGATGACTTCACAGAGATATCTGAGCTGCCTTGTAAAGCTGAATGGGACTTTGTCCTTAAAAGGAAGGACATAAAGCCATTACTAAGTCCAAGAGAGCCTTCCCTGACCTCCATAACTAAATCAATTTCTTCTACTATGACTCTCATAAACAATATTCTGCCCCACTGTAGCACGTACAACCTCGGACATTTCCATTTTGTGTACCACTTTTTAGTTAATGTCTACCTAGTTAATCTAGTTAATCTTAGACTACATGCCTACAAAAGCAGGGACCACGTCTTTCCTTTTTTTCACTGTTCAGAACCCAGGCCTGAGAGGCTCCTGTTCAGTAAATGTTTTTCTTTTTAACGTCTTTATTGGAGTATAATTGTTTTACAATGTTCTGTTAGTTTCTGCTGTAAAACAAAGTGAATCAGTTATATGTATACATATATCCCCATATCCCATATCCCCTCCCTCTTGCGCCTCCCTCCCACCCTCCCTATCCCACCCCTCTAGGTGGTCACAAAGCACTGAGCTGACCTTCTGCTATGCAGCTGCTTCCCACTAGCTATCTATTTTACATTTGGTAGTGTATGTATGTTAATGCTGCTCTCTCACTTCGTCCCAGCTTACCCTTCCCCCACCCCATGTCCTCAAGTCTGTTCTCTATATCTTCATCTTTATTCCTGTCCTGCCCTTAGGTTCATCAGAACCATTTTTTTTTCTTTTTTTTGGATTCCATATATATGGGTTAGTATATGGTGTTTGTTTTTCTCTTTCTGACTTACTTCACTCTGTATGACAGACTCTAGGTCCATTCACCTCACTACAAATAGCTCAATTTCATTTCTTTTTATGGCTGAGTAATGTTCCATTGTATATATGTGCCACATCTTCTTTATCCATTCCTTCTTGGATTGGAAGAATCAATGTTGTGAAAATGACTACACTACCCAAAGCAATCTACAGATTCCATGCAATCTCTATCAAACTACCAATGGCACTTTTCACAGAACTAGAACAAAAAATTTTACAATTTGTATGGGAACACAAAAGACCCAGAATAGCCAAGGCAATCTTGAGAAAGAAAAACAGAGCTGGAGGGATCAGGTTCCCTGACTTCAGGCTATACTACAAAGCTATAGTAATCAATACAGTATGGTACTGGAACAAAAACAGAAAGATAGATCAATGGAACAGGATAGAAAGCCCAGAGATAAACCCACACACATATGGTCACCTTATCTTTGATAAAGGAGGCAAGAATATACAATGGAGAAAAGACAGTCTCTTCAATAAGTGGTGCTGGGAAAACTGGACAGCTACATGTAAAAGAATGAAATTAGAACACTTCCTAACACCATACACAAAAATAAACTCAAAATGGATTAAAGACTTAAATGTAAGGCCAGACACTATCAAACTCTTAGAGGAAAACATAGACAGAACACTCTATGGCATAAATCACAGTAAGATCCTTTTTGACCCACCTCCTAGAGAAATGTAAATAAAAACAAAAATAAACAAATGGGACCTAGTAAATGTTTGTTGAATGAATGAACAACATGAACAAAGACATAGAAGATGAGGGCATTTTAGGAGACTGAAGAGTGGTTCATTTAGCATGGCTGGAGTAGGATGCAGAGTGGGACAGGAGAATGGAAAAAACTTCAGCAAAAATGAGTTCTTAGCTACCAGTTTGGAACTAAAGTAACCAGGTGAAAGTGAAAGTTAGCCAACCAGCATTTCTTAATACCCAGTAGGATTCTTTCCCCTCCAACTCCTCCCCCAACCCTCCATTAATCTATTGTTCTGTATGTCCTTTGTTTAAAAGTCATTGTTTACTCTGAAGGCAGGTGAGCAGGCCTCTGAGCCTTTTTTGGATTTTTTTAAAACTCCTTTTGGGTCAAAGACATCTCATTTGGTGGCCTACTCATTCAAAGTAAAAAGGAGCTTTGGGGTAACAAAATCCTTTTCAACCTTCAAAGTGAAGTTCATATACTGCCTCATAGCATCCTTGAACCTCAGGGCTCTAAAAGGGACATGAGCTGAAGAAATTGAGGCTCAGGTTGAGGAAGTGATTTGTCAGGGGCCACATAGTCAGGAAGGAGCCACGCTGAGACTGGAACCCAGATGTGTCTGACTCGACTCCATCTCATCAGCCCCTACTTTTCTGAAGCCACTTGTCTTTCATTCAGCAAACTTCTGCACTTCCAGTCTTCCTGCCCCAGAAGAGTTTCCTGTTTCACCTCCAAAGCCATCAGCAGCCCTTAGGGCCCTGCCAAACATCTGGCACTTGACAGGGATGTTCCCTGCTTCCCCCTCTCTGCAGGGTGCTGAAGGGGGTGGGTCATGAATTATGCCTTGATTCTCTCCAGCCACGCAGAGTGTAAATAAACAGGAGCGGGGAAAGCACATGTGTAGATGGATGGTGAACCTTATGTGTCCCTCTCTGAGCGGCTATCTGCAGGAGAGCCCGGGCAGCTTTTCTCTGTAGGAGCCTCAGACATCGCCTCTCTCCTTGGTGGGGATTCCTTGAGCCTCTGCCACACTCTGTGCCCTCAGTTTCTACCCCTCAGAAACCTTCTCTTAACCCTCCTATGATATGGAACTGCTTATGCCTCCCCTAACATGCCTGTCATGTTATGGCATGACATGTTCTGTCATATGCCACGTTTTCCTTTCTGCTATGTCCCTTGTTGGGAATTTTCTCTTTTGATTTGTGGGCCTTTAAGAAAGCTCAGTTTAAGAGAAACCTCCTCTGTGAAGTGTCCTTGATTCCTTCAAACTTAAGGGCTCCTTTGCTTGTTCTCATTCTGCCCTTTCAACCAGTTTATACTTCTATTATAGCATTTATCTTATTAGATTATACCTGTCCATCTCCCGCACGAGGAATAGAATAGCTAAATTACAATTTATTAAGCACTGACAGTGTGCTAGGAACTGTGTTAAAAATTTCACTCATGTTGCCACAGTTAGTCTTTGGAATAACCTTGCGAATTTGGTACTCTAATTTGGGTTCCACTCAAAGTGAAGCCTGATACAAGGATCTGGGGACTGGTACAGGGATCCCAAGAAGAAAGAGTGAGGGAACAGGGAGAGGGAGACAGGGAAGGAGGAAAAGGCAAAATGAGTGTGTGGTGTTTTTTTTTTTTGCAATACGCAGGCCTCTCTCCGTTGTGGCCTCTCCTGTTGCGGAGCACAGGCTCTGGAAGCGCAGGCTCAGCGGCCATGGCTCATGGGCCCAGCCGCTCCGTGGCATGTGGGATCTTCCTGGACCGGGGCACGAACCCATGTCCCCTGCATCGGCAGGTGGACTCTCAACCACTGCGCCACCAGGGAAGCCCTAGTGTGTGTTTTGAGGTCATGCCTGTAGGCATTGGGGGTTCAATTCTGTCTCCTAGAAAAGTGGGAGGTTGGGACATTTACCCACCAGCCACCATGCCTTGTGGATTGGGAGCAGTCCTAGAATCTGGCGGTCATAGGTGCTCCTACACTCTGGGCTGAGTTTACCTACACAGGTAAGTAAATTAAGGCAATATTGGAGAAAGCTCTGGGGGAGGATGCTGAAAGATGGGAAATACTTGCTTGAGGTAGGAAGCTGACAGTACAAGATGATTCTGAGCTTGCATGGAAATACCCATTACAGTTGCAACTGAAATTAGGGGTAGATCAACAGAACATGATGAAAGTACTAGAGACATCTGTTATAGCCTATAGTCACATTTTACAAATGAGAGAACCAAGGCCCCTGACTCTGAAGCTTGGGCTCTTCACTGGTATACTAGACTCTGAGTGCCCTCAGGGTATGGAGTATGTCTCTTTAATCTCTGCAGCTTCGATGCCTAGCAAAGTCCTGGCACCCTCTGGAGGCTTAGTACATGATAGCTGAATAAATAAGTGCATTGACAGGGTAGTAATTTTGGGATTTGTAGAGTTGGTTCTTACCTCAAACATTCATCCAACTTATGATAAGCAACTCAAGGATCATATAGCCAGTTAGGAAAGGCAGGCAGTAAACAAGTGTTTTTCAAAAATCTAATGAGTGTCTTAAAAGTAGAACTAGGTGTTATGGGAGCATAGAGAAGGGGTTCCCCTAGTTTATGGGTCAGGAAGGCCTTTGGGAAGAAATGAAGTTTAAGCTAATACTCTAAGAATAGAGAAGTTATGGGGGAGGTGGGTGGGAGGAGGAAGAACATGCAAAGAAAGTTCGAGAAGCATGGAGGGATTGAGGAACCAAGAGAAGACAATATGGCTGTAGTTGTAATAACCAAGCCTGGAGAAGTCAGTGGGGTCAAATTGTGGGGGACTACTTTGTAAGTAAAATTAGGAAAGACCATTCTGTTTATGATAGGAAAAAGTGATTGGAGGAAAGCAAGACTGGAAGTGGGAAGACCAGGTATGGGGCTGTTGCAAATTTCAAGTGGAAAGATGAGAGTAACTTGGTTTCGTGCCACAGGCATGGCAGGGTTGGCGAAGGGGATGGATTTTGGAGATATGTACAGTCATCCCTCAGTATCTGTGAAGACTTGGTTCCAGGAGCTCCCTGAATATCAAAATCTGCAGATGCTCAAGTCCCTTACATAAAATGGCATAGTACAATGAGTACAGTAGGTCCTTTGTATGTGGGGGTTTTGCATCTGTGGTTGTGGAGGGCTGACTAAACAAAGTTGAATGGTTAGGACTTGGTGATTGTCTAGAGGGAGGTGAAGACAGGGTGACACCAACGATGATTCCCAAGAATCTTTCTTGAGCACATAGATAGGTGGTAGGTGGTAGTGTCATAGGGAGCGTTGACGGACAAGGTTGGGAAGTGGTAGGTGACAGGATCTATCTTAACCATGCTTGAACTTAAGCAGCCTAAGAAATATCCTGGTAGATAGATGGCCAGTACACAGGCTTGAAGGTCAGGGGTCAGGACTAGAGTTAGGAAGCAAAATTTAAGGAGGCATTCACTCTCAGGGTCCGACTAGTGCAGGGTCAGTACTTGAGAATGAGTGTTTCCTTAGATTTTTCAGGAAATTAAAAATTTCCTGGGCTTCTTGCTTGTGTCACTTTGGTCCTATCCCTGTCTGAGTCAAAGGAGAGAGGTTTGGGCTGGAATTATGAGTTTGAATGATATAAGTATATAGGTGATGGAGTGGACATTTACCATTGTTTAGCTTCCCAGCATTGATTTCCACTTCCTCACAGGACTTAATTTCATTTTGGGGAATTAGTTTCCTCCTTCGTGTATCTTGGACTTTGTGGGAAACAGGTATTTGTCTCCCACAGTAGAAACCCAAGAGAGCTCTGAAGGAGCATGGTCTGAATATTAGAGCTGGATTCTAAAATCCACAGTACTTGGTGTAAGTCCTAAGCTAATGGCTCTAGCTAAACAGTTAAGCAAGATGTGCAAAGAAGAAAATGAGTGAGTGTCGGCCTTTTAAGTTTATTAGCTTATCTGTCTGTCCTTTAGTGTCCCTCTTGCCAATTCATGATACTAAGAGTAGAAAATATTCCTCTTCTCTACAGTGTGCTGTGTGAGGATTTGAGGTCAGTACTGGCTGCAGAAATTTTTGATAGTATCAGGGAAGTCCCTGGAGCTGTTTTAGGGCTGGGGG
Source organism: Grampus griseus (assembly GCF_964374135.1). Classification (NCBI taxonomy): domain Eukaryota; kingdom Metazoa; phylum Chordata; class Mammalia; order Artiodactyla; family Delphinidae; genus Grampus; species Grampus griseus. The sequence continues at coordinate 136,124,505 of NC_139017.1, forward strand.
TCTAGGGACCAATTATGGGAGGGGGTCAGGCAGAGTCTGAGAATAAGACAGACACCATTGGAAGCAGAACAGAGACAATGAAAGAAACCAGGTTCTTGGTGACATTGTTGGAAACTGCTGAATCAAGTCTCACCTGAAATTAATTGTGTTAGTAAGTTGGCGGCTAGGCTGCTATTATATAGACTCTCCAGCAAAAGGATTTAAACAACATAGAAGTTTATTTCTCTCTCACGTAACAGCCCAGAGGTAAGTGGTCTAGGGCTGCCAGAGTAGCTCTGCCATTCTCAACATGTGGCTTCCATTTCTAGGTCCCAAGTGATTGCTTCAGTTGACCCATTTCTTAACCCAGAGGAAGAGCACAAGAAGATACATAGAGAGATCAGCTTCATTTTTAAGAAAGTGACCTAAGAACTGTACTCATCTCCTTCATTTACATTCCACTGCACAGTCAGCCTCTGGAGTGTGTGTGGGACAGACCGTCACAACCTTTCCGTCAAGGGAGACAGGGAGTTCTATTACTAAAGAGAAGGATGGGAGAATAGATCTTGGGAGTATTGATCAGTTTCGCCAAAGCAATTAACTCTTTTTTCCCCCCCCCGAAGCCAATTTGAGTTGGGGTTTCTGTTCTTTGCAATAAAAATTTGTATTTTATGAGATAGGGTCTGTCTCTGAGCCTTTGTCCTCCCCATCATACTGTTTCTCTGTGCCCTTGAAGGGACATTCCGGTACTGTGCTTCTTTGAATGCAATTGAGTTTAATTTGTTAAGGGAGGCAGAGGAAAGGATATCACCTGGAATTACACTCTGTGTGAGCTACTGTTCTTGGTTATTTACACACTTTATATACTTTAGTCCTTTCATTTTCTTTCTTTCTTTTTTTTTTTTTTTGCGGTACGCGGGCCTCTCACCGTTGTGGCCTCTCCCATTGCGGAGCACAGGCTCCGGACGCGCAGGCTCAGCGGCCATGGCTCACGGGCCCATCCATCCCGCGGCATGTGGGATCTTCCCGGACCGGGTCACGAACCCGCGTCCCTTGCATCGGCAGGTGGACTCTCAACCACTGTGCCACCAGGGAAGCCCTCTTTCATTTTCTTTATCTCCAGGTTGCTGGTGCAGAAACTGGGGCTGAGGAAGGTATATACACCGTACAAACAATGCATAGGTACTAGTGTTGCAATATAGCCTCTGTCTGTAGGATTTGAAAGCCTCTGTTCTTGCCACTCCATCCCACTGTGTCCCGTGGTGTTGAGGTGCATGACGGTATCAGAATTAGTGGGGACATGAGGGGTCAGGAAAGCTTGGCAGTGGGGAGTGATAATGGGGTGAGTACAGGGAATAAGAGGACCAGTGCTGTGTGTGCGCGCATGCGTGCCTTCATCTACAGAGATGGGGAAACAGTCAGGAGGGAGGTAAGTGTTGAAAGGACTGTGAGAGATCAGTCCCAAACAGCCCTCACTTTCCCAAGACCCCGTCCTTGTCAACCACACTCCTGATTCCTCTTTGACATGGCGGTGCTTGCTTGTCAACTGGGCATTTATTTGAGTGGGGTGTCTTGCAGACCCAGAGCCTTCCATTCTCTGACAAGCTTGGGGAGGCTGGTGGAAACACGGTTGCATCAAATAAGGAGTCTGGAATTTAATGGAGAAAGTCGCTTAAGCCCATCCTGACTGCAAGGGCTGGTGAGAGTCTGCTGCATTAGCAGAGGAATGGGGGCTGGAAGTGCAGGGCTGCCAGAAGGGGTGGGATGAGGGTGGGGAGGCAATTCGCTAATAAGCTGGACTTCCAGGAAGGAAAGTCCACCCTCCACCCCCCACCCCCACCCCCCGCCAGGCTGAATTAAGGTTGCCTTGGGACGACTCATGCCTGAGAAATCTCTCTCAAAAGAATTCTATTGTCTGCCCTTCCAGAGGAAACTTGTTCCTTAGAGAGCACAATGAGGACACGGCGCCAAGGACACAGGGAGGAAGCAGGGAGTCCTTGAGTTCTCTAAGAACCTGCTGTAGACTGCCTTTTGGCAAGTGTTCAGTGGGTGGCTGGACACTTGACCCTGGTGGAGCAAACTGGGCCTTGGGAACGGTGGTGACATGGAGGAGTTAGCTTTCTGAGGACTCTGCCCAGGCCAGTCCCTCTGCAGCCTAAGGTCACCTTGACACTGTAATGGGGAATGTGCAGCCTCACTTCTGTGACTCCCCCGTGTGTTCTCTTCTCGGCCAGTCAAACTGCCCACTACTCCTGAATAAACATCCCACACTTTCCTCTTCCCAGGTTCACTCTAGTGTCCTTCTTTTCCCACCTATATCTGTTCATCCTTCAGGGCCTGATCAAATGCCACCTCTTCGGGGAAGCCTTCCTGGATTGCCCCAGGCAGTCATTCATTCCTACTTTCTGCAAGCCTGTATTATTTTCACCTGCATATCTTTACACCTAGCTTATTGTCTTACATTTTGTAGGCACTCAATAAGTATATGTTGGTAAATAAATAGCCCTAACTTTAATGTTGTTATTACTGATAAAGGTTATACATGAAATAATTAAACGATTGTACATGTACATGTTCACGGATGAAATTCAAAAGATCTCTTTTTTTTTCAGTGTCTGTGAGTCTGTTTCTGTTTTGTAAATAAGTTGATTTGTGTCATATTTTAGATTCTACATATAAATGTTATCATGTGGTATTTTTCTTTCTCTGTCTGACTTACTTCACTTAGTGTGATAATCTCTACGTTCATCCATGTTGCTGCAAATGGCATTATTTCATTCTTTTTTATGACCGAGTAGTATTCCATTGTGTATGTATACCACATCTTTATCCATTCACCTGTCGATGGACATTTAGGTGGTTTCCATGTCTTGGCTATTGTGAATAGTGCTGCTGTGAATATAAGAGTGCATGTATCTTTTTGAATTATAGTTTCCTCTGGATATATACCCATGAGTGGGATTGCTGCATCATACGGAGACTCTATTTTTAGTGTTTTGAGGCATCTCCAAACTGTTCTCCACCATGGCTGCACTCATTCACATTCCCACCAACAGTGTAGGAGGCTTCCTTTTCTCCACACCCTCTCTGGCAGTTGTTATCTGTAGACTTTCTAATGATGGCCATTCTGACTGGTGTGAGGCAGTATCTCATTGTAGTGTTAATTTGCATTGCTCTAATAATTACCAATGTTCAGGATCTCTTCATATACCTATTGGCCATCTGTATGTCTTCTTTGGAGAGATGTCTGTTTAGGTCTTCTGCCCATTTTTTGATTGGGTTGTTTGTTTTTTTGTTATTGAGTTGTATGGGCTGTTTGTATATTTCAGAAATTAGTCCTTTGTCAGTCATATCATTTGCAAATATTTTCTCTCAGTCTTTTTGTTTTGTTTATGGTTTCCTTTGCTGTGCAAAAGCTTATAAGTTTGATTAGGTCCCATTTGTTTATTTTTGCTTTTAATTCTATTGCCTTGGGAGACTGACCTAAGAAGACATTGGTACGATTTATGTCAGAGAATGTTTTGCCTATGTTCTCTTCTGGAAGTTTTGTGGTGTTGTATCTTCTATTTAAGTCCTTAAGCAATTTTGAGTTTATTTTTGTGTATGGTGCACTGCTCGCAATCTTTCTGTGTTTCCCTTGTGTCAAGAAGATAAAGCCAAAGCTTTTTTTTAGTTTTATTTTACATCTTTATTGGAGTATAATTGCTTTACAATGGTGTGTTAGTTTCTGCTTTATAACAAAGTGAATCAGTTATACATATACATATGTTCCCATATGTCTCCCTCCCTCCCACCCTCCCTATCCCACCCCTCCAGGCGGTCACAAAGCACCGAGCTGATCTCCCTGTGCTATGCGGCTGCTTCCCACTAGCTATCTATTTTACATTTGGTAGTGTATATATGTCCATGCCTCTCTCTCGCTTTATCACAGCTTACTCTTCCCCCACCCCATATCCTCAAGTCCATTCTCTAGTAGGTCTGTGTCTTTATTCCTGTCTTACCCCTAGGTTCTTCATGACATTAATTTTTTCTTAAATTCCATATATATGTGTTAGCATACGGTATTTGTCTTTCTCTTTCTGACTTACTTTACTCCGTATGACAGACTCTAGGTCCATCCACCTCACTATAAGTAACTCAATTTCGTTTCTTTTTGTGGCTGAGTAATATTCCATTGTATATATGTGCCACATCTTCTTTATCCATTCATCCAATGATGGACACTTAGGTTGTTTTCATCTCCGGGCTATTGTAACTAGAGCTGCAATGAACATTTTGGTACATGACTCTTTTTGAATTATGGTTTTCTCAGCGTATATGCCCAGTAGTGGGATTGCTGGGTCATATGGTAGTTCTATTTGTAGTTTTTTAAGGAACCTCCATACTGTTCTCCATAGTGGCTGTACCAATTCACATTCCCACCAGCAGTGCAAGAGTGTTCCCTTTTCTCCACAACCACTCCAGCATTTATTGTTTGTAGATTTTTTGATGATGGCCATTCTGACTGGTGTGAGCTGGTAACTCATTGTAGTTTTGATTTGCATTTCTCTAATGATTAATGATGTTGAGCATCTTTCATGTGTTTGTTAGCAGTCTGTATATCTTCTTTGGAGAAACGTCTATTTAGGTCTTCTGCCCATTTTTGGATTGGGTTGTTTGTTTTTTTGTTATTGAGCTGCATGAGCTGCTTATAAATTTTGGAGATTAATCCTTTGTCAGTTGCTTCATTTGCAAATATTTTCTCCCATTCTGAGGGTTGTCTTTTGGTTTTCTTTATGGTTCCCTTTGCTTTGCAAAAGCTTTGAAGTTTCATTAGGTCCCATTTGTTTATTTTTGTTTTTACTTCCATTTCTCTAGGAGGTGGGTCAAAAAGGATCTTGTTGTGATTTATATCATAGAGTGTTCTGCCTATGTTTTCCTCTAAGAGTTTGATAGTTTCTAGCCTTACATTTAGGTCTTTAATCCATTTTGAGCTTATTTTTGTGTATGGTGTTAGGGAGTGATCTAATCTCATACTTTTACATGTACCTGTCCAGTTTTCCCAGCACCACTTATTGAAGAGGCTGTCCTTTCTCCACTGTACATTTCTGCCTCCTTTATCAAAGATAAGGTGACCATATGTGCATAGGTTTTTCTCTGGGCTTTCTATGATGTTCCATTGATCTATCTTTCTGTTTTTGTGCCAGTACCATACTGTCTTGATTACTGTAGCTTTGTAGTATAGTCTGAAGTCAGGGAGCCTGATTCCTCCAGCTCCGTGTTTTGTTCTCAAGATTGCTTTTGCTATTCAGGATCTTTTCTGTTTCCATACAAATTGTGAAATATTTTGTTCCAGTTCTGTGAAAAATGCCAGTGGTAGTTTTATAGGGATTGCATTGAATCTGTAAAATGCTTTGGGTAGTAGAGTGATTTTCACAATGTCGATTCTTCCAATCCAAGAACATGGTGTATCTCTCCATCCGTTTGTATCCTCTTTAATTACTTTCATCAGTGTCTTATAGTTTTCTGCATAGAGGTCTCTTGTCTCCTTAGGTAGGTTTATTCCTAGATATTTTATTCTTTTTGTTGCAGTGGTAAATGGGAGTGTTTTCTTGATTTCACTTTCAGATTTTTTATCATTAGTGTATAGGAACGCCAGAGATTTCTGTGCATTAATTTTGTATCCTGCTACTTTACCAAATTCATTGATTAGCTCTAGTAGTTTTCTGGTAGCATCTTTAGGATTCTCTGTGTATAGTAGCATGTCATCTGCAAAGAGTGACAGCTTTACTTCTTCTTTTCCGATTTGGATTCCTTTTATTTCCTTTCCTTCTCCGATTGCTGTGGCTAAAATTTCCAAAACTATGTTGAATAATAGTGGTGACAGTGGGCAACCTTGTCTTGTTCCTGATCTTAGTGGAAATGTTTTCAGTTTTTCACCATTGAGGACGATGTTGGCTGTGGGTTTGTCATATATGGCCTTTATTATGTTGAGGAAAGTTCCCTCTATGCCTACTTTCTGAAGGGTTTTTATCATAAATGGGTGTTGAATTTTGTCGAAAGCTTTCTCTGCAGCTATTGAGATGATCATATGGTTTTTCTCCTTCAATTTGTTAATATGGTTTATCACGTTGAGTGATTTGCATATATTGAAGTATCCTTGCATTCCTGGGATAAACCCACTTGATCATAGTGTATGATCCTTTTAATGTGCTTTTAGATTCTCTTTGCTAGTATTTTGTTGAGGGTTTTTGCATCTATGTTCATCAGTGATATTGGCCTGTAGTTTTCTTTCTTTGTGACATCCTTGTCTGGTTTTGGTATCAAGGTGATAGTGACCTCGTAGAATGAGTTTGGGAGTTTTCCTCCCTCTGCTATATTTTGAAAGAGTTTGAGAAGGATAGGTGTTATCTCTTCTCTAAATGTTTGATAGAATTCGCCTGTGAAGCCATCTGATCCTGGGCTTTTGTTTGTTGGAAGATTTTTAATCACAGTTTCAATTTCAGTGCTTGTGATTGGTCTGTTCATATTTTCTATTTCTTCCTGGCTCAGTCTCTAAAGGTTGTGCATTTCTAAGAATTTGTCCATTTCTTCCAGGTTGTCCATTTTATTGGCATAGAGTTGCTTGTAGTAATCTCTCATGATCTTTTGTATATCTGCATTGTCAGTTGTTACTTCTCCTTTTTCATTTCTAATTCTATTGATTTGAACCTTCTCCCTCTTTTCTTGATGAGTCTGGTTAATGGTTTATCAATTTTGTTTATCTTCTCAAAGAACCAGCTTTTAGTTTTATTGATCTTTGCTATCGTTTCCTTAATTTCTTTTTCATTTATTTCTGATCGGATTTTTCTGATTTCTTTCCTTCTGCTAACTTTGGGTTTTTTTTTGTTCTTCTTTCTCTAATTGCTTTAGGTGCAAGGTTAGGTTGTTTATTCGAGATGTTTCCTCTTTCTTAAGGTAGGATTGTATTGCTATAAACTTCCCTCTTAGAACTGCTTTTGCTGCATCCCATAGGTTTTGGGTCGTCGTGTCTCCATTGTCATTTGTTTCTAGGTATTTTTTTATTTCCGCTTTGATTTCTTCAGTGATCACTTCGTTATTAAGTAGTGTATTGTTTAGCCTCCATGTGTTTGTATTTTTTACAGATCTTTTCCTGTAATTGATATCTAATCTCATGGCACTGTGGTCGGAAAAGATACTTGATACAATTTCAATTTTCTTAAATTTACCAAGGCTTGATTTGTGACCCAAGATAGGATCTATCCTGGAGAATGTTCCATGAGCACTTGAGAAAAATGTGTATTCTGTTGTTTTTGGGTGGAATGTCCTATAAATATCAATTAAGTCCATCTTGTTTAATGTATCATTTAAAGCTTGTGTTTCCTTATTTATTCTCATTTTGGATGATCTGTCCATTGGTGAAAGTGGTGTTAAAGTCCCCTACTATGAATGTGTTACTGTCGATTTCCCCTTTTATGGCTGTTAGTGTTTGCCTTATGTATTGAGGTGCTCCTATGTTCGGTGCATAAATATTTACAATTGTTGTATCTTCTTCTTGGTTCGATCCCTTGATCATTATGTAGTGTCCTTCTTTGTCTCTTCTAATAGTCTTTATTTTAAAGTCTATTTTGTCTGATATGAGAATTGCTACTCCAGCTTTCTTTCGGTTTCCATTTGCATGGAATATCTTTTTCCATCCCCTTACTTTCAGTCTGTATGTGTCTCTAGGCCTGAAGTGGGTCTCTTGTAGACAGTATATATATGGGTCTTGTTTTTGTATCCATTCAGCCAATCTGTGTCTTTTGGTGGGAGCATTTAGTCCATTTACATTTAAGGTAATTATCGATATGTATGTTCCTATTCCCATTTTCTAAATTGTTTTGGGTTCATTATTGTAGGTCTTTTCCTTCTCTTGTGTTTCCTGTCTAGAGAAGTTCCTTTAGCATTTGTTGTAAAGTTGGTTTGGTGGTGCTGAACTCTCTCAGCTTTTGCTTGTCTGTAAAGGTTTTAATTTCTCTGTCAAACGTGAATGAGAACCTATGCTGGATAGAGTAATCTTGGTTGCAGGTTTTTTTCCTTCATCACTTTAAATATGTCCTGCCAGTCTCATCTGGCTTGCAGAGTTTCTGCTGAAAGATCAGCTGTTAACCTTATGGGGATTCCCTTGTGTGTTATTTGTTGTTTTTCCCTTGCTGCTTTTCATATGTTTTCTTTGTATTTAATTTTTGATAGTTTGATTAATATGTGTCTTGGCATATTTCTCCTTGGATTTATCCTGTATGGGACTCTCTGTGCTTCCTGGACTTGATTAACTATTTCCTTTCCCATATTAGGGAAGTTTTCAACTGTAATCTCTTCAAATATTTTCTCAGTCCCTTTCTTTTTCTCTTCTTTTTCTGGAACCCCTATAATTTGAATGTTGGTGCATTTAATGTGGTCCCAGAGGTCTCTGAGACTGTCCTCAGTTCTTTTCATTCTTTTTTCTTTATTCTGCTCTGCAGTAGTTATTTCCCCTATTTTATCTTCCAGGTCACTTATCTGTTCTTCTGCCTCAGTTATTCTGCTATTGATCCCATCTAGAGTATTTTTAATTTCATTTATTGTGTTGTTCATCGTTGCTTGTTTCATCTTTAGTTCTTCTCGGTCCTTGTTAAATGTTTCTTGCATTTTTTCTATTCTATTTCCAAGATTTTGGATCATCTTTACTATCATTATTCTGAATTCTTTTTCAGGTAGACTGCCTATTTCCTCTTCATTTGTTAGGTCTGGTGGGTTTTTATCTTGCTCCTTCATCTGCTGTGTGTTTTTCTGTCTTCTCATTTTGCTTATCTTACTGTGTTTGGGGTCTCCTTTTTGCAGGTTGCAGGTTCGTATTTCCCATTGTTTTTGGTGTCTGTCCCCAGTGGCTAAAGTTGGTTCAGTGGGTTGTGTAGGCTTCCTGGTGGAGGGGACTAGTGCCTATGTTCTGGTGGATGAGGCTGGATCTTGTCTTTCTGGTGGGCAGGTCCAAGTCTGGTGGTGTGTTTTGGGGTGTCTGTGGACTTATTATGATTTTAGGCAGCCTCTCTGCTAATGAGTAGGGTTGTGTTCCTGTCTTGCTGGTTGTTTGGCATAGGGTGTCCAGCACTGTAGCTTGCTGGTCGTTGAGTGAAGCTGGGTGCTGGTGTTGAGATGGAGCTCTCTGGGAGATTTTTGCCATTTGATATAATGTGGAGCTGGGAGGTCTCTTGTGGACCAGTGTCCTGAAGTTGGCTCTCCCACCTCAGAGGCACAGCCCTGACTCCTGGCTGCAGCACCAAGAGCCTCTCATCCACACGGCTCCTCAATTTGGGATGATTCGTTTTCTAGTCATGTATTCCACAGATGCAGGATACATCAAGTTGATTGTGGAGCTTTAATCTGCTGCTTCTGAGGTTGCTGAGATTTCCCTTTCTCTTCTTTGTTCTCACAGCTCCCGGGGCTCAGCTTTGGATTTGGCCCTGCCTCATTGTAGGTCGCCAGAGGGCATTTGTTCTTCACTCAGACAGGACAGGGTTAAAGGAGCCAGTGATTCAGGGACTCTGGCTCACTCAGGCCAGGGGGAGGGAGGGGTACGGAGTGTGGGGCGAGCCTGCAGTGGCAGAGGCCAGCGTGACGTTGCACCAGCCTGAGGCGTGCCGTGAGTTCTCCCGGGGAAGTTGTCCCTGGATCCCGGGATCCTGGCAGTGGTGGGCTGCACAGGCTCCCTGGAAGAGGGGTGTGGATAGTGACCTGTGCTCGCACACAGGCTTCTTGGTGGTGGCAGCAGCAGCCTTATCATCTCATGCCCGTCTCTGGGATCTGCGGTTTTAGCCGCGGCTCGCGCCCGTCTCTGGAGCTCCTTTAAGCAGCGCTCTTAATCCCCTCTCCTCACGTACCAGGAAACAAAGAGGGAAGAAAAAGTCTCTTGCCTCTTCGGCAGGTCCAGTCTTTTCCCCAGACTCCCTCCCGGCTAGCCGTGGTGCACTAACTTCCTGCAGACTGTGTTCACGCCGCCAACCCCAGTCCTCTCCCTGGGATCTAAGCTCCGATGCCCGAGCCTCAGCTCCCAGTCCCGCCCACCCCGGCGGGTGAGCAGACAAGCCTCACGGGCTGGTGAGTGCCGGTCAGCCCTGATCCTCTCTGAGGGAATCTCTCCGCTTTGCCTTCCGCACCCCTGTTGCTGTGCTCTCCTCCGCGGCTCTGAAGCTTTCCCCCTCCGCCACCCGCAGTCTCTGCCCGCGAAGGGGCTTGCTAGTGTGTGGAAACCTTTCCTCCTTCACAGCTCCCTCCCACTGGTGCAAGTCCCATCCCTATCCTTTTGTCTCTGTTTATTCTTTTTTCTTTTCCCCTACCCAGGTACGTGGGGGAGTTTCTTGCCTTTGGGGAGGTCTGAGGTCTTCTGCCAGCGTTCAGTAGGTGTTCTGTAGGAGTTGTTCCACATGTAGATGTATTTCTGGTGTATCTGTGGGGAGGAAGGTGATCTCCAAGTCTTACTCTTCCGCCATCTTCCCCTCGTCCCCAAAAGATCTTTTTGTTAAAACTTTTATTTTAATTTCTCTGTTCAGGCTGTGTGGTTACTGGCCCTCCCTCTCCAAACCTGCATTCAAGTGACAGGTGACTTCCTAGATGAATGATGTGTTGCTTGTCTTTGACTGTGTACTCTTCACTAAGTCACCTCTGTCTGATTCCCATCTCTAAAATACGGGTTTGGCAGATGGAGAGATATACCATGTTCTTGGATTGGAAGAATAAGCATTGTGAAAATGACTATACTACACAAAACAATCCACAGATTCAATGCAATCCCTATCAAACTACCAATGGCACTTTTCACAGAACTAGAACAAACAATTTCACGATTTGTATGGAAACACAAAAGACCCTGAATAGCCAAAGCAATCTTGAGAAAGAAAACCAGAGCTGCAGGAATCAGGCTCCCTGACTTCAGACTATACTACAAAGCTACAGTAATCAAGACAATATGGTACTGGCACAAAAACAGAAATATAGATCAATGGAACAGGCTACAAAGCCCAGAGATAAACCCACACACATATGGTCACCTTATTTTTGATAAAGGAGGCAAGAATATACAATGGAGAAAAGACAGCCTCTTTTATAAGTGGTGCTTGGAAAACTGGACAGCTACATGTAAAAGAATGAAATTAGAACACTCTATAACACTATACACAAAAATAAACTCAAAATGGATTAAAGACCTAAATGTAAGGCCAGACACTGTAAAACTCTTAGAGGAAAACATAGGCAGAACATTCTATGACATAAATCACAGCAAGGTCATTTTTGACCCACCTCCTAGAGTAATGGAAATAAAAACAAAAATAAACAAATGAGACCTAATGAAACTTAAAAACTTTTGCACAGTAAAGGAAACCATAAACAAGATGAAAAGATAACCCTCAGAATGGGAGAAAGTATTTGCAAATGAAGCAACTGACAAAGGATTAATCTCCAAAATTTACATGCAGCTCAATATCAAAGAAAAACAAACAACCCAATCCAAAAATGGGCAGAAGACCTAAACAAACATTTCTCCAAAGAAAATATACAGATAGCCAACAAACACATGAAAGAATGCTCAACATCACTAATCATTAGAGAAATGCAAATCAAAACTACAATGAGGTATCACATGTCAGCAGTCAGAACGGCCATCATCCAAAAATCTACGAAGAATAAGTGCTGGAGAGTGTGTGGAGAAAAGGGAACCCTCTTGCACTGTTGGTGGGAATGTAAATTGATAAAAACACTATGGAGAACAGTATGGAGATTCCTTAAAAAACTACAAATAGAACTACCATATGACCCAGCAATCCCACTACTGGGCCTATACCCTGAGAAAACCATAATTCAAAAAGAGTCATGTACCAAAATGTTCATTGCAGCTCTAGTTACAATAGCCAGGACATGGAAGCAACCTAAGTATCTATCGACAGATGAATGGATAAAGAAGATGTGGCACGTATATACAATAGAATATTACTCAGCCATAAAAAGAAACAAAATTGAGTTATTTGTAGTGAGGTGGATGGAACTATAATCTGTCATACAGAGTGAAGTAAGTCAGAAAGAAAAACAAATACCGTATGCTAACACATACGTATGGAATCTAAGAAAAATAAATAGTTATGAAGAGCCTAGGGGCAGGACAGGAATAAAGACACAGATGTAGAGAATGGACTTGAGGACACGGGGAGGGGGAAGGTAAGCTGGGACAAAGTAAGAGAGTGGCATGGACATATAAACACTACCAAATGTAAAATAGATAGCTAGTGGGAAGCAGCCCCATAGCACAGGGAGATCAGCTGGGTGTTTGTGACCACGTAGATGGGTGGGATAGGGAGGGTGGGAGGAGACGCAAGAGGGAGGAGATATGGGGATATATGTATATGTATAGCTGATTCACTTTGTTATAAAGCAGAAACTAACACACCATTGTAAAGCAATTATACTCCAATAAAGATTAAAAAAAAAAATACGGGTTTGGGAACATTTGATACTGAAGCTCCTTCAAGCTGAACAATGCTATGGTTCTAGACCTGAAATATTTAAAATGTGACCTCCCAGGAATGTTTGTATTTTAAAGGAGTTACTTAACTAGGAACAAAAACCCTTAGTGGTCGGACTTCACTGGGGGATGAAATAGCATAGTTCCAAAGGCAAATATTAGCAGAACTTTCTATAGAATGACAAGGTAAAGACTCTTTATTCAGCTTCCTTTGAGTATTGTCATTCAACTTGGTATGAATATACCCACCATTTATAAAAACTTAATCAGGGAAAAGACATGGAGAAAATTTAAATGCATATTGCTAAGTGAAGGAAGCCAATTTGAAAAGGCTATGTACTGTATGGTTCCAATAATATGACATTCTAGAAGAGGTAAAATTATGGAGATAATAAAAAAAAATCAGTGGTTGCCAGGGGATAGGGAGTTGGGGTTGGGGGAAGGGAAGAGATAGAACACAGATTTTTGGGGACAGTGAAACTATTCTGTGTGATTCTGTAATGGCTGATACCTGACATTATACATTTGTCAAAACCCATAGAATGTACAACACAGAGTGAACCCTAGTGTAAACTGTGGATTTTAGTTAATAATAACGTGTCAGTATCAGCTCATCAGTTGTAACAAATGTACCATACTAATGCAAGATGCCAACAGTAGGGGAAATTTTGTGTGGAAGGGAGGGGTATATGGGAATTCTGTGTACTTTCTGCTCAGCTTTTCTATAAACCTAAACCTGCTTTAAAATAAAGACTATTAATTAAAAAAAAAAACTTAACCACACATCTCCTTAATCATAGCTAACATTTATGTAGCACTTACCAGGTGCCATTCTCAGCACTTTGCATATATTGACGCTTTCAAAATTTTCACATCAAATTTATGAGCGAAGTACTATTATTATTCTCATTTTACAGATGAGGAAATTGAGGCACAGTGAGGTTAGGGGAAGTTGCCCAGGATTGCACAGCTAGTAAATGGCAGAGTCCTCTTTGACCCCAGGCAGTCTGGCTGTAGTGTTTGTACCATGTTGTACTACCTGCTTCTGCTTCTACCCTATACCCTACCGTGTGTCAGATGTGTGCTTTATCTGCTCAGGTGGCCCTCTCTCAGGGTGCCTTTCAGACCTGCCACAGGCTGGGGTAGGTGACTCTGTTCCACGTTCTCATACGCCCTGGCCTTGACTCTGCAGACACACCACATTTAGTGTACATTTGTTGAATGTATCTTAAGGGATTGCCAAGGAAGTGTTTGGCACGTGTTTTGTTGAATCCCAGAGAAACTATGGACTTGTGCTAAACTGCCAACTTGTATCTGTCCACAAAAAGGCAGCCAGCTGAGTGAGCTTGCTCTCCTGGTCACCACTGCTTCCTTCTCTGATGTCCTGGAGCCTCCTCCTTGATCACCTGTCTTCATCCTGGCTTGGTCTCGGTGTCAAGGCCACCATTGACATTTCCTGTGTCTACTTTTTTCTCATTGTTGAAAATAAAAATGTTGGTCACATGCCTATCCTTCAACTCTGCTTTTGTTCTTCATGTTTCCTTAAAGTTTTATCTGCAGAAACTCTCATTTCTGGGACAGACTTTAATCCAAGCCAGGAGATGAGAACTCATTTAGGGAAACAAAGAGTTCACTTCCAGTGCCCGACTCTCCTGAAGATCATTTCCTTGCCAGTGAAGACAAAGAAAAGGAGCGAGGAGACAGCTCGCCATGTCAGAAACACTGCACCATGGGTCCCACTCGGTGGACCACCTGCGCCTCCCCACTCTGACCATTTCTTCTAATTGTGGGAATCTGACCCTGGAGACATGAGTGGAGGTGGTCTGGATTCCCCTCCCTGACAAGTGGCCCCTGGGAAGCTGGAGCTCTCCTGGGACTCTGGGGGCTGGGCTGTCACTGAAGATAGGCGTCAGAGCCAAGGTTACAGGCTAGAAACCACCCTAATGACGGCAGCAGAAATAGCCTGTGTGTTCATTACCTTCTGTGCCCCATTGATGTGTGTTTAATAAATGAAAGAATATTGATTTCTCTGTGTTTGGAGGTTGGAACTTCCCATCCCCAAGCTAAGCAGGTTGCAAAGCTTGGAGCTGAAGCAGGTCTGGAGACGTCATGCAGCTGGAAAGCTGGAGTGAGTGGGACAGGCAGCCCTCCCCTGCAACTGCTTGCTCTGCATCAGCCACGCCTCACCCCTTCCACTCCCTACTCCCTCCAGCCCGGGGACAGTGGCCTTCCTTTGTTCCCCTTATTTCCTGCTCCCCCTTCCCTGGGCTAACTCTTAGCCTTCTGTCCAGGCCCAGCTGAAATGTCAGCTTCTCCAAAGATCCTCTTAAATTCCCCTTCCTTTCTCCTCTTACAGAGGGCCTGCTCTATGTTCCCAGAGGACCCTGCACTTCCCCTGGCATTACACTTGTGCCACTTAATTGTAATGAATAAAGTCATGGTTTGACTTTCCAGTTAGTCAATAAACTGTGTAAGGGGAGAGAATGGCTCTGTCTTGTTGGCCATTTTATCCCTCCCTATGGTACCTGGAAGAAGGGAAGCACACATTAAGTATTTGTCAGATAAAGGAATGAACTCTAAACTACAAGGGCAAAGACATGGGCCTTAGAGCCAAGGTCATGGGCCAAAAACCACCCTAAGGAGGGCAGCAGAAATAGCCTGTGTGTTAATTACATTCTGTGCCCCATTAATGTGTGTTTAATAAATGAAAGAATATTGATTTCACTATTGGTGGAGGTTAGAACCCCTCGCCTTCCAACTAAGTAAGTCTTGAATGGAGCAAACACCTTTTCCACCAAGAATCAGAATAGCCCGTGGTAATATATTCTGGGAGAGTTTTGGACCACAGATTAAAAAAAAAGAGAGATTTCCCTCCCTTCCAAACCACTTCCTTGAGGATGCACTGAATCACAGTGAATGGCCAATTGAGCTTCCAGTAGGCCCATTAGAAAGTGGGTTGTCATTAGAAAGTGGGTTGTCTCATATTACGTAGGATTAACATTAGGCATCTCTGTCTCAACCCAGTGAAAGGCCTCAAGTGTCCTTGGAATTTCAGTGACCTTTCCCCATCAATGTTGACATTGTTCTCCCACCCGATGGCTTAATTCACAGGAAATACAACCTACTCCTCAACATCGCTGCCCACCACATCTGGGATGGGGGCTGAGGGCCTGGGAGCGCTGAGCTCCAGGCACTGAGATGTTATATTTCCTTGCACCAAACCTCCCGGGCTGCAGGGCCTCCTGAGATTTGTTTCCTGTATCTTTCTGCAATCTTTTTGATGGTCTTAGCTGAGAATTAGGAGGCAGTGGCACAGGCTCTAGGAGCCTAGCAGGTCTGAAACCTGTCATCAGCGGAGCTCCTCTGATGCAATAGCAATAGGGTGCAGCTGCTGATCAGAAACACCTAGAACTCAGGCAATGGTGTGGGATCCAAAGCCCAGGCAGACCATGTTCATTTAGGGGAAGGCACAAGGGAATAATGGCTGTTGACATGTTTGTTTTTGAATCCTTTCTACGGCCTAAAGACTTTGCTGTTTTGCTATGTCCATTGTCCTGATGAGGGGCTGTGGCTCAGAGCACATAGCAATTGGATGGAGTATCTATTGAACACCTACTTGTGTTACATGGTATACTAGGGTTTTAAACTCTTTCCCTCCTCTATTTCTCATTGCAGCCTTGCGATGTAGAAACTGAAGCCAAGGCAGAGTTGGCTAATTCTTTTCTGGTGCAATTCAGCCTCGTTAGGCAAACTTCTCCAGCAGCTTGGCAGCCAAAGCAGAGAAGATGAGTGATTGAGTGGCGCAGAATGAAGCATCCATAGGATGGTGAGAGGAGAGTTTGGGCAGGAAAGGAGGTGAGACTGGTGGGAAAGCAAGGATGGGTCTTATTCAAGGTGAATCCCTCATGCTGGGAGCATGATTGACACTCAGAACATGTCTTCTGAACAGATGTGTGAATGCTAACAGGGGACTGATGGGCAGGTGAACCAAGTTCCTGGAGGGTCCAGGGAGGCCTCAGAGCAGTAGGTATACAAGTGAGCTGCTAGGAGTTGGGAATACTAGTGGGGGAATACTAGGCGGGGGGTGGGGGGGAATACTAATGACCTTTAAGATTCTCAGAAGAGGAGCCATTTGGAGGGATGAAGGGATGGCAAGGGCCACCGTGGGACCATTACTGGGCAGCTGCAAAAGCATGTGGCAATGGCCACTGGCACTGAGGAACAAGAGGCCAATGAGAAACAGCCTGGAGTAACTCCTTCCATGCATCCCCTGGGTTTTTCACACTATTCTGTGTGAGGATTGGATGGATGCACGTCTCTAACAACTTTGAAGAGTCAAGTGTCAGGCTTCTCCAAAGCTCTACTTCCAAGGGGGAGAAAAGACTATAAACAAAGACTGTAAACATCTCTATATCAAGGTCCACTTTGCCCTTGTGACGTGAATGTCAACTGTAGTGTGTAACCAGGAAGCTCAGATGTGGGCTGTGGTGCCTCCCAGTGTGTCTATGGATTTGGTGGGTGGAAGGCAACGACAGTGCTGATCTATGAATACATTTTCTTTTTCATTCAGGCACTGCCTTTACTCAGTCAGCCCTGGCTTCCTGCAGCAGAGGTCTGGGCTGTAATAGAGCTGGTCTTATTTTTTATTAAGTTCATGAACTTTGAAGGAAGGAACTTGGAAAAAAAGGTCTCATTACCTCGGGAATGAAGACTCATGCTTCTTTTAAAGCCAGACATTGGTGTGGCCTTGCTTGTTATAGACACAAATAATCTGGGTGTAAAATTGCAATGGAGTGGCAAGGAGAAAACAGGATGGCTTCTTGGGGTGAAGCAGGTGGGGTGGGGGAGGAAAGGTCAGTGAAAAGTCAACCTAAAATGGAGAGGTCCTGAGGAAAGGCATGCAGACTTCAACTGTGGCTAGACATTTGTATAGATTGACTTTGTGAAGATAGAATCTGCCCTAGACCCTTGCAGAATCTGGGATAATGGGAAGAACATGGTCTCTGGATTCAGATGAATTTGGCTTTAAATTTCAATTTGGCTACTTACTATAAGCTTCATGACCTACAATTTCCCAAACCTCTTGAGTTTCAGTTTCCAAATCTGTACAATGTAAAAGAATATCTACCTGGCAGGAGTGTTGAGGGGATTGGATGAGACAGTGCAGGAAAAGTGTCAGACACTGAGTTTATAAAGAGCAATGTGGTACAAGGCTTCCAAATTCACATTACTATTATTGTTAGTATTTTTTGCTGCAAAAAGCCTTATTGTTTCCATTTGGTCCAAGGCTTGGGAGAGGGCTCCAGGACAGTTAAAAAGCTGTTTAGTGACTGCAGAGAGAGGCTTCAGGCAGAAGCACTGACACCAGAGGGGCTTCTCAAAGGCCGCTGGGCTCCAGAGGCTCCTAGTCATGCTTGAGGGTGGGCCTTTCGAGGAAATACTTGCCCAGCCCCACCTGGGGACCAGCCAGCCTGCAGAGGTTGGTCAGGTGGTTACCATCTTCTTGATGAGTTTCACCTGCTCATCCAGGAAGCGGCTCTCCAGGAAGTCTGAGAGCTGGGGGTCTGTGTGGGCAGAACCCAGGGCATGCAGAGTGAAAAGCGCCTGGTTCAGGTTCTTCTCCATGAACAGGGTGGCTTCCACAGCATCCTGGGCTTTACCCCACTCATCTTGAGATGGCTTCTGCAGGTCATGGAAGAGGGCATGGCCGCAGCGCTCGTTTTGCATCTTCAAGAGATGTTCGGTGCCCTTGTGCTTCTCCTCAGCCAATTCATGGAAAAAGTCACCCACGCCCTCCAGAGCCACATCATCGTGGTGGAAATAGAAGCCCAGAGAGAGAGGTAGGTGTAGGAGGCCTGCAGATGCAGGTTCACCAGGCAGTGGATGGCGGTCTCCACCTGGGTAGAATAATACTGAAAAATCCGGGAGCTCATGGTTGATCAGCAATAAGGAGCTAAGCTCAAAAAATGGTGTTGGCTGGTCCCAGAGGCCGAGGATAGCTGACTGGTTGGTTCTGAAAGTTGTGGCTGGAAAAATGGTTGGCAGGTGGTCAGAGGCTAGAGGAAGGGGTGTCCCTGGGTCAGTTCTGCCCAAACACTGTTGAAGCAAGAGACATCGAGCACACTGCTCATGGTCACCTTCTTTAATGAAATATATCTTCGAGTTATCCAGTGCAGTGGTTCACACGATTTAATTGTTAACTGACCAGGAGGCTGACTGCTGCACTGGAGTTTTCCTCCTCTGCAAAGTGTCATCAGAGGAGTGCTAGACATCAGGGCCCAGGCTAGCCTAGTGTTCATCAAACTTCTCTGTTGATGGGAATTTCCTGGGGATACTTGTTAGACATTACAAGTTTCTGACTTCATCCCAGACCCATTGAATGAGGAGTTCCAGGGACCCAGGAGGCTGTGTATTTAACAAGAACCCCAGACAAGTCTTGTCATCAGAGAATTTGGGGAAACACTAGCAATCCTAGCTGTACCATTGACTGATTAGTGATAACAAGCTAGTTTTAAAATACATTTTAAAAATGTAAAGTAAAAATTTACTATAAAGATGATCTCTAAGATCCAGAGTTATTTATAAAACACCCTTTGACTTATATTTGGGGGAAGAGTGTATCATTATGCTTTTAGGAGAAAGATGCTCTTTCATTCCTCCCTGCCTTTGCTGTTACTGTTCTCTCTGTCTGAAATTCTCTATCTACCTTGTCTACCTGGCAAATCCTGCTTCTTCTTCAAGGGTCAGTTCAACAATCACATCGTTTGAAATGCTCCCATGATTCTCTCAGGTAAATCAGCTGCTTCTTCCTCTCTGTGACCTTTGTGCCTTTGTGTTATGTCTTTTGTAAGATGAATCACATCATATTATATGGTTTTTTTTTTATGTTTCTCTCCACATTAGTTTTTGCATATAAAGGTCAAGAGCGTGGGTTCTGGAATCAAAGTGCCTAGATTTGAATCTCTCTCTCTGAAGAGATCAGAGCAGACAAAACAGAAGAGATCACCTTGAATTGGGTGTTGGAGGATGAGCAAGAATTGTCCAGATGGAGAAAGGAGATTTCCAGTGAACAGCAGGTGCAAAAGTGTGGAGGTCACAGAAAAACACACTTTTCCCATCTTGAACCATTTTTAATGAGAAACTCATTTTTTGCAATAATATCTTTTAAGATCTTGAAAATTTTCCATTAAGTCACTTTTGGTTCTTTTCATTAGACTTTATTTACAAAGGACATAAAAGGGCCTATCGTAAAATAATGTTTTAAATGGTTAAACCAAAGGGAGTCTGGGTTAGTCCTCAGATTCCCCTGTATGATTTTGCAAAGCATATGACCCTGCGTGTGAACGGCTTTGGTTGCAAACATGCCTGGTTCAAAGCATGCCTCTTCCATGTATCACTGGGTGGCTTTGATCAAGTTACTTAGCTTCTCTGAGCTTCTCATGTGTAAAATAGAAAATGAACACCCTTTCCCTCTACTCTCTCAGAGTTGAACGGGGCACTTAAAAAATAGATAACAGTTAGAAAGATTTTAAAATAATCTCGATAGACCAGGGCACTAGGCTAATACTGTTTACAAGAAATTTTGAAAAGATAAATGTCAAGTCCAGAATTTAAGATTACATATAAAATGGAACTACTGGCTTGAGGAAAATTAGTAAGGTAGCAGCTCATGTCAGAAACACCAGAAAAAATTGTTAGAAATCAAGTTCAATCGACTCCAGTGGGGTACTGGAACACTAAATATGTGCTTTTTACTTTGGCATCATAACTAGGTTGGCAAACATTTTTTAGCTGCGTAATGCCAAGTGTTGTCAGGGAAGAAGACATTGGGATCCCTCACGCACTGCTGGTGGGAGTGTAGACTTATGTAGTCACTCTGTAGAACGATCTGGCACTACTTGAGCACATCAAGCTTGTATATGCCTGTGATCTGTCAGTCCCACTCTGTTTGTGGCAAACTCTATAGGTAGATTGGTTCAGCCAACTTCCTTCTACCTCACTTAGAACGTGATTTCCTGTACCCTAGGCGATGGAAAGGTAAAATCTATATTTTCCAGATGCCCTTATTGTTCAGGTTCCATTAATGACCTAGCTTCCTCCAAGCAATGTATGTATGTGATATTTGGAAGGTGGAAGTGATTATCATGAGGCAGAGGTCTTGTTTCTGATGTGTCTGTTATTTTTGTTGGTACGTGTGGTCACAAAGACTTTTAGGTAGCTGAAATTTATTTTTCAGAAGATGTAGTAGAGGGCCCGATATCTGGTCCTAACATGGTGAGTATCAAGAAGCTGGGAAATGGGCCTCCCTGCTTTCAAAGAGGTGGTGTTGGTTTCTAGGTCCTCTGGCCCATTGCTCCCTGGTGGGTCAGTTCTGCTGAGCTACACCCTGGTGGGTGTAGTTCCAGGTGTCATTCCTGGAAGCCTGGCCTAAATCCTGCTTTCTTCCAACCATTTAAAAATAAGAATTCTCAAAAAAAAAAAGAAAAAGAATTCTCTCCATTATATATATATATGTGTGTGTGTGTGTGTGTGTGTGTGTGTGTGTGTGTTTTGTTTTGTTTTTTGCTATTATATATATATATATATGTGTGTGTGTGTGTGTGTGTGTGTGTGTGTGTGTGTGTGTTTTGTTTTGCTTTTTGCTAAGCTAGCTCAAGGAGATTCTGGCAACTAAAACTGATCCAAGAGAATTTCTCATAAATGGGACGTGAATGAGGATGCTCATCACAATATTATATGTAGCAGCTGGGAGAAGGAGGTCACCTCTTTACTGTCATTGAGGGGATGGATTTAGAAAATGAGCTGGATGTACACTCAGGAATACTATGCAGCAATTATAGTCAAGGAAATACTATGCAGAAATTATAGTCAAGGAAATGATTGTCCACATGGTGATGTGGACAGATCTTAATAATAGCCTTTAGTTAAAAAAAAATAGAAAATGTAGTTTATAGCATAATACCATTTATGCAAATTGAAATATACATGCATAAAAAACAACTACATGATTGACACTGACATAAACCCTCATCTAATCTTTCTCACATTAGACTGAGTACCTAATCAGGAGGGAGAACTAAAAGTCAGGAATGCAGACAATGAGGAATAAAGAAACAAGGGGGCCTTGTACACAGTGACCCATGAACTTAGGAGAATGATCTTTGCACCTGAGATGGGGAAAAGAAAAGAAGAACCAATGTCATATATCACAGGAGAAAATCTTCCACCTCTATACTGCAGCATAAATGTTTCTGTGCTATACACTAAGAGGGGCATTGACAAAAAACTAATGGCTATAAGGAGGGAGAGAGGATGATGAGGGGACTACACATGGGTCACAAGAGCAATGATTGAAGATCATGGGGTTATTCAGCCTGGAGGAGAACAGAGAGGGAGATAGGGTGACCAACCATCTTGGTTTACCTGGAATTTTCCCAATTTTAGCACTGAAAGTCCTATGTCCCAGGAAACCCCTTAGTCCTGGGCAAACCAGGATGGTTGGTCACCCTAGGGAGACATTGCTGGTGTCTGCAACTATCTGAAGCACTTTCCTAGAGAGAGGAAGTAAAGATATGTGACTCTGTACCTTCAGAGGGCAGACTTCAGACCACTGGAAAGAACAAAGCTAGAGGAAGGAAATTTCTGGTTCAATTCGTTGAGGACTTTCTAACAACCAGCTGTGAACCAGTGAGCAGTCACTACTCTTGACCACTACCATTTAGTGAGTTCCTGCTGTTACCATGTCCAAACTCATTCTTCTCACTGCACGACAGGCCAATAAATCGGGAGACCGAGGTGTTAGGGCAAGGAATAACGACTTTATTCGGAAAGCCAGGAGTCTGAGAAGATGGTGAACTAATGTCCTAGAGAACCATCTTACCCAAGTCAGAATTCAGGCTTCTTTTATACTAAAAGGAGAGGGAGTGTGGTTGACTGTTGCAAACTTCTTGGTGTTGGAATCCTTTGTTCTTACAGTTGTCCACATAGATCAGGTCATGATGTTCCTGTAAACCTCCAAGAAGACCAATGTTATTCTCTGTTCTGCAACTTTTTATCTCTATGTGAATGGAAATTGTTAAACCCTTAAAGGCCAGAGCCTTGAGAATGGGCTATCCTGTATATTTCAGGCTATAGGCAACATTCTTAACTCCAAGCAAAAGCAAAAGAATACAAAGGTAAAAGAAACAGATCCAATATGGGGTCAGATCTCTTCTTCCCTATTACACTGCAAGGTACATAATAATCTCATTCAGTCTTCACAGTACTGTGTTGAATTTATGAAGAAACAAAATAACATTCCCAAGGTCAGACAATTAGGGGTTTGAACACAGGACTGTTTGACTCCAAGAAGCCCAGTCTCTTAACTAACACCTTTTAAGCTAATCTTAAGTGTTCTTTCTACTCGGAGATGGTAAAAGTAAGTGCTACATTGCATGTTACAGACTAACAATGCTTAGAAGTTCAGAGGTGAGGAATTTCTATGAAAGCCGGTCTAGTCAGGGATTAATTGTGACTTGATTTTGGAAACACTTGATTGTCCTAAGAAGTCTAGCAGCAGACACCATACTGAGAGTCTGCCTCTGGCTGGAACTCTCAATGGCACTTGATAAGGAAAGAGCTCTGAAGAGGTTTACAATGTGCTAACTACAGTAGCTCAGCACAGACCCGCCTATTGTGGAGCATAAAAAAGCAGGTGCAGTTTCTGTTTCTAGATGCAGGATGGATAACCAGGATCATTACAAATGGGCTTAATAGTAATAATAGCTACCATTTTATTTTGGTACATATACTGTGTGCTAAGCATGGTGCAAAGTGCTTTAGACATAACCAGAGCCTAACATCGGAATATGGTAGTCAGTCAATAAATATTTGATAAGCAGATAATCTCGTTTAATTTTCTCCTGCACAACTATACCTGGAGACTCTACACAAGCCTTCTTGGCCAGTCCTATTATTATGCCCATTAGATAGATGAGGACACTGAGACTCAAGAAATCGTATTGCTATGGTCATACTCTTTTATCTACTACTGCAGTAAAGATAGTAAGTTGGAGATATGTGGATTTACCTGCCTTTAACTGATCTAGCAAACCAGATCACATGCATTATTTTGTTGTATAATAGGTAAAGCCCAGTTTTTGCATATTTTAACATTACTAATCATTACATTTCTCCTTTTAGGTTTCAACCCATTGTTCTTGCCAGTGGAGGTATTTTAAAGTTTTGCTCTCATTTTTTCCCTTGATTTTATTTATTCATTGTTGGATAGATAATACTTTAAACTTGATTGTGTCATCTACAATCGTTTCCCAGATCTTGTCTGATTACAAGTATTACCTGGGGCTCTTATTAACAACTGTGATTTCGAGGTCAGCCTCCTGAGATTCTGCTTCATTATCTGTGATAGCATCTGTTACATTATAGTATAATTAGCTATTTACTATGCAATGAGCTTCTCAAGGGAAAGCACAAAGCAAGGGCTCAACAGTTGCTTATTGAATGGATGAATGTATTTAATGGGCTTATCTTATGAATCTTTATCAAGTAATTTATACAGTTGTTAAATGGCAAAGGTAAAGAAGTGATGACAGTATTCTCCCTCCAGACTAATCTTCATACATTCATTAATACATAAATGTTACCAACCACAAATTTGTCTCAATGACATTGTCTTCCTGCTAATGTTTTTCTCTTTTCACATGGACATTATACAAGATTTGTCAAATGCTCGAATGGGAGAGAGAGTTTGGGAGGATTTATGATTTGAAAAACTATGTAAATCCCAATCATCACTTCTTTGCTTTTAAAACGCTCCTACATTTTACTAGTAATCAGTTACAAGTTAATCTGCTCATGGTCTTAAATTCACCTTTAGCTGCTTTTTGAAAAACTAACACTAGTATCCATTTCCTATCTGTGGCATTTCTCTAATTCTCCAATATTTTAGAAATTCCTCAAAATGTTTCTACTATTTCAATTCAGGGGCATACTTGAACTGGATTGGTTGAGTAACTTAGATGTGTTGGTTAGGCATTCATTCATTCATTCATTCATTCAGTTTTACTGCCTTTGTTGAGTATCTACGGTCTGCCAGGTTTGTGCAAGATACCTGGGATATGGCATTGAGTGAGATATGGTTCTCACAGTCGAGGCAGGGCTAACAAAATTTAATCGTCAATTATATTATAATGGGGACTTCCCTGGTGGTCCAGTGGTTAAGACTCTGCGCTCCCAATGCAGGGGGCCTGGGTTCGAAACCTGGTCAGGGAACTAGATCTTGCATGCCACAACTAAAGATCCCTCATACAGCAACTAAGACCCGGAGCAGCCAAAATAAATAAATAAAACTAAATAAAATAAATATTTAAAAAATTATATAGTGATGGAGGTAAACTCAGATTACTTAGAACAGAGAAGAGCTTTGACATCAGCGTAGAGTCAGAGGAATCTTCCTGGAAGAGCTAATCCTTGGGCTGGGGCTCGATGGACCTGGTGAGGCAGAGATGTGGGGGAGGAGCATTTTAGGTAAAGACAGAGCATTTGCCAAGCTTGGAGACCGGGAGGAATAAGGGGGCAACTGAGGAAGGGAATTGGCAGGAATCTTGGGCCTTCTCTCCAAGACCCAATGTAGGATCTTTTAGATCACGTAATCATTAAATGATCATCCCTCTGTCCTCTAGTTGAACTCCAGGGGTGGGCAATTCTAGGCTCAAGAGGAAACTACCCACCACTAACAATATATTGGCATGGAATGGGAATTGTGTGGAAACAATATTACTCCAACCAGTGAGCTGGCAGATTCAAACAGATGCCTACGGGGCTGATGGGAGAGAATGAGAAATTTTATAAATTCGACTCTGAGGAAGCCCATATTCGTTTAAGTCTTATTACAAGCACATGCCTTATATAATCACACTAGTTAGTGCCGTGTGCTCCTTATCCATTTCACAAAGCTGTCTGGAAAGCTAAGATTTATATTTATCCATGGCTGCTCTCTCTGTAATTGAGAAGCTTTGCTTTTGACTCCCGCAGAAGTTTCCATTTAAATAAAAATAAAATTGAAATCAAATGCTGCATTAGAAGCTGCTCTGCTCCCTCTGCATTTGCTAATCACCCCTTCCCATTATTTAACCTCAGAAATCAGAGCCTCTGAAACTGATGAGTATAACTGCATACATGCCATCCATTTGTTTATTGACTCTGCTTATTCCCAAGCTCCCCTGTGAAACTGTCCCACATGACTGTTTAATAGAGAAAAAAGTGTTTCTCAGGGTGTGGGCTCCAAACACTATGCATAGGAATCACTGGGAAATTTACTAAAAATGAAGATTCCTCAGACCCCACACAGACTTTCTGCTTCAGAAGTTTTAGAGTTAATGTCAAGGGATCAGCATTTTAAATCATCTCTGGTTGATTCCCATTCCCATTCACCTATGATGTGAATATACTGTGAGCACTGGCTGTGTACCAGTGCTGGGATTCAAAGTTGAAT
This sequence comes from Grampus griseus, assembly GCF_964374135.1. Taxonomy (NCBI): domain Eukaryota; kingdom Metazoa; phylum Chordata; class Mammalia; order Artiodactyla; family Delphinidae; genus Grampus; species Grampus griseus. Next base: position 136,150,484 of record NC_139017.1, read on the forward strand.
AAGACACAATTCCTGCTCCCAAGCCACCGTCTGGTGGGTGACAGATGAGCACCCCCATTCCATTCAGACTGATTAGTTCAAGGATGGAGCACATGCAGCATGAGTGGTGACATAACGGGATGTTTTGGCTTGGTGGTGGGTGATGGAACAGGGAATTTTTGCTATGAGTGAAAAAAATCAAAGGTGGCAACTATTTTTTAACAAAATGTGTATTAAGTCTGATTCTGGATCTTCCCATGTTATTTAAAAATATTGGTATTATAAACACATTCATATATACACAAAAGTGGTGAGAATATAATAATAATAATGGTATAATAATAATAATGGTTCAATAATAGTACAATAATAATATAGTATAGCATAATACAGTTCAAGAGTATAATAAACTCCATATAACCAGTATGCATGTATGGTATGTATGTGTGTGTGTGTGTATGTGTATATATATGTATATATATATAAAATTATATATATATATATATATATATATATATATATAAGTGACTTTGCCTCTCTTGCTTCATCACCTGCCCCCCACCCCGACTCCACCCAATTGTTTGTTTGTTCAAATCCAAGATCTCGTATCATTTCACTTGTGAATAGTCCAGGGTATGTCTTATAGGAATATGGACATTTTCTGAGCTAACCATAGGATTATCATCATACCTAAAGAAATTCACTATAAGCCCTCGGTGTAGTATTCAGATTTCTCCAATTATCTCAAGAATGTGATGTAACACTGTTCACATCGAGATCTAAATAAACTCCACACATACTGCATTCAGTTGTGTTTCTTAAGTCTCTTGTAGTCTAGAACAGCCCTTCTTTCCTAGGCCCTTTCCCTGATCCCTCCTCTTTTATGCCATTTTTCCTATGGAAGAAATCAGGTCTTAGTAGAAAATCCCACATTCTGAATGTGTCTATTTGTTTCACTGTGGTGTCATTTAACTGATTTACCTACTCTTTCTATTTACAGTAAACTAGAAGCTAGTTCTAATGTCTTTGCTGAGAGTCGAGTTCAAGGTTTTTTCCAAGAGCATTTCATTGCTGGTGCTATGCACTTCACACTGCATCACATTAGAAGGTGCAGAAAGTCTGATTGTACCATTTTAATGATGCTAATTCGATCAAGGGTTTCAGATGGCGACAGTCTGATATCTCCATTCTAAATTTTCCTTTAAACTTTCATCTAATGGTGTCACCTACAGACAACCTTTGCTTGAATCAATTATTTTGTTAGGGGTTGAAAATGGGCACTTTTTCTAATTCTGTCATCCTTTCCCATGTCTTGGCTGGAATGCTTCTCTAAGGACCCATTATGCTGATAAACTATGAGTATCTGTTTACTCCGAAATATTTCCCATTGAGGAAAGGCAAGATAAATGGTTCTGTCCCTTTAACGACTGCTGTTAAGTTGAGTTGGTACCTAGTTACCACTGAGGGTGACCACTGTGAGAGCTGAGCTTATTTATTTATTTTTCTATTGGGTATCCTTTAGAACATATGGGTTTTTACATGCAGCGTATTTCAAGACACTTGCCATGAGTCCTTTTATCACATCCTCAGTACTGTTTGATAGCTTCCCTACATTCTGGTACGAGTCTCTGGAAATTCTTTGCCCCAGATCTTAATCATCGTCCACTTTTCAGAGGAGTCCCTGTCTCTTGTGGAAGGCAATGGTCTTCATAAGCCACAATTCGGTGCTAGGGATGCTCACTGCCATGAGGCTGTGATTGCTTCTGGGCCTTTTTAGTGGGCAGAGCTAGAAAATATTTAAAAAAATTATATTCAAGCTAATCATGGACAATCCAAATATAGTAATATAAAATTTAACTTAATTGAATTTACACTTGTTTCTCTTTTCTCATACACTAAAAGTCTTGGTTCTTGATAAAATTAGCATAAAGACTTCTTTTCTATATCTAGAATATATTCCTTTGTGGTTGGAGAAAACATTTGATATGATTTCAATCTTCTCAAATTTATTAAGACGTGTTTTCTCTTTCAACTCTCACTTACTCGCATTCCGATATAATCTCCTGAGCGGGAGTTGAAGCAGTGAAGTTTCAGTTGGCAGCATGCTGGCTACCATTCGTTGGGTGCTTATTATGTGGTGGGAAAAATTTAAATGGCTTATGTTTAAATGATTAACTCATTTAATCCTTATGCCAACTCTATGAGATGGGTACTATTATTATTCCCATGTTACAATTGGCGAAGCCAAGGGACCAAGACATTTAATAACTTGCTCAAGTTCACACAAATGGTGAATGGCAGAGCTGGACTTTGAATTGATGCAGTTGGGCTGCAGAGCCCCTACTCGTAGCCGTGAGAAACCCTGCCTCTCTGAAGCCAACTGCCCTAGGTCAGAGTAAACGAAGAGCTTGGGAAATCTAATCCCCACGGTTCTCCAGTCCATACCCACCGCTTCTTTCTCCTTCAGTAACTCAGTTTCTGTTTCACTGACTAACTCTAGACCATTCTGTGCTCTCTGCTCACTATTGAAGATAGTAGGCGTTTCATAAACACTTTCAGATCTGCTTCTGGTCATTCATTCAGCAAACCAGTAACTCTGAAGCACAATCTGATTCATATGTAAACAGGAAAGAAAATCTATTTCTGTTGTGATTTTTAGGAAACTAGAGTATTCCAGCTTGACTGTAAGTTTTGTGTTTTTTTTTTTTTTTGAGAACAAGTACACATTTCAGCACAAAAATACTCTTGTGCGCTACAAATCCCCTTCGGCCTTATTAAACCTTAGAATTAAGGCTGGGTGGTACAGTGGAAAGTGCCTGGAAGACTTGAGTTGGCATCATTTTTTTTTTTTTTTTTGCGGTACGCGGGCCTCTCCTGTTGCGGAGCACAGGCTCCGGACGTGCAGGCCCAGCGGCCATGGCTCACGGGCCCAGCCGCTCCGCGGCATGTGGGATCTTCCCGGACCGGGGCACGAACCCGTGTCCCCTGCATCAGCAGGCGGACTCTCAACCACTGCGCCACCAGGGAAGCCCCTCATCAGTTTGATCTTCTCATAAAAGAAGCTGGGTGGAGGGCTTCCCTGTTGGCACAGTGGTTGAGAGTCCGCCTGCCAATGCAGGGGACACGGGTTCGTGCCCTGGTCTGGGAAATCCCATATGCCGCAAGGAAGATCCCACATGCCGCAGAGCGACTAGGCCCGTGAACCATGGCCGCTGAGCCTGCGCGTCCGGAGCCTGTGCTCCGCAACGGGAGAGGCCACAACAGTGAGAGGCCCGCGTACCGCAAAAAAAAAAAAAAAAAAGAAGCTGGGTGGAGCCCATCAGAGGCACTGACCACAAGGAATGCCTTGCGGCTGGAGGATTCTGGGCCCAAGTTGTAGAGAGAGTGTGTACTCAGCACAATTTTACATGGCATAGCTTAAGTGATAGTGAGGGTAGCCAAAATCTTAACCAAGAAGGAAGGAAGAGTGGAACATTAAGAATCATATTAGGGCAAAGACAGCATGGGCAATGATGAGAAAATAATAGGCAAAGTCAGTAAAAGTTAAATAGCAGGAGAGAGTCAGGTGCAAGTGATGGGCAAAGGGAACCATTCTGGACTAAGATGGTGGATGAGAGAGGAAGCATGCCGAAGTCTCGTTCACATGGCACTTAGTGTAGATTTCCAAGGCGGCTCTGGCCGTTCAAAGGCTCACTGTACAAAACGTAATCCACAGATCCCCATCTCCGTCTCAGCTCAGACCTACTGGGTCAGAATCTCCTTTCAAACAAAATTGCCAGCTAGATTGAGGAGCCTAGTTCGGAGGGACTTTGACAATGGCACCTGTGCAACTTAGAGAAGACCATTTCCCTCTCTGGGGCTCCAATTCCTCATTTCTAAAACAGACAGGTCACGTTTAAGCTTTCAAAGTATCTTTTAAAAATTGGAATCTCACTCCTGCTCTGTGCCACTGATGCCACCTCCTCCCCTGCCCAAGGGTAGAGCACAGCATGAAGGGACTGGAGTGTTCTGGTGCCATCGTGGTGATGGAGCTCCCTGAGTTGTCAAGGATTGCAAGGCCCGGGCCTGTCTGGTCCGCATGGCCCACAGGTTCAGCTGGACCACACGGAGGTGGTCCACAGCTTTCCACTGGGAGAGATGAACTGTTTCCTGATCAGCTATTGAGGGGCCACATGATACGACTCAGAGATGTGGGGAATTAGCTCCCCATGGGGTAAACCTTCATCAGTAGGAAAGGGAGACCAGGAGAAGCAAGGCAGATACATTTCTCTCTTTCCTCCCTTCTGGGGAGTGCTGAGTTGCAGTGTCTGTTTGAAAAGCCTCTGGCAATTGATAGTGGCTGAAGGAATGAACGTGCCTTTGCAGGATGAGCATCTCTTTGCAGCTCACCCTGAAGAGCGGTATCATAGCAACGTACAAATCACATTAGCTTACATATTTCTTTCATTCACTTCTGCTTTTCTTCTTCACTTTGACCTCCCTTGGCTTTCACCTCCAACTGGAAGTACCAGCACTTTAATCCTTGCCTCAGACTGCTTTCTTGGGGATGAAGACAAAACTGAATGGCAAATACATCATGTGGTTTAATCTCATGATGTATTTGACATCCCATTTTATAGCAGATGTAGACAAATGATGTGCGTGAGTTGTCCAAGGCCATACAAATAGGGAGCGCCAGAGCTGGATCTTTATCCTAAGTCTATTGGCCCCAAGTCCATGTACTTCTTTACTCATTTAAAAAAACTGAGATTTATGGAACATCAGTTAACATGCCAGTTTTTCCACTCAATCCTCACAACCACCCTGGGTGGTAGGGATCATTGCCCTCAATTTACAGATGGGAAAACCAAGGCTTAGAAAGTTATTGGTTTTGCCTGAGGTCAAACAGCCGGTAAGTGGGAGGATTCAGACTTAGTCTGAGTTCTGCTTCATTACACAGCAGTTAACAAATAATCCCTGATGCCTATGCGCCTGTATAAGGGCTTTGCATCCACATTACTGTGACAGCGAAGGCTGATTAAATACTATGAAAATCACTGTGACAGACATCCTTCTGTACAAAAATCGCAGTGAAGTGGCTTAAAGTGGTTTTTAAACAAATCTGTCTCATGGCTATGACTCTCATTTCACCAAAATGTTTCCTAAAGAGTTCTTTGTGGTAACGCAGGATCAAAGTGTGTCCCTTGACCCCTGCTTAAAAAGATAAACAACTGGAATTCTCAAAATACAATAATTCAGATCTATGGAATGGATTTTGATGTGTTGACTTCTAATCAACACCCATCTATTTGCATGGCCTTCTTTATTCAGCCCAGTCCCTGGTTCCCCTTCTGCGGATGGTACAGAATTATCCAAACAATCACTGTTGTTTTTCTCTTTATCTCTTCTTCATGACATGTCATTTGTAGGGAAAAAAGTACAGGGGGGAAAAAATCCCCACCCCAGCTGGAGTGCTTTGAAAAGCTGGAGGTTTTGAGGTCTGCCCTGGGCTAGAAGAAAAATAAGAAAAAATGACCTTGACATGTGAAAATGACCTTGAAACAGATCCATAATCCTTTTCATCAGGGCAAAGCCTTCTACCACGATGGATATGTGGAATCATTCCTCACAGCCAACAGCTACAAGATGAAACTGAAGCCACAGCAGAATGTAAGAGGTCAGGCTGATGGTTCCCTTACTGGCCGGGCCAAGGAGCTCCCCTTTTACACGGAGTCGAACAAGCTGCGCCACTTGTTGGTAAGTGGGGGGTGGCGTGTGTGTCTTTCTATATGAGCTTTCGTCTGTCCCAGTAGCAGGCCTCATTGCTTGGATGTCGCACCGTCCCCCTATTTATTTTCCCTGCCTCCCGTAAATCTGAATGGTGTCAGGAAAATTCAAATGTCTAAGTACCTCGTAAAAGGCCTTTCGTTAACTGACTCCTGTCTCACTTTCCAGTCTCCTTTGGTTTTGCTTTACACTCTAACAACATGAGGCTTGTGCTGGTTAGCTTAAGTTATGTCGCAATAACAAACGAAATCTCAGAAGCAATGGCTCGTGTCTTGATTACGCTACATGTTCATTGAGTGTTCGCCGGGCCCTTGCTCTTTGTCTCTCACTCACCAGCTGAGGGTCATGGAGGCTCTGCCAGTCACCCTAGCGCTGTCCAATATAGCAGCTATCAGCGCATGTGGCTACTGAGCATTTGAAAACAGCCTACCCCAAACTGAGATGTTCTGTAAGTGTAAAATTCACACGTAGCACAAAGCAAACATGTAGTATGAAAAATAATATAAAATATCTCAATACTTTTTGTTAGATTACACAGTGAATGATAACATTTTGAATATATTAGGTTAAAATATTTAATGTATTATTAAAATTAATTTTATCTATTTGTCTTTACCCTTTGCTTTTTGTGTGTGTGTGGCTAATATGACTACTAGAAAATTTAAAATGGCATCTATGGCTTACAGAAATGACAGCAGTCACTTCTGTTCACATTTCATAGGCCAACGCCAGTCCCAGACCCTACCTAACTTCCAAGAGGCAGGGCAGTGCTGTCCTAACATGTGCTTGAAAGGAGAGGAAGAGGAGATACTAGTGACCATCCTTAGTGACCACACGGAGGCCTTCTACACAGGACACAGATGCCTTTGAAAGGCTGTTCCTTTGGCTGAAAGGTCCTCCCTTCCCACAAACACTTGGCCAACTCGTAATTATTCAGGAAGTGGCTCAAATGTAACCTTTACTGGGAAACCTTCCTGTACCCTTACCCACCCACTCATCCAACATACATACACCGTGTAGGGTTGATCACACTATTCTCTTGGTCTAACTTGACCTTGAGCACATCTCATCTGGTTTTACAATAACACGTTCCTGCACATGTTGCCATGGCAAGGCTGGGGGACCTTTAGGACAGGCTCAGTCTCTCTCACTGCTGCACCCCCAGCCCCTCTCACACTGCCTGCTACAGGGTAAGCACTCGGTAAATGTTAATGACCAAATGGATGAATGCATTGTGGAGCGTAGTTTACCAACCACTTTTATGTCTCCGCATCCCATGTGAGCCCCATGGCACCCATGATGGTAAGATTGTACTGGGTTTAGCATTTCCACTTTACAGACAAGAAAACTGAGGTTCAGAGCCGTGCAGAGATTGGTCTAGGTCACACAGAAAATAAATTGGAAAACCAGGAACAAAATACAAGCTTCCTAGTCCAGTGCTCTTTCCTCAAATTGCCAAATTGCCTTTTATTTCTAAGGATATTAAAAAAAAATTTTTCTTCCAGTTTTATTGAGATATAATTGTCATAGAGCACTGTATAAGTTTAAGGTGTACAGCATAATGATTTGATGTACATACATCATGAAGTGACTATCACAATAAATTAAGTGAACATCTGTCATCTCATACAGGTACAAAATTAAAGAAATAAAAAAGATTAATTTTCTTGTGATGCAAGCTCTTAGGATTTACTCTCTTAACAATTTTCGTATATAACATACAGCAGTGTTAATTCTATTTATCACGTTGTACATTGCATCCCTAGTACTTATTTACCTTCTAACTGGAAGTTTGTACCTTTTGACGGTCTCAGGCTATTCTTGCGATCTGCTTAATGTAACACAAGTGACAATTCTTTCTATGTCCTCAGCATCTTCACACTCAATATTTCTTTCCACTCATCTATCTGTGCTATCATCCATTGATTTCACAGATATTTATTGAGCACCTACTATGCCCCAGGGACTGCTTTCATGAATAAAGGCTCTTGAATCAGACTGGATCAAGTAGCTCTGCCACTTACTACTTGTGTAACCTTGGATGAGTTTAACTATCTTTGCCTCAGTTACTCATCAGCAAAATGGGAGTTACAATGACTCTTTCTTCACAGGGCTGTGTTGAGGATTTTCTATTGCTGAAGATTTCATACCTTAAAAATCGTCCCTATTTATTATTTCAAAGGTGCACCTCCTGGCTCAGTTGGTTCTCTGCTCCGGGCTTCACATGGCTGAAATCAAGGGGTCAGTAGCGCTGTCTTCCTTCCTGGAGGACATGGGAGAGGAATCTATTTCCAAGCTCTTTCAAGTTGCTGACAGAATTTAGTTCCTTGTGGTAGCAGGACTGAGGTTGCCATTTCCTTTCTGACTGTTGGCCAGAAGTCGTTCTCAGCTTCTAGGGGCCACTTGCACTCCTTGTGTCACTGCCCTCTTCCTCTATTTTCAAAACATCAACATGTCAAGTCCTTACACTTCAAAACCTCTCCTTATGCCTCATTTCTCCTGCCTCCAGCTGGAAAAACTCTCTGCTTTTAAGGTCTTATGTGATTAGATTGAGCCTATCCAGATAATCCAGAATAATCTCCCCATCTCAAAATTCTTAACTTAATCACATCTGCAAAGCCTCTTTTGCCATGTAAGGTAATATTCACAGGTTCTAGGGATCAGGGCATGGACATCTCTGGGGGACATTCTTCATACCACAGAGAGCAAATGAAAAAAGGCATCTAATACACTTAATAACATGCCTGGCCATATGGTAATCACTCAATAAGTGTTAGGTATTATAATTACAGCTGCGTTACTAATTTTGTCTTTAGCCCTATGAGTAAGTCAGGGAAGAGAGTGTTACCCTATATTATGGACAAGGAAATAGATACACAGAGATGTGAGCTCTCATGGTAGGGAGCATCACTGTTTTTCATCTTTGCATCCCCAGTGCCTAGCATAGCATCTGGTAAACAATAAAGATCACTACTTTTTGAGGACTTGCTGTATTTCAGATGCCTTGCAAAAGTGTTTCACATTCCCATAACAGGCCTGTAAGATGGGTATTGTTAACCCATTTTATAGGGGGGAAATGGAGGGTCAGAGGAATTAAGTGAGATCTCAAGGTCCCAGAGCTTGCAGGTAGTGAAGCTGAGACTTGAACCCGACTCTTTAATTGTAACTCTTTCTGCCCCTGCGTGCTGGCCCACTTGTTTGCTTTACTTCAATGGACCTGGCTAGTCGCAGGCCCTGTCCCACCAGCATTGTTATTTTAATCTTTTAATGATGGCCTGAAATTCAGAGAGTTTAAAATGACTCACCCAAGGCCACCCAATGGCAGGGGTGGGAATCAAACCCAGGTTGAGCCTAATGCTGAGGTCCTTGCTCCTCCCACCACTGTGCTAGCAGGGCAGGGGCTCAGAGCACTTGTGTTGAATGAAGGAAGCTGTCCGTTCCAGGCCCGCCTCCATCTCCTTATTTCTCATGAAGGACAGTCAAGGGGTGCAGTGGACCTCATGAAATGGGAGGGCAACTGGTTTCTGGAATGCTAAAAATGATGGGTATTTTCCTCTGGGAATGAGAATTCTGTGAAAGGACCAGGATGCAGTGGTCTGGGCCTCTGTTTTCTCTTCCGGGATTTGACTCTGGGCCATTGTGGAGTTGCCCATCATGCTGGTAGGATGATTACTAGATGATTCTTCATTGTTTGGGTTTCTTTTTAAAAGGACAATTGAAGGCCCAAGAAAAGGTATTTGGGAGGCTGTGAGGCCCTGATGTTGCTTAACGGCTTTGTGAGCTTTTCTGTCTCATTTCTGTCCATGAAAATGCAGTCAGGCTAAAGACTCTGGTACCTCCATTCAGAGAAATGGTTTCAGGAGGTTTTAGTGATCAAGAAGGCAAAAGCAACATTGTGTCAGTTGTTACTGATTGATGTAAAACATGCTGAAGGTTGTTAACCTCCGAAATCTCAGTAAGGTGTGTGGGGCACTGACTGTTTATTGGTTAAGGTCACAGTTATGGAAGTCATCAGACTCTGGTTTGAATTCTGGCTCTGTTATTTACCATGTGTCCTTAGATGACTCACTTTACCCCTCTGATCCTCAGTTTCCTTATCCCTAAATAAGGATAATAACATCTAACTGGTAGGTCCATTTGGGAATTGCATGATAAAATGTAAGAACAGTGACTAACTCTGTGTCTGGCTCAGAGATGCTTGGTAAGGGCCACTCTTCTCCTTTTCCCAGAGGGCAGGGTCCACAGAAAAACAGTAGCAGAGCAGACTGGCTCTTACGCCAGAGGCTTTAACCCAGATCCTAACTGACTGAAAACTCGAATCCTCTCCTCCAAGCCTCTGTCCCATTCATCATCCTCACTTATTCCCACTTCTCAACCCAGTGGGGACATTTTCTGAACTGTAACCATGAAGTAGGTTGCACGAGGCAGACCCATCTCCTGGCATCTGTCTCCATTGCCATGGCCCAGTTTAGATTGGTAGCCTTGACCTAGGTAATTACAAACCATTTTTAACTGCTTTCCCTGTTGTCTTAGCCACACACCACTGCTGGAGCAGCATGCCTAAAAACAATATTACCTTTTTAAAGGTTCTTTACCTAACACCCAAGGCTGAACTCACTCCCCGCTCACGGCGGGAATACGGTCTCTATTTCTCTTATCCCACCTTTACCTCCTAGCACTGAGTGAGGGATGTGATCTTCCCCCCATATCTTTGGAATGTAAACAGTCCATCCACCCCTCTGGATGCTCTGGGTTCTCTTCAGGGATCAGCTGGGAATCAGAAGGTCTGAGGACTGCATGGTCAGGACACCTTGTGGAATCAAGCTGTGTTATTTCCTCCCTGCTCTGCTTCAGGGATGCTGTTATGGGGTGAATTGTGTCTCCCCCAATTTATACGTTGAAGTTCTAACCCCCAGTGCCTGTATTTGGAAATAGGGCCTTTAAAGAGGTCAATTAAGGTAAAATGAGATCATATGGGTGGGTTCTAATTCTATATGACTGGTGTTTTTATAAGAAGAGGAGATTAGGACACAACCATGCACAGGAAAGACAATGTGAAGACAAGGTAGAAGAAAGCCAGTTAAAAGCCAAGGAGAGAGGCTTCAAAAAACAACCCTGCCAACACCTTGATCTTTGACTTCTAGTTTCCAGAGCTGTGAGAAAATAAATTTCAAATAAATTTCTGTTGTTTAAGCCACGCAGTCTATGATATTCTCTTATGGCAGCTCTGACAGACCAATCCAGACCCCACTGTGAATATGTTCACTACATCATGTCTTGCCTCCTGTGTGAAGCTGGTGAAAGAAATTCTTTTGGAACTATCCTGGGGAAGTAATTACAAGTTGGTTCTCCTTTTTGCTTTGGCTGCCAGGAAACTGGACGTCAAACTTGAAACTAATCCAACATAGCCATGTGAGACTTTATGGTCTGGGTTTCTCTGTTCTTTCCCCCATATTAATCAATGATTCTTATGTATGTTTTCTCTCATTCTCACTCTTGATGCACATTTCCCCAATCACTGGAAAGAATTGCAATTAAAAATAAAGTGGCTGTATTGTAGAAGTTGATACTGCAGGTAATTATCATAATAATGATAATAAGTAACACTTACTGAATAATTGCTATGGGTGAGGCATTGTTCTTTGTTCTTTATTTGTATTATCTCATTTAATTCTCACACAAACCCTATGTGGTAGGTGGTATTATTGACCCCTTTTACAGATGAGGAAACTGAGACTTGAGAAGATAAATTATTTGCCCGAAGTTACATAGCAAGGAAGCAGCCATGACAGCCTTGGAAGATGGGCCAGTCTGACTCCAGAACCCAAGGCCTGAACTATTACACACTCAGCAAAAGGAAAAAGACAGGACCTGTTCAAGCTTTGAGCAGCTCATCTTTGCTTATGAGGGAAGAGAGATGTGGTTTAGGTAAGAGGTTGCTGAGGCCTGGTTTATGTATTGGAGCAGCTAGGGAAGCCGATGGATCTGAGCGAGGCAGAAGGCTCTTGAAGGCTCCAGAAGCCTCCCTGATGTCTCACTGTGCCCTGAAATGAGGGCACATGAGCAGAGCCAAGGAAGTTATTTTAGCTCTGGGAGCTTCTTCATACACATCCCACTCTCCCCTGCAACTTGAAGCTTCAGCCAGGCCAATTATTTGCAGCCCTACTACACTGCCAACTCATGCACCCTCCTGACAAAAGGGATATGGGTGTGAATATCCTTTTTGTCGTTCACCCCCAAGCTTCACCTGGGAGACTTCAGTCCATTTTTCAGGAAACAGCTCAGAAGTTCCTGACTCTGGGGGCACTTTCCTGGGTTAAGTACCTCTGTCACATTCCCCAAACTTGCAACTTGCTGCCTTTCTTTCACTTTCCTGTTGTGCTGAGCACACTCTTAAAGTGGCCTCTTTATTACTCTACCATCTATTCTAGACTGAGATTCTGGGGGTAGGGACTGTGCTTTACTCACGTTTACATACTGCACTCAGTTTGATCCAGTGCAGGGGCTTCATAAGGGCTTGTTGAGTGAATGATTTTATGAATGTGAGATCGGCGCCTGCAGCGTCTTCCTCCGTGAAGACTTGTCAAGCAGAGAATTCAATCTCTTCGGCACCGGTATTCAGATGACTGTACAGCGTTATTTCACTGCGTGTGGTCTCATGCAAAGCCTCATTGTGAAACGAAATAGAGTATAAAGAAACAAGCAAGCAAATAAACAAGTATATGTAACTCACATTTGCATAATGCTTTACAGTCGAGGAAATCCTTTCTGGTAGATTGTCTCAGTGGGTATAGCATCCTCATTTTATAGACAAGAAAAGAGAGAATGACTTTGCTCAGGGTTGCCCAGCCCTGAGGTGGTTTGGGGTGGGCTTCAATCCAGAACCGGGACCTGTGGATCAGACAGGTCCTGGGCATTAAGCTTATCTTAATCACTTATGAACCTCATTGAAATTCAATTTCCTCATTCCTACAATGGCAATAATAATAGAAGCTAGGGTAGTTGTGCAGATCAAGGGAGTTACGTTAGGTACAAAGTATCCATAAATGCTTGGTGAGTTAGTTAATATACAAATTGACTCTGTAGAATGTTTTGCAACTAAACGTTAGGCTGCAAGAAAGCATTGGAATTCCTTATGTGTTCCTGACCAAGCTTATTCTTCCCTCTAACTTTCTGCTCATTTACTTTCCTCTAGATCTTGCAGTTGCTAAGATCCTTAGTTCTTGCCACGTGGACGTTATTTCATGATTCTTGGCCTTGCTTTGGACTCCCACTCTCCCCGAGCTCTTTCTCTCCAAGACTTGTTCTTTTGCTGATTTGGAAAACTTTTTTTTCTCCTCTTGCACAACTTCTCTGATTCCACAGCTGTGACACCCCACCCGGCAGGGAGCTCTGCTGCAGAGACAGAACTGGCTTGGGGGCCTCAGCCAGGAACACAGAGACCTCACTGCCTTGGCCTGGCGGAGAACACCTTCCTCTGATTCTAGGCAGTGCACAAGAGAGGACCTGCATCATTCCAAAGCCAACATTTTTCAGGCATTGGACAATTTGATGGTGGAGTTCTTCCCCCACTCCCATCTGGCCTTTTTCATTGGGATCTGTCAAATGGCCTTGGGGCCAGAAGGACTGCCAGATTGGGTAATTTTCTCAGAAAAGAGCTATAAAGATGAGGGCTTCCAATGTGCTTTCAGCATGAATCATAAGTCACGGGCACTGGAGCCAATGTGAAGCATATGTCCACCAGTGGGTGTGGGGCATAGCAAGGACAGGGTTAGGTGGGACATCCTTGGGGCTGTCAAATTTCAAAGGAGAGTTCTGCACCTGTGAATTGTTAGTGCTCGTTTTAGGTATTTCTACCAGCACTTTAGATTGAATTCATATTAGTGTTAAGTCAACAAAGAATTATTGAGCCTTGAAACAGATAGATATGGTCTTGGCAGTCTAGTTGGAAAGATAGACATGTAAAGTGACAATTACAATGCAGTGAGAGACGTATGGACACCAAGGGGGGAAAGTGGCGGGGGGATGGGGGTGGTGGTGTGATGAATTGGGCGATTGGGATTGACATATATACACTAGTATGTATAAAATAGATAACTAATAAGAACGTGCTGTATAAAAAATAAAATTAAATTAAAAAAACAAACAAAACAATACAGTGAGAGAGGGGCCATGGTGAGGGAAGTACAGGGTGGTACAGGATGCTGCAGGAAACGCCCTCAATCCGGCCTTAGTGGGGTTGGTGAAGTAGAGGGTGACAGGTGTTGGGAAAAGCTTGTCAGAGGAATTTTTCATGTAGCTGAGATCTCAGGGATGAGTAGAAATTGAAGAAGCGAGATGAAGTGTAATCCAGGAGGAGGACACAATATATGCTAAACCCTGGAGGTGAGAGAACATGGCTTATTTGAGGAATGAATGTAATTTCCCCCACGGGCCTGGGGTAAAGATGGAGTGAGCACAAGTGAGAGGTGAGGAATCTCACTCCCCACTTTTCCTCTCTTCTCTGTATTCCAACTCATGTCCAGGTGAGGTTTGCATGAGGAAAATGTGCACAAGGATATGTCAAATGGGAAATTCCTTACCATCATAGATTCATACACTCTTTTTAAAATTTGTATTGGAGTATTGTTGATTTACAATGTTGTGTTAGTTTCAGGTGTACAGCAAAGTGAATCAGTTATACATATAGATGTATCCACTCTTTTTTAGATTCTTTTCCCAAATAGGTCATTACAGAGTATTGTGTAGAGTTCCCTGTGCTGTATAGTAGGTCCTTATTAGTTACCAGTTTTATATATAGTAGTGTGTATATGTCAATCCCAATCTCCCAACTTATCCCCCCCCCCATTTTCCCTCTGGTAACATTCTTAAATTTATGAGGGGATTTTAAAAGCCACCCATCCAAACCCATGTTGTAGGTCCTGTCACTCCTTCATTGTTTATGTCTCTGTTGACCCCAGAGGTCTGAGCCCATTCATTCATTTCTCATGTGCAATACAACTCTTGAGTACTCACATGACTCTGAATGACATTTTAAGAAATTTAAACTTTAAGTCAATAAAGTGACATCAGAAGTTTTCAAAGGAAGAACAGAGAGGAATAAGTTGGTAATATGAGAGAAAATGGACTGGATGAGGTGATCCCAGAATCAGAGAAACTATCTGGAGAGCAACGTCAATAGTCCAAGGTAGAGAAAATGACCACGTGAACCAGAGCGTTGACCAGGGGATGGGCAGGGAGGAAGATTCTGAAGAGATGGCTGAAGAGGGAGGGTTATATAATAATCTCCATCAGACTCACCTGCTTGCTTCTTCATTAACCAGGGCAGTGGTCCCCACCCCTGGTTACACATTAGAACCTCCTGGCTGTATCTCAGATCAATGGAATTGACATTGTTGAGGGTAGTGCCCTGGTCCCCTTTGTGTGGACACAAGGATCATCTTGAGAATGACTACCTTAGGGAGAGTTCTCCAGGCCTTTGCTCTCTGGATTGGGAGATGTGACTCTTATTTCCATCAGGAAAGTTAGAAAGTTAGAAAGGGGAAAGTGCACTGTTATATGGATGAATGGGTACAGTGTGTTAATAGCCACTATACTTAGGATTGTTATATAATTTATTATCCAGACCGAAACACTTTTAACTGGATGTACCACTGGTCTGCACGTGCAGACTGGGATTGCCACAGGCAAACAAAGGCACATGGCAGCCCTGTCTATATTCTGTCACCAGTCCACTCCTCCCATTTGCTTTAGAACCTTCCCCTCAATCAAGCTTACACACCATTATTCACAAAACCTTGTCCAGATCACTGATTTCTACATTGTTAAAACTGATGGTCAATTGTCCACATTTTATTTGGCCCAACAATTGGTGTAATTGATCCCTTCATCACTTGGTTATACACCACACCCCCTTGGTTTTTCTCCTAGCTTGCTGGCTGCTCTTTCTTTGTGTTGGTTCCTCATAAATTCTTGACCTCCTTAATATCAGGTTCAGCCTCAGGCCCTCTTTTCTTATCTGTCTTTACTAACCCCAACTTTGATTAGGTCATTGTGGGTTGAAATGTTATCATGAGGTTGACACATACCAAATTTATGTTTCTAGCTCTGGCTCCTTCAGTGAACTCCAGACTTTTCTTTCTAATTGCCAACTTGACATCTCACCTGGATGATAAAAATATCTCAGACTTCAATTTCCCACAACTGAACTCCTGAATCCCCCTTGTTCTCCCACAAGATCTATTTTTCTCATAGTCTTCCACAGTGAGATATCACCTCACACTCATTAGGATGGCTACTATCAAAAAAACAGATAACAACAAGTGTTGGCAAGGATGCTGAGAAAAGGGAACATTTGTACATTGTTGGTGGCAATGAAAATTGGTATAGATGCTACAGAAAACAGTATGGAGTTTCCTCAAAAAATTAAGACTGGAACTAACATGTGATCCAGCAATCCTTCTTCTGGATATAAATCCAAAGGAAATGAAACGGATCTTGAAGAGATATCTGTACGTCCGTGTTGGCTGGAACATTATTCAAGATATAGAAACAACCCAAATGTCCACCTACAGATGAATGGATGAAGAAGCTGTGCTATATACATAGTGGAATATTAGTCAGCCATGAGAAAGAAGGAAATCCTGCCATTTGTGACAGTATGGATGGACCTTGAGGGAATTATGCTAAGTGGTTGCAGGGGGTGGTGTGTGGAATGAGAAGATGTTGGTCAAAGGATATAAAGTTCCAGTTATAAGATGAATAAGTTCTGGAGATCCAAAGTATGTCATGGCAACTATAGTTAACAGTACTGTATTATATACTTGAAAGTTGCTAAGAGAGTAGATCTTAAATGTTTTTGCCAGACACAAAAACGGGTAATTATGTGAGATGATGGAGGTGTTAAGTAACCCTATTGTGGTAATCATTTCTCAGTAGATAATGGGTATCAAATCATCATGTTGTACACCTTAAACTTACATACTGTTATGTGTCAGTTATATCTCAATAAAGCTGGGGACACAGCTTTCTCCACAACAAACCCTTCCATCTAGTTGCTCAGACTAAAAAACTTACCACCTTTCCTGTGTCCTCTCTTTTTCTTATACCCACAGTTCATATGTCAGCAAGTGCTTTCAAAATAAATTCAGACTTTGTCCACCTCTTAGCCCACATCAGCCAGCACTCTGTCCTGAGCCTCCATCATTCCTCGACTAGATTATTGCACAAATCGGTCTCTGTCTGCTTCTGTTCTTGCTCCCCTACTGTGTCTCCCCAACACCATGACTATTTTACGTTTTTAAAATACATGTCAGTTGATCTCATCTTGCTGTTCAGAACCTTCCAACAGCTTCCTATGTCACAGACAGGGAAGGTCTAAGTCCTTACTATGACCTTTCAGGCTCTACACACTCTTACAACCCATGCCCCGCTGTGTCTGCTACCACTCTGCCCCTTCACTTATGCTCTTCTACCCACACTGGCCTCAGACTTGATCCTCAGACATGACACCCTGGGGCAGATGGTCATTTCCTTTAACTTGGATTATTGGCATTGCTGACACCGTGGGGCCTTGGTGCTAGATATTCCCTCTGCCTGGAGTGCCTTATACTCGTATCTGCCTACTCTTTTATTTCCTTTGAGTCTTGCTCCAAAGTCACCTTTTATTAGAGTCTGTATCAGAACACTCCTTAAAATATCCCCTTACCTCCAGGAGGCAATGTATTCTGTATCCCCCTTTGCACTTTATATTTCTCCATAGTATCAATATTTTTCACCACCTGATGCACTTCATATTATACTGAGTCTCCTGCTCACTTAAATATAAATGCTGTGAGGGCAGAAATATTTTATTTTCTATTGTTTTGTATCCCCAGTGCCTAGAAAAGTGTCTAAAATATGATAGGTATTCAATAAACATCTGATGAATAAGTCAATCATCAGATTTGGGGGGAAGGCTGTAGTCTGGTTTTCAAGAGGACAGTATCTTAATGCTCTCCTAGTGACCCACCACAGGAAGTGAGGAACAATATAAAGGGATCTCCTGGGTGGATATATCAGGACATTTAATCCAGCAAACATCTATCGAGTGCTTACCTTATGTCGGGAGCAGTTTCAGAGCTGCTTCTGACCTAGAGGAATTCACCAGCTACTGAAAGATATGTCGATAGAAACTGTGGCGTGAAGAAGAATGACTTATGTGCACAAAAAGGAAGTATAAGCATGTGGAGCGGATGCAGAAAGGGAGGAGAGATTCCTTCAGAGGAGGAGGGTACCTTACCACGGAAGTTTCCATAGAGAAGATGGCATTTGAGTTACACTTGAATCAGATGAGAACTTCAGCAGAGGGAGAATGGAGGACAGGGCAGAGCAAGGAAATAGGAAAGGGCAGGACCTGTGTCTGGTCAGTGGGTAATGGCCTCTTCGATGCATGACTGCATCAAAAAGTAAATGGGCAGATTTACTGGGAAATAAGTACAGACAGATGGCTGAAAGCCAGATCACTTCGGGGAGGGGGTGGCACCATGCTGAAGAATTTGGCTATTTTTCAGTAGGGAGCCCACTGCATTTTAGAGACATTAAGTGATGTAACTGACTTTGTAACATAATAACTCTTAGCCTGAAAAACTAAAGAGACCAGAAATTTTGAGACAAGTTGGGAGATTGTTTCCCAGATAAGAGATCATGGAATGGAGAAGAGGCATCTGCTTGCCCGTTTTCTTCACCTTTCACCTACCTAAATCCTTACCACCCTGAAGGCCTAACGATTCTTCTAGGAGACCTTTCCACCCCGCTTCTCCCCATCCATTTATGTGCCCTTTATCTGCTCATTTGTTCATTCAGTTAGCTTACAAATGTTGATTAAGCATCTGCTCCTTTCTGGAACTGTGCCAAGTGTGCTGAGACTGTAATGAGAAATAAAATGGTCCTAGATTTCGTTAAGGGCTGGGAAGGAAAAGAATAGAGGGACACAAGGCAATAAATAATGGGAGAACTTCATTCAATTTGTGGTAGGCAAGTTCTCCCTGAGGAAGTCACATCTGGGTTCTTTGAATGAAGAGTAGAAGTTGGCCAGGTGAAGAGAGGAGGGGAAGGCTGCCCCAGGAAGAAGGGACACATGTGCGCTGGCACTGCAGCGGGAAGAATTTCACTGGGCTTTCTTGACAGAATGTGAGCCCTGAATCTTAATACCCAGCAGAGCACCTGGGGCATAATAAGTGGTTAGTAAGTATTAGTTTAATGAATGGACGAAGGCATGAGCCAAATGGAACTATGACTGGCTATTTAATAGACACCCCAGAATTTGTTTAAGTCCAATGTGGCTTCATTCCAATGTAGCTTGTTGAATTATTGATCTGGGCAATAACACTTTTCACTCCTGTTCTCGGGTACAATCTGGTATTAAATGGGAAAAAAATCTTGTTCATGCTGTTTGATTGCTGAATCATTCTTCTTGGAAAGCAGAGAATAAGAGGGGCTGAGAGCTAAAAGAGGTTTTTTAGATTGGCTCCCCAAAAGCTTCATTATACACTGAGACCTAAAGAGATGCAGTATCTCACCTGTGGTTGCTCAGTGGTTACGTAAAAATGGTGGAGCAGGCTGTTGGAGGCAAGAGGAACTTTTCAGGGTCTGAACAGTAGTTCCTCAAGTCTCAAAAGGCAGAAAAAGAGCTCTAAGGGGCTGGAGGAGGGCTGGTGGTGGCAAATGCTAAAACAGAACAAAACAAAACAAAAAAGCAAGTTCTGGATTTGGGTCTTAAATAAAAGGAACTAAAGAGGATCTGTGTTTTCAGATATGGCCTTTCTGCCTTCAAGGAGTTTCAGAAAACCAAAATGAGTCTAGTTTTCTTGAGAAAAGCGTCATAGGAACTTTCATTGAACTCTTCCCTTTCTCTCTAGAACCTAAGTGGCCATCTGGTAATGACATCACCAGAAGAGTGACTCCTTCAGTCCCCAATCCACTCTGTTCTTCTGAAGATTGTGTTTGTAAGGCTGGATCCAAGGAATCCTTCCTTGGCTCAAGGTCATAAAAGTTTTCTCCTAGAAATTTTATAGTTTTAGATTTTACATTTAGGTGTATGGTCCAGTTAGAGTTAATTCTTGTTTATGGAACAAAGTATAGATTGAAGGTTGTTGTTTGTTTGCACAATTTGTTGAAAAGACTAGTCTTCTTGACAGAATAGCCTTTGCACTTATATTAACAATCGTATATGTACGTATAGATAGATAGATATATTCATCTCCTTGTATCTTTGGACTCCATTCTATACCATTGGTCTATTTGTCTATCTTTATGCCACTACCACTGCTTTGATTAATGTAATTTAAAATAAGTCTTGAAATCAGATAGTGGAAGTTGTCCAACTTTCTTCTTTTTAAAAGTTGTTTTGGTTTATCTAGATCCTTTGTGTTTTCATATGAAGTTTTTGTTTAAACATCTTTATTGGAGTATAATTGCTTTACAATTTTGTGTTAGTTTCTGCTGTATAACAAAGTGAATCAGCTATATGTATACATATGTCCCCATATCCCCTCCCTCTTGCATCATATGAATTTTTGAATCAGTTTATCAATTTACTTAAAAAATTCTACTGGAACTTTGATTGGGATAGCATTGAATCTGTCCATCAATTGGGGGAGAATTGACATCTTAATACTGAGTCGTCCAACGTATGATTACAGTAATCTCTTCGTTTATTCAGGTTTTCTTTAACATCTCTCAGCGATGTTTTACCATTTTCAGTGTATAGATATTGCACAGCTTTTTCAGATTCATCCCTAAATATTTCATATTTTTATGCTATTGACAATGATATATTTTTAAAATTTCTGATATTTTATTGATAGTATATAGATATATAATTGATCATTGTACAATTGATCTTGTACCCTTCAGACTTGCTAGTTTCACTCAGTTCTAATAGCTATTTTTTTTGTAGATTCTGTTAGATTTTCTATATAGATGATCATGTCATCTGTGACTAAGGTCAATTTCACTTCTTCCTATCCAATCTGGATATCTTTTATTCCCTTTTTTTTTTTTTTTTTTTGGTCTGGAAACTCTCAATTGAGGCAGGAAACTGAGGCAATTGTGAGACTCAACTTGTTTGTTTCCTATATGTCAGTGATCATTATCCTTTTTGGCCTGATACTCAGTTCCTTGGAAAGCATTCTTTCAAACATATATGAAACTATATGTAAATAACATACTTATATAGTGTGTTTCTCGGTTGTATCCAGCAGGAGGGTAAATACAGTCCCTGTTGCTCCATCTTGTCCAGAAGCAGAAATTCTTCCCACTTGGTTTTAAGATAAAGACAAAAGATAAGATTTAAAAAATAATATTCAGACCCTTTGTCAAGCTCATAACCACTGCCCAATGAGCTTTCTGAGCCCACTGTGCTTAATTTCTCGTGAGAACAGACCAAGGATGAAGAGATACTGTTACTAAAGGGAAGACAGGGCCCAAAAGATCTAAATTATTTTCAGGTCGATAATTAGTAGCAAAAAAAGCTCTGAGAATGTGTGTAGGCTTTCATGGTTTATAAGATGCTTTTACCTTCATGGACTCATCTGGCCCTCAGAGCATCATTGGAAAATAATGGGAGGAGATTATCCCTATGTTGTTTGTAAGGAAATGAAAGCTCAGAGAAGTGAAATGAATTTCCCTAGAACATATGGCTAAGGAGAGGAGACATGGGGCTGCTACTTGAACTCAGGACTATCTGACTTATTGTCCAACTCTTTATAAAAATGTGTTATGGAGAATTTCAAACATATGCTAAAGTAGCCAGGACTGAATAATGAATGCCCACATACTCATCACCTAGATTGGACAGTTATCAACTCATGGATGTTCTTGCTTCATCTGTACTACCCCCATCCACTTATTCCCACTCTGTTTTAATAAATCTCAGCTATAATATCAATTCACAGGTATTTGAATATGTACTCTAAGAGCTAAGGAGTTTTTTTAAAAAATACATAAATATAATACCAATTCACACCTAAAATTAGCTTTAATTTCTTAATTTCATTATCCTGTCAGTTTACAAATTTTCAATATGACCAAAATGTCATAATTTTTAAAGTAGTTTATTTGAATCAGTATCCAAATAAGTTCCACAGTTTGTTATTGGTCTCTTTCAATGCACCTGCTTCTTCCCCACCTCTTCTTTTCCTTTGTAATTTAGGTATTGAAAAAACCAGGTCATTTTCCTGTAGTGGTTTCCTAGTCTGGATTTGCTGATTGTACTTCTGTGGTAAGGTTTTACATGGTCCTTTGTCTTCTATATTTCCTGAAAATTGGTGGTTGTAACTAAAGGCTTGATCAGATTAAGTTTCCATTTTTTTATTTTAGCAAGACCGCTTCATAGGTGATGTGCTCCTCCTCAACAGACACATATGATCTAGTTGTCTTGTTTTTTGTGATGTTAGCAGTCATTGATGCTTGAGGTCTGCATCCACTAATTCATGATGGATTGCAGAATGATGATATTCTAATTCTATAACCTGTCTGGGACTCTTCTCTTTATATTCTCATAAACTTTTCTTAACTAACAGGGAATCAAACTCTGAAAACAATCCAAATCATCTTGAAGTAAGTTAAATAATATAAATACAAATATTAGGACAAAAATTGAGTGCCCTTCCCTCTGTATGACGTAAGACTTTATTCTTTACAAAGTGTCTCTAATTATATTAGCTTAGATGTTTGTAAATAGCCGTGGAGGCAGGATAGATGTGTGTTAGGTTGATACAAAAAGCTCCCCCGCCTCCCCCATGCCACAAATCTCCATGAATCATGCCTCCCTGTGACAATGTCCCTTTTTGTAATTTGACTTTGCCTTTCTCACGTCGAAGGGTCTAGTCTGTTTCCCCAACCCCTGAGGCTGGGCTGACCATGTAATTTGCTTTGACCAATAGGATACGGAGGGAAAGACACTGTGTGAGGCTATGACTTAAGAAGCCATACAATTCCACATTCTCTATCCTAGAACAGCATTGCCATGTGAGGAGGCCCAGGCTAGCACCTGAAGTGTGAAAGACCCTATATAGAAAAAGAGGCTCAGAGTCCTGGCTGTGTCCATTGGGCCCAAGTCCTAGTTGACTCACCAGCTGGACGCTGCTCATGAGTGGGCCCAGAAAGATGAGCAGAAATTCCTAACTAGCCCACAGGATTGTCAGAAACAAACGCTTGATCTTTTACGTCACTAAGTTTTGGGGTGATTTGCTATATGGCAAAGGTTAATGAAATGGGGGGAGATTATCCACATTTTACTGAGAAAAGTCAGGCCCAGGTAGGGAAGATGTTCAAACTAGAAGGCTGTAGAGCTAATCAGAATTTAGGATTTCTGACTCCTGGTCCAGTGTTCTTACCATCTATATGGTTCTTTCTTTCTTTTTTTTGCAATTTACTGACCATCTTAATCTAAACTCCCTATTATCCTAAAGTAACCTCTGAGGTTGGGCTTCCTGATACCTTGAGAAACCCTATGAATTAAGTTGCATTTAATAACTCAGCTATGAACTAGGGCTCTAGAAACTCCCTTAAGGGAAATAGAAACTGAAATCTTTAGTGAAGTTTCAGCCTTAGCTATATTTTAAATTCCTATTTTTACTCAGTCTTTGGGAAAATAAACTTGAACATTCTCAAATTGGGCGTGAATTTGGAGAGAAGACTTGGAATATCCATGGGGTTAAGGGCTTAAAAAATACCCAAGCATAACAACTGCTTTCTGTGTAAGTCAAGTAGGTGTTGACTGATTCTATCAATTTGTAAGTCCAAACAACTTCCAGATGGTTCTAATAACAGTAAAAGTATCTTATATTTGATTAGTGCCTTTCAGCTTACAAAGCAGTTTCACATCTGTGTCCTTATTCCAACTTCATGATGGAGCTTGTGAGGAAATAGGCCAGAGATTATTGGTTCTATTTTCTAGATGAAAAAACTGAGTCCTAGAAGGGGAAGTGACTTGCACAAAACCAATGTCTAAACAAGTAGCAGAGCCAAGATTTAAACCAAATCTGATTTCATGGTCAATGAATTTTCTACCCCACTGCCTTTAGTCTTGTCCACAGTTCCCTTAAGATCCTCCATCCATTTCCATTGTAATATCAACAATGAAAGGGGCAGCTATTATGTAGTAAGTCTAGGAAATAGGGACACAAAAAGAAGGGGTGCACAGTCAGGCAGAGCGATGGATATAGAGACAAATAATTACAAAAATAGTAATGGTAATAATAACAAACAGTAATGGAGTACTATATGTCTAATCCTATTCTAAAAGACTTCCACGTCTTATTTAATTCGCAAAACAATCCTATCTGGTCTATACTGCTGTTATCTTCATTTAGTAAATGAGGCAACTGAAGCATAAAAGAGGTTTTATGTAACATCTTGAAGAAACACAGCTTGTAAGTGATGGACCTGGGACCGTAAGTTCTAAGGGGAGGCTTGCAGAAGGTGAAGGAGATCAGAAAGACATCCTAGTCTTCCAGGAAAAATCCAGGAAGGCTTCATTGAAGAGAATTCCATGAACCAGGCCATGAAGGATCTTGGGTTTGTCAGGAGACATGGTGATGTGATGAGTAAGTGGTGTTAGGGAATGGCACGGTCATGGACCCATGTGTAGTTCAATGCAGTGAAGCTTAATATGAAGGTGTTACCACACAGAGATGTACATACACAGACAACTACATGGACCATTGCAAGCCAAATGCTCATATAACAATAGGTGGTTTTGGTGTTTATCAGTCCCTTTTTCCTCAGCACAGCAGCACTCTCGGCCAGGAAGAGCATGGCTCATCTGCTTGTCTTGTTCATCAACCTGCTTCCAGGTCCTTTTGCCAACTCTCACTGTGTTATTTACACCCCAGTTTCATGCTAGTCCACGTCCCATGGACCACTTCTCGGTATCAGGGCTAATTATCATTATTACTGAGAGTTTTAATTAGTGTAATTACCATCAGCCTGTGTTTTGATTAATATCCATTAATAGTCATTTTTAAGCATCATTATTATAGCTGAGATTTAATTATTTAATTAATATAACAATTAATAATAACTTACATTTATATGGGGCTTAATAGTTTGCAAAGTGGTTTCAAATATAAAGTCCCATTTGATCCTCCCTGAAACTCCAGGTGGTAGGTAGGGTTATTATCCCTATTTTATAGACATGGAGGCTTAGCTGACAGAGTTGTGGAGACTCATCCAGTTTCCTGGTTTCCAGTCTGATTCTATTTCTTTCTTTATCTCTCCATCTGCAATTGCTCAGAGTTTCACCCCAAGGTGATATTTGAGACAAATCTTAGGGCATGAGTAGCAGTCAGCCAGCCAGTCAGAGAAAGGGAAGATGTATTAAAGGCAGAGGGAAGAGCAATTGCAAAGATGATGGTAGGTGGGCTTCCCTGGTGGCGCAGCGGTTGAGAGTCCACCTGCCGACGCAGGGGACACGGGTTCGTGCCCCGGTCTGGGAGAATCCCACATGCCGTGGAGCGGCTGGGCCCGTGAGCCATGGCCGCTGAGCCTGTGCTCCACAACGGGAGAGGCCACAACAGTGAGAGGCCCGCGTACTGCAAAGATGATGGTAGGGTATAAAGGGCATGGCTCATTCAGAGAACTGCCAGTATATCCTAATGTCCATGTGACAGAGTGGAAAGAGTTTGGGAGTCAGATGGACATGGGTTTGGGTCTCAACTCTGTCACCTGTGAGATCAGCTGTGCGATCCTGGGCAGTTTCCTTAACTTTCTGAATCTGTGTATAATAGAGGTATAAAATATCTCGTAGGATGTTTCTGAGAATTTGTGAAAAAGTGTTCTACAGACTCAGATATGCAGTAAAAGATAGCAATGTTAGTAAGTATCATTGTCATGTTGATAGAGTAAGATGGATCCTGATGGTGTGGTAGGCCAGGGTGGCAATGTGATGATGCCACAAGGATGTGCAGAGCTCAAGTGAAGGGGGACACCAGTGAGTAATTTGGCCTTTATTGTCTAGCAAATAGGGAGCCACAGAAAGGTGACCAGCAGGGCTGACCTGGCAAATAGGCAGCCACAGAAAGGTGACCAGCAGGGCTGACCTGGTCAGAATCTATGTTTTTCGAAGATCACCCTGGCACCAGTGTGGAGATGAATTACTGGTTAGGAGGCTGTTTAAATAGTCTCAGGGTGGCAGCGTGAAGGCCTGGGCTGAGGCTGTGACACAGAGTGGAAGGTGACCGAGAATGGAGGTGTTCTGGGGAAGTCCATCACCCAGCCTAGTGCCTGATTCCATGCGTGGGTTTAGGCATGGGAGGGTTATGCCACAGTTCCTAGTTTGAGCAAATTTGTAGCTGATGGGCCATAAACAGAATGTCAGCTGACAAAGGCTTTCATCAGAACCTTGTGGTTGTTTCCTAAGCATGGAAATTATTCCACAGAACCTTAGTTCCTTAAAGGACTGCCATCTGAGATATTGTAGTGAGGCAGAACTTGTTGACCAAATGAAAGAAAGATTTCATTTTCTTTGTTAATCAGTACATCACAGCATGAGACAGTTCAGCAGAAACCAATTATAATTCAATGTCACTGAAGCGAGTGAAATTAAAAAATAAGCAGAAACCAGGTGGTGTCAGCACAGAAGGAATCCAGAGGAACAATGCTAATGTCTGTTTTGAAAAAAACCAAGTGGAGCCTAACATTTGGATCCAGGATAAATTAACTCTATTTCTGTTTCCTCTGTTAAATTCTGTCAATCTGGAGTTATTAAAAAAAAAACAAAAAACACAGCCTAAAACATTCAGATCTGTCTATTGGCTCTTCACAAACATACTCTTATCTCAAAGAACAGGTTTTGCTTTATAGGAAGTTTCAAAGTCACGGCATATGGAATTAGGGGACATAAAATGGTAATAAAGCCTCACTTTGTTAGCATGGGGTTCTTTTCTAAGCACTTTCACTCTCAGTCTCACTTAATCTGCTGACTATAAAAGTAGGCAAGCAGGAATTATTATTCTCATTTTGCACACAATAAAATTGGGGCATGGAGAGCTTAGGGGGTCTTGTCCAAGGCCACACAGTGGCAGAGGTGGATCCCAGGACTCCTGGATTATAACCACCCTCACTTCAGTTCCCAAGGAAGCCAAAGTAGGGGTAGTTAAGCATGAGAGTTAAGGGCATGGCTTTGGAGTCAGTCCAGGATTCAAATCCTACTCCTGCCCCTTACGAGTGTGGGACCTTGAACAAATTGATAGGCCCCTCTGAGCCTCCGTTCCCTTATATATAAATTAGAGATCCCTACTTCTCATGGTTGTTGGGAGAATCAAATAATGTTAACAAAGAACAATGTGCTTTCTCAGTTCAGAGCCTGCTATGTCTTAAATATCCCATGAATGATAAATATTGTTATACATTTCTTAGATATTCTTTGGAGTGGTTTCTTGACTCACCAAGGGTTTTGGAGAATGATCCCCAATCCACAGGGATGAACCCTTGGTAGCCATGTTTGTGTTCCTAGTTGTAGCTGATTGATTCATGCGTGGACACAACCCGCACTGGGTCAATCAGAGATCTTTCCTTGAATTTAAAAACTAAAACAGCATGTCCCTCTGTAGTGGAAAGCCCCAGAACTATGGGTAACCAAGCTCCTACTACATGGCAGAAGGAAATGGTTGGTAGTAAGAGAGTATAAAGCTTATGGGTAGAGAGTGACACAGGAGAGACAGAGGGCCCTAGTGAGTTCCATTCTTCTTGAGACCCAGGTGAATTCCTGCCCCTCTTATGCCCTCGTGCTAAACATTTCCTAATTATTTCCTTAATTCAGACATATCTGCTATGTATCATTTACCTAAGCTAGTTGAATTTACAGATAAGAGTCCTGACTAATGCCAATCTTAATCACCCACTTGGGTAGTATTCTGGTGGGACGAGAAAGCCCTTAGAAATAGAGGCACAAGACAGTCCCAGAAGTCAGTGAGGAAGAATGAAACATGAATGTGCCCTCAGCCAGATTGTTTCACCGTCTGGTGCCTCAGTTTCCTC
This sequence comes from Grampus griseus, assembly GCF_964374135.1. Taxonomy (NCBI): domain Eukaryota; kingdom Metazoa; phylum Chordata; class Mammalia; order Artiodactyla; family Delphinidae; genus Grampus; species Grampus griseus. Next base: position 136,178,252 of record NC_139017.1, read on the forward strand.
ATCCATAGAATGGAGCTCTACCTGACGGTATCTGGCACCTAGTAGGTGCTCAATAAACATTAGTTCTTTTTCTAACTCCTTTTCTCTTTCCCACCTCTCTCCCCTTTCGTGATGCTGGCATCTGCCTTGTTAATATCCACATGAGGACACATCTCCTGCTCTGACTGTGAGTTTGCCAACAGAATAACGTTCTTCAGTACTGTTATTATTTAGCACCAGTGTCGCTCCCTTTAGCATCCCTACCCTCATCCTGGGCCTGCCTTTGTTCTCTTAGTCCCCACAACATCTACAAGCACTTGCAGTTCCTCAAACACATCACACACTCTCTTGTCTCTGGGTCTGTGTGTGTTCTGTTTCCTCTGTTTTCACCAAACAGTTCCTCCTCTGTCGGATTCTTGTGCATCCTCAGTTCTCAGCTTAGATATCACTACCTCCTGAAGGTGCTCTACAGCCACCCCCGCCCTCGGGCAGTTAAGCTCCCCTTCCTCTCTGTTTCCAGGCATGGTGGTTTACCCGAACATGACACTGAATCGCTCTCCTATAGTTGCCTGCTTTACTCATCCCTCTTCCTCCTGGTTTTCATCGGTTCCCCAGCTTATCTCCCCCACCTGTACTGTTACCTCGTCTTGCCCAGGGACTTCTTCGGGGATGACTCTGACTTTAATGACAGCACCAAGTCCTCTCCCCCACCCATTTTGCCCACTCATGGCTCCTTGTACCACTTCTTCATGACACCCACTACAGTGTGAGGGTGTTTTCATGCAGGTCTGCTTCTGCCTTTTGCTCACCCTTTTAGCATCAGCACCTTGCTCGTAACTGGCCCTTGAACGTGTTCAGTGACTAACTGACTATAGAATGAAGCAATCTCTAAATTCTCTGGACCTCGTATAGCACCTGGGAGACAGAAGGTACTTTGCTTGCCAAAGCATCAGCATATGTGCTAACCAATGGGCATCTGTGGAACCCAGAACAGTACTGGCGAAAATTATGATAATTCCAACCAGCCACTAGATTGATGATTTTGGGGTAATGTGAAAAAGTGGAGGTTTGGGGATCAAAGAGTCCTGGGTAGGAATACTCTATATCATTGGCAGGCAACTGAACCTTTCTGAGACTAAGTTTCTTCATCTGTACTATGGCAAAGAAGGATTGTGAAGAGGATAAGAATCTGTATATAAAGAAGGCCTGCAGAGCAAGCGCTTAATGCTGGCTCTTATAACCTGGATAACTTCTACTGCAACGTGGCTACTTTGGCCTTGACATCTGGATAACTTTCTTTCTTTTCCGCTCTGTTTGGCATGGACTGGTGTAGCCTCCGCATGGGCAGGCACTTTTTCCATCGAGCTGCACCATGGATTTTCCATGAAAGACTTTTTTACTGAACTGGCACCACTTTGGCTCTAAGCACCAAGGGTCAACATGTCCCTGTGAAAAGAAGCTGAGATGGAAATTGTTTCTACTGAGAGTGTTCAGAATGAAGGGAGACCCAAATGATGAGAGCCTCCAGAAACCCACGGGCTGTAAAAGTGAGTTGTAAGAGAGAAAGTGGTTCACAGTGGATTTTAGTATTCTGACTTCCACGGAGGATGCAGGGGCTTTCTCCAGGCCACCAAAATGTGTGTGGATTTTTATTATTGGGTAAGCGTCAGATTGTCTCATTATGGCCAGAGCCAGGTTGTTAAGGAGTCAGAATAAACAGTGAGGCTTACTTATCCCTAGACAAGGCTGTGGGAGATCGGTAGTGCCACTAAGCATTGATAGGTACCAGATGGGGGCTGGCTTTTTTTTCCTGACCAGAACACTATCCTCAACTTATCCACATGCTAGACTCTTGCACTTATTTATAGAAGGCAGTATACCAATAGTCAATAAAGAGCTGGGTGTAGGAATTAGATTGACCTGGGTTTGAATCCTAAGTCTGCCATCTACTAGCTGTGTGGGAAAGTGACTAACCTCTCTAGGCCTGTTTCTTCATCTTAAAAACAGTGGCTAGTAATGGTACCCACATAAGAGGGCTCTTGTGAAGATTAAATGAGATGATGCATAGAAAGTGTTTAGCACATTGTCGTACATAAATGCTGCATAAATGACGGCCTTTTACTCATTCTTCAAGTCTCAGCTCAAGCTCTATCTCTTTGTAACTGGTAGCTTCAGGTATCCCCCTTTCACATCCTCACTGCTTCTTGTCCAACTTTCCCTCGGAGTACTTACCACACTCTATTGTGACAGTCACCATTGTACAACGCAAGCCTTATTCAACAGAAGCGTAAGATATATATATATATATATATATTTTTTTTTTGCGGTACGCGGGCCTCTCACTGTTGTGACCTCTCCGGTTGCAGAGCACAGGCTCCAGATGTGCAGGCTTAGCGGCCATGGCTCACGGGCCCAGCTGCTCCGCGGCATGTGGGATCTGCCCGGACCGGGGCACGAACCCGTGTCCCCTGCGTCGGCAGACGGACTCTCAACCACTGCACCACCAGGGAAGCCCTAGGATATTTTTTGATACCATCCTTCTCACTCTATGACTTTAACCCATCTTCCCCCACTCCCTTCTCATGATCTATTTCCCAATTTATAAAATAAGACTATTGGGCTATTCTTTATGATCTCTTACAGTTTTAAGCCTTCTAAAACCTTGACCCAAATGACAACGGGATATCAACAACCTCTTTTCCCAAATCACAAAAATATCTTTCCTCCTGGAGCATTTATTAGTTATACATCACTGAGCCTAGATTGGCCATTTCTCAAGGGCAGCACAAAGTGAATTCTCCATCACAGGAAACAAATGAGCAATTGAAAGAGATTTCATGCCTGAATGCTCTCATTCTGCTCACGTTTGGACATCATGGCAGCTACCTCTCTGTACATTATCAAGGGAACTGGGGTTTGTCACTTGCACCAGACCCTGGCCTCTCCCAGCAAACCTCCAGAGAAGGCCTCAGTGGTTACCGTAGAAACGTCTTCCTTCCTGGATGCAGACCCATGAAGACTCAGGCAGCCACGACCCAAGAGGGGCCTTGTTTAAACAGGAAAGAGCAGACAGTTTAATGGGTAGCTTTGCAACTCAGATTCCTACACAGTTTACAGTAGTTGGAGTAATAAAATTCATAATGAATGTTTCTTTATTTTACAGCTAACTTTTTTTGTTTTTTTTTCTTTTCTTTTGTTTTTTATTTTCCTGAACACTAACTGATGGTAGGCAGGGAGAGTTTTAATTTTCTTTCATTTTTAATGACCACGGAAATAATATTGAAAAAACTTGTTCTATATGTACATTTATCTCATTCATTCTTCATGATATTTCTATGACATATATAATTATTATGTTGGGAAAACTAAGAGTCAAAGAACATAGGTTACCAGCTTAGGGACACATGGCTATTTGTAAGAAATGCAATTTTCAAATGGATAACCAGGAAGAAACATTCTGTTTTCATTAATAAGTTATGAATTAAATGTGGAATTTCCCATAGATACATAGCATTTGTAATTTGACGCACAAGGAAGTGTAACATTTAGCTTGCAGGAACATTAATGAGTTACTAGTACAAGGAAGTAGACAAAGAAGCCAATTATTACACTCTCTTTTGGTGAATTCTTCCTTTGGTTGCCTTTGGAGACTTGAGACCTCACAATTTGTCAAGAAGCACACACTGCATGGTTGAAGCCAAAGAAGGGCTAGAATAGTCACTACACACCTATTGTATTTCAGGGTCTTTACCCATGCTATCTTATTGAATGCTAGCAATAACCCTATCGGGAAGGCCCTACTATCTCCATTTCACTGATGCAATAAATAGAGTCACAGAAAGGTAAAATCATTCAAAAATCAAAGTCAGTTCTCTTGATTACCAAGCTCAGTGCTTTGCTGGCGCTTCATACTGTGTCTCCTCAAAGGAAATTCTCACAAGAAAAGAGATCTAATGTCTCAAAATAGACGGCATTTCTTTCAATCTCAGAGACAAGTAATGTACGAAGAGTTGGGCCTGAGTTATAAGAAGTGCTTCTGTAATTATGAAAAGAGCTGGGATACTGCAGTATCCAGTGGGCACGGTGGATAGAGACTAACCTCTCTCCCATTTGTGGAGCAAAACACAACTTTCTGAAGGACACCTATTACTGTGGGAAGGTCCCAGGGAAGAGCAGTGGACACTTATAAATGTGAGAACTGCCCAGAGCCAGGAGGGCAGGTAGTTTTAAAAGCCAGAGGAGAGTTTTATCAGGCCAGGGGGAGTTTTGATTGCTGGAGTCTGTCTTACACTCAGGACAATTACTGTCCTCTACTGTGCTCATTGAGCCAAGAGAAAGAAATTACTGAGTGTGTGTGTACGTGAGGATGTGTGTGTGTGTGCATGCATGAAAGAGAGAGAGAGAGGGGATGAGTAGAGCCTTGGAGGCAAGGTGGGTAGAAAGGACCCGTTGATGTATCCCACATACCCAGAACCCAATGTAAATGCTAATCAATATTTGTCAAATGACTGAATGAATTAATAAATAAACAAGAGTAGGACGGAAAGTGACAGGTCCCAAGCTTTGGGAACACCATAAGCCTCCCGCTCTGTGCTCGGTTACCAAGTGAGGCATATTAGCAAGTCTCCAAGCTCCCCACACTGTCCCAGGCCTCCATGCCTGTGCACAAGCCTTGTCCTGTGTCTGGGATGTCCTCTACAATCCTCCTCCCCAGACCTTAGTCACATGGTAGATGCCTCCTTTTCCTTCTATCTCTTACCTCTCTTTTCTCCTACTTTGTTGTACATACCTCCCTGAGAGCAGAACCAGATTGTGTTCTGTTTGTGTGTTTATATATCTTAATTCACACTAGAGTGTAAGCTCCTGGGAGAGACCAGAGCTTTTATGTCTTTAGCACTTAGTGTATTTTTTTGCACACAGGTGGATTTGCAAATGAATGAATCAATCAGTCAATGAATGGATGCACTAGGCAAACCGTCTTACTCCAATTTGTGGCCCAGGCTGAAAACAGAAAAGCCCTGTGGTTACAGAGAGAATATTGGCGTGAGGCCCAGGGAACTGGGTTCAGGTCTCACATTTGCTCCCAGCTTACTGGCTGACTTTGGGAAAGTCAGTTGCCATCTCTGAACCTCACACCCATTGGACTAGATAACAGTCAATGCCTTCTCACCTCCTGGGTTCTAGAACTTAAGGTTTTAGCAAGAGTTTCTGTGGATTAGAAGCCATCTCTGTATCTGAGTTAATACAGATACAGAGGCCACATTTTTGAAGCTGTGTTTTGTGGAGCGCCAATCCTACAAAATGTTATTAGGTCTTCTGCAAAAAGGGAGTGGTAGTCAGAGCTTGAAAATGGTGGAGAAAACGAGGTTAACAACATGAGTTTACTGCAAGCCATTTCAGCTCATTTGATATGAAAATGGGCATTGGGACACCTCGATGGAGACATACTATACCTGGGATTGCACTAGTTCATACCCTGTGGAACAAGTGATCCGTAGAACTCATTTTGGAAAAGTTCTGTGCTGGGTGTTTAAGAAGGTCCTTCCACTGCCAAGATTCTAGGAATTCCAGGTTTTGACCCAGACTGGGTTACACTCTCTTTGTAAAGGAAGCTGTTTGTAATGAAGTAGGTTAGGATTTCTGTGTGGTATCAGAGGGGTCAGGAAGGCAGAATTAGGACTCTGGGCTGGTTGCACCGGGGACCCAACTCTGAGCTATTATTCTCTGTAGTGATCTGGTCAACAGGGGTTGGAGATCAGGATTTGACCTTGTGAGCCTAGAAACCCTTCACTTGCAGGTCGAGTGAGAGGTGCAGGGGATATGGTGAGAAGTGAAGAAGGAGGACTAATAATTATTGAACACCTCATTTAATTCTCACAAGTCTAAGAGACAGGTGTTTCTCTGCCTACCACTTTACAGTTGAAGTGAATGAGGCTCAGAGAAGTTCAACACAAGCCTAAGGTCACACAAACAATAGATGGCGGACCTACAGTTTGAACTTGGGTCTTTTGGGCTCCAAAGCTTGAATTCTTCCCATACAACATGGTTGTCATAGCAGGGCACTTGTTTTATTTATTTATTTATTTAATTTATACAGAAACCTTTTTTTATTAATAAATTTTCCAATTCACAAATTTAAACCTAGCTTCTGGGTTTTTTTGTTTGTTTGTTTGTTTCATTTTGGTCACGATTTCTTGGGCCATTGCTCATCTGTCTACTCTTTTGTTTGTGAGCCTCCTCACTTCTTACATGTAAAATGGGAATAATACTTTCTCTGTTTCATCAAAGTTGTCATGGGGGTAAAATGAAAACATATTTTTCCTTCCTCATACTTTTCTTTCTCACTTAGTTCTTTAAACAGAGGCTCAGTAAAAAAAAAGTTGAATATGTCAGTTGTTTTTATGTAATGGTGTCAATCCTAAGCAAGTTAGTGTAAGTGTAATTTATAGTTCCCATGACCTTCCATGAATATTGGGGGAATATATACACATTACTGGTTTTATTAAACTACATAAGTCAAGCAGATGGTAATCAAAAGTAAAAATCACCCCACTCTGTCCTTGAATGTGTTATAAGTGCAAGTAACAAACCTTGTCTTTTTATTTGTGTTATAAATAAAATTTATGAGAAAAAAAGGCTCAAAGGGACTAATACTGTATATGTTTGTTTTTGGCTGTCCCTCACTGGTGAAGCTTGTGAATGGGAGAAATTCCTGAGCACAGCACTCAGGGTGGACGTAGCCTCATGATTCGTTCAGGTAAAATAACTCTTGCATTTCCTGAGCAAAACCCTCAGAAATCCAATTGCCGTAGCATTTTCTGGTTTTGCTTTTAGCTGGGCAAACTTGGTGGTAGAACTTTACCTGACCTTGGAGTTCAGGTAATTGTTGGGGATTTAGAGTACTGTCTTGCAGTGGAAGTGAAGAAGCTAACAGAAAGGGAACAGAAGTGAAAGTTCTTTACGTTCTGGCAGGACAGCAGTGCACGTTATTGTTCACGTCTACCATTGTTTAAGGCAGAACTGAGGTAGGCTGGATATCATGGCATGACCTGAACCCCATTTCAAGATCCCCCTCATTCTTTGTGCAGTCCCATGACTGTCCCCTCCTTTATGAAGTAGTCCCTGATTAACTTTCCCCGTATTGTTTCCAGCCTCAGGAGGATTTTGTGTCTCAATTATGGGTTCTCACATAACGTAATTCATTCTACAGCCACAGAATGTCTTTCTCGTGTAGACACATCTTCCATAATTCTTAATAGAATTCCTCATGGGCAAGAGCCAACACGCTTGATCTTCCTCTGTGTGTCCAGGTTGTGGTACAGTATATGGTAATGTTGGAAGGAATAACAACCAACATTTCCTGAATGCTTAAAAGTGCCAGGCACCCTTCTAAGCACTTAACAGAGATGAACTCATTTGTTCTTTACAACACCTCTATGAGGTAGGCACTACTCTAATTTCCATTTTGTAGATGAAGAAACCAAGAAAACATTCCACTGAGTGATTCATTGGAAGGAGCCCAGAGAGCAGAGGTCAGAATTCAGACCCAGGCAGTGTGGCTTAGAGCCCATATTCTTGGGCACAGTACTGGTGCAGGTTGGGTTCTCTGGAGGCAGACAGGGAGATAGAGTTCAGGATGTGGCATGTTTACTGAAGATCAGTCCCTGTAAGGAAGCAGGATGGGGCAGAGGGAGAAGTCAACTTGGGCAGAGCTGGTGAAGAATGCTGGAATGTATTGCTTATTAGAGTTGATCAAACCTGGGCTCGGATGGCTGGACCTCTATATCCCTGCCTTGCCTTGTCTCCAGATATGGGCTGCCTTGGGGAAGGTGTGACTATGGGCAAAACAGCTTCTTCCAACTAATGTAGACCCTGAGGTTGCTGGTACCTGGAGGCTGTTCATCACACACTCCACAGCTGGTCAGAAAGTCCTTCCGTGAAGGCAGTCTGGATGGCCCCATCCATGTCAACCACATATACAAGTTTGCCTCTCAGGGGAAACATAATAAACATTTGCTAAATTAACATAATTTTCATTAATGATAATAACTATAATAATGGCTATCACTTTTTTTAAAATTTTTGACTGTGTTGGGTCTTCATTGCTGCTTCTGGACCTTCTCCAGTTGCGGCAAGCAGGGGCTACTCTTTGTTGCAGTGCGCGGGCTTCTCATTGTGGTGGCTTCTCTTGTTGTGGAGTACGGGCTGTAGGCATGCGGGCTTCAGTAGTTGTGGCTCACGGGCTCTTGAGTATGGGCTCAGTATTTGTGGCACACAGGCTTAGTTGCTCCACGGCATGTGGGATCTTCCCAGACCAGGGATCGAACCCATGTCCCCTGCGTTGGCAGGCAGATTCTTAACCACTGCACCACCAGGGAAGTCCCAGCTATCACTTCTTAATCGGTAATTATGTACCATATAAAGATAGTTACAATTTATTGAGCCATTAATCATCATTAGAGTACACTGAGGTTAATGCTATATTACATAACCTTATTTTACTAATGATGAAATAAAAATATACTGACATTAAATAACTTGTCCAGTATTATATAATTAGTAAGTGGGAGAGCTAGGTCTCTTGCAGGTCCTTCGGACACTGGAGTCCATACTCCTGACCTCTAGGTTAGTGTTTGTATCTTCCCAACTTGATTGCTGTGAGCTTCTCTACAGCAGATGCCATGACTCTTTCAATTTTGTGACTCTCATCACATAGCAATGCCTGACACACAGCATACATCGATACACATTTGTTAAATGAATAAGTTGGTCTTCCATAATCATGGTTCTGATAGAAACTAGAAAAATAATTTAATATCTTTGATTAGAATCAACTGAGTGTTTAATAAGGCGTACTGAAGCCACGAATCTGTGTTTATTTAACAAGTCTTGTCAAGGCTAAGAGTTGTTAGTGGAAACAACAGGAAGAACACACCCATGAAATGTGCACAAGTGGCTGGCGTGTCGAGTAAATCACTCAGAATGAATGAGACACCATGCACTGTCATGGCAAGAGCACTGCTAGAACTGAGGAGGTTTTACTTGCAGACATTTCACTAATGTGCGGTTTGTTGTTGACAAGTTGCTTCAATACTCCCGTCTGAAAGGAGGAAATTGTAGAAGATGATCCTTGAGTTTCATTTAATAATTCTATGCTATGATTCTGTAAAAATGACATAAAAGCAACCCCTGACATTCTGTGAAGGAACACAGAGCAGAACCAGATTGGTGGGTTGTAGACACTGTAGGTAGATCTTAGCTGAATATAATAAAGGAGAGAGGAAGTATTCCTCCTTCATTACAAGTGTTCAGGCAGAGACTGACCATAGTCAAGGGTGCTCTGGGTGGGCCTCTCTGTGTGGGGTCAAAGGCTGGATGAGGTGACTACAAAGACCAACTAAATCTAAGAGCCTGAGAACATAAAAAGCAAGTATTAAATCGCAGAATTTACAAAAGTGTCAGAGAGTAGAGTAATAAATTGTACTGAACAGTGCCTAGAATATAGTAGTTGCTCAGGGAATATTTGTTGAATAAATGAATATTTGAATCCAGTTAATAATGATCAATGCTTAAAATTAAAGTCGAATGTAATTGATACATACAATCTTGGATAGTTTGAGGTTAAAATGAGATCATCACAATGTGAAGGTGTTTGGCAAATTTTTAGGGTTATTGTTTGGGTTCCCTAGAAAAACGGAGCCTGAGACAAGGAATTAGCTGCAGATAATACAGTTGCATCCCCAGTAATTAGAAAAGAGTGAATAAAAATTGTTGAGTACATGTAATAGGTCCTAAGTAGGTGGTAGCCATGGCAACTGTTTCTACTAAAGAATGAGGATTTTCCTGAGCATAAAGGGGCTCAGGCAGAGGAAAGAGTATTTCAAAAGGACTGAATGGGACAGAGCTGAGTATTCTCTGGGAAGGGAAAATGGTTTTGTTTGCGATTGGGAACAGGAATTGAACGAAAGGCAGGCAAATGCCTGATCATGAAGGCCTTGTGAGCCAGACGTAAGGTGTTTGGACAAGTTTAAATATATTGAACAAATGCAAAGCATCCCTAAAACTAAGTACAAAAGATAACAAAGTTGAACTCAATAAAGGACCAAGAGAATGAAAATATCCAAATGATGAAAGTGACCATGAAGAACACAAACTCAGGCATGAAGATCCAGGAAAAGCTAATCCAAAAAGAACTGTGCCTTTTCTTTTCTTCTTTCTCTTTTTTCCCCTCTTTTCCTTTCTTCTTTCTCTTCCTCCTTTCTCCTACCCTTCTCCCAATCTCTCTCTCTCTCTCTCTCAACATCAAACACGTTTGAGGGGCCACAGATGATAGATTTTAACCTGACCCTCTATTTCCTATTGGAGATTTCTTGCCAGGAAGTGTATTTGCAGTTTATACAACAGAAACACTTGTAGTTAAAGCTGAAGTTCAGAGGCAGGTTGACATGCATGTAGTGCATTCTGAAATAAACATCTTGGAAAGGATCTTAGGGGTTATGTTAGAATGTTAAGGACCACTAACGATCAATAGCACTTTATTGATAAAATCCTAATCCCCATGCTGAAATATTGAGTTGCTTGTAGTGTTTTGAAGCTGCCACGCTGGTTCATACCTCTGTGCTTTTACATATATCCCTCTCTTTGGATTGAATGCACAAGTTCCACCAGCCTCTCTTCACTGCCCACCTGCCCCACCCACCTAGATAACAGCAGCATTATATTTTATCTAGTTTACATTCTCCATAGCACCCTGTACTTACCTTAGCATTGCCCTGAGCCCAGTGCATCTCAATCTTTAACGCGCATAGGAATACCCCAGGACCTCGTGAAAATGTGGATTCTGATTTAATAGGTCTGAGGGGGGACCAAGATTCTGCATTTTTAAAAATCTCCCAGATGGCAATGCTGCTGCTGGTCCATGGACCACACTTGGAGTGACAAGGCCTTAGCCCACCCTATTGCAATCATCAGTTTATTTGTCCTTTTGCGTTATTAAGACCAAGGAATTTTTTAAAATTCTATTTTTATTGAAGTACAGTTGATTCACAATGTTGTATTAATTTTTGCTATACAGCAAAGTGACTCAGTTATACACGTATCTACATTCTTTTCTTTAAAATAAATTTATTTATTTATCTATTTTTGGCTGCATTGGGTCTCTGTTGCTTCACGTGTGCTTTCTCTAGTTGTGGCGAGTGGGGGCGGCTCCTCTTCGTGGCGGTGCGCGGGCTTCTCATGCAGTGGCTTGTCTTGTTGTGGAGCATGGGCTCTAGGTGCATGGGTTTCAGTAGTTGTGGCACGCAGGCTCAGTAGTTATGGCTTGTGGGCTCTAGAGCACAGGGTCTTTTTTATATTCTTGTCTTTTACGATTTATCCCAGGATATTGTGAATATACTACTAACTCCAAATTCCCAGTCCATCCTTCCCCTTGGTAACCACAAGTCTGTTTTCTATGAGACCAAGGAATTATTTTTGATTGCTATTACCTAATATAAGTGTGGCACAGAATACGATACTCAGTAAACTTCCGGTGAATGAAATGTATAAGCACCATCTCATGAGTTCATTATAACAACCTGAATCACTAGAACTATTATTAGCCTTTTTTTTTTCTAAGGAGGAGATGAAGACTACGATAGGTTAAATAATGAACTAAAATGTTCCCAGTCAGAGAGTGACAGAACCAGAGCTCTAAGAAAGTTCTGGTAATTCCAAGTCTTGTGTGCTTTCCATTCCACCGTTTGCCTTCCTAAACCCAGACTGCAAGGCAGGTTAGACCTGACAAGTGGAGAGATTTTTTTTTTTTTTTTTTTTTTTAAAGTCATAATAAAATGCAACTATTCTTAATGCCGTGTTTAAGAGATTGGAACTTTACAATCTTAGCCTTAGAGAACACAGACAATACAGAGTTGCAGGAAATCCTTAGTCTTGAGAGATTTGGACCACACTCCAAACTTTGACGTTCTACCCCATTCTCACAGCTGAACAAATATGACATATATAATTGTCAAGCCCACCATTGATTTTATGAATTAATTCTTGGGATTTATGGTGTTCTGTGCTCTCATTTCAAAGCACCTCACAACTGTTAATTATTTAAGCCGCCTTACATCCTTCAGAGGAAGGACAGGGATATTATTCTGTCCTGAGCCTGGGGGGAGGAGGAGGTCAGGAAAGGTAGAATACCAGTGGTTACCAGAGTCAAGGGGAGGAAGGATCAGATTGCACCTGAGTGAACTCAGAGAGTTTTATTATGGAGGAAATCCTGCTGACAAGACTGGACAGGGCTTCTCTTGTGGCTTTTTGAGTCAGAGATGAAACAGCCAAGGCCATTTTTGATACCTAACAATAAGATCATAGCTATCATTTATTGAATACTTACTATGTAGTAGGTAGTGTGCTATGCCATTTACATTGTTTCATTTAATTTCATAAAGGAAATGTAAGTTGTATAATAATGACAAAATTACCAGCTACTGTGTATTGAGAATTCGTGCCATGCAGGTACTTTACATGTCTTGCCTTTTTAGATCCTCACAGCAACCTCATAAAGCATGTGATTCCTACATTACAGAAGATAATTAAAAACCCAAGTCACTTACTTGATACATAACAAAACTGAGATTTGAATCTAGGACTTAGCTGCCTCCAGAGCCTGGACTCTCTCCATTTAGTTCTATCGACACATCATTTCCTCCCTCTGAAACTCAATCTCCCCGTTTGTAAAATGGGGCTAATAATAGCTACATAACAGGGTGTAATGAGGTTTCTCTGTGATAATATCCCTGGAAATTCATAAGGATGTATTAGCAAGATCATGAGTTTTCAGGCAACAAAGCCCCAAGTTTGAATAGCATCTTAATTTTTTTTTTTTGCGGTGCGAGGGCCTCTCACTGCTGTGGCCTCTCCCATTGCGGAGCACAGGCTCCGGACGCGCAGGCTCAGCGGCCATGGCTCACGGGCCCAGCCGCTCCGCGGCATGTGGGATCTTCCCGGACCGGGGCACGAACCCGTGTCCCCTGCAGGCGGACTCTCAACCACTACACCACCAGGGAAGCCCACGTCTTAATATTTAAGAACTTAATATCTTACATTAGTTACTTAGCTTTCTGAACCTCAATTTCCTTATATGTCAAATGGGGATGATAATAATATCTACCTTACAGATTTCAGTGAAGATTAAATGAAAAACTGTATGTGAAGTGCCTACTTCAGTGCTTGGCACATAAAAGTGTTTACTGTAAGCTGATTTTTCCCTTTTTCCCCACATTCTTCCCTTTAAACTGTCTCTCAGCAAATAACATCACCATCCTCTCAAATGCTAAATGAAATCTTGGAGTTCCTTTATAAACATTCTTACCCTTGTCATTCTCATTTAACAATTCCCAATCATATTCAATGCGTTACATCAGGAATAGAACTTTTTCATCCAGCACTTCCTATAGCCCCATTCTCATGTCAAATCCCTCCTACTTGTGAGGCTGATTCTCAGTGGCTTAAGGTTCTAGGAATCCCTATTACTTATTTTCTGTGAATTGCTTGGAGGAGGAGGGCTGGCAACTCTTATGCCAGGTTCTCAGTATTTTATTGGGGAGTTGTCTTCTATACTTATTCAAATAAAGGAAAAAAGAAAGAACATCTACTTGAGATGCATTATACTAAGTGTGTATGTTAGTAATAAACACCATTAGAGTGAACGAACAAATGGACTCTAATTTTAATTCTCATTCTTTTACTTACTATTAACAAAGTAGCTTTGGGGCTTCCACAAGACTAGAGAGTGTGAAATTTTGTCCACCTGTCTGCTGCAAATTGTCCAGAAACTTCTAAAACTTGCTTTGTGATTGCCTAGGGGGATGTTGGCCCAGTTGCAGCCTTCAGGTTCCATTCTCTAAGCCATGAAAACCTAGGACTTCTCTCCCTGCAATGCCTCCACCTGACAGATTGAGCTGCACCGGGTGTTTCATTGGCTGATACAGCTGGTGGCTGTAGATGAGACCTTGGGCTGGGGACTGATTAGAATTTTGTGCCCCAAATACTGAAGTGTTCCAGATGAATGGTCCCTAGGAGAGTCCCGATTAAATGATAAGTAAGATCAAGGAAAACCCTTTCACTTACTTTGGCTTAGAGAAAAAAGTGGAGAAACTAGACTCTTCACTTTTATTGAGGATATCTTTCAGTTCTAAACAATTTTCATTCTTACTTCTTCACCATGTAATAGTAATAATAGTGATGTTAATGGCTAAAAATATGCCAGAAACTATTCAAATCACTTTAAATACATTATATAATCCTTACAGTAAGTCTATGAGGCATGCGTAGTATTATTATTCTATTACTGGTATTCTGAGTTTGAGATTGGGCATTGACTGGATAGGTAATTTGCAACTTGCCTGTGTTCCAACCTAGGCACTCTGGCTTGAGAATTGGAGTACTTAACAATAATAAGTACAAAATATTAATGGCCGCTTTGCATGCATAGAGTTTACGAGGGGTGTTCACGTGTATGATCTCATTTTATCACTACAAGAATCTACTAGAGTAGGCAAGGGATAATATTCTTCTTTCATCACTGGGAGGTTGTGGGATATAATAGCTGAGAGCATGCACTTTGAATTCAGAATGATACGGGTTTGAATTGTGGTTCTGAAATCTGGGCCTCAGTTACTTCACCAGTCAAATGTATATTAAAATGTCATGTCCTAGGACTTTTGTAAGGATTGAATGACATAATATAAACAAAGCACATCACACTGCATTGAATAAATGTTAACAGTTGTTAGCTAGTTTTCAGTAGAATTTTCTGTTAATGAAAATATTCCATCTGTGCTTTCGAGTATGGTAGCCACGAGACTACTGTCATTTGACATGTAGCCAGTGCAACTAAGAAACTAAATATTTAGTTTTACATCATCTTAATTAATTTGCGTTTAAGTAGCCCCCTGTAGCTAGTTGCTACCATATGGGACAGTGCGGCTTCAGAAGATAACACAGCTAGCAAGTGGCAGACTTTGAATTTGAGCCCTGGTCTGTTTGATTACAAAGCCAGGTCGCTTTCCATTATGTGAATAGGCACAAAGAGGCTTTCTGGTTCTTTTATAGTCTATTCTCTTACTTGGGGGTGGAAGGGACCCCTCCCCCATCCACAACCAGCAGAAGAGGGGCAGCCCTGGGGGTGGAGGGTAGCCTGGAGAACACCAGCCCGCACTTCCTCCTCTCAAAGAGCTAGAACAGGGAGTGTGAGCATTCATACTTCTACACAAAAGCCCTAGAGGTCGGGAGGCTCTGCCTGAGTGGAATTCCCTTTGTTGCAGTGGTAATTCTTGCAGAGTTCTAGTGTTACTGCTACAGCGGGTAGGCCAGCTAGGGCCCCAAGTAAGTAGGACTCCTGAAATCTCTTAGTGAGAAAATAGGAAAAACACTGCTCATTATTAGGGCGAGGCCTTATAATAATACCATGGGCCAAAGGGTTTCAGGTTTTCTTGTTTCCATGTGCAGGATTTCAAAAGCCACATCACCAAGAATATGTTTGTTGCCAACTTGAATATACGGATCATCCAATGACTCAATTCTTCCATGGCCCGGGCTGACAAAAAGGCTTTAGAATTCTAAATAAATAGTAGTATTTCTTCTTTGGCCTTTATTATTGCTGTCATTGTTATTATTAATAAGGCATTTAATTTCTATAGGAAAGACTGGATGGGACAGATTTTAGAGGCAGGGAGATGAATTACCACATATGCAGAGAATTTATGTGTGAGAGGCAGTTATGAATATTTATTGAATGAATTAATTAATAAATAAATCATTCTTTGCAGAAATTAAAAGCTATTTATTATCTCATATCAGTTGGGATTATGGAGTGAGGCCTGGGGCAGATGGAGATTATATTCTAGGCAGAAGGACCAGCATATGCGAAACCCTTGGGGTTAGAGGGAACTTATACTTTGTAAAAACTGATATATCAGATTAGGATGATTAGAGCTTGGGGGAAGGGGAATGAGATGGGGATAAGAAGTTGGGGAGAGGCCAAACTAGCAAGTCAGTTTACATTAAGGATTTTGGTCTGTAACTCAAGAACAACAGGAAGAATTTGAAGGCATTTGAGTAAAGAAATAGAACTGTCATATTTGTATTTTTTAAAAGGTCACTGCTATTGTGTGAAAAACAAACTGGAGAGGGACAGGGTGGACACAGGGAAATTATTTGTAGCTATTGATAGTAATCCAGGTGAGAGACTAATTTGCCTCAGGGTAACGAATGTTGGGTAGAAAGAAGTGGATGGATTTGAGAAATAAAGAGAAAAACAGATAGGACTTTGTGATGGTATGAATGAGGGGATTTGATGAAGAGAAAGGAATCAAGGATCATGGCAGGTTCAGGTTCATGGCAACTCTTCAAGCTTTAATATCTCAAGATGGAAATAATGTGTGTGAAAGTGCTATGTAACACGCTGTTTCATTATCTGTGGAATACAGTTCTTTATTTATTATCTATGCTCTATTTATTATGTCCAGGAGTGAACTATAATATATACTAATAAGTTAATGATCAGAGAGCCTGTTTCCTGAAGATGATGGTGAGATCCTTGAGGTCAGAGACTGAATGTCTGCGATTGGTTCTCTCTAGTTCATGTGATATTGTCCCTGTCACATGCTCATTAGTTTTGCCCTCTGTGTTGGTCCTTGACCTTCTTGCTCTCAGATCCATTCCTCATCCTTCCCTGCTTGTCCTTATGTCGCAGCGGGGCTGGCCCTGAAATCTTTGCTTCCTAGGCTCCTATACCAACCAGCTAACTTCTGGCTGGGTTTCCCTAGTGGGATGTACTCGTGCAAGATTGGAGGGTGGGGAGAAAGGAAGAGCCAGGGTGTTTTCCCTTCTTTCTGCATGTCTTCTATCTCAAACTGAGGCTTTATCTCTTTCATGACCCCCAGCTCACAATGATTCCAGCTTCAGCCAGGTGACCTTGGATTTTGGGCACCTTGCTTTGTCCTTCCTATTTATGGGGTGGTAGCAACTTCCTGCCATGGCTAACTTCTGGAGTGACCCCTGGTTATCCGTGTAGCTTCTCACGTTTTTATCTCCTGTACAACCATTTCCTTATATTAAATTCCTTCTATTTTAGACCCTTGGAGTAGTTTTTGTTGAACAGGTTAGATGCTGAGTGATATATAAACATACAAAGACCAAATTTTATTAATGATCAAATAGCAGTCTTTTCAACAGAAAAATATTTTCACATAAATAAATTTTAAAGTTTTAAAACACATAATAGAAAAGAAAATATCCTGTCAATATGAGCACACTTCAAAATTATAAACAAACTTAGAATGGTCTTCATTGTGATTTAGCAATAACAAAATTAATTGTACTTTTTTCAACTTTATTTTTTTCAGCTGACTGAGCTTCAGAGCTGAGATAAATGCTTTCACTTAGTGTTCTTTAAATAGCTTTTAACTAGTTTTAATTTGAAGAAAGAACATTCTTCAGTAGAGACAGGAGAGGAATTACCAAAAAATAAAATAAACAAGCAACATACTTTGGAAAAACTTGCCATTATGTCATAGTATTACATGCTATCTTGGCAAATTTATAGATAGTTTTAATTTTTTTCAGTTTCACTTGGCAATGGTTTGACACAAAACAGTGATATCATTGGCAATGATTCTGTTATGTTGCTTGAAAATTTATTTGGAGTCTTCTCTGTGTTCCTAACAATAGACTGTTTTTCCAAGATAATATTAATTGATTTATTGATGTACTTATTTGTTTGTTAAAAACATTTATGTGATGACTACTTTATTTTCTTTAAGAAAACTCAAAATATTTAGATGTAGAACAGTCCTTTGAAGGACCTTCTTTGAACATTATTGAAGCTATCAATCTATTGAAAAATAATTTATTCAGATGAAATGCACACAATAGAATTAACTGTTTTTTTAAACAGAAGCTTTTATTATTATTATTATTTACTTTTTGGCCATACCCTGTGGCTTGCAGGATCTTAGTTCCCCCACCAGGCCCAACCCCACCAGGAATTGAGCCCATGCCCCCTGAAGTGGAAGTGTGGAGTCTTAACCGCTGGACTGCCAGAGAAGTCCCTAGAATTAACCATTTTAAAGTGAACAATTCAGTGATGTTTAGTATATTCACAATGTTGAGCAAAGGTCACTTCCATATATTTCCAAAACACTCCATCCCTCTAAGTAAAATCTCTTACCCCTTAAGTAGTTTCTCCCCATTCCCCCTCCCCACCCCGCAGCCCCTGGCAACCACCAAGCTTCATTCTCTCTATATAAGTGTATTTATTCTGGATATTTCACATGAATGGAATAATACAATATGTGATGTTCTGTGCCTGGATGTTTTCATGTAGCATAGTGTTTTCAAGGTTCATTCATATTGTAGCATGTATCAGTAATTCTTTCCTTTTTATACCTGAATAATATTCCATTTTCAGGTATGTACTACAATTTATCTTTTCATCCATAGATGGACATTTGAACTGTTTCCATCTTTTGGCTATTGTGGGTAATACTGCTATGAGCATACGTGTACCTGTACTTGCTTGTATACCTGTTTTTAATTCCTTTGGGTATAGATGATAAGAGGGGTCAGATGGTAATTTTCTGTTTAACTCTTTGAGGGAATGCTACATCATTTTCCACTTAACCATTTTACATTCCCAACAACAATATACAAGGGTTCCAATTTCTCCACATTTTTTCCAACACTTGTTATCTTCCACTGTTATTGTTTTCTTTTTTTTTTATAGCCATCCTAGTGGGTGTAAAGTGATACTTCCTTGTGGTTTTAATTTGCATTTTTCTAGTGGCTAATGATGTTGAGTATCTTTTCATGTGTTTGCTGTCCATTTGTATGTCTTCTTTGATGAAGTATCCATTCAAATCTTTGGCACCCTTAAAAAAAATTTTTTTGTCTCTTTGTTGTTAAGTCATGGAAGTTTTTAAAAATTCTGGATACTAGACTCTTATCAGATACATGATTTGCGAATATTTTCTCCCATTCTGTGGTTTGTCTATTCACTTTCTTGATAATATCCTTTGATATACAAATGGTTTTAATTTTGATAATGTCCAATTTATTTATTGTTTCTTTTGTCACTCATGCTTTTGGTGTCAT
The DNA here is from genome assembly GCF_964374135.1 of Grampus griseus. Classification (NCBI taxonomy): domain Eukaryota; kingdom Metazoa; phylum Chordata; class Mammalia; order Artiodactyla; family Delphinidae; genus Grampus; species Grampus griseus. The sequence continues at coordinate 136,197,374 of NC_139017.1, forward strand.
ATCTGAGAATCCATTGCCAAATCCAACATCATGAAGATTGATATATTTTTAATGTTTGTGAATTTTTTAGTATGTCTTTTATATCATGTAAAATTTGATAGATATATAACTATACATACATGTGTGTATATATGCATGCACACACACATATATCTGACACATGTCCTTTTACAAAGTATTTTAAAATTTATTGATTCCTTTTATCCTTTTAACAATGTTGTGAAGTAGAAGAGACAATAGTGATTATGCTCATTTTAAAGATTAAAAAAACCCTGAACCTTAAAAAAGAAAAAGTCAAAGTCTCATGGGTGGTAAATAGCAGATGTAAGATACAAATTCCAGCTGTCTGACCCCAATCATTAGTCTGCTCCATTCCACCATCTTGTGCCTTAATATGTTTGCTGAATGATGTGAACCAGAGAAGGGAGGGAAGGAAAACTCTTTGTTGTATTCCTACATGCACAGGCTTTATTAAGGTACTTTTGTGTGCATCATCACACAGTTCTCACACCATCCTAGAGGGAGAGTTTAGTATTCTGACTTTAAAGTGAGGCTCAGAGAATTGGTGATTTACTGTGTAGTATTCAGGAAGCCAATGGCAGAGCCAATGGCAGATCCCAAATCAGCTTGGCTCCTTGTGATAACCTAGCACTTAGAAGAAAGCTCAGTGTCAGGGGACTGTTTCAAAGACATATAATAATAGAATCAAACCAAAAAGTGGAAAGTGATATCGGAATTTTTCTATGTCCTCAATTGCCTACATGTAGTGAAAGCTGAGCAGCTGTTTCTCACTGTTACACCTCATATGCTTAAATGACAAGCCCTGATTTTTTTCCCCCTTTTTAATCACTCCTTCAACTATCATCCTTGACAATATGAAACATTCCACCACAGGAATGTGGAACCATTTTCCACAACTTCAGCCTCCAGGCCCAGCTGGCCAAGTCCTGTGGTACAGCTCTCCCAGCCATGGATACTCATCTGGTGTTTAACAAATTGTGCCCTTCCCCCAACACCCCCTCCCCTTCCTGCCCTTGGCATACACACCGGAAATTAAGGACTAAGGGAAATTCACTTCTGACCTTTAATTCACTTTTTAATAAAGGCATTCAGAGTCACTTGCATGCTTCATGCCAGAAATAAGAGAGAGCCAACTTAATGGCCCTTTGAAGGAAAACCCATCCATCCTCATGCATTGGCATTTTTTCATTGTTTCTACCCTCAAAGTCATTGCTAGCCCTGTGCATGTTCGTGTGAGAACCTTGCCCAGTGTTCGTAAATATTGACTGTCCTCAATTAATGCAATCAATGTTAGATGTTCTTTTTTTTTAAACAAAGTATAATTGGCTTACAATCTTATATTAGTTTCAAGTACAACATGGTGTTTTGATATTTATATACATTATGAAATGATCACCACAATAAGTCTAATTATCATCTGTCACCATACAAAATTATTACAATACTATTAACTATATTCCCTATGCTGTACATTACATCCCTGTGATTTATTTACTTTATAACCAGAAATTTGTACTTCTTAATCCCCTTCCACTATTTCACTGATCCTCATTCCCCTCCCCTCTGGCAACCACCAATTTGTTCTCTATGTCTATGAGTCTGTTTCTGTTTTGTGTTTGTTTGTTTTGTTTTTTACATTTCACATATAAGTGAAATCATATGATATTTGTCTTTCTTCTTCTGACTTATTTCACTTAGCATGTTACCCTCTAGGTCTATCCTTGTTGTTGCAAATGGCAAGATTTCATTCTTTTTTATGGCTGAGTAATATTCCATTCTGCGTGTGTGTGTGTGTGTGTGTGTGTGTGTGTGTGTGTGTGTGTGTATCTTCCTTATCCTTTCATCTATCAATGGATATTTAGGTTGCTTCCACATCTTGGTTATTATAAATAATGCTACAATAAACACTGAGATGCATACATTTTTTCAAAATAGTGTTTTAATTTTCTTTGAATAAATACTCAGAAGTGAAATTGTTGGATTATATTATAATTCATTTTTAACTTTTTGAGGAGTCTTAATACTGTTTTCCATAGTGGTTGTACAAATTTACATTCTCACCAACAGTACACAAGTGTTCCCTTTTTCCACATCCTTGCCAACACTTGTTATTTCTTGTCTTTTGGATAATAGCCATTCTGACAGCTGTGAGGTGATATCTCATTGTGGTTTTGAGTTGAATTTCCATGATGATTAGTGATGTTTAGCATTTTTTTCATGTGCCTATTGGTCATCTGTATATCTTTTTTTAAGAGAAAATTCTATTCAGGTCTTCTACTCACTTTTTAATTGGGTTGTTTGCTTTTTACTGATATTGAGTTGTATGAGTTCTTTATATATTTTTGATATTAACCTCTTGTTAGACTTATTATTAGAAAATATCTTCTCTTATTCAGTAGGTTGCCTTTTTATTTTGTTGATGGTTTCCTTTGGTATGTAAAAGCTTTTTAGTTTGATGTAGTCCCGTTTGTTTATTTTTGTTTTTGTTGCCCTTGCCTGAGATGAGGTATCCAAAAAGTATTGCTAAAACTGGTGTCAAAGAGTGTATTGCCTATGTTTTCTTCTAGAAGTTTTATGGTTTCAGATCTTACATTTAAGTCTTTAATTAATTTTGAGTTTCTTTTGTATATGGCATAAGAAACTGGTTGAGCTTCATTCTTTTGCAAGTATCTGTCCAGTTTTCCCTACACCATTTATTGAAGATGCTTTTTTCCCTCTATTGTATATTCTTGCCTCCATTGTCATAGATTAGTTGACTGTATAAGTGTGGGTTTATTTCTGAGCTCTCTGTTCTGTTTCATTAATCTGTGAGTCTGTGCTAATTCCCTACTGTTTTGATCACTATAGCTTTGTAGTATAGTTCTAAATCAAGGAGTGTGATACCTTCAGCTTTGTTCTTCTTATTCAAGATTGCTTTGGCTATTCAGGGTTTTTTGTGGTTCCATTCAAATTTTAGGATTCTTTGTTCTATTTCTGTGAAAAATGCCATGGGTATTTTGATAGAGATTACACTGAATCTGTAGATTGTTTTGGATAGTAAGGACATTTTAACAACACTAATTCTTCCAATCCATGAGCGCAGTACATCTTTCCATTTATTTATGTTGTCCTCAATTTATTTCATCAATGTCATACTTTTCAGAGTACAGGTCTTTCACCTCCCTGGTTAGATTTCTTCCTAGGTATTTTATTCTTTTTGATGCAATTGTAAATGGGATTGCTTTCTTAATTTCTTTCTGATAGTTCTTTATTAGTATATAGAAATATAATATATTTCTTATATTAATTTTGTTTCCTATAACTTCACTGAATTCATTTATTAGTTCTAATAGGTTTTTGATGGAGTCTTTAGGGTTTTCTATATATAATATCATGCAATCTTCAAATAGTGACAGTTTTATTACTTTCTTTCTAATTTGGATGCCTTTTATTTCTTTTTCTTGCCTTATTGCTAAGGCTTGGACATTCAATACCATGTTGAATAGAAGTGGTAAGAGTGGGCATCCTTGTCTTGTTCCTGATCTTAGAGGAAAAGCTTTTAACTTTTCACCATTGAGTATGATGTTGGCTGTAGTTTCATCATATATGGCCTTTATTTTATTGAGGTATGTTCCCTCTATACCCACTCTATTGAGAATTTTTTATTATAAATGGATATCGAATTTAGTCAACTGTTTTTTCTGCATCTATTGAGATGATCGTATGATTGAATGTTAGTTGCTCTTGAAAAGCAAATGATTGTGCTCTTATCCTACACAGCAAAATTAATTAATGGATAGAGTTGTCTCAATTTTATATTATTTCCCCTATCAATTTTTCTTAAACCGTTGGTGATTTTGGTGTGATAATATGTATCAGAATTACTTTTTTGGTTGTTTAAGAAAGAAACGCATTGAAACTGACTTAAAGAAACAAAGAGGGAAATTAATTAGTTCGCTTACCTGACATGGCTGGACCCAGATTATCTTTAGCAACTTGCCTCATTCCTTATCTTGACCTGCTTTCCTCTGGCTGGCTTCATTCTCAAGCAAATTCTTTTGGCAACAAGATAACATTTTCAGGTCCTCAGGCATATATTTTACCAGTTTGACAATATCAGTTGGAAGACAGAGATGCTGTTCCAGTAATCTAACTCAAATCCAGGGATTGCCCATTACATGCTCTTATCTGGGCCAGTCACAGTGTACAGGGTGCTGTTGTATTCTCATTGGTTGATGAGTCATACTCTCACCCTTGGATCCAGAAGTGGGGATTGGCCCTCTCTGAATGGACTAAGACTGGAGTAAGGAGGTTCCCAAAAGAAAATTGGGCTGACCTTTCCAGATGATAAGGGAAAAGAAAATAAGTAAGCAAAACTACAAATGCCCACCACATATCTGATATAGTACATGATAATTTAGGAATTATAAAGTTGTTACACAAAATCATAAGTTTGATTTCTTGGTGTTAAGCAAAAGCAACATTATTTTAAAGTCTTCTACAATTGAAGCAAAAGATGAATTTCAATTAGAATATACATTCAAGGAGCTTCTTTTGAAACCCCCTTTACATATATATGAATAAAAGTTGTAGTTGCCTATATTGATATTTTTACTCAGTCCAATGCGTTGTTTATTTTCAACCTTCTCTACCACTCATTGACTGACTGCTTAATATGTACCAGACACTGTATCTTACATTGAGAATAGAATGTTAAATAAAAAATCATTCCCATCCTCATGGAGGTTATAGTCTAGAGGAACTTACAAGCTACATCTAATTAACTTGTAACTTGTGACCTACTGGAGTTATTGGACTAATGAAGTGGAGTTGTTTCATTTTCAAAGAATTGGTATGTAAATATATCCATCTTATATAAGAATTTAATGGTTAACTGAATAAGTTGAATAATAATTATTTGCTTGAATAGTGTTAGGCATGTTATACTGATGATCACTTTTATACTTAAAATCATTCTATAGTTCTTTTTTACAGATAAAATGAGAGAAATTGGTCCACTGTCCCACAGCAAGAGGGTGGGTGAGCTGGGTGTTCACTCAGGTCTGACTTTGAAGTTTTTAAGGACACAATGACTGTATTGGATGATCTGTGACTTTTCTTAAGTCATGGCCATGAGTCACACCTAGAAATATATACACATATACAGTATATTTATAGTAGCTATTAGAAAAAATTCTCAAGAACTTCTGGGAAAGCTGTGATGACAATATCATTAGTCTGGTTCCTGTACCCTTTACAGATTCTCTATACCTTCCCCAGGCTCCCCATCCTTGTTTCTTCACCCCTAGGGCATTGTAAATATAGCAAAAGGAAATCTGTGTGTGTGTGTGTGTGTGTGTGTGTGTGTGTGTGTGTGTGTGTGTGTGTGTTTACTTATGGCGGCGGAAGGCTGCTGGCCCCAGAGCCTGTGAGTAAGCTATAGGTAAGGGATTTGTGGCCAAAGAGGAGAGTCCATGGCGAGAGGGAGAAGTGCTGCCCAGTGGGAAAAGTACTGGACAAGAAATCCTATGACCTGGCTTTGAATCCTGTCCCTACCACTTAGGAATTGTAGTTAGGTAACACCTCAGATTGTATTTCTGTTACTAGAAGTGAGAATCCACTTCCTGACATTTCGTACCTCCCAGGTATTTTGTGAGAATCAAATGCAGCAATCCTGTGAAAATTGCCTTAGGCAGTGTAGAGAGTTGTAATTTGTAAGGCTTTATTTTGTATATCATTGCTCTCTCTGTCTGCCTCTGCTTGCCCTCTCTCACACATACACCTGTGATTTCCAACATTGCAGAAGTAGCATGGCTCATGCATAGTGTAAACAAGTCCTTGCTTCCATTTTCCACTTTTTAATTTATTCATACCCATCAACTAGTTCCTCCAGAGTGTCCCATGTTCTGGATACTGTACTAGGTGCTAGAGATAAGGGAGGAAGCGTGATCTGGGGGAAAGAGTATGAAGTTTAGACTTAGGGTGTGAATCCTGACTTCCCCTTTCTTTAGTTGTACCATCTCGAATAGTCAACTAACCTCTCTAAGCATTACATTTCCTCATTTTAAAATGGGAATCATTTTCATGATTCATAGAGACTTTACTGAGTGCTGGATGGAACATGAGGCTCAGTAAATCAGCCATTATTTTCTTCAAGACATTTTCCCTGTCATCAGGGAACTCACAGTTTAGAAGTGGACATAAGACATTTTTCAAGATTATTCTAAACCAAGGGAGAGAGCAGGTGGCTGGGAGGGGTCAACTTTTCAGTGGTTGGATGGTTGAGTACGGCATAACTTACCCAAAGGCACCCAGTTTGTACTTGGTAGAATCCCGTCTTGAATCCAAATTTCCAAGAAGTTAGACTTCTTTAGGTTTACTAAAATATTGCTTGGACATTTATTTTTAAGAACATTTCCTGAAGTTAGTGAACTCTCCAGAGAAAAGATGAGCTGGTAAATCCTATGCCAGTTTAAGGAGGATATGTGTAGTATTATTGGGAATGAAAAGTGTGGTTTGTTTTTTCCTTAAAGAAAATAATTAAACGTATTGTAGGGAATTGAATGGGTCAGAGGAGAAGAATTCTGGCACCAAGAAGTTGTTTGATTTTACAACAAACGGTTAGTGTCATAAAACTACCCATTGGTTGTGCAATCTAGGGCTCCTTGGTAGTCTTGCCCTGGTTTGTGGAGGTGGAACCCTTCAGCCAGTCAGTGTGATGCACTTGTGTGTTGTTTCAGGTAGCAAGCACTCTCTCCATTACACAACAATTCCATTGCAATCAACCTCTCTTGACCTTTTCCTTCTGCTTTCCTTCCTCTCCCCTATCAAATACCCACAGCATATTTGTATTTATGTCTGCTTGGCCTTTGTTGTTCATGATGATGTCTTTGAGAGATCACCTTGAGTGTCATCATGGAGCAGCTGAAATGGGGTTTTCAGTGTTTCTGTGTAATAGAACGAACAACAGCTTCCCAAGATATCAGCTCCTAATTCCTGGAACCTGTAAATGTGACCTTATTGGGAAAAGGGTTGTTACAAATGTGATTAAGTTAAGGATCTAGAGATGGGGACATCTTGGGTTATCTGGGTGGGCCCTAGATACAAACGCAAATGTTATGAGAGAGAAGCAGAGGGAGATTTGACACAGAAGAAGAGGAGAAGGCAACATGACCACAGAGACTGGAAACAGATTGAAGGGATGTAGTGAAAGCCAAGAGGCACCAGAAGCTGAAAAGAGCAAGGAGTGGATTCTTCTCTAGTGAGTATGGAGGGAATAAAACCCTGTCAAAACCCTGATTTCAAAGTCTCCAGAACTAAGACAATAAATTTCTGTTATTTCTGGCCACTGTTTGTGCTTATATGTTACAATAACCTTCGAAAACCAATACACCATTCATCTCCTTTCCCCGGCCATTCTACTATTCTGAATGTTACTATGAATGTTTCAATTTTGTTTTAAATAAAGGATCTTATAAAATAAGCCCATCCACATTCCAGAAATTCACGAGAGACAACATGTGATGGGTCAGAACTGGAAGGGTCCTCAGAGACCACCCAAACTTCTCCTCATAAGGTTGAGGAAACTGAGATGCAGACAGAGAGGGTATTGCTCCTGATTACTCAGTAAACTAATAGGGTAGCCAGGACCTAACCCAAGATTCAAGCTTCCTGTTTTAGCCACGTGATTTGTCTATCACTGGTAAGGGGACATAACTATGAGGATTTCTGACTTAGCAAGTAGATACGAGAAAACCTATTTAAGTTTAGCTGAAGAATGTGACTGCTTCTTTTTTTAAAAAAACTACTATATATAAAATAGATAACCAACAAGGACCTACTATAGCACAGGGAACTATACTCAATATTTTGTAATAATCTATAAGGGAAAATAATCTGAAAAAATAGATACATATGTATGTATAACTGAATCAATTGCTGTACACATGAAAGAAACACAACATGATAAATCAACTATACTTCAATTAAAAAAAAAGAGAAATGTATTTTCAAAACCTCAAAAAAAAAAAAAGAAAAGAAAAGAAAAGAAAATGAATTATGGATTGGCCCTTTACTCTAGTTAACTAAACCCAAGAAACATTTTGGGGACTAGAAGAAGACAGCAACCTTTTCTTCAAGAAACAGATATGATTGAATATGTCTGACTTGGAAAGATATCCTGGATACACAGCAGCAGTTAGGTGTGTGCACTCTGGATCATAGGACCTGCCCAGAATGCTGTCTCTGCCATTCACCATCTCTGTGAACTTGGGTACATGACTCCATGGGAGCCTTGGTTTCCTCATCTGTAGAAGAGAGGTAATAATAGCACTTGTTGGAGGCTGTTTCGAGGATTAAATGAGATGCTCATTTAAAGTGACTCATCCAGTTCCTGGCAACTAACAGAGGATCCATAAATGTCAGTGAGTGTTTTGTATTACGTTATCAAATAAAAAGTAAGTTGTAGCAGAGTATATAGTATTTTATCTTTTTAAAATTTCTTCTTTGGATATTTTACAATGACCCTGGAATTTCTTTAGTAATCAGGAAAAACAGTAAAGACGAAGAACAGGCCTGACTCACAGGGAGCGGAGCCTGTCGTGAGGAACTGGGGTCTTTGGTGCAGCAGCTGCTGAGGCTGTTATCACACTCCCAGAGCTGCTGGGAATCCTCCGACCTCTCTTCTGGGAAATGCAGGCCTATAAATGTGCATTTCCATAAACATGAATGCACAAACTAGATCAAAGACTGCTTAATCCTTGAGGAGTGAGGTGAGCTCATTTCTGTAACCCAAACTCTGGGATACACAATGGCCTGATGCTGTCTGGAGGCTCAGAGATGGTGGTCAGGAGACTGGACCCCAGCCCCAGGCCAACTTCTCTGAGCTGTGTAATGTGGGCAGGTCAGTTCTCAAGCCTGTTTCCTTATCTATCCAACACACAGACTTCTTATGAGGCTTAAATGAGGTAAAGGATATAAAAGTACTTAGTAAACAGAAAGCAAATCCAAAGGGGATCCTATTACATACCCTATCAATTACCGAGCTCAACAGAATGTACCTTTGAAATATACTTCAACTCTTTTCATTCTGTTCCAATTGTCCCTGTTGAATTCATTTTCTCATGGCTTCTTTCTTGTCTGTTAGCATCTTAGCTGGTCTTCCTGAATCTTTTTTTTTTTTTAATAATGCTCTTCTTTTTTTTTGGCCATGCCGCATGGTGTGCAGGATCTTAATTTCCTGGCCAGAAATCAAATCCGTGCCCCCTGCAGTGGAAGCACAGGTCTTAACCACTGGACTGCCAGGGAAGTCCCTGGTCTTCCTGATTCTTGTGTGGCTTTTCTCTATCCTAACAATAATCTTCCTTAAATACACCTTTTGCCATGATATTCCACCAGTGCATCTATCTATAGCTCCCCATCACCTACTATTTGAAATGGTTGGCCATGTAAGAGGAAGGAAAGCATCTGTTGAGGTACAGAGCCATCTGTTTTAACTAAACAGCCCTGAAGAGAGCTGTAAACTTTATTTTCCTGGTCATATTGTTAGGATGCTGGTCCTCTGGTCCCTAGAGGGGCATTTGAGTGACTACCCTGTTGGAAACAAAGGCTCTGGGTCTTCTCCCCTCCGCTGTGGTCCTATTCCTGGCTCCTAGCCCCAGTTTAGACCTGACAACAAATGGTTTACATCATTTGACCAGCTGCTGAGCTCTTGGCCATGTTTTTGTACTTCTCTCTGGCCACTTCTGGTAAGTCTCCTTCTGACTGATGGGTTGACACTCTCTGGCCCTGTCCAGACTTCTCCATGACAGGAAATATTTTGTTCTTTCATTCTATACATGTATTGAGTGCCTAATAGGTATTAGGAATTATGCTAGCTAAATATGGCCCCTGCTTCAGTTAATAAGCTTATTAACTTATAGCTTAATAAAGAAAATAGCAATTGAAAAAGCTATTATGAGTACGAAGAGTATCACTAAATAGGAAGAACAAGATGCTGTGGGAACATATAACAGTGGAAACCCTAACTTAGATAGTGGTGTCAGGACAGGCCACCTTGAGAAAGTAGCATTGAGCTGAGATTTAAAGGTGAATTGGAGTCAAAGTCTAGTTGTGATCAGCATGTGGAAAGAAATGGAGTCTAGCAATGTCTAAAAGGGACCCCCTTGCTTCTTCCACTCACCCAGATCAGATAGCCTAGGTCATCCCCCAGAATGTTTGTTGGTACCAACTTGCAGATAGAAATCTGGGCTGGCTGGAAGCAGTGGTGTGAACACTAAACAATTGCATCATTCTATCTCTGCCACTGTGGGCTGTGGGATGTTTGGTAAGTTACTTATCCTACCTGATGCATAGTTTCCACATTTGAGAAATACAAATGATAACCCTTCAAGGTCATTGTGAATGACCAATGAACAAGAAAGCAGTTTGGAAACCACGTGAATGGAAGGGAGGAAGTTGATCATAGGGTATCTGATCCAGCATTGAGATGGAACAAGTAATAGAAAATGTTAACCCTGACAGGAGCCAGTCTTACACTGTCTTGGAACTTCAGAAGTTCCATATATGATATGGATACATGTGCTCCGTATATGTTATTTAAAGGGGTAAGAGTAGTTTTTGATATTATCTACATGGCTAAGTTGTACCAAAAAAGACAGCCTTCTCCCTAAATGATATCACTGGAGTGATATCACTCCATTTGCTTGGCTTATTAGAACTCAATGCCTCTGTAAATCACTGGGGCTGGGATGGCCATGTCCTAGCCTACCCTAGTCGTATATGATAACATGGGTGGATTGTTGGCACTACCCTTTTCCAGCAGAAGCCCACACTTTCTGTCAACCCAATGGCCAGTGATAGGTTAGCAAAGAACATCTGGCTTGGTCTTTACAGAAACTGCTTTGCATTTTGAGGAAAAATATATATATTTACTGATTCTAGTCTGGAGGCAAGAGTGCCAGGCATCACAAGGGCTCTGGAATGACTGTGAGCTTCTGAGAGATACCAAGCATTAGCAGGATGATGAAATGGCAAAGACCTTCATACGTCCTCATTCATGGATGCCCACTTGTTACTTTTTATGGATCATTTATGTCAGTAAGACTGACACTCCTGGTGCCCTTTGGCTGGTTAATCATTGGTCACTCCCAGCTTGATATACAATTGCTCTTCTAATTGCTAGTGATCAAAATTGTAGTGGGGAGTCTGACTCCTGGGTAGAACCCTGGCAGTAGAGAATATTGGGGATGGCAGCTCCCTCTGCAACCAGATTGCTTCATAGCTGTCGCTGTATAGGTGTGTTGTAAGGGTTAAATGCATCCTGTAAGTAATACACCAGCATGGTGCCTGATAGAGGGTGAATGTTCCGTACATACATTACTTTTTAGTTACTTATTAATGACCATCACCAGTGGGCATGGAAATAAGGTCTAAAATCACCAAAGAACAAAAGGCTTTAGAAAAACAGCACATCCCTTTTCCTATGTTTCCCACAGCATTTCCTCATAATATCTTTGGACTGAGAACCAGGGCTGTTTTCCTAGTTACAAAGGCCAAATCACAAGAGAAGACAAGGGCAGTGAAGACACGCCATCCTTGGAATTTGAAATGGCAAATGTCCAAATGCCCAGCTTAGGATGTGTGTGTGTGTTTGTGGTTTGTATGTGTAGTATGGTGTATGTTTGTGTTGTCTGTGTTGTGTGTATGTGTGTGTACTAAGCATTTGAAATGGAATATTCAGACGAATATCTCCAAGTCCATTCTGGCTGTGAGTTCTATGTTTGCATGCTACCAGTGTTACAAAATTCAGAGAAAAGAGAGATTGACAGGGAGGAGGAGACTCTATAATGCTCCAACCAGTTCAGGATCAATTTCCTTGTAGTGTTGCTATATTACATGATTTAACCTCAAAATTATCCTGTGAGACACAGGTGCATACTCCTGTTTTATCACTGAGACCAGGAGGTGAATAGTTGTCCAAGGTCATGTAACTAGTAAGTTATAGGGCCTCGTATGGATAGTAAGTGATAGGCATTGACCTGGTGATGTAAAATCAACCAATCTGAGAAACTGAAATGCTCAGAGAATGGTGCAGTATAAAGGGGTCTATAGCCAGAGGAGGTAGTAAAAAGATGACAGTGAGATTTACAGCCTAGTATGAGACCCTGGAGATCCCAGCAGAGGTCTTAAGGGAATAACATTCTTCAAAGGCCTCTTATTTTGGCCTTCTGGGAAGACTAAGGGGGAAGAACAGGAATATCAGCTCCCAGAAACAAATAATTCCAAATATTCTGTATTTAACAGCAATGGGTTGGGCCAAGTGAAGAGCATTTGTGATTAAATTTCCTTGGGTGTCCCTTTCCAAGGACAACTTTTAGATTCTATATCAGACAAGAGTTTAGACTTTTCTTTTATTGTTGTGCCTGGACTTTGATTGCTATCTGCAAGGGAAACAGACAGTGGAAACTATTTCATCAGGACTGATGAGAAAAACACATTTTCACAGTGCCCTGAATAGCAATGCTTGGTGTTTGAAGTCATTATCGTAATACTGGGTAAGCTGGGAGGAGGAAAAGGCACTACAAATGACTTTAAAGAGAGAGAGAGAAGAGAGAAAAATAATCAGGAAAGTCAGACTGGGTGTTGATTGTTGGTGAGAAATTTCCACTGAAATTTAATCTTCTTCACTAGACTGTAAGCTTCATCTTATTTGTTCATCTGTGTTATCTTAGCACTAAGCTCATGGTCTGGCACTTAGGAAGTGTTGAGAGAATATGTAACGGATGAAGAAATGATTAAATGAATTAATGAATAAAAAAATAAAGAAATAAAGGAACCGATGAGGTATTCAGTCCACCAGGCAGGCCTAGCAAGACCTGAATATGCTGTATTCAGCAGATGTTTAAGAACATAGTTTAGTGCAAAGGGAGCAGGTTTCTGGTTTCAAGCTAACCTACATTTAATTCCAGGATTTGCCATTTAAACCATACTACCATCCAGTTCTCATTGCGATCTTTCATCCATCAGATCATCCCAGAAGACTTTATTCAATATAGAGCTATTCAAATATAAGACCTTGTTTAGTAATCTAGTGATTTTATCAGTTAAAGAGCAAGGCCAATCTCAGATTGTTTGATTTTTCTAAATTTCCGATGACCATATTTCCCTTTTTTGGGGGGGTCATTACAAAACATATTCTAGACTTCTTTCATCAAACTGTCCAATTTTGTGTAAGTTCTTAGTGATAATAGTGCTCTTTGTAAAACTACTCAGCTTTTCCACACTAGAGAACTATCAGTGCGTCATTGAGCTGCCACTCAGTCGAAACCCTCATTTCCCAGGAGGGGATGCCCAGACCCCAGAAATGAAGGATGTACTCATACACAGAGAGTTTGTAGCAGAGCTGGAACTGCCACCTCGTGCCCTCTGTCCCATCTACTGGCCAAACCCATTCTCCTGTTTCTAAGGAAAGAGGCTGCGGGATATGTGAATTGTAACTTTTCACAATCAGTCTGGTATTACAACACCGCCCTCTGATGAGTTAAGTGCAAATGAATCAGAACCAGATGGGCAAATTTTCCTGAAAGCAATGTGTTTAAAAAGTGGAGGAGGAGAGAAGTTTTTGGCAAAACTCTCTATGATGTGTGGCTACATTAGATGCGTAGCACTTCCCCCTGCTTTTAGCTCCTCCCATCATCACCACCTGGAGAAAATGACATGTTAGAACTCCAGGGGGAAGCAGGGCAGTCAGAAGTAGGGATGGTACCCACAGTCCTATAACTAGTGTGGCTGTCTTCAGCCCTTTTTTTCTTAGAGGTCATTCTTGGCAGGCGAATGACGTTTGGATGAATAAAGCAATCATAAGGAATCAATTCTGGAGAAAAATCCAGGCTTAGACTTTTAACATGCGTTTCTCTTGGACTGCTATGAGATTCATATTTTCAGATTCAACTAAAGTCTCTTGAGTACTTGTTAAGTGCAAAGTTTTGTGCTAGGCGCTCACATGGTTCTTTTCTCACCTTGTCAGTCCAATGAAGTTGTGAGGTGGCAGGATCATGAACGGATGAGTGATCTCAGGCTCAGAGAAATAAAGTGACTTGTTCAAGGTCACACAGTTAGGCAGCAAGAGAGCTGTGCTGTCAACTCAGCAGCCACTAGCTGCATGTGGTCATCTAAATTTAAATGAGTTAATTCTAAATAAAATTAAAAACTGAGTTTCTCAGCTGCACTAGCCACATTTCAAGTGCTCTATTGCTGCATGTGGCTAGTGGCTACCATATTAGACAGCACAGATGTAGAATATTTCCATCATTATAGAAAGTGCTGCTATAGAGTCTGGGTTTCAACTAATATCTTTATGACCCAATTGTGTTCTCCTTCTATTATATCAGCCTGAGTTGTCCCACATAATACAAGCATCTAAAATGAAAGACAGTTCCTCCTAAGAACAACTAGAAGCTTTCTCCTCCTGACCTGGATGGAGCATACAGAGACTCAGGCTGTTTCTTTACTAAGTCTGCTCTGTCCTGTATGTGGCTGGTGTGAAATAGGTATGGACCAGGAGTCAGAAGGGAAGGAAAGAGAATGTGGGTTGGGTGTACTGTGTCCCCATTAAACTCATCTGCATTTCAGGAGCATCCTAGCACAGCAGAAGGGGCTGTTGCCAGGGATGTGTTAATACTCAGCAAAGTTACAAAGGGAATCAGCACCGTGGAGTGGAAAGATGGTGCAAATTTGGTCAGAAAAATCTGAATTCCATAGCCATGTGAACTTGGGCAATTGTGAAGAGGGATGGTGTTGACTCCCTTACAGGCATGTGAGGATTTAATGTGTCAGCAGCTGTAAGACACTTCGCATAGTAGGTGTTCCATAAAAGTAGTGCCTTTGGCCAGTCAAGCCGTCCTCTTTCCCCTTCTCCCCCCAAGCCCTTTCCCAGTGGGAGTTACCACCAATTCCACAGTGTTCAAAGAGCACTCTTTGATTTCAATGCTTTTTCTTCCTTCAAAACTAATTATCAGAAAAACTGCTGATATTGTTCTTTATAATATGTATGAATTAAAGCAACCTTCCTAGAGTGTATCTTCCCTCTTTTTTTGGCATTATTTAATCTTATAAAAGCAAGTATCTCTATTTTAATCCTCACATTAGGATAGGTTTGAGGTTGGGTAACCAGAGAATGACTTGAGAATGACTTGGAACGAATGCAGGCAAATCTAGTGAATTTTAATCCTGGAGGATTTTCCTCCACTCTTATTTGTGTTTTTATATATCACTATCACATTTCATCCTATAAAGTATTTGCAGCAGTTTACTCAATATTGCTATACTAAAATAGTCAAGTAGAAATTGAAGTTATTTAATATTCAGAAACTGGGAAATATAAATTAGAATAGAAGATTAAAAATTCAGATTATATAACCTAGAAATATAGATCGTAGGGGAAGATACCACACTGAAAGGATAAAGTTGTATAATTCACATAATTAACAAGTACTGTAGTAACTAGTCAATAACATAGTGTTTATCCATTATGTTTGACTAACACTTTACAGGATGATTCACAGTACCTGCCTCATAAGAGAGGTTTTGTGAATATTTCTTGAATGATGTGAGGAAAATGAATCTCCAGGAGGTAAATCATTCATGAAGGTCAACCCATCTACTTAGCGGCAGATGCAGAATTCAGGTCCTATGTCCCCTGACTCTAAATCATTGCCCTTTAGAGTGATAACAACTCATGTTTATTCAACACTAAAAATATAAAAGGCTCTTTTATTTCTGGAATACTTCTATCGAGCTTCCCAACAATCCTGGGAGGTAAGCATCATTACCCCATATTTCAGGTGAGCAGTGACTCACACAGCATGGCATAGCTTATATGGAAAACAATAAGTACTTAAATTCTGGTAGTTTCACTTCAAGTCCAGTGGGTTTTTTTTTTTTTTTACCACCACAGCCCAGTCCTTTCTCTTTCATATTTTTCCCAAAGGAGCAAAAGTAATAACTAAAATATAATATTTCCAAATCAGGATATTACACATCCATAGGTGATCTGGTGAATGATAGTTCCATTTCCCAATAACAGAAAAAGAAACCCAAGGGAAGTCCCCTCTGCTCAGTAACTCTTGTAGACCCTTGGAATCAATGCTTTGATATTTGTTTAGTTAAAGGGCATTTAGGTTCTTAATGTCCATTTGGGGCTGGTTCTAGCCCAAGCCTGTGTGTCTTGGTGCCCAGAGCATGTGGAAAGGATTCAAGAAATGCTCATGGCCATGTCACCAGGGTTGCTCAGTGACTCCATCAAATCAACTCTTCCAAACTGGTTATTTCTTTCTTAAAGACACTGTTATGAAGGGGTGTGCTGATGTGCCCTGTGCATATGTATCTGTGCATGTTTTATGTGTGTCTCTGTGTGTCTTAGGGTGATTTTTTCCAATGTGTGTTGTGCATTTTATGATCTTCACAGATGTAAGACTTCACCATGATTAGAAGGGTGGGCGTGGCTATTATTTGGGAGAGGAGGAGAAAGAAGTGAAATTGATGGGTGGCAGGAAACAGAACCGTATAGATTTCACTGGCCTCCTTTTAGAGCATTTAGCCCTGTTTTCCGTGGAGTAGCACTGAAGAGGCTCATAAAGGTAAACCGTTATTCTCTATTATTGGGCCAGGAGATGAAAGTTTCATTGTTATTCTTCCCTGGAGCTCATGTGGCCACTCCAAATATGGACTCCATTTTGCCTCATGGTTTCAAAATGTCAATGAAACTATTTGAATATTGGCTGAATTTATAATGATGATCCTACCTATTTGCAAAGAGATTCAGTTTACAAAGCATTGGTCCCTGTTATCCCATCTGCTATTTGATCTTCAGAATAATCCCATAAAGCACCCAGTGCACATTATTATTCCCATTTTCCTAAGGAGAAAACTGAGGCCCAGAGAAGTTAAGTGACATACTAGAATCACAGGCAATACCAGGCTTAAAAAGGAAGAGAAGGGCACCAATATCTGTTGATAATCAACTCTGTGCTACTCATTGTGCTGAAAGAGAACCCACATCTCAGAGAGGGGTCGTAATTGGCCTAAAGTCATTCAATTTATGCTCCGCCAGCAACTTGGGGAGTCAGAATCAGAAACTGAGCCTGCCTGTCTCTAAAACTAGTGGTCCTTTCTACTACACCGCGGGATCTCTGTGTATAATAGCCAGGGGGCAAGTTTTGAAAAAAAAAAGATGTTGGCATTGATTATCCCAAACCACTGACAAACCAAACATTATGTAAATCAGGACCCGCCATGTGAATAATAGCTCACATGTGTAAGGCACTTTCAGAAGCACTTTGAGTGGATCTTTCTTTAACCCTCACAGCAATCCTGTGAGCTAGATATTCTTATTATTCCTGTTTTACAAATGAGGAAGTTGAGGCTCAGAGAGGTGAGGAGTTATGGAAGGTCACATAGCTAGTGGGTAGCAGAGCTGCAAATCCAACATCTGACTAGAAAAGATCGTCCGCCATTAACCTGTGTTCCCCACAGGCTAATTCCTGTTGCATTTGGGTCATTTTATGGTCACATGAACTGAACCTATTCCATCCCATCCTCATTACCTACAACATGAAGCTCAAACTGCTTAGCCTGAAGTTCAAGATACCCAGGCTTTTTGAATTCATCTCCCTGTACCTCTTGACACACTCATGCCCCAGCCATGATCCAGTGCATGCTTTTCCCCAACACACCCCCATTGCTCTCCAATCTTTTGGTTGTGTCTAGAATGGTATTTTCTTTCTGCCTTCCCTTTGAGGACCCTTTTCCTCTTTCACGGACCACCTCAAATGCCATCAATTCCAAGTTCCCTTCCGGGAACCCCTGATTAATTGACTATAATGGCCCCCACAGTGCTCTCCTATGACTCAGATCATCCTTCTTATCTTGTCTTCCTCACCCTCCCCAGATCCCACCTTGAGTGCCCAGGCAGGGTCTGATTCACTACTTCATCCTCAGCATGGACCAGTGACTAACTTGTGCTGGACACTGTAGATGAGGAATGAGCATTTTCTTTAGATGTACAAAAATTGACTTCTACATTATAATATACAAGTGGCTTCCCGTCATTCCTTTTTTTTAAATTTAATTTTATTTATTTTTTATACAGCAGGTTCTTATTAGTTATCTATTTTATACATATTAGTGTATATATGTCAATCCCAATCTCCCAACACCACCACCCCTCGCCGCCACTTTCCCCCCTTGGTGTCCATATGTTTGTTCTCTACAGCTGTGTCTCTATTTCTGCCCCGCAGACAGGTTCATCTGTACCATTTTTCTAGGTTCCACATATATGTGTTAATATACGATATTTGTTTTCCTCTTTCTGACTTACTTCACTCTGTATGACAGTCTCTAGGTCCATCCATGTCTCTACAATTGACCCAATTTCGTTCCTTTTTATGGCTGAGTAATATCCCATTGTATATATGTGCCACATCTTGTTTATCCATTCATCTGTCAATGCCGTCATTCCTTTTGATGTAGGAGAACATCTCAGGGCTTTGGAACCAGACAGATCTGGATCCAAATCCCAACATGTTTACTTCTCAGTTATAACCTTGGGCATTACTTATTTAGACTTCTTAACCCTCAGTTCTTCCATGTGTTAAAATGGTGATGGTGCTGCCTTTCCTGCAGAGAGAGTAACTGTTAGTATTGAATGAAATGGAGAACAAAGCATTCAGGATGGCGCTGGGCACACAGGGAGCACTTAGTAAATGTCAGTTGTTAGGCAGGGGTGTTATTATTGGAGTAGCTTATGATATCTCCCAGCAACGTGGTTAGATTTCCTTTGGATTTGGGTATGCCACTCTGTTGTTTTGGAGTGTAATTCCTCACCTTGACCAACACCCAACTCTTTTGCCATTTTCCATATTTGTTTGTTTTGCTATTGCTGGTATTATTTATTTAGAGTTGTGGCTTTGTAAACCATTTCTTAAAATGCTCCTGTGCTTTAAGGGGCTGCATTTTGGGGAGAGAACATCAGGACGAAGGAAGTAGGAGAGGATGGGAACAGGGCTGGAATCTATTTCTTAGGAAAGCCACTCAACTTCTCTGGGACTACTTTCCCTCATGTGCCAATTGAGGGGTCATGGCAAGATAGGGTGTAAAATCCCTTAGTGCTTAAATGCACTGTGTGTATAAACCTTTTACTCTCTGATCCTGAGACAACAAGTGCTCTTCAGCATAGGGATGTACGTAAATGCATCTCTCCCTGCCCTCCTTTCAGAACACACCTACCCGCCAAATGCCCAGAGGAAACCCACAGTTCCTTTGTTTGCCCATGTTGTTTTCTTTAACCAAGTGGTTGTTTGCAAATGTTTTCTGATTGTAACATAAGTGAGGCCTCCTCTCCTGGAGGAGATTGAGTTCTCTCTCTTTGAAAGATGCTGTTTACTGAAATAAATCCCACCTCCTTCTTTGTTTGGCTTTTCCTTTGTAAACAATCAAAGCCAACTGGCAGAACCAGCAAGCTTGTTCAGTCTAGTGTGGCATCTGGCTTTCTTTTCTGTTTCTAAGCTGAAGTAGAGGCTGCGTTGTGAGCCCCACATTCCTCTGCAAAGACAATTAATTCTGTAAGCACTGAGCAAGAGTCCACCACACACCAAGGCCTGTGGGAAAAAAGAGGGAAAGTGGTCCTGAAGCTGAGCTCAGCATGGTGGAGAGTCACGGCCAGTTAGGGAAGAGCATCAGAGACCATCTAGTCCTGTGTCCCCCAAGTGTTTTCACACAATGCTTGTCCCATGAATAACTCCTCAGAAAGATGCCAGTGGCAGATGAAATTGGAAAAGAAAAGGCATATCGAAACTTCTAATCTGGGTTCACAACAGACCTGAGCATATGAAAGGTTCTGAGACTTGAAATTCAAAAAATTGTGTTTAATTGAATTTCTCAAGTTTATATGACTAGGTGATGTCTGTGTGTGTGTGTGTAAACATGTGTGTGTAGGTTATACTACTTCATGGCAGAAGTAAATGTGTACCAAGGTATTTTGACCTCAAAGCCCTGCTCTCTTGCCAGTCCATTGGTTGTACCTGCCAAGAATTTGGCCATTCAAGTGGGAGACACCTGTAGCACCTGGCTCATTGATAAGGAGTTTGACTAGGCCTTTGTAGTATTGGCCTCAGAGAGTTTTACATTTTTAAATTATTTGTCAACATTTAGAAGTTGGGGGTTTTCCTATAAAAAGCCAAGATTCTTGCTTTCCTTGAAAAATTAGAAGAGTCGGCAATATTTAGCCAGGGTCTGTCATGGTGACAGCAGGAGTGCAGCTGTCTCTTTGGATGGGGCACAGGCTCTACAGTTCACCACGTTCCCACCCAGATTGACTTTACTCACTGGTGTCGCAGGCATGGGCTTGTTGGCATTTTAGCTGACCATCCTGGTTCAGAGGATGCCCTGGAGAGGCCGCCTTTGCTCCTTGTACCCTCCTTCTTCTCACTTCCAAGAGCCGATTACAGCCTCTGATTATGCCGTCTTCAACAGGTGAAACCCAAGGGTGCCTGGCATAGGTGAACCACTGCATGTGAACAACAACAAAGACAGTATTTCTTGAGTGTTTCTTCTGGAATGACCTCTGTTTTTGGCATATATCAAGGATTCCTTATTTAATCTTCACAACAATAATCTTATACAGTAAGAATTATTATGACACTCACTTTTAAAAAAATTTATTGGAATATAGTTGATTTACAATCTTGTGTTAGTTTCAGGTGTGCGGCAAAAGTGAATCAGTTATACATATACATAGATCCACTCTTTTTAAGATTCTTTCCCCATATAATGCTACTCACTTTTGAGAAGAGAAAATTGGAGCATAGAATGATTAGTATAACTTGTCCAAAATGATACAGTTAATAAGTAGAAGACCTGGGGTTTGAATAAGGGGAACATACTCTTAACCACTCTTAACCATACATTTCATAAAACATTGTTTTATGTAAGTGACATAATTAAGTTTTTAAAAACATTTTATTTTGTACTAACCTTAGACTTTTAGAGAAGATGAAAAAAATACAAAGAATTTCCTTATATTCCTCACCCTGCTCCCCCTAATGTTAACATCTTAAATAACCACAGTACAATTATCAAGTACAAGAAATTAACATTGTTAACTAAACTACAGATCTTTTTCTAATTTTACCAGTTTTAACACAGGTGTTTTTCCCTGTTTGTTCCAAAGTCCTATTCATGATCTCACGTTGTGTCTCTTTGTTATTTCTCCTTTGTCTCTTCTAGTTTATAACAGTTCTATAGTTTTTACTTGGCTTTCATGACCCTGACACTTTTGAGGATTACTGGTTAGCTATTTTGTAGAATGTCCCTCAATCTGGGTATGTCTGATATTTTCTCATGATTGGAATAAGACATGCATTATTTTGGCAAGAATGCCAAAAAAATGTGTCTTTCTCAGTGTATCATATCAAGGAGTTTATGATGTTCATTGTCTTATTGCTGGTAATGCACCTTCATCACTGGGATAACTTGGTATCTGCTATGTTTCTCTACCGTAAAGTTACTATTTTTCCCTTTGCAGTTGATAAGTTTCTTGGGGAAAATAATTTGAAATTACATAGACCCCTTTTCTTCTTAAACTTTTGTCCACTAATTTTGGCATCTTTTAGTTGATCTTATCTGCAACAATGTGCTTCTTTTGCTTTTAATAAAATAATTACAAACTAAATAATATTGGAAGCTTATAGCAAGAATCATGATTTTAATGCAAAATGTTTGGAAGTGACTTCTCTTCTTAATAATCAATATTGCCTTTTGGTTTTATAATGGAGTTGATATCCTAACTTCACATGAGTGAATTCTGTGACTTTGAACAAGCACTAACCATTCGGAATCTCAGTTTCCTTATTGTTAACAGGGACAGCAAAGTGTTGCTGCATGGATAGAAAGTCATAAGAGTGGATGCTCTAGTCAGACTGGCTGGGCTAGAAGCCTGAAGCTGTTACTCATGAACTGTATGATTTTCAGTAGATTATATAACCTGGCTATGCCTCATTTCCTCCTAGAGCCAATGGAGGGTTAAATAAGATAATAGACGTCCAGTGCTCACTTATCACAGTGACTGGCACATTGTAAGTGATCACTACATATTTGTTGAATTTGAATTTGGTATATTTAACCATTAACCTTAGAAGTAACACTTGTTAAGGATTGTACAGGGTCTAAACTTTATTCAGCTTGCAAGCTAATACAGGTTACTCTGCCACAGCTTCATGGATGCTAACAAAAGTCACAATACTCCTGGATCAGAGATGAAGGACTTATTACTCACAATACAGCAAGCAGCATGACTTTTTGTTTTCATTGGCTCCCCTTTACTTCCAAATCCCTTGGGGGTGTTGTGGCATGACCCACATCATGGGTGCTGTACAGAGTGGGTTTGCTTCACAGCTGAGAAATCCTGAGCTCAGGAAACCTTTATCTTTTTTTTCTTTTTTTTAACATCTTGGAGTATAATTGCTTTACAATGTTGTGTTAGTTTCTGCTATATATCAAAGTGAATCAGCTTTATATTGGACAGCCAACAAACCTCTCGCTCCTGAGGGAGATACTCTATTTTCTCAGTTTGTTTACTGTATAAATATCCTTGATAAGGTAGTTCAGAACAAAAGATGTCAGTGCCTCTGCTCAAAAGATGTGCAGAAATGGGAGAGACATGTGGAGAACTGTCTCCCCAAAACACAGTAATAGTTCTTCCTTTGGAAAAGAGCAAATTGATCTATAGGGATTTTTACCAGGGTCCCCAAAATTAGTCTACCCAGTTAATTTCATAACTCCCCCTGGTTTCTTAAGATGCTTTATTTCTTTTACCACTGTCTTTCAGCTTCTGGAGAGATTTCCAGCGTATAAATCCTACATTAATGCTTTTTTCCTTCTAAATAGACAACATGAGATTCCAACCACTGATTCTGGTCTGATTCTTAATTGTGTCTCAGAGCAACCAGCTCCTGAATCAGTGTTCTTTCTTGTGTATTTGGAGGAAAATGATCTTCTCTATATAATTGGGATGGTGGGTGGCGATGAGCTTTCTCTCTAGTAAGGGCAGGGGGATGCCTGTGGAAGTACACTATGCCCTTCAACCATGCCCCGGCTGGCTCCATCTTTGTCTCTTTTCTGTTTTTTACAGTGAAAGCTTTTTAAATGTCACATCTGTTTCTTATCACTTCCTTTGGTCTTTCACTGTATGATCAACTCAGCAACCTGACTTGTAAAGGGATCCAGACTGTTTTGCAAGACAACCAACATATGTTAAAGAAAATTGCCCTTTTAATATTCCAATTGCAAAACAAACAAACACACAAGAAACGTTTTCTTCACTGTTTATATGAAAGAATGAACTGCTCTTTTATGACAAAGGGTTTACTGCCTGACTTAATCACAGAGAAAGATGTTTAAAGCAATATATTATGCCTTTTAAAAAGAAAATATTTAAAAAATTCTGAAACACTTTATTCAGAGAAAATCACCTAGCAGATACCTATTATCTCTGACAAAGATTAAACACATATTAACATTCTGACATATTTGTTTCAGCCCTCTCTTAAAAAAAAAAAAAAAGGAAAGAAAGAAACATAGTTAACTCCAACCCTCTTCCTTCCTTTTTTTTCAAAGGTGTAACGTCTATTTTGTGTGTTTTTAAAATGATCATAATTGATATAGTGGAAGTATCCTTTTGCTAAATACTTTTTACATTCAGCATTATATTTTTGGCATTGATCTCTGAGGACTTTTTGATCTAGTTTATTCATTTTAAGTGATTTAATATCATGTTAGGAACTCAACTCTTATCAGATTTTCTGGATTTAAAATCTGAGTCTACTATTAACTAAGCATATGAAGTTGGGCAGTTTACATAATCTTCAATTTATATAATCTTCATTTCTCATATGTCATATGGGAATAATAACATCAATATCACTGAATTGTAATAAAGATTAAGGAGGTCATGCAGTTAGTGTATAGAATAGAATGGTATAATAAGTTTGCTAGAGCTGCCATAACAAAATCCTACAGACTGTGTGGTTTAAACAGTGGAAGTTTACTTTCCCACAATTATGGAAGCTGGAAGCCCAAGATCAAGATGCCTGCAAGTTTGGTTTCTTCTGAGGCAGGAGGCTGTCTTCTCTGTGTCCTCACATGGTCTTTTCTCTGTGCACAGGTATCCCTGGTGTCTCTTCGTGTGTCCAACTTTTTTCTTCCTGTAGGGACACCAGTCAGATTACATTAAGGCCCAACCTAACAGGCTTACTCTAAATTACCCACCTCTTTAAAGGCCCTATCTCCAAATACAATCACATTCTGAGGTACTGGCTGTCAGGGCTTCAACATATGAATCTGAGGGGGATGCAATTCAGCCCATAATATATAGGTATGATTACTGTTATTATTTTATGTTACACAAATGCTCCTCCATTTGTATCCATCTCCCTACTGTCACCACTAAGAAAGAGTTGGGATTCCACTTTTTGACAATTCCAAAAATTTCTGCAATAAACATCTTTGTACAAGTCTCTTTGGACATGTGTAAGATAGTTTTATTGTTGCTGTTGTTTTTGTTTTTTAGGTTAGAAATCCAGAAGCAGAATTTCTCCATTATAGAGTGCATGAGTCTTTTTACCATGTATTGTCAAATAACTCTCCAAAGTGATGGTATTAATGAATGATTCTATCAATAAGGTTTAGGTATCTCTCTTCCCCAAATCCTTGCCAACATAAGTGTTACCAGATTTATTAATTTTTGCAAATTTTAATACTCTAAATTAATATCTCATTGTTTTAATTTGTATTTTAAATTCATTTATTAAGGATTTTAATTCATTTATTAATTTTGTTAATCTGAATTCTAGTAAATAATATTTGAATGTCTATTATAAGCCTGTCTTTCTTCCCTGCTCCCTATGAACCAAAAGTTTATATTCTTTGCCTATTTTTCTGTTGGATTGTCTTTATATAAATTTGTAAGATCTATTCATATATTCTGAATAATAATCATTGGTTAGTTGTATGTGTTGTGAATATATTTTTTGAGTCCTTAGCTTGATTTTTCATTTTATGATACCTTTTGTCATATGAAAGGTTTTAATTTTCTTAATCTTCTCATTAATTGTTTGTAGTTTTTTTTTTTTTTTGTCTTAAGAAATCTTTTCCTACCATAGTTCAGCAGGATGCTATCCAGTCTTTATATGCAGCTAACTGAATCCCACTTCATTATTTTCCTTCTTCCATTTTGTCTTAGTTACTTTGGCCATCTATTCTTCTGTATGAATTTTATGATCAGCTTGTTAAGTTGTCTGAAAATTCTTGTTTGGATTTTGATAATAGTGAAGTTTATGACTCTGAATGTATAGATTACTTAGAATGAAAGTTACTATTTTATGTAGAATTTTTTCAAGGTTTGTATTTTCAAAAATGAGTTAGGGGTCTTTTCAATTTTTTATTATTCTCTGGAATAGTTTATGAGATATAGCTTATTTGTTTCTTGAAAGTTCTATAGACATTATCTATCAAATAGATTCAGCTTGTTTGTTTATCTATTTTATTATAATTAGTTTTTTAATCTATTATATTAAATTACTTTAAAGGAACTTCATTCATTTTTCTCAGTTTTGTTTGTTATATTTATCTAAGAAGTTGTCCAATATTTAAGTTTTAAAATGATTGGTATTGCTCTGTTATGATTTTGAGAATCTGTATCAGTAGATACTTTTACTTTTATTCCTAATAATTTTTTTAATGCATTCTCTCTCTTTTTAAATAAACCTTGCCAAAAGTTTGTCTATTTTGTAAGTCCTTTAAAAAGAAGCTTTTGGTTTTGTTTTTAAATTACCTCTCCTATGGGATATAAAGTTACATTTTGGTCCCATGATTTAGAAGATATCAATAATAAAATTCTAGGCAAATAGTTAATCTTTTAACAGACTATATTATAAAGATTGTTCAATGAATTTTAAGGACTATCTACCTTTGCTACGTTTTTACTCACAACATTTTTGATACCAAATGTGTATGGGTTGTTGTCACACCAAACACTTCTCCAACTCTTCAGACACCAACTGGGTGTCCTACAATGCAATTCACTTCTGACACTAACCACCCAGAGTTAGTATCCACTTCAGATACCCGTGCCAAGTATTGGGCCACCAGGTTACTCACATTTCTGTCTTATTTGGTTACAAAGTTGTGGGTTCTCACAGATCCCTCCTTCTTAGATTTGATAGTTTGCTAGAAAGGCTCACAGAACTCAGGAAAGTGCTTTACTTGCTATTACTAGGATTATAAAAGATGCAACTCAGGATCAGCCAAAGGGAAGATGCCTAGAGCAAAATACGGGGTTGGGGATCTTCCTTGTTCTCTTGAGGCACATCACCCTCTCAACACCTCAATGTGTTTACCAACCTGGAAGCTCTCTGAACCCACAATTTAGGGATTTTTATGGAGGTTTCATTACATAGGTGTGATTGGCCATTGGTGATTAACTTGGTCTTCAGCCTCTCTCTCCTGGGCAGTAGAGCTGAAAACTTCAACCCTGTAGTCATGCCTTGGTCTTTCTGGCAGCTAGCCCATATCCTGAAGCCATCTAGGAGCCCCTAGCAACCAGTTACCTCATTAGCATAAATCCAGGAGGGGCTGAAAGGGGTTAATCATGAATAACAAAAGATTCTCCTCTTACCTTTATCACTCAAGAAATTCCAAGGGTCACAGAAGCTCTTGTGCCTGGACAAAGATTAAACATACATTTCTTATATCACACTATTTCACTATCATATGTTAGGGGAATTCGTGGTCTTGCCCTGATGGCTGATCATCTAATGGAGTGATAGTCACATATATTAATAATGGTAATATTATATGAAAAATGCTGAAACAACTCATGATTCCCTCTTCCCCTAAAGTTCTCTGTGTCAGTGAATGGCATTGTAATCTGCTCCATTGCTCAGGCCAAAATACTTGAAGTGATCTTTGACCCTTCCTTTGACTCTCTCTTTCACACTTTGTATCTGTCCATCAACAAATCTTATTATGTTCTATATTCAAAATACATTCTGAACCTCACCACTTCCTACCACTCCACTGCTATTACTCCCAAGCCACCATCATCTCTCCCCTGAACTATTGAAACAATCTCATAATTGGTCTTCCTGATTCCACACTTGCCATTGAAGTCTATTCCCAGTAGAGCAGCAGAGGGATTCTTTAAAAAGAAGACAGATCATTAATTTCTTGATTAAACCCTTCCAGCAGCTTCCCTAAATATGTAGAATAAACTCAAAATCCTCACCATGCTCTATGAGGCCCATCTCAGTCTGTCTCTTGGCCTCTTCCCTGCCTTTACATCCCCTCACTCTTCTCCTTGCTCACTCCATTTCAGCCACGTTCATCTACTTGCTCCTGAATACATCAAGCATGTTCCTTTATGGACTTGGCACTGGGGTTCTCTTTTATTAGAATAATCACTCTCTGCTCAACCAGTCTTACTCCCTCAGTTTATTCAGATCTTCTCCAAGTGCCATAGCATTAAGAAGTCTTCCTTGACAACCCTATTGGGGGTATCCTGACCTCATTAAGCCCTTGCCCTTATTTAATTTTCTTCATAGCATTTATCTGACATTAGGTGGATTGTTTGTTTGTTTGCTTGTTTTTTCCGTCATAGGAATGTAAGTGTCATAAGGGTAGGTCTTTGTCAGTTTTTTTGCTGTGGTGTTTGCATGCCTCATAATTTCCTATTTCAATCACTATCCTACTTTCTTAGGTAACAATTTCTCCACTTTCTTTCTTTTTTCTTTCTTTTCTTATTGAAGTATAATTAACTTATAATATTATATTGGTTTCAGGTATGCAATATAGTGATTAGATATTTTTATACATTACAAAATAAATACCACTTTAAGTCTGACAGGTTATCATCTGTCACCATACAAAGTTATTACAATATTATTGATTATATTCCCTCTGCTATACATTACATCCCCATGACTTATTTACTTAATGGATGGAAATTTGGACCTCTTAATGTCCCTCACCTATTTCAGTCATTCTCCCAGTTGCCTCCCCTATGGCAGTTTGTTCTCTGTGTCTCTGAGTATGTTCCTGTTTTGTTATGTTATGTTTATTCATTTGTTTTATTTTTTAGATTCCACATATAAGTAAAATCATATGGTATTTTTCTTTCTCTGTCTGACTTATTTCACATAGCATAATATCCTCTAGGTCCATCCATGTTGTCACAAATGGCAATATTTCATTCTAGTCTTATGGCTGAGTAGTATTCCAATATATTATTATTATATTATATTATATATTATTCCTATATAATATGATCTTCCTATATACAGATAATCTTCTTTATCTAGTCATCTTTTGATGAACACTTAGGTTCCGCCGTATCTTAGTTATTGTAAATAATGCTGCAAAGGACATATGGGTTCATATATCTTTTTGAATTAGTGTTTTTGTTTTCTTAGGATAAACACCCAAAATTGCAATTGCTGGATTTTATGGCAGTTCTAGTTTTAATTTTTTGAGGAACCTCCATACAGTTTTCTTAGTTGCTGCCCCAATTCACATTCCAACCAACAGTGCACAGAGGTTCCCTTTTCTCCACATCCTTGCCAACACTTGTTTTTGTCTTTTTGATAAAAGCCATTCTGACAGTGTGAGGTGATAACTCATTGTGGTTTTTATTTGCACTTCCCTGATAATTAATAATGTTGAGCATCTTTTCAGGTGCCTGTTGGCCATCTATATGTCTTCTTTGGGAAAATGTCTATTCAGGTCCTCTGTCCTTTTAAAATTGGGTTGCTTATTTTTTTTTTGATGTTGAGTTGTATGAGTTCTTTGTTTATTTTGGATATTAACCCCTTATCAGTTATATTGTTTGCAGATATCTTCACCCATTCAGTAAGTAGGCAACCATTTCATTTTGTTCATAGTTTCCTTCCTGGCAAAAGCTTTTTAGTTTGATGTAATCCCATTTGATCATTTATGCTTTTGTTTCCCTTGCCTGAGGAGACTATTCAAAAAAAGTTAAGACTGATGTCAAGTAGTTTACTGCCTATGTCTTCCTCTAGAAGTTTTATGATTTCAGGTCTTACACTTAAGGTTTTAACCCATTTTGGGTTTATTTTGATATATGATGTGAGAAAGTAGTCCAGTTTGATTCTTTTGCATGTAATTTTTCTAATACCATTTATTGAAGATGCTGTCTTTCCCCAATCGCATTGTCTTGCATCCTTTGATGCAGATTAATTGACAACTAAGTGTGACTTCATTTCTGGGATCTCTATTCTGTCCCACTGATCTGTGTGTCTGTTTTTGTACCAGTACCATACTGTTTTGATTGCTATAGCTTTGTAGTGTACTTTGAAATCAGGGAGCATGATGTCTTCAGCTTTGTTCTTCTTTCTCAAGATTTTGACTATTTCATGCCTTTTGTGGTTCCATCCAAATGTTAGAATTATTTGTTCTATTTCTGTGAAAAATGCCATTAGTATTTTGAATCTATAGATTGCCTTGGGTAGTATGGTAATTTTAACACAATTAATTCTTCCACTCTGTGAGCATCGTATACATTTCCATTTATTTATGTTGTCTTCAATTTCTTTCATCAGTTTCTTGTAGCTTTTAGAATACAGGTCTTTTAACTCCTTAGTTAGATTTATCCTTAGGTATTTTATTCTTCTGATGCAACTGCAAATGGGATTGGTTTTCTGATCTATCTTTCTGATAGTTTGTTGTTAGTGTATAGAAGTGAAACTGGTATCTGTATATTAATTTTTTATCCTGCAGCTTTACTGAATTCATTTATTAGTTCTAATTGTTTTTCATCTTCAGGGTTTTTTATATATAGTATCATGTCATCTGTAAATAGTGACAGCTTTACTTCTTCCTTTCAAATTTGGATTCCATTTATTTCTTTTTCTTCTCTGATTGTTATGCTTGTACTTTTCAATACTATGTTGAACAAAAGTGGTGAAAGTGGGCATACTTGTCTCATTCCTGATCTTAGAGGAAAATTTTTCAGCTTTTCACCACGCAGTATGCTGTTAGCTGTGTGTTTGTCATATATGGCCTTTATTATGTTGAGGTATGTTCCCTCTATGCACACTCTGTTGAGAATTTTTCTCATAAATTGATGTTGAATTTTGTCAAATGATTTTTCTGCCTCTCTTTCAATTATCAAATAATTTTTATTTTTCAATTTGTTAATGTGATATATCACATTGATTGATTGATGTTTCAAGGATATTGAACCACCCTTGCATCCTTGGAATAAATCCCACTTAATCATGGTGTATGATCCTTTTAACGTATTGTTGAATTGTTTGCTAATATTTTGTTGAGAATGTTTGCATCTATTTTCATCAGTGATATTTGCCTATTATTTTCTTTTTTTGTGTGTGTGGTGTCTTTGGTTTTGGTATCAGGGTGATGCCAGCCTGGTAGAATGAATTTAGAAGTGTTTCTTCCTCTTCAATTTTTTGGAATAGTTTGAGAAGGATAGATGTTAACTTTTCTTTAAATGTTTGGTAGAATTCACCTGGGAAGCAAATGGTCCTGGACTTCTGTTTGTTGGGAGTTTTTAAATTGCTGATTCAATTTCCTTACTGGTAATTTGTCTATTCATATTTTCTATTTCTTTCTAATTTAGTCTTGGGAGATTGTACATTTCTAGGAATTTATCCATTTCTTCTAGGTTGTCCATTTTATCAGTGTGTCATTGTTCATAGCAATCTCATATGATCCTTCGTATTTCTGTGATATCCGTTGTGACTTGTCTTTCATTTCTGTTTTTATTTATTTGGACCCTCTTTCTTTTTTTCTTGATGAGTATGGTGAAAGGTTTATCAAATTTATTTCTCTTTTCAAAGAAGCAGCTTTTAGTTTCATTGATCTTTTCTATTGTTTTATTAGTCTCTATTTCATTTATTTCCACTCTGATCTTTATTCCTTTTTTCCTTCTACTAATTTTGGGTTTTGTTCATTCCTTTTACTAGTTCCTTTAGGTGTAAGGTTAGGTTTTATTTGAGATTTTTCTTGTTCCCTGAGATTAGACTTTTACACTTTTATATAAACTGTAATTTCCTTTTTAAAACTTGTTAGCTTGGCCCAAAGATTTTGGATTGTTGTATTTCCATTTGCATTTGTTTCCAGGTATTTTTTGATTTCTTCAGTGACTCATTGGTAGTTTAGTAGCATATTGTCTAGCCTCCATATGTTTGTGTTTTTTGTAGGTTTTTTCCTTGTATTTGATTTCTAGTCTCATACCATTGTGGTTGAAAAAATGCTTGATATGATTTCAATCTTAAATTTAATTGAGACTTGTTTTGTGGCCTACTATGTGATCTATCCTGGAGAATGTTCCATGTGAACCTGAAAAGAATGTGTATTCTGCTGCTTTTGGATGGAATGTTCTATATACATCTATTATGTTCATCTGGCCTCATGTGTCATTTAAGGCCAGTGGTTCCTTACTGATATTCTGTCTTGACGATCTGTCCATTGATGTAAATGGAGTGTTAAAGTCTCCTACTATTATTGTGTTACTGTTAATTTCTCCCTTTATTTCTGTTCATTTGCTTTATGTATTTAAGTCCTTCTATATTGGGTACATATATATTTACAATTGTTATATCTTCTTGTTGGATTGATCTCTTTATCATTATGTAATATTCTTTTTGTCTTTAGCTAAAGTCATTGTTTGCAAGTCTGTTTTGTGTGATACAAGTACTGCTACCCTGGCTTTCTGTTCATTTTCATTTGTATGGAATAACTTTTTCCATCCCCTTACTTTCAGTCTGTGTGTGTTATCATTTCTGAAGTAAGTCTCTTGTAGGCAGCATATATATGGGTCTTGTTCTTATATCCATTTAGCCACTTTATGTCTTTTTTTTTTCACTTTTGATTGGTGCATTTATCCCATTAACATTTAAAGTAGTTATTGAAATATGTATGTACTCATTGCCATTTTGTTGATTCTGCTCTGGTTATTTTTGTAGTTCTCTTCATTTCTTCTTCTTTTTCTCTCTTCTCTTGTGATTTGATGACTATCTTTAGCATTATGTTTAGATTCCTTTCTTTTTTTGTGTACATACCTATTATATATTGGGGTTTGTGGTTACCTAAAGTTCATATATAACATTATTTTAGGTTCATATATAACATATGTATGATAATTTTAGGTTGCTGATCTCTTAAGTTCAAATGCATTCTAAAAACCTTGTGTTTTTACTCCCCTCCCCTATGTTAATGTTTTTTACATCATATTTTACATCTTTTTTTGTGTATCCCTTAACTACTTATTGTGTCTATATAGATTATTTTACTACTTTTGTATTTTAACCTTCCTACTAACTTTATAAGTGGTTGATCTATTATCTTTATGTTTGCCTTTACTGATGAATATTTCTTTTCATAATTTTCGTATTTCTAGTTGTGGTCTTCTTTATTGCTTAGAGAAGTCTCTTTAACATTCCTTGTAAATCCTGTTTACTGGTGCTGAATTCTTTTACCTTTTGCTTGTCTGTAAACTCTTTATATCCTTCAAATCTGAATGATAGCTTTGCCCCATATTCTTAGGTGTGGGTTTTATTCCTTTTATTACTTTGAATGTATCAAGCCACTCTCTTCTGGCCTGAAAAGTTTCTGCTGAAAAGTCAGTTAATGATTTTATGGGTGTTCCCTTGTATATAAGTAGTTGCTTTTCTCTTGTTGCTTTTAAGATTCTCTTTTTATTATTAATTTTTGTCATTTTAATTATAATGTGTCTTGGTGTGGACCTCTTCGAGTTCATCTTGTCTGAGATTCTCTGTGCTTCCTAGACCTGGATGTCTGTTTCCTTTCCCAGGTTGGGGAAGTTTTCAGCTATTATTTCTTCAAATAAATTCTCTGCCCCTTTTTCTCTCTCTTCTCCTTTTGGGACTCCTATAAATGTGAATGTTAATATGCTCAATGTTGCCCCAGAGGTCTCTTAAATTATCCTTAGTTTTAGATATTCTTTTTTCTGTTCACTTGAATAATTTCTCCTACTCTGTCTTTCAGTTTGCTGTTCTGTTCCTCTATATCATCCAACCTACTGTTGACTCCTCCTAGTGTATTTTTTACTTCAGTTATAGTATTCTTCAGTTCTCTTTGGTTATCCTTTGTTAGAAAGAGTTCATCCATTTGTCCAAGTTCATTGAGCATCTTTATGATTATTACCTGGAATTCTTTTTTGGCTTATCTCCACTTTGCTTATTTCTTCTTCTTGGGTTTTTTCTTGTTCCTTCGTTTGGAACATATTTCTCTGTCTCCTCATTTTGCCTAAATCTCTGTGTTTATTTCTCTATATTAAGTAAGTTGGTTACATTTCCTGATCTTAGAGAAGTGGCTTTATGTAGGAGACATACAATGGGGCCCAGTATCCCACTCCTTTTGAGCCCCCAGAGTTATATCCTCCAGAGATGCCCTCTATGTGGGCTGTGTGGGCCCTTCTTTTGTGGCAGGGCTGACTACTGTGGGTGTACTGGTAGGCAGGACTGGCCCCCAGCCTGATTGGCTGCCTTGTTCTGTCTTGTGTGGTGGCTGCTGGGCCACTGGTGGGTGGGTTTCGATTCCTGTGCAGCTGGCTGCTCAGTCCATGGGGTTCCAGGACTGGTGCTGACCCACTGGTGAGCAGGTAAGCCCTTGGGATTTATGAGCTAGAGGGAGGGCTCCAAAGTGGCCATTGTCAGTACCTGTGTCCTTGTGGTAGAATGGGCTAACCAAAATGGCTGCCTCAAGTGTCTGTGTTCCCAGGGGAAGTCCCACTTGCCTCCTGGCTCTCTGGGAGGCTCTCCAAGATCAGCAAATGGACTGACCCAGGTTCCTTTCAAATTAGTGCATCTGTTCTGGGACTCAGAGTATGTGAGCTTTTGTGCACACCCTTTAAGAGTGGATTCTCTGTTTCCTACAGCCCTCTGGCTCTCCTGTATGCAAGCCTGCCTGGCTTTCAAGGGGCTCATCTTCTTATTGAAACCCCCACCTCCCAAGGCTGGGGAAATCAATGTGGAGCTCAGACTCCTTGTTCCTTGGGGAGAACCTTTGTAATTGTGATTATCCTGCCATTTGTGGGTCACCTACCCAGGATATTGATCTTGACTATACCATGTTTCTGCCCCTCTTACCTATCTCATTGTAATTCCTTCTTTATATCTGGAGTTGTGGAAAGTATTTTCTGTTAGTCTTCAGGTCATTCTCATAGACAGTTGCTCTGTAAGTAGTTATAATTTTGGTGTGCTTGTTGGAGGAAGTGAGCTCAGGGTCTTCCTACTCTTCCATCTTGACCATGCCTTCCTAGGTAAGAATTTCACGTAATTTTTCTCTTTTCAAACCTCCAACATACCTCTATCCTATGCCCCCACTCTTTTCTTTTTTCTTTTTTTTTTTTTTTTTACGGTACGCGGGCCTCTCACTGTTGTGGCCTCTCCCCTTGCGGAGCACAGGCTCCGGACGCGCAGGCTCAGCGACCATGGCTCACGGGCCCAGCCGCTCCGCGGCATGTGGGATCTTCCCAGACCAGGGCACGAACCCGTATCCCCTGCATCGGCAGGCGGACTCTCAACCACTGCGCCACCGGGGAAGCCCCCCCCCCCACTCTTTTCTTCATGACCTTGCTTCTAGTTTCATTGAGAAAGTAGAACTTTTGCAAATTTTCACCGTAGCATCTCCCAGCCAACCATACTTTTCTTCCTTTAATATAGATGTACATTCATGATTTTTTCAAAGGTGAGCCCTTCTCCTTGTGCACTGGATCCATCCCCTTTTACCTACTCAGTGACTTGCCTCTAGGATTACACTCTCTCCTGAATCACTAATACATCTCCCCCCACCCCCAACCGGGATCTTACTATCAGGATATAAACATGGTATTAGATGTTTCATCTTCCAAAATAATCCTCCCTTTACTCCACATCCCCCTCCAGCTACCTCCTCATTTCTTTGCTTCCCATATAGTAAAACTATATACTTGCTCCTAACTTTCTCTTTTTTGGAAGAGCAATTTGAAAATGAAACTAAGATACTCAGTTTTAGTGGATCTTGGGTGAAGTCAGGAAATTGCATTGTATGTTTTTTTTTTTTTTTTTTTTTTTTTTTGCGGTACGCGGGCCTTTCACTGTTGTGGCCTCTGCCATTGCGGAGCACAGGCTCCGGACGCACTGGCTCAGCAGCCATGGCTTATGGGCCCAGCTTCTCCGTGGCATGGGGGATCTTCCTGGACCGGGGCACGAACCTGTGTCCCCTGCATCGGCAGGCAGACTCTCAACCACTGCACCACCAGGGAAGCCCACATTGTATGTTTTTAAGACTCCCTTGGTGAGTGTGTTCAGGATTGAGAACTATTAATTTAAGTTTTTGTGTTAGGAACTATTCCTAGCTAAAGATGACTATAAATGAAAATGAAACTCTCCAATTTTACTGTCAGTAGAACAAAGCATTTGATTTATAAGACATATAATTTACCAGAAACATGGTCATGATGGAAAAAGTAATATACATTTCTATTATTTCTCTATTTATTTGACTATTATGGAAATCTGGGATGAGTAACAGGAAATCTTAACATTAATTTTGTCTCTATAGGCTTATGCTTGCCTTTTCTAGACTTATTGATGTGAGAAGCAGGCAGCATATGATGTGGGAGGGAGAGGTGGAAAGGGTGTAGGAAAATTATGATTTTTCTACTCACTAACAGTATTTTCCAGACATAGATGAATAAGAACCACACATATTCTAGTAAAATTTTCATAATATTTAACACCCTGCCTTTCATGTGGTAGTTGTTCAGCACATATGTATTGAATAAGTAAAAACAGGAAGTTGATCTTGTCCAGCTAAATCTCCATGTTTGCTATTCTTGAGGCTCTTAGGAGGTCCATGACATCTACCCAAAGATGGCTAAAATGCAAGATAAATCTTACACTCTAGTTCCTTAGTATATTATTCATCCATTCATTCACTCACTCAAAAAATAGTTATTGAGTGCCTTTCACATACTGGGCACTGGGATTGGTGCTGTGAATGCAGATTTGGTGTCTACCCATAGACACTTAACTTAGTGTGATTATAGTCCAGGCAAATAGTTTGATGCCACTGGTCTCTGGCTATGTGGTTTTATGAAAATCATTTCCTTAGTCTGTGCCTCAGTGTCTCCATGAAAAAAGAATATACGTTTCCACGGATTGTAATGAGGATTAAATGAAAAGTCATATAAAATATGGTTCACAAACCATGAAGGATAGCATAAAGCTTTACTTATTACTGTAACAGTTCACACCTTACATTTTAAAAAAGTAAATTGGGAGAAGAGCAAATTTAAAGGGTGAAGTTAAATTGTTTTGCTGTCAAATAAGGCTTGAAAACTGCTAGTTGTCACTCTTCCCCTGTCAGAGGGGTCTTTTTAGGTTTTCTGCTATTATAACTGATTGTTGTGAATGAAAGACTATTTCCTACTTCAACCATCAAGTGCAAAGGCCATTACCTTCTACCGATCAAGTTTGCCTTGCTGGGCTCACAGTGCTCTGGGAGCAGTGTGTTGTTTGTGGGGCTCTTCAAACCTCAGGTGCTCTGCTGGATGTGGATACCTCCCAAGCAAAATAACCTGGCAATCAAACATTGTCTTTTTTTTTTTTTTAATTTTTTTAAAATTTATTTATTTATTTTTGCTGTGTTGGGTCTTCTTTTATGTGCGTGGGCTTTCTCCAGTTGCGGCAAGTGGGGGCCACTCCTCATCGCGGTGCGCGGGCCTCTCACTATCACGGCCTCTCTTGTTGCGGAGCACAGGCTCCAGACGCGCAGGCTCAGTAATTGTGGCTCACGGGGCTAGTTGCTCCACGGCATGTGGGATCTTCCCAGACCAGGGCTCGAACCTGTGTCCCCTGCATTGGCAGGCAGATTCTCAACCATTGCGCCACCAGGGAAGCCCCAAACATTGTCTTTAATCACCAGATTTCTTTGGGTTGGGCCTCCTCTCTGGTGTCAAGCTCCCAGTGGCAAACTGCTTAATTAAACTCCCCCAGAAAATCAGAAACAGTATGAACTGCTGTCTACCACCAAGGGACCATGTTTTTTTTTTAAACAAACACTCTCATATTGCCTTCAGAGAGGTTGATAACTTCAGAAATTAAAAGGATTATAGAGATATGGGATTCCTAAAGACCAGTTCTCAGCATAGGCTTGGTCATGATGGCATTTACATCCATCTCATCAGCTGAATATATTCATTTTAAAGGATTATCCTTTATTTTGTCATAAAATGACAGACTGATAGTAAGAATAGTATGGTAGCTTTCACACCACAGCCCCCAACACATATAATCTCTGAAATCACAGATTCTGGGAACCAGTTTCAGAGATGGGGCAAATGAAACTCTGTTGAAACTCAAGTGATATAATTTCCCTAAAATGACATAGTCCTTAAAGTACAGGTGTCAACCTTAGGTCTACTGATCAATAGTTTAGCACAGGCTGAGGAAACAGAATTACATATAACGAGAAAAGTGGTTTTCACATGGTCGAGAAATCCCTGCTTTCAGAGAAATTTGGCTAATGCAGAGCCAATGTGCCTTGCTGTAGTCTTGTATTTTGGCTGAAGGACAGTTTATGTAAGCCATCAGTGCCCATGCATTTTCCACTCATTCACCCTTAAAAAAAGCAAACAAACCAACATTGCCAGAAAAGGCTTTATAGCATATAGGAAAGGGAATTATAGGTAAGGTTGGTACTTGTGATGTGTTAGGACTTGGACTCAATTCTGCTTTGTTATTGGCAATGTCAATGTCTTGAACAAATCTCTATCTGTAAGCACCTCTCCACCTGCTAAGCTTCATCCAAGGGTAAAAAGAGAATATACAGATGAAAATGCTTGGTAAACTGTATTATGTTCTACAGATTGAAAAAGTGATTATTGATGGTAAAAACTAAAAGTTTCTACCTTTCGTTTGATAATAGACCTAGCCTTGAAGAGGGTTAAAGAGACTCTGAAGTCATGTATGGATATATGTTGGCAGGAGAAACAGCGGGCCACACTTGCATGGACCTCAGAGCGAGCACCTCCTTAAATTTTGCACCTTAGGCATCTTCTTGCCTCACCCTGTTCCCAGCCCTGTGTTACCTTGGGTGAGATGGCTCTCTGCAGCTGAGGGCAAGTCCCAGAGAAGGATTTAGCTCAGAGCTGTCAGCTGCCAACCTTTCTAGCAGATGAGGGAATGTGTGCTTTCATCTTAGAAGGGTGAATCCGGGCAGCACACCGCAGCAGCACTAAACCACTGTGGTAAGGTTTTGGCAGTCTCTTGTAAAATTAAAAGGCACCTACCCCACGACCCTGTAAGTCCATTCTTAGGTATATTTCCATGAGCAATGAAAGCAAACGTCTGCAAAAATACTTGTACAAGAATATCCATAGCAACTCCGAATTGGAAACAACCCTTTTGTCTAGACAGGTAAATGGAGTCTCAGCAATGAATGAATTTCATGGTTAAGTGTCTCAAAGACTATGCTAAGCCAAAAAAAGTGGGTAAAAAATAGTACATTATGTATAATTCAATGTATATGAGGTTCTAAAACAGGCAAAATCTACTTTATTAAAGAAGATAAATTTTAGAATGGCTCTCTCTGACATGGGAGATTGCCTGGTGAAAGGGCATGTGGGGTCTTGCTGGGCAATGGAAATGTTCTATATTTTGATAAAAATGTCAGTTATACAGGTGCACACATTTGTCAAAACTCACCCTCTTATGCATTTAGTATTGTCCATTTACTAAATATAAATCGAACCTAAAAAGGAACCCTCATTTATTTTTGTCTACTTGGGAAAATGCAAATTTTTAAGGCTTAGGAGCTGGTCAAGAGGTTACTATTCACATGAAGATAATTTTAAAGCATTTCTCACGCTATTAGAGCATAGGTATCACAGAGAGGCTACTGGCTTCAGATAAAAATAAATATTGACTACAGAGAGAATAGGGCACATAGACCAGAAGGAGATGATATTGCAGGACCAGGAAATAAAGAAGGATACTCTCCCTAGGGTAAGTAACCAGTGTTAGACATTTTAGAGGATGTCTCTGTATGGCACCTTATCTCCTCAAGTACAATTGATACCAATTTGGTAGTTAAGCTTTGAGCAATTGTAGATGATCACAGAAATTAGAAGTCTGCTTAAATAGTAGTAAAGGCCTTGATACCAAAAGTGACACCTTGGTGCAATAAAGTGCCGTAGAACTTGGGCAATGCATATAAAGGAATTCAGAACAGGTTGGATGATGGACTCTTTGGCTCTAATTCAGGTAGTTTTTAAACCAATTCAATTATTACTTTTGTTTGTAATATGTCATATGTATCAATAATTGTTCTTAAATTAACCACATAGAAAACAACATATAGTTCTATTCAATAATGTAATTTGGTCACTCTCAAAGAAATCCACTTCAGGGAGTAATCCCAGGAATGTCACTGATAAATAAACGCTATTGATTGTTTTAATAAAGTTGGAGGACAGAATCACATAAACAGATTCCCTTATAGAATATCATTTAACATGGCCTATTTATGCCTGAATGTATTCATTGGTATTGCCTTGTATTTTAAAAATTTTAATTTAATAAAGTCAAAACCAACCAAAATGAGAATGTTATATAAAATGTCCCAAATTTCATCAAGTTCTCATCCCACAGATTGTCCTAGTTTATTTCCTGCTGTTAGTGCCTCTGAGAGTTCTTCTCAAAGTAACCATGACTGTTTGTATTTTCTATGGCTAATTTGGGTGAGGGAAGGGAGAGGGAGATGATTTGTCTAAAAGCTTTGTACAAAAATGTGCCCCAACTTTAATAAGCATCAGAGTTCTGATTGCTCAACGGTCTGCTCCATTTGAAAAAATCACTCTTTCATAATTTTTTTCTTGCTAATTATGTCAGAAAATTTGATTTTCTTTTCCTTCATTAATTCATTCAAACTTTAATACTTGAAATACTTATTGAGAATCTATTATAAGCCGACATATCAGCATTTGATGCTGGTATGATATAAAGAAAAATAAGTCATCATTGATTCAATTCAAGGCCTTTACATCCTATTAGAGGCGAGAAATCCGAACACAAGGAAGTTAAAACAATGTTAATTTATTTGAACACATTTTTGCTAAGGTTACTTTGAAAAATAATGTTGAAGTGGAAAGCACAAAAAGTAAATTTTGGTGTAGTTGGGAAATGGCCTGATGTAGAGCTTAACACTCACATCATTCATTCTTTCATTTCAATCTCCAGTTAACTAGTAGCATGGATTATTTATGATGTAACATTTACCACTCTTTCGCCCTCAATCTTTTCTTGCAGCTCTCCTAACTAGTTCTGAAAAATAGAACACATACTCAAATCAAAGGATTTTGCTACTAAGTTTGATGAACTGGAAACACTATTATTTTCGTGTTTGGCCCATAAAATTGGCAAAATCTTCTATCCACGTGTCATGAAATCTCAGATTACCTGTGGCTCTCCAACCAATTTATGGAGAGTGACACTGAGGGCATTTTCCCATCAATCTTCATCTATGCTAGAGATACTTTCTTGATACAGAGATCCCATGATTTCTGGTGCTCCATCTTCTGTCTTTAAGGAATCCAGTTTCTTTATCAGTAGCTTCTGGTCTGCCTTTCAGTGCCTGAGTGTGCCTGTATTACTTATTCTGAAATTCTCAGGTTGCATACTCTGAGACTCTCCCTTACTTAACCAGAGAGGGAAAGTTTATTTCTTTAAGCTCTCAATTTTCATTTTTCTTTCTTTCTCTTGGATGTCTCCCAGTTTATGCCTTTACTTTCAGGCATAGTGTTATTATTAGCCTCCAGTGGAGGCATTTCTTTCACCCCAGTCTGCTGATTTATTGTACCTTCAATTCTTTCCATAGCATATATGATAAAAATAATAATTGCAATCAATCAGGTTCAGACTATGTGCCAGGAATTGGCCAGTTGTTCTACATACAATATATGTAGCCATACCAGTAATCCTGCAAAGTAGGCATAACATTATCCTGCTCTAACAGTAAGGAAATGAGACTCAGAGAGGTTTAAATAACTTGT
Organism: Grampus griseus; assembly: GCF_964374135.1. Lineage (NCBI taxonomy): Eukaryota > Metazoa > Chordata > Mammalia > Artiodactyla > Delphinidae > Grampus > Grampus griseus. The sequence continues at coordinate 136,238,520 of NC_139017.1, forward strand.
CACAAAGTGAGCAAATAGTGAACCTAGACTGAAACCCAGATCTCTTGACTCCAGACGTTAGACTTTTTCCCAGGTTACCATTCTGCTTTTTCCTGGGGAACAGCACCAGGAACTTGTTAGGTATTTAATAGCTGTTTGTTACATTAATGCATAAAAGAACATGTGGAATTACCTATATACTTTTTGCTAGAATGAAATGCTAAAAGTATTTATAATTAGTATAATAGACTAGTTCACTGGTCATAAGCAACTAGAGAAACTGAACAATATACGTGATTCTTCTGTTTTCAGACATTGGACAACATGGAATTGTGCTTCATGAGAGAAGATAAACAAATGAGGTTAACCCCACAGTCCTTTCAGCTTTCAGGCTGGAGGCATTCTCTGAAATGTGGGACAGGGAGGGGAACCCAAGCAAAGCTTAACAGGTTCACTGAGTTGAGGAAACAGATAGATGTTTGAGGGAAGGCTAAGCGACTTGAATTGCAGGGCTGAGTACCACAGAGGAGGGAAGTAAGCCCAGAAAGAGATCCAGTAAAATGTACAGGGGTCCTTTCGAGTCTGGCTGAATATTATCCTGTGCATGTGCAGAGTGAGACTCTCTGAGATCAAGCAAAGAACAAGTATCTGGCAAAAAATACGTTCCAAGGAGGTATAAGGCAAACAATTTGCAGAGCCCTCAAAGGGCTGGGAGTTCTAAATGCCAGAGTGCAGAGACCTTATTGAATATCTAGGCCATTCTGTAGAGACCCAAGAAGGTTTATGCCATAGTAGCTGAGTACTCTGCACTTGCCCTAACAAAGTTTAAAAATAAAGTTTGAAAGCGTCAAGCTGATTCACAAACAAATTAAGTGCCTGACAACACAAACTTTCACACTCTTTAAAGGGAGAGAATAAGAGCCAAATATTTAGTAATGTAAGGCTTATAGTGTCCAGCATCCAATAAAATTTTAATAGACATGCAAAGTAACAAAAAATGTCACCCATAACTGGAAGAAAAGTCAATCTGTAGAAATAAGCCCCGAAGTTACAGAAATGATGGAATTAGCAGACAAAAACTCTAAAACTATTATACATGTTTTCAAGGGTTTAAAGAATAATAGAAATATGCAAGTCAAGAAATAAAAGATATAAAGAGAATTAAGTGGAAATTCGAGAGATGGAAGGTGAAATATTGTAAATAAAATATCTAATGGATGGGCTTAATAACAAAATAAGAGATTAGCAAGCTTGAAACTATCCAAGTGAGAGCACATAGAGGAAAAAGCCATAAGAAGTAAAATAGACAGAGATTCAGTGACATTGAGAAAGCATAAAGTAATTTAATATTCATGTAATTAGGGACCCTGACAGTATGGTAAGTAGTGGTGGAAAAATTATTTAAAGAAATAAATGTCGAAAATTTTCCAGTAATTTCAACAGGGTAAACACACATGAATGGAAAAACCACCAAGGCACATACTAGTCAAATTGCTGAAAACTGGCAATAAAGAGAAAATAAAAGCAGCCAGAGGAAAAAACACATTATATACAAATAGAATGATGACCAAATTCTTGTCAGGGACAATGCAAGACAGAAGACAATGGAATAATTTCTTTAATATGCTAAAAGAAAAAAAAATTGTCAAACTAAATTTCTATATCCAGGAAAAAAATATCCTTCATAAATGGAAGGCAATGAGACTTCCGGTATCTGGTCTGATATGTAAAGACCTTGGAACTCATTACTCCCATTTTATAAGAAAAAAGCCGAACAAACTGAAAATCAACAACTTGTCTTAGACTGATGAGTGAATTGAGGTCACACTGCCGCCCTGAAAATTTGGAGAGATAGGTGAATACAAATGATCCAGCTTACTGGGAGAAGCAGCCCAGGAGCAGAAGCCTGCTGCTGGAGCCTGTACCACTTACCACCATGTTAATTGGGCTACTGTGTAATAAAAGAGGATTACAGCTAAAAGAATTGCAAGCCTCAGACCCTATTTAAGGAGTCTCTGAGGAAATCCAAAACAAGGGAGACAGAAACAGACATCAGAGGAAATTTTAGCCTTTGATATCTACAGCTATAGCAAATATTAAACACAGTCTAACTCCTAGCCAGATACACATTAAACCTCACACTAAAGGCCTACTTATTTCATTTCTTTTTACTTGATCCATCATGTCTGGTTATGAACAAAAAATTAGAAGAGATATTAAAAGGCAAAAAAACACAGTAAGAAGAGACGAAGCAAACACCAGAACCAGACTCGGTTATGGCAGAGATTTTCAAATGATCAGATTGGAAATTTAAAAATAATTATGATTAAAATGTTACGGGCTCTAATGGAGAGAGTAAACAACTTGCAAAATTGAAAAGCAAAATAAATACATTTATTTATTTATTTATTTATTTATTTATTTTTGGCTGCCTTGGGTCTTTGTTGCTGTGTGCAGGCTTTCTCTAGTCGTGGCAACCAGGGGCTACTTTTTGTTGCCGAGCACAGACTTATTGCAGTGGCTTCTCTTTGTTACAGAGCACAGGCTCTAGGCACATGGGCTTCAGTAGTTGTGACTCACGGGCTGTAGAGTGCAGGCTCAGTAGTTGTGGCACAGGGGCTTAGTTGATCCACAGCATGTGGGATCTTCCTGGACCAGGGCTTGAACCCATGTCCCCTGTGTTGGCAGGCAGATTCTTAACCACTACGCCACCAGGGAAGGCCCCATTCTTTCTTTTTTAACTTTATTATTATTTTTTTATTGGACTATAGTTGCTTTACAATGTTGTGTTAGTTTCTGCTGAACAACAAAGTAAATCAGTTATATGTATATATATATATATCTCCTCCCTCTTGGACCTCCCCCCATGCCACCCATCTAGGTCATCACAGAGCACTGAGCTGAGCTCCCTGTGCTACACAGAAGGTTCCACTAGCTATCTATTTACCCATGGTAGTGTATATATGTCAATCCTAGTCTCCCAATTCATCCCACCCTCTTCTCCCAGTCCTGTGTCTACATGTCCATTCTCTATGTTTGCATCTCTATTCCTGCCCTGGAAATAGGATCATCTGTACCATTTTTTTAGATTCCACATATACGTGTTAATATATGATATTTGTTTTTCTCTTTCTGCCTTACTTCACTCTATATGACAGACTCTAGGTCCATCCACATCTTTACAAATGACGCAATTTCATTCCTTTTTATGGCTAAGTAATAGTCCATTGTATGTATGTACCACATCTTTATCTATTTCTCTGTTGATGGACATTTAGGTTGTTTCCATGTCCTAACTATTGTAAATAGAGCTGCAATGAACACTGGGGTACATGACTCTTTTTGAATTATGGTTTTCTCAGGGTATATGCCCAGTAGTGGGATTGCTAGGTCATATGGTAGTTCTATTTTTAGTTTTTTAAGGAATCTCCATACTGTTCTCCATAGTGGATGTATCAATTTACATTCCCACCAACAGTGCAGGAGGGTTCCCTTTTCTCCACACCCTCTCCAGCATTTATTGTTTGTGGATTTTTTGATGATGGCCATTCTGACTGGTGTGAGGTGAACCTCACTGTAGTTTTGATTTGAATTTCTCTAATGATTAGTGATGTTGAGTATCTTTTCATGTGCCTCTTGGCCATCTGCATGTCTTCTTTGAAGAAATGTCTATTTAGATCTTCCACCCTTTTTTGTTTTTTTTTTTGCAGTACGTGGGCCTCTCACTGTTGTGTCCTCTCCCGTTGCGGAGCACAGGCTCCGGATGCGCAGGCTCAACGGTCATGGCTCACGGGCCCAGCCACTCCGCAGCATGTGGGATCCTCCCAGACTGGGGCACGAACCCGTGTCCCCTGCATCAGCAGGCAGACTCTCAACCACTGTGCCACCAGGGAAGCCCCCACCCATTTTTTGACTGGGCGATTTTTTTGTTTGTTTGTTTTTGATATTGAACTGCATGAGCTGCTTGTATATTTTGGAGATTAATCCTTTGTCAACTGCTTTGTTTGCAAATAGTTTCTCCCATTCTGAGGGTTGTCTTTTTGTCTTGTTTATGGTTTCCTTTGCTGTGCAAAAGCTTTTAAGTTTCATTAGGTTCCATTTGTTTATTTTTTTCCATTTGTTTATTTTTGTTTTTATTTTCATTATTATAGGAGGTGGGTCAAAAAATCTTGCTGTGATTTATGTCAAAGAGTGTTTTTCCTATGTTTTCCTTTAAGAGTTTTATAGTGTCCAGTCTTACATTTAGGTCTTTAATCCATTTTGAGTTTATTTTTGTGTGTGGTGTTAGAAGGTGTTCTAATTTCATTCTTTTACATGTAGCTGTCCAGTTTTCCCAACACCACTTATTGAAGAGACTGTCTTTTCTCCATTGTATATGCTTTCCTCCTTTGTCATAGATTAGGTGACCAGAGGTGTGTGGGTTTATCTCTGGGCTTTCTGTCCTGTACCATTGATCTATATTTCTCTTTTTGTGCCAGTACCATACTGTCTTGATTACTGTAGCTTTGTAGTATAGTCTGAAGTCAGGGAGCCTGATTCCTTCAGCTCCATTTTTCTTTCTCAGGTTTGCTTCGGCTCTTTGGGGTCATTTGTGTTTCCATACAAATTGTAAAATTTTTGTTCTAATTTTTAAAAAATTTCCACTGGTAATTTGATAGGGATTACATTAAATCTGTAGATTTATTTGGGTGGTATAGTCATTTTCACAATATTGATTCTTCCAATCCAAGAACATGGTATATGTCTTCATCTGTTTCCGTCATTTTTTATTTCTTTCATCAGTGTTTTATAGTTTTCTGTGTACAGGTCTTTTGCCTCCTTAGGTAGGTTTATTCTTAGGTATTTTATTCTTTTTGTTGCAATGGTAAATGGGATTGTTTCCTTAATTTCTCTTTCTGATCTTTCATTGTTAGTGTATAGGAATGCAAGAGATTTCTTTGTATTAATTTTGTATTCTGCAACTTTAGCAAATTCATTGATTTTCATATGACAGAATATGTTACTTGCAGGCCTGCATGATGAAAAATGTTAGAGGAAGTTCTTCAGTCTGAAGGCAGATGACACCAGATGGAAACGGAAATCTACAAGATGAAAGAACAGCATTGGAAATGCTGGGCAATTAGAAATTTTTTTTTCCCATTTAAAAACTTATCTGTAAGAGAACATTGATTATTTAAAATAAAATACGTAAAAGTGTATTGTGAAGTTTTAATGTATGCAGAGGTAAAATATGAGTATCACAAAATAAGGGAGAAGGAGAAGTGAAAATACAGTTGACCCCTGAATAACACAGGCTTAAACTGTGCAGGTCCACTTATAAACAAATTGTTTTCAATAGTAAATACTGCGGTACTGCATGATCTATTGTTGACTGAATCCATGAATGCAGAATAGTAGATACGGAGGAACCAAGGATACATAGTTTATAAAGCCATATATTTATTGAATGTCAAAGTCACAGTTATCTAAATTGAGGATAGTGTTTACCATTTCCTCTCACTTTTCAGGGCTAGTTCTAGAAGGTGCTACACCAAGATTTAGGAGGGCTGACCGTGATGGGAAATAACAATAGATGAGCTTTGAGTCTCTCCATTGGAGTGCTTGTCAAGAGCAAAGGAATGGAGATAAATATCAAACATGGAATAAATGACCCATTATAGAAACAAAGATTGAAGCAGCTTTATCTATGTTTTTTCTTGCATTTGATATGTGTTTGTGTGTGTATATACCAATTTTTTCTTTTTTTTGTCTTTCCCTTTTAATATTTTATAATATTTTATATGAGGAGTATTGGTGGTAGTTGCCTTTCTATTTCATTTTAAGTTTCTGAATTTCCATGGAATTGACTCATGGATGTGATAGTTGATAAGGCTTTAACTTGTCTATTTTTTGAAAAAGCTGAGAGGGATTTGTATCAGAAAGTGGTTCATCATATTAGGTAGAATCATGATTCTGCTATTGATGGAAGTTGAATATGACTAAACGGGTGAGAGTGGATCTGGGTGGCTGAAGGGTTGAATTAAGCTGAGCATTTGCCTTTTGCTGTCAGCTCCCTCCCACATTTGCCATGCCCGGGTTTGTACCACAGCAGGGCAGACTTCTGCAAGTTACACTTGACCAACTCCCTTGATGGATGGCTTCCCTATCTATTTAACCAGTGGAAGGAATTAGACTATAAAGCCGGGGTAAAAATGGAGAAAGGAGGAACGTATGGAGGAAGGTCATTGTTCTTCTGTTTCTGCTTCTGGTGTTCTCTCTGGGAGAAATGGGTGTCTATGTCCTGCAGCGGCCTTTAATAGATCTAGCAGAAGTAGATCTGGTGGGTGATTGCCGGTGACTGCCAAAGGTGAGGGGCTTCAGGGGTATGGGCATCAGGTGGTCAGGTAGCGGCAGCTGTAGCAGCAGGAGCAGTGGCTGCCGGCTTGCTCAGCAGCTGCTCAGTCTGCAGTGAGTGCTCCTAGGCTCTGCTAATATCAGCCCCTTCCTTCTGTGCCTCCAGCTCTGTAGGTGGTAGAAGCTAATCTCTGTCGTTATTATCACTGCCCCCCACCCCCGCCCCAACTTCCTTTGCCTTCAAATGCTTTTGCAATGAGGTGCTTGTGTTACTCCCACCCTCTACCTACCACCCACTATTTGAAATCACTAGTATGGTTTTGATTTTCCTGAGGAGACCCTGACCGATACAGGGGACATGAGACGTTTAAGCAGCATAGATCAACTCTAAAGAGTTTCCTAATATCTCCACAGCAGCATAGATCAACTACTCTGTGAGGTACTTAGCACACCCCTGTCTTTTTGGCCACACCTCCCCTACTCCAGCTTCCTCCCTCCCAGGTCTTTGAGTGCGTTCAAACAGATAACACATGCCTAGCATTCAAAATGTTGTACCTGGGACGCATTTATTAGGTACTGAGATAGCTTATATAACATTAAACGTCCCTTCTAATCCTAATATTTTAGAACAGTGGTTTCCACACTGTGGATCACTGTGAGAGGCTATAGATTTTTTTGAAAGGGACTCATGAGCACAAGAATCTGTATGCTAAAAAAATGTCTAGCATCTCAAAGTATTTTTTTTACAGACGTGTATTATACTGTTAGGATTAATAAATTACAAATTATGCACGAGTGAATACACAGCTACTTTTATAACCATAGTTTTTATAATTAACATAAACTAATATCACTACTTTTCTCATTATGGCATGGAGTAGATCCACAAATTCTTTTATGTTTAAAAAGGGACACTTTAAAAATAAAAAGGGATACTTTTACCTGAAAGGGTTGGAATCCATGAGACTTGAGCTCTGACTTTCAAACATGGCATAGTTTCAAATTCAAGTACCTCCATTTCGAGGTTCTAAAGCCTGCAGTGTTTGGAGGAGAATTTTCTGGGACCCATCTTTGATTAACAAGATTTTACTTCTTTCAACTATAGTATTACTAAGTAACTCAGATTTAATGTGCCTAAGTCATTTGGGAATTCCATAACAAATGGGCTTTTGTTGGCAAGACAATTAATTTTATGAACAAGTGTAGTTTTTGTTTCCTACTCAAAAGGAAATTTTAATTCTACCATAAGAAAAGAGAGGGAAAGCTTTGAGATTAGCAGTCAAATATGACTATGAGTTTAAGATATAGTTCTTTTTTTTCCACTATCAATACAAATGCTGCCGTTTTGTGTTAGATTAACTAATACGGTTATTTCTGTCATAAAAATGTCTAGTGACAATGTGTTATGGTTGAAACAGGGGGAAATAATGTTTACTGGTGACCTACAAAGACTATGATGTGGAACCAGGCCACACATACACAAATACATACACACACACAGATACAAACACATAATTTTGTTTAACAGAGGGTCCAACAATGCAATAATTTGGCCAGGGCTAGACAGTTAATTGCAGAGACGAGATTTAAATAAATGTTTGTTTGGTTAAGAGCTAGATTTGACACAGGATGTCTGGGTTTGGTCCACCAATAATTACCTGTGTGACCTTGATTTAATCATTTTCTCTGGCCTCAGTTTCCTCATCTGTAAAATGGAAACAGTGATACTGCCTCTATCATGGTGTGCTTTGAGAATTAAATATGATAGTGCATATAGTGTACATAGCATAGCATAGTGTCTGACACATAATGACCACTCTAAACATTAGTTCCTAGTATTTTTATCCCACTCCATTTTCCTTAAAATGAGTATTAGTAAAATTGATGTTCAACCTAATTCTGTCACTAACAACAAAAGTTGTGCAAATCTGAGGAAGCCATTTTCAAGCTCTGACCTTTAGCTTTTTTCATCTGTGAAATGGAGATAATAATTCTTTCCCAGACTCTTTTGCAGGTTGTTTTGAAAAGAATTAAGTGAGATTAAGAGGTCAAAAATACTCTGTGCACAAATATGATATATATATGTTTCACATTCCTAAGAATTCATCTGTTTTGGGATTAAGGTATTGTCTTGTTTAAAGTTTTGATTTATTTACACGTCTTCTTATATAATTTTAAGTGTCTCCAGGAAAGGGTGTGCAAGTGATGTTTGAAACTCATCACTGCTTTCAATGTTTCCTCTTTTTCCTAGTGAAACGCTCAATTTAGCAGTAGAGCAAACTGGACACTTTCTCACCATTTGTTTCTCCAGACAAAGGAAGGGACGGTAACTTGGAGTCTTGAGCTGACGTAGAGGATGTTTCTTGATATCTTCAACTTGAACTTGTCTCATTTGACAGGAGAGGCTGACTTCTGCTTCCAGATCAGTTCTTTCAGTAAGGATCCACTTGTCAGAGACTGCATTTCATTTAGTGATCTTCCAGGCACCTCAAATCCTTTGTGGAAAGAGCTTGATCATGGTTATAAATATAAAGAGACAAAAATAGCAACTTTCCTTGTGGTTGAGTACAACAAGTTAATTCAGCATAGGCAGAATGAATTGAATTTGTGGAAGTTATCCCACCATATTATGATTTAAATGATTAATTGAAAGCCAGAGGATACATTACCCTTGCAAAAGAGTTCTGAAATTTCTCTTTAGTTTACCCTTTTTTCTCTACTCTCTGGATTCATCCTTTTTCACACAGGCTATTGCTGCAGTCTCTTAAATACACCCTCTCTAAATGTCTAGCCATTTTACAATCCAGTGTCCACCTGGTTGCCTGAGAGGGACATTTTTTATGTTACAGATCTGAGCAGGTTACTCTTTCAATTTCTCCCCATTACCTACAGGACAAAAATGCACACCTTGTGCATAACAGTGCTCACAAGAAAGATTAGCTTTCTACATCCCTTCATTGCTTAGCATGACACTGAAGGCTTTCAGTCTAGCTCTGCATGCCCTGACATTTCATATTCCTTGATCTTTTCCACGTTTACAAATTCTCAGCCATCCGAAATGTTTTGATATTCCCCAAAGAAGGTTTAAACTTCCATACTTCCATGCCTTTTTCCATTTTTTTTCTCTCTTCCCTGCCTGTCAAATTTGTCTCCATCTTTCCAGAATCAGCTTCTTGTGCTGCAATTTTGTGAAGACTTACTTGTCTGCCCTCCTTCCACTGGGCAGGTTCAGCTCCCCTACCTCTTGCTTTCAGAGCACCTGGTACGTAGGCATCTCTAAGATTGTCTTGAGTATTAGCCTGCAGTGTTTGTGCTCGTCTGCCTCTCCCTTTAGACTGTGAGTTCCTTGAGGGTAGAGACTGCCTATCTTTTATTATTTGAGTCATTAGTGCCAAAAATATTTCCTGGCACAGAGTGTTAGACCGTAATGGCTCAGTGCTTAAACTACGATTCAGACAGGCTTGGGTGGGAAGTCCAACGTCATTACTCACTAGTTGTGTAACCTTGGGAAATTTACCTAATTCCACTTGACGTCAGCTTTCTCATCCGTAAAATGTAGACAAAATACCTATCTCACAAGGATGTTCTCAAAATCAAATAAGTTAATATATGTGTTAACTTTTAGAAAGCATCTGGCACGGTGACTCTGAACTCACTATTGGCAATTATTATTTATCGGTTTTATTATTATTGCTAGCTCTCACAATTGTTGGAAAGATTGCAAAAGACTGCTCATACCTAGGAAGTGTTTGGCGTAGTAACTGGCATGGAATACATGTTCAATGTAGATTAGATGTTTTTATCATTATTGCTTTTATTATTAAAAATTGTTGAAGAGATGAATTTCCTGTTTCCTTAGCTATTGCCCATCAGAAACCATCCCTGGAAGTTGTGCTAGTTCCAAAACTCAGTATGTCCAAAATTTATCATAATATTTCCCTTAAAACCAGCTGATGTGAAAATGCTTGCTTGAGTAGCCACTTAAATACTTTCTTCTTCCCTCTCTCCCTCCCTTCATGACTCCTTCCCCCTTTCCTCTTTCCTTCCTCTTCCGATTTCTTCCCCAATTATCCCATCTTAGTCACCTTTCTCTTGGTGTTTTGGGCTACAATCCCTGAAATTACTTTAAACTCTGCCTCTCCTTTCCCTAGACATGATATTTCACTGATTTCCATGATTTCAGGCTTTGAAATATGTCTGGGATACGTATATTTGTTTCCTTTCCTATAGCCATTTCTTTGTTGAGGTTCACATCACCTGCCACCTGGATCACTTCCTGTTATTCTGCAGCCCCTCCAGGGTAGGGACCCAGCATCACCACAGTGCTGGGCACATAGTGAGGCATCAAAACCAGAACTGCCAAAGGAGCATACAGGAACATTAATGAGTGAAGCCAACCGGGGAGCCATGGTGACCATGACATATGTGGTCCTGTCTTATCTATAGGAAAATGTCACTATACAGGAAAGTGCCTGCCCATTGCTTCCATGTGGGAATGCTGGTGTCGCTGGACCTTCTGATATTTTAGGAAAAACTGCTAATCTGTACATGTAATCTACTGATTTGTAAATGATGGCAACTACTTCAAATTTTAAAATCCCTTTGTTTGGGCTGGACAAGCCAGGTCAGTTCTGGCATACAAGTAGAAAGGCCATGATGTCTAAGAAGGTGCTCAAGAGATGTTTACAAGAACAAATGGATCCAGGACGCATCCCTCTCCTAAGCCTTTGCTCAATCTCTTTCTGCCTCCTGGATTTCCCCCTCTTAATTAATCCCATCTCAGAGTCCTGTGTATGTTTCTCTTTCTTCACACCTTTCATGACAATTGCTCATACCAGTTGAGAACCTACTGTGTTCCAAGCACTAAAGGTGAATTGATAATAAGGAAACATTATCCCTGAAACATTTGACAGGATCACAGACAAAGCCAGGCCGTTTATGGTAGTGTCAGATAGAAACAATAATGCTCCAACTATTTTGAAAAATCTAGCTCTCTTTTCTTTGGTACCATTGTCCTTGGAGGATAATTGTGAGTTAAATTGGATGTCCATGATTGAACTATAAGTCTTTCACATTTTACTAGTGTTTAATCAGATTGTAGATTCCTCAATGGCAAGGAACTCACATTAAACATGATTTATATTCAGAGCTCCTATAGATCAGCAGATAGGCAGGTATATAAATGACAACAAATAATTACCTACAAGTCAGTTAGGACAGGGAGTTGGTTAGTTATTAGATTTAGTTAGGAGGGGAATAATATTAATGCAAAATTTACATGACAGTCTTTCAAAGTAGGGCCGTGGGTCCACTGATTAGAGTCACAGTCGACTCTCTTGAATGGGTGTGCTCATAAGCGCTAATATTTTCAGTTTCTTTAAAGTGAAGCAGGATATAAAGGACATTTTTGTGAAGAAACTTGAATGTGTAGGCCGTCTAGATTTTTATAATTTTCTTCTAGTTTTTTACAATGTTTTTTCTTGCTACTAATTTGCCGATAGTGTCTTTTACCGCATTGTCTTTAAACAGTGTTGTATAGCAATCATCTGTATTTTTATATAAACAACAAATATCTGTATAAAAACATATATTTTTTTGTTTTCATGATATTTAATTAATTTTTATAATGGCTTTCAGAAATACAATTAGAATAAAGAGTATGGGAACAAATATCATTGACTTTTTTTTTTTGATGATGAGAAACAATGCCGTATTTTATTTTATTTTATTTTATTTTTTGCGGTGCGGGCCTCTCACTGTTGTGGCCTCTCCCGTTGCGGAGCACAGGCTCCGGACGCGCAGGCTCAGCGGCCATGGCTCACGGGCCCAGCCGCTCCACGGCATGTGGGATCTTCCCAGACCGGGGCACAAACCCGTGTACCCTGCATCGGCAGGCGGACTCTCAACCACTGCGCCACCAGGGAAGCCCTATCATTGACCTTTGATCAGCATATCACTGAACTGGGGGGAGATAGGTTCCTGATATGCTAAGGACAAATCCACTAGCATCGGACATCCTCTGTGCTATGGTGTGACTCCATCTTTTACAAAATGAATGGAAACTATTGATTCTATCAGGTCAGGCGAAGGTTTAGTTAAGACTGCTCGATTACTACTGATTGGATTCAGGTAGCATTTGTTGGATTCTTTGTAATAATAAAAGTAAATAATAATAATAATTATTTCTCACCTATTTATATGGTCAGTGGTACTTCCAAGGTGCATTTACTTATATTATCATACTCTCACGGAATCCCTATGAGTAAGCCATTTTTCCCTTTTGACAGATGAGGAATATAATTTTCAGACAGGTTGAAATGACTTCCCTAAGAGCTCATAGCTTGAAAATAACAAGAGTGGAGGCTAGAACCCTGTCCCAGTCTGACCAAGTCCAGGGCTCTTCTTGCTCCCCTACAACTAACTCTTCAAACCAGGCTAAATGAACTCCAAAGACCCTTTCAGCTCTAACACGCTCTGATTCTGTGATATATTTGCAATATCCTGTGTACATCATCCATTCTACTGCTAAGAGCTAGCTGGCCCTGTACAGCTCTGTGGCCACTGGCTTGACAAGGAGGGGAGAAAGAGATTAAGTAGAGGGACCAATTAGTTTCAGATTGGTTGGGTAAATTTTTCACAACATCTTTGAGTTTATCCCTCTATCCTTTGATGAATGACTCTTGCCTCTTTTTGACTGATTGATCTTGAGTGCTGGGTATTTTTCTCTCACCACATTAGCTGCCAGGTTTTTAGGCTATCCCCCTCCAGGAACGAGATGAGGTGAGATGTTAAGTTGTTTGTACGTATGACCTGACTGAGCAATGCAACCAGGCTGAATATTCAGAAAGCCCTTCTGTGCTTGGAGCCTGCTTTCATGTCTCGGAAATCCTGATTTGTTTCAGGGTAGGGAAAATCCAAGCCGGCTTGCAGAGTGGAAATTAAAATCTTAAAACTATGTATGAAAATCAAACATTCCAAATGGCCTGGTTTAAACATCACCCTCCGTCGTTGATCAAATGTAAAAGTTCTTGAAAAGAAGCAGGGGGATTTATGACTAGGTGTAGGACTGGGGGAAGCCTGGCGAATATTTATGGGTAACTTCAAGGAATTCCACTGACTGTGCTTTAGTCTGATTTTGTACCCTCCAGTTTCTGCTTTGGCAATTTCAAGCCTGCAAATGCTTATGGATTGAAAAATATTTTGGTTTGGCTGTATTCTGTTAACTTCTGAATTTGGTGGCGGGGGGTGGGAGAGACACTATATATATTTCTTTGGACACATTTATCATGCTGTGTGTGAGTATGTGTGCATATGTTTTTATTCCTCTAGATTTATGTTTGTGACTTTCTTGAGGACAGGACCTTTGCTTTAACTATCTCTGTGCCCTCAGACTAATATAGTCTCTGAAAAATAGGAGGCACCCCATAAATGCCCTACCAATTCGTATTGTTTAGTTAACTTTTGTTGAGCACCTTTTTATGTTAGGTCCTGCGCTGGCTGCTAAGGGGTTATGTAGACACATGGAGAGAATGGGATTTTCAAAATAAACTGTACTTTAAAATGTAAAGGAATATAATTGAAAAGGCCAAGCCTAAAAACAGCTAGGCTTATACATTACAGTTGATTCCTGAACGACTTGGGGCACTGACCCTCTGTGCAGTTGAAAGTCCATGTATAACTTATAGTCGGCCCTCTGTATCCACGGTTCCTCCGTATCTGTGGTTCCGTATCCAGAGATTCAGCCAGCTGGGGATCGCGTTGTGTAGTACTGTAGTATTCACCATCGAAAAAAACCTCTATAAGTGGCCCATGCGGTTCAAAAACATATTGTTCAAGGGTCAGCGGTAATCCCCTTTTTTGCAGCCTTCAATAACTAGCCCTACAGGGGTTCATCATTCCATATACGTATCTCAGGTGTATTAGGAAGAGGCAGGGAAGCCAGTCAGTTTTATTCTCCTAATGATTGATGAAGAATCAGATAGATGTACACATACAACACTGGCTGTTGGATGGGGCTGGTGACAATGGTATAAACACCATCAACAAATTCCAAAGCACAAATACCAAAGTTTTAGGTATTTCCATGTAAATTATCTTACTTAATCCTCTCAAACGCTTTGCAGGACTGGCATTATTATGTATATTTTTAAAATGCTGTTCCTATCCCTAGAAGATCTGTCTTCCCTTTTCAATCCGTTAAACACACCTCATCTTTCAGGAGCCAACCCCAATGACACCCCTTCTGTGATTCCTTTTCCTCTAATTCCAGCCAGATTCATAGGCTCCTTCCTTTCTGCTTCTGTAAGACTTTGTATATACCTCAAGCATGGTACTCAAGCAATTAAAGTCCTTTCTGCATGTTGGACGATGAGCTCCTCAAAGCAGCTTCCCCATCATTTTCCCCATCACATAACTAGCACTTCTACCCACCCAGTTGCTCAACCTGGAACTCTAGGAGCTTTTCTTGCCCCCTTCTCTACCCTTTCATTCCACATCAATAAGTCACCAAACCCTCTGCATTTTAACCCCAAATAAACTCCTCTCCAAACTCCTCTCATCTGCACTGCCCTCACTTTAGTTCTCATCAACCTCGCTCGTCTCTTCAGACTGTGGTGACAGCCTCCTAACGGGTCTTATTGCTTCCACTCTCATGGCTCATGCGGTTCCCTTCCTCAAGGCGGTCCAGTAAATTTCCATTGCAGCTAAACTAAAACGCAAAGATCTTAACAGCGCATTTGGTATCCTGTGTGATCTGGCTTCTCCCCACCTCTCCAGCCCCATCTTACTGCTCTCTAAAATAGTTTGGCCTCTTCTTTGCCAAGTGCTTTTCTACCTCATGCTGTTCCCTCTGCCTAGAATGTTCTTTCTGTCACTCTTCACCAAGCCATCTCTTGCTTACTCTTCAGATCTTAGCTCAAACGTTGCTTTCACAGAGTGAGCTTTACTAAGCTCCTGGGGTCCTCTTTAGAGAATTCTGTTCTTTTTCTTTATAGCATCAATCAAAACTTGTATGCATGCATGAGTGTATGTATTTGCTTATGTCTGTCTCCACCGCTGGAATGCAAGATTTGTTGGGGAAGAGTGTATCCATTTGTTGTTTTTTCACTATTACACATCAGTACTAAGTTAGTGCATGAGTGTACAGTGGGAATTTACCAAATAGTTATACAAATTAAATGATCGAATTATAAAAAATAAATTCTTCATGTATGATTATCACACCAATACTATTGAATGGGTCCCTTATTTTTGTTTAGAGTGTTTCTCCGTGATAAAGGTAACCTAAATATCTTTTGTTAAATATCCATTGGCTGTCAGTTTCATTTGAGCCCCAACTTCCCCTCACCAAATAGCATTTGGAAGGTGCCAGTTGCCCCATTTATGAGAAGCACCCATCCGAAAATGTCCCTCTCCTGCCCATTCACCTGTAAGCGGTCCATCCCTGCACTCACCTGCCCCCAAACCCCCAGTGAAGACGGGTCTCTTCACTTCTGCGAGGGCTGTTCAGCAAGCCATTTTAGCCCCATTTCATAATGAGGAAACTGAGGCAAACAAGACGTGAAGTGACTCGGCTGAGGTAGAGCAAGGTCCCCGGGCCTCCTGTCGAAGAAGATGGATGGAACAGTGAGGGAAAGTGGAGAGGAATTCAAGCCACATGCTTGGCCCAGGCTGGTAGCAAGGCCTACTGCAGGTGACCACACGTAACCTCCTGTACTTGATCTGAAGTGCCCTGGTGTTCAGAGCAGGGAGCCCAAACACAGCCAACTTGTTGCCAACAGAGGAATTCTCACACTGAATATTTCCCAGACAACATTATTATTGAACGAAACCTAGCCAAATGAAAACACACATACAGTGGTTTCTTCTCATGCGTTTCCCTGCCTGTATATACATATATATATTTTCTCTTTTGTGTTCCTGACCACCCTGACATTATAGTTTTTACTTTGAGGAGATTTTAAAATAATTTCCCTGTAACTCATCCATCTTCCTGTCCTGAGGTAGGGTACATTTTCACATTTTCCAGCCAGTCTTAATGTAGCAGAAACAATCAGAGGTGCTGCTATGTCTCTAGGTGCTGGAGGAGAGGGCAGAGTTGGAGCAGGTGGGCTGAGCCAATAGAAAGAGCTGGGAAACAGGAAGCTGGAGAGGAATTTCCCCAGGTTGCCCTGTGCTGGAGCCCGGCCATGCTCCCTTGTGAAACCTTGCCAGGCACTGGTTTCCTACCCGATTCCTTCCTGGGCTTAAGATGTTGTTCCCCTCTTGGATCTTCCTTGCTCCCTGTCGCAGCCCCTCCGCCCATTCCCACACTGAACACTGCCTCCCATGTGTAAGACAGTACTGTCATCAAGCTCATTCCTGCTTCTTGCCCCAGATGCTGGCATGTTAGTTAGGCTGATGGCAAAGCGAGCATCAAATTTACAAAGATGCATCCTCCCCATCCCCACCAGTTTGCTCACTTTTGCAAGTAACCCAGGAGAGAGCTCCCTCTTAATATAAAACAAAACAAAAAACAAAACCAATAAACAAACCCCCACATCCTTCGTTGGTCCTAAAGAATCCGGGATAATTTCTTCCAACTTGTTTTCTCTTTATTTCATCGTTCCAATCATGAGTCCATGCAATCCACCGGTAACTTGAGTTCCAGATTATCTTCCTGAAGTTTATCTCTGAGAATATCCTTCAGACTACTTCTGTGATTTCCTCTGGGCCTTTGCTGAATGCTCTTCCCTTTTCCTTGAACGACCTTCCCTAGGATTTTCCTGCCATTACCGAATCCTCTACACTTAAATCTAATTCTTCCTCCTCCACCACAAAGCTTTCTCTGAGGACATTAGGGCTAGAGTCCGTGCTCCAACACTGGAGTTTCTGGGTTTGAACCCCAAGTTACTCACTTGCTAAGCTGTGCAATGTAGAACTATTTGCTTAATCTGTGTTCTAATTGCCATATCTGTACAAAGAGAATAATGTTAGTATGTATTTCATAAGACTGTTGAGAAGATTAACTGAGTTAAAACGAAGGGGTTAGAATAGTTAAGTACTCAATATCATCCTGTCTACATGATCAAGCTGGACTTCCAGAAAAATTAGTAGAGTTTTCATTCACTCCTTAAATATTTTTCAAGGTTATTAATGTCCTAGGCACTTGATTAGGCACTGGAAAGAAGGTGCTCACAGCTGAGGATGCCGGTCTGCAGTAACGTATATTTGCCTCCTGTTCTCGCTCTCAGGTTGTAAAGGCTATGAAGGTAGAAACTTTCATTCCTTTCTGAAGACCCCACATAGTAGTTTCTTAGTGAATGTACCCTAGATTGAATTATATTTTTCTATGGATTAAAGAAATATCATAGAGACGAGCCCTGAAGGATCCATATTTTACCATCTAATTGTCCCTGATCTCATAGAAGATGTGGCTTTAAGGGTAACATTTGATAACATATGAAACTCATATTGCATGTAACAGGATAATGTACTAATGATATAAACACCGCCACCACCACTGGCATTGGTATCACCACCACCCTCACCCTCATGTATGCTGCCACCGTCATCAGCATCACCATTACCACCCCAAATTCCATCATGACAACCATAACCATTATGTACACTATCATCACCATCACCACTAACATTATCACCACCACCATGGCCACCACTATCACCACAAGCTCCACCACCATCATCACCATAAATATATATAGTAATAATTATTATAATATTGACAAAACAAGTTAACAGACATTGCTGACTTTCGAGATTACCCAATAACTGTATCAGGTAGGGATTATTTTTATCTGCATTTGATGGGTGAGAAAGTGAGTTTCAAATGCAATCAATTTCTTAATTTATACATTTTTCCATTTTAGAAATAAAATGATACAATGATTTTGTGGAGTATGTTCTCTTTGTCCCTCCAGATCCACTTTTCACCCTTCTCCTTACCTGCTCTGTACCTCAAGAGGCTGACCTCAACAGACTGCATCATCTAGGTTCCCTTATTCTCTATCATTCAGCCAAGTTCAGCCAATGGAAGCCACTAGCAGGAGACTGGAAGGAGGGAGAAGAGAGATGAAAATGTTTATTCCCATTCACTCTACAGTTTTATAGAGGCTGTTCTTCCTATGGGACAGCTTTCTCCTGCAGCTCCAGTTTTCTCCTGGTTCCAGAAGCTGCTCCCTTCTCATTCTTCTGACTTAGGAATAGTAACAACTTCTAGTTGTTACTAGACACCAGGTATTTTGTTGCTTCTCCTTAACCTGCTCACACCTCTGAGAGTAGTCCTGTAATTAAATACTTTTCAATGATCTCTTTGAGTATGCCACCTGTTTTCTGCTGAACCCTGAATGATGCAATATAATATACAATATAATATACAGTACAAAATATAATATACAATCTTAAAAACAGGAAGGAAGGAGAATAAGGGAAAGAAGGAAAGAGGAAGGAAGGAAGGAAGGAAAGAGGAAGGAGGAAGGAAAGGAAATACAATCAAATTTCTACCACCAAAATAAAATCACTATTATAATTTTAGTGTGTTTATCTTTAGTTTTTGCTTTCTATGCATTTTTAATGTAGTTGTTACTGTGGCATGCATGCAATTATGTTTCCTAGTTTTGTCACTTCATTAAGTTGTCCAGTCATTTTTTAACATTGCTTGGTTTTCATAACCACAATTTTTAATGACTGAATAATATTCTGTTGAGAGTTCTTTTAAATTTTTTGGTTATAAATGATGCTTTTTCCATATTTCAGTTTTACTTATGATAGGTTCCCTGAAGTATGATTTTGGGGGTCAAAGGAAATGAATATATTTTTACTCTCAATCTTATCCCCAAACTTCAAATCAAGGGATTTTATTTTAGAAGTTAATATCAGTCTCATTCTTTAAAGGGGAGGTTTAAAACATCTATGATTATTCTCATAATTGTTTTGTTTCATATGGCTTTTGCTTCCTATGTATTTTTTCTTGCTATTTTCTCCATCTTTTGTTTTCTAGACTCAGTGCTAAAGTTGCTTTCATGATTTGTAAGGTAAACATTCTTGTGTTTTACTCCAATTGTGACTTTCTTAAAGTTTTTTGCAGTTTAAATCATTTGTAAGCTAATAATTAAAAGTAAAATCATACCAAAGCTTTGATATTTTGTGCACCATGGGTTTCTGTTGCATCAGTTTTTATTTTTAAAAATATTGCTTTATAAAATAATTTTTATCTTGATAATTGAGTTTGGGGGGCATCCCCTTAAATTTTACTCCTGAGGCAAGTGTCTCACATGCCTCACCCTAATCCTGGCCCTGAGCCTCATCTCTTATTCATTTTGGCACCTCCAGTCCTTAGCATGGGTTTAGCACCTAGAAGGCATATGGTAACTCCTGTTTGCTTGTTGAAGTGATTTATTATGCTACATCTTACATATGGAGTATTTTGAAAGAGAGACTGTCTAGCTGATTGGCATGAATCACTTCCCTGTCCATAGAAACAGACTTTCCCTTGCCCTCCACTGCCCACTATGTGAGTAAACGAAGCATTTCTGAGGCAAAGGCTTTTGTAAATGTGCCTTAGAGCACTCTGTTTGATTATCCATTTTATTATGATTGCCTTCCCTTACACAAATACTATCTAAATATTATGACAAGAAATAAAAACAAAACAAAAATACTGGAAGATGAAAAAGGAAAACCAACAATCCGTTCTTCTTTCTCCAGGATTAAACGTTGAGCAAAAATATAAAACAATTACGGTTTCACCTAATTGACAGCAGCTGTGCAAATAGATGAGCACACTGGGAGATTGGTGTCCCCGCATCCTACCCCAGGAGCATCTTGATATCTGGATTTGTTTCACTTTGCCCGAAGCAAGGTGTGTGTAGGAAGAATGAAACCAGGCTCACTGGTTGAGAGGGGAAGGGATATATCCTTTCATAACAGTGGAACTGGAGCTTGAGCCCATGGGATTTGATTATTTTGAGGTTCCAATCTCCAGGACTCCCTTGTGAGCAGAAAAGGACTATCAGGTGTCAGAACAGGCTAGTGAAGGTCAGAGCAATGGTCTGCTTTCTAGGCTTCATCTTATATGGGAATTTTATGAATTTTGGTTAAAGTATTTCAGACATTTTACCATTGTTGTGCTCTGGTTTTATCCTTAGAAGTATGTGTGGTTATCCTCATTCTATAGGTGAGGAGATGGGGGTTTAGAATGGTTGATGGCTGAAGGTTAAACAACTTCTCTAACTAGTGGTGTGGAATTTGGGATTTGGATCTTCATTGCTTGACTCTGAAACCCATGGTCTTTCTATGATATCATGCTCCACAACCAATATTATCTTCAGGGTAGAGGAATGCAGCGTCTACCTTTTCCACTTACTTCTATCTCCTACCTACTTTCTAAACCTCCATCCTTGCCTCCACTCTCCTGCATACAACTGCCCCATTGTCTTATCCTTATTATCTGCCTCTTTCAGAAGAGGTTTCCCTTGTGGTCTGAAATCCTTTTTAGAGCCTTGGAGGTTTAAGGCTGAAAGGGGTCACCAGGAAGGGCCTCCACAAAGGGAGGAGCCAATGAGTCTTGTTGGTTTTTGGAAGATCCCTAGCACTCTAGAAGAGCACTTGGTATATAAAAAGGTGCCAAATACCTGTGTATTAAATAAAATTTTAAAACACACACACAAGGACCTTGATTTTTACAATTTTATTTAATTATTATTATAGTGATTTCATAAATTAAATTTTTACTAAAATTCTTGTTAGTGTTTTCTCAGATCCCAGCGTGATATATTACACTTAAGATTTCCTAGTTGAATTTTAGCTAACAGAATCTTGGGTCTTCACCTGCCACAGTGTGTATTAAAAAAATATAATCAGGAAATTAAAAATAGAACTACCATATGATCCGGCAATTCTACTGCTGGGTAATTTATATATAGGAAATGAAAAAAACTAACTAGAAAAACTACCTGCACCCATTACAGCATTATTCACAATAGCTAAGACATAGAAGCAATCTAAATGTCCATCCATATGAATGGATAAATAAAATGTGGTACATATATAAAATAGAATATTATACAGCCATGAAAAAGAAAAAATTCTGCCATTCACAGCCACATGGATAAGGCTTGAGAGCATTATGCTAAGTGAAATAAATCAAACAGAGAAAGACAAATACCATTTGATCTCACTTATATATGGAATCTAAGGGAAAAAAAAAAAAACAACCACCAACAAAAAAAGCAACAACCAAAACTGAGGTCATAGATACAGAGAACAGATTGGTGGTTACCAGAGGTGGGGAATGGGTGGTGGGCAAAATGTGTGAAGGTAGTCAAAAGATACAAACTTGCAGTTACAAAATAAATAACTCCTGGGGATGTAATGTACAGCATGGTGACTATAGTTAATAATACTGTATTTTATATTTGAAAGTTGCTAAGAGAGTAGACTTTAAAAGTTCTCATCACAAGAAAAAAATTGTAACTATCTGGGGTGATGGATGTTAACTAAACTTATTATGTGATCATTTCACAATATGTATATGTATTGAATCATTATGTCAGTACACCTGAAACCAACACAATGTTATATGCCAGTTATATCTTAATTTAAAAAAAGCCCCTCCCTGATGGGATTATGGGCAAGGGGAGAAGTCCCAGAGTGACTGTGATAACGGTGCTCTTACACTGGCAGAGGGCAGTGCTCACTCCATAGGAACTGTGGAGCATCCCTATTTGGCTTCTCCTGGAAGCAGCTCTGGGAGATCCCAGGAGCAACAGGCTTGTGGAGAAAAGGATAGAGAAACAAACTTTTGCTTAATGAAAGAAAGAGCTTTCCAGGAACTAGAGCTTCCCAAAGATGGAATGGGCCACCACAGAGAGCAGTGAGCTCCCTGTCTTCAATATTATTTAAGGAGATCCCACATAAAGATCTGCTGGGGAGCTTGGAGAAGGAGTTTCTCCTGAAACCTTGAAGTCCCTAACTTGTGGGTTCAAAGAATGACACCCCCCCATGAAAAAAAATACAAGCAAAGTAGACAATGCAAATAAAGAAAGCTTTAAAAAAATAATTGGTCTGGAATAAGCCAGGAAGGTTAAAGCATGAAAATATATCTTGTCTCTATTGGACTTAGCATCTGTGCAAGGTCAGGGCATGAGGCACTGAGTCCAAAGCTCTGAACTTGGAATCAGAAGTTCTGGCTTTTTTGAAACACTGATCAGCAATTTGACCTTGGACCAGTCCCTTGCCCTCTCTCAGCCTACATTTTCTCTTATTTTAAAATGAGATGATTGAGACACCTGATAGATATCTCAGGTTCCACTCAACTCTAAAAGCATTGATTCTGAGGTAGCATGTGCTTATAAGTAGGAAGAGTTTATACTCTCAGAGATGGTGTATGTCAGCTTTGGAAGGTAATAATGTAAAATGATCTCCTGCAAACTGATTCCCTTCACACACATCCTAGAGCTGGGTCAGTGGTGGTGGTGACTTTCATATCCCAGAAACCCCTTGAATAGTGCCTTACATACTCAGTCCTAGGGACATGTTTGTGTGGAAACATGACTTGCAGGTTTTGAACGAAACCCAACAAAATGTTTCAGCCTTGCTCTTGGCAAAGTCCTTCTTTCCCTACTCCCTAATAAAGGATTGGAAAGCCCAGAGAGGTCTCACATGGCTCTTCTTGGCTGTTGCCTCCCTCTTTAAACAATGGCTGGATGTGTTCTGTAGGAAGAAAAGGAAACATATGGATTGAATTTCCCCCAAGTGCACTGTGGCCTAGGAGTGGATTGGGGGATGGGTGTGGGGGAGAGTAGAGAGGAAGGCTTTGGCACAGCACACCGGGAACTTAGTGAAACCTGGGTCCCATGAGAAGTAGTGGGGTGAGGGCAGAGGGTCAATGACTAGCCATGGCCAGGTGTACTCTGAACTGGCTGCAGTGGGACAGACCTTTACAGCAGACCCTTGGAAGTGGAGGAATATGTAGAGTGATGTTGTAATGGGAAACGGGGAGAAGATGCAGTTGTCAAGTCAGGCAGAGGCAACCAAAATTTCTGAAGAGTCCTCAGTGGTCTGAATGTTGTGGGATCCTTCCTGAGGAAGGCAGGTCTGGCTCTATTCTGTGCCTTGTGCAATGGGATTGGAAATATGAAATTTCATTAAGTTTAATCAGAGCACCATTAAACAACGTGTGTTAATCCTACATCTGTTGCCAAATTACTCAGAGCTCATCAAATGGAGAGTCATACTGGGGCCTCTCATTGGCATTGCAGATACATCTGCAGATGGCAACTTGGAGGGCAAGAAAGAGAGAGGTGGGATTATTTGAGAGTTATAAGTGCATCTTTGTGCTTCCACCCACAAAGCCCTCTCATACTTCTCTGTCTTCGTGACCAATGTTGCCTTCCCCTTTGATGTCTGAGTTTCCTGCCATGATGCCCATGCTAGCAAGATCATGATCCCCCAGGATTGACAAGTCATATAAAACTCCCTTGTCACATGTACACGAGATTTGGGAATAATCTGTAGCTTTACATGTACATCCCTTATTCCAGTCACCCATGAGCTTGGGGTTGCTGCCCCTTATTTCTGATCCTGGGTGCTTATTTCTGTCCTACTGGTCCAGAGTGAAATACTAAAAGCTGAGAAGTTGGCTGTTGGTCTGACTCCATCCTGGTACTCATTGGCCCTTTCCTCTGGGGAAGCTTGTACCTGACTTCCGTTATCTCCTTTAGAATGAATCTTTTTAGTTTACATGTAGCACCAAGAACAGTAAATGTCTAGAAGCCCAAATGACACGCCTTGCCTCATTTCTTTGTATCGGATTCTCCCTGGTCCTGGACTAGATTGAATCTTGTCCATCTCCTTTGGACCTCGTTTAGAATTGCCAGTTCTAATGGGAAAGGGGCTGACTCCGCTGACCACCATCCTCTTCCCCAGCTCCTAAATATTTTTTGGTCTGGCTTTATCCCTTCTCAGAGATGGGAGCTCCCAACATACCATGTCATCAATGAACTCATCATTTAAGACTTATCCTAATGTTACTTGTTCTGTGAAGTCTGTCTTTCCTCATTCAGGAAAAATTAATGGCTTTGTTTCATGTGCTTCATACATCTATTTTGTGTTTATTATTATTGTATTATAATTACCTATGAACTACTTCCCAGAGCAGTGACTAGCATGGTTTATAACTGAATGATTATAGTGACACAGTTCTATTTTCATTCCTTGTAATCTGCCAGAGGGTATGTCAAGACAAAGGAAATCAATAAAAACTTCTCTACTGGATGAAATATTTAATGCAATGCCCTACTCTTACAGATGAGAAAACTGACCCTCAAAGGAGTTCAATGACTTAAACAGACCTTCAGTGAAATCTTTTAGGAGAAAGACCATGTCTGATTTATCTTTGCACTTCCGATGCCCAGCACAGCATCTGGCACACATTAGACAATCAATATACGTATTGTATTGAGTTGAAACAGAATTTTGGAAACCACAAATCTAGTTAGTGGCAAGGCTAGGGCTGTAAACAGGTACCTTGACTTTTAAACTCTTGGCCTGTAGTCAAGCTAAATCATAACTAAGATGCTCAAGGTACTACAAAAAAAAAAAAAGTGACACGACAGCATCTCTTAAATTTTAATCTTGGCAGATAGTTCTTATCTATTTTTTCCTTTTAACCGGATATCCCTCTTTATTGTCCTGTACAAATCATGCAACACTTAAAATATGTGGTTGGCTTAACACTGAGAAAACCATTTCCTTTCCTTTTGATAAATATTCCAGATTTTGAAAAACACCTTCAAGTACCAAGTCTCTAATGAGGTTTATTCAAGAAAGGACATCTATAAAAAGTAAAGGTTTTTTCATAGTCCTCCGGATAACTATTTCTGAAAATACTAGGTGCACACAGATGCTGAGAAATGTCTCAAGTGAGCAGAGTTAAATACAATGTTTAGAGGGGCTAGAACTACAAGAGGGTATCAAAAAGGAACAATGAATTATTTTGCTATATTTCCTCCTGTACACTAGAGGGCTCTGTGCCAATTATGGCTGCCTGTTTTCTTCCTGGAGATCAAAGGTCTAATTAAGCAAACTTTTTCTGTAAAGGGCCAGTAAATATCTTAGGCTTTGCCAGCCATGTTATCTATCTTGCAACTACTGATTATAGCAAGAAAGTAGCCATAGACTATGTAAATGAATAAGCATGGCTGTGTTCCAATAAAACTTTATTTATGGACAATGCCATTTGATTCCACACAATTTTCATGTATCACAAAATAATATTGTTTTTTAAAAATTTTTTTAAACCATTAAAAAATGTAAAATTCATTCTTACCTCACAGGCTATACAAAAACAGGCAAGACAGATTTGGTTTGGGGACTATAGTTTGTCGACCCCAGGTCCAGTTAATAATACTACTAATGATGATGATGATGATGATGGTAATAATAATTTCCATTTACTGATTTCCTATTTTGTGGCAAGCACTATATCAATTTTCTCACCTATTTTTCCAAATAAACCTTATATTTTAGAGCAATCCATTTTTCAAATGAGGAAACAAAGAGATTATTTTGGTCAATGTCACAAACTTATTAAGTAGAAGAGCTGAGAATGAAGTCTAGATCTGTTAGTCTTAGAAGCTATGCTCCTCACCATTATGCCATGTTGCTTCTTATTTTAAAATATGCAGTTTTAGACAGATCTTTTACTAATAAAACTGTGGTTTAGATTTGCAGTCTTTGGTGGAGAGAACACTCTACTGGGAATTAAGATACTGAGTCTTGGTACAAGCCATGCCAATAACTCCTCATGTATCCTTGACAACACTCTTGAATTTTCTGAGTGTTAGTTTCCTCATCTGTAAAATAGGGGTTAGAGAATGGCAGTTGTTTTCAAAAGCAGTGTTGATTTTGTCCCCCAGGGACATCTGACAACATCTGGATACATTTTTACCTCTATTTTGCCTCACATGACTGGCATCTAGTGGGCAGGGGCCAGGGATGCTGCTGAAAGTCATACAATGCACAGGACTGTGCACCCCACCCCGTGGCAAACCCTTAACCAATTCAAAATGTCAGTAGTGTCAAGGTTGAAAATCCCTGGATTGGGGGACCAATACAACTTCTTCTATTTCTGAGAATCTGATTTGTTATTTATTTCATTGAAATATAGTTGACCCTTGAACAACACGGGGGTTAGGGGCACTGACTCTGACTCCCGCACAGTAGAAGATCCACGTACTGCTATCTCTGCCTCAAAAACAAAGGGACTGATAAATGACTCATCCAAGGGCAAGAATCTGAAACAGTTTGGGTAGAATCAGGACTCAAACCGTACTTCTTTTGATTCCATGTATTGTGATCTCTAATCGAACGCAAACATTCCCCCACCGTTAAAGATCTATAAAATGAAAAAACAGGTATATATTTATTTGAGAAAAAAAAAAAAAAACCCTGTGTATAAGTGGAACTGCACAGTTCAAATCTGTGTTGTTCAAGGGTCAACTGTATTTTTAGTTAAAATCCAAGTCACTTCTCTCTGAATCAGATTCTTCTTTTGTAAAACAAGAGAATTACACCATATAATCTCTGAAATTCTTTCCAGCTTTAAAATGCTCAAGCCTATGATTAACAGGGAAAGTTAAAAAATAAATGTTATGCTATTAAATCCAAGATAATAGAAATCATTTTATATTTTTGTCTCAAGAATCAGAGCTGCCCAACTCCCTCATCCTCACAGGGCAAAGGTTGCAAACTTGCAGTCTATGGGCTGAACCCAGGCTGCAGATGTGTTTTGTTTGGCCTATAGAGTGTATTAGATCTTTGTGAATTAGTGGCCAACGTGGATACTTCCAGTAAACGTCCACATTTCTGGCTTCTCTTGAAGAATCATAAGACTGAGCAATACTGGGCTTGATTTTTGCATAGTGATGGTGAGTCAAAGCTGATTAGAATCTGTCCCTTCAGATGGGGCTGAATTCTTCAGCTCACCAAGTTTCCCCACTCGCAGGTTTGAATTAGACCTGCCCACTTTCACTTATTTACCTTACCTCCCTCCCTCCCTTCCTTGTCCCTATAGGTGGTTGAGTTTGCTATTCCTGCCCTAGAATTCTCAGTCCACACATGGAGTACCCAGAAATATATAGGGTTGGCCACTCAGAATTGTTGGCCGCTTAGAATAAATGAAATAAATATTAAGCTCTGTAACTGGGTCTAAATAAACAAGCAGATGAGAACAGGATGGGGAGGAAAGTCTTCGCAGCAGCTTTTGAAAAAAAGCCCTAAGAGTTTTAATGGATAGTATCAGGCAATGGTGTTTGTGCCTGCCAACTAACTAATGTGATCCCTGGCTGCATTATTAGGAGTTCAGCATTCTGATGGGGATGAGGTAGTCCTGCTCTTCTCTCTCCTACTCAGATGCATCTGAATCATCATGTTCATTTCTTGGCACTACACTCTAAGTGTGATTTTTAACAAGGCGTTGAGCAATGAATTGGTGAGATGACTCAGAATGTCTTTCTGTGAGTGAGATTGGCAAGAGTTGGGGCCATCGATTCTGGAAAAGGACTCAGGAAGCACAGGACAGATCTTTCCGAATATCACACAGTCATCCTGAGGAGGAGAGTCAGATCAACTCCATGACATCCCAGACATGCCTCAGACCCCTCACTTCAGTTTTCTCACTTTTATAAGAAATCCTTTCCACAAAGGAAAATTAATCTTGAAACAAACAATATAAATATGTAAAATAAATCAATTCAAATTTGATTTGATTATTTGAGTCAAGTAAACCAAATCAAATCAATACTCTGGTTGGGTGAGTGCAGAATGTCCAGAGCCCCAGCTGTTTAGCTCTTCCCTTCAGCCCTCTAAAGCCACATTGGAGAGCATTTTACAGAGCCTCTGGGATCCCATGCAGTGGGAAAAAAGCCTGATCTAGATTTCTAAGATCGCTACTAACTCCAAAGCCTTCATTTCCTGTAGCCTATGTTTTCTGGCTCTGAAACATCAGCACAGACTTTGGAAATTAGCTTGAGGATAAGATGGGCCATCAGAGGCAGGGGGAGAGATGGTCCCAGTGGAAGGAATAGTAAGAGCCAAGGAGACCTGGACAGTGTGTCTGCAACACACTTCATCTGAAGTGAATCGAGACCTCATGACAACTGTCTAGTAAGAAATGCAGATGGCAGCTTGGTCTTTGTTTCTTTAGGAACTCTTGAAGACTGTCTCTTTTAGACACTGGGGTTTTCTCTTTAACATCATTTGCCTTTTTAGTCCACTTCCATTTTGCAGTAGCCACGCAGTTTGAGGATTATCCCAGGGCTGGACCTGGCCCCTGGTTGGTTTAAACAGTTGTGATGATCCCTCCTTCTTGACAGTGATTGGTCCAGGGACCCAGGTATCAATGAATCAATGTTGATTAGGCTCCTGTAATGGGCATTGTTAAGGAATGGATGCGTCACCCAACTTGGGCAATGAGAAATTCGGGGAGTGTTTACTGAGGGGCCCTTTAGGAAAAGTTTCTTTGTTTATAAGAGAGACCCAAATGGAGAGACAGTTTATTTCTTTCTCTGGATATTTGGATGTGGTGATATGTGGTTGAGAGACCTATAGTTACTGCTGTCATTTTACTACTAGCAGTCATTTCACTACTTTCCATCTTTCCTTAGTATTTTAGGTAGTTCCCTTTGTGTTGTCTGCCTCTTCCAGCTTAATGAATCCTAGATGTTATGTTGGGTCATCCCAGCTGGAAAGAGTTCCTTCCAGTGACAGAAGAGCATGTTGAAGAGTATATTAGACGCATCTTATGTCCAACCTCAGATTCTCTTGGTTAGATCTTTTTCTTGAACTTCTGATTACCTGCTCCATCACAGCTGCTTCAGCTCTCTCTGTGCTGACCTACAGAGTTAAACTACCTGAGGCCGACCAACAACATGCCTGAAAGCATTTATGTCTCATAGCATTTCTGGACTCAGATGAAGACCAAGCTGCAGGCATGAGAGTGGCTTCCTGAGCAGCTGCTGCAGGGGCTGAGTAATGCAACCCAGGAGTGTGGAGTTAAATCCCTGGAAGGCAAACTTAGAGCAATAGAACTCAGGAGATATGAGGGATCTGGCAAACAAATTTACTCTCGTTTCCTCCCTCCAATAGACTGAATCAAGGAGTGTTTTCCCCCCTGAATAACCCATTTGGAGACATCTCATAAGCTGCCTCATATAGATGCTTTGCTGGAATGTATCACCTTGCATTATTTCCTATCCTTCTCTGCCTCACTTCCCTTTTTGCTCATTTTTGCAGCTGTAGTATTGTACCTCCTAAATAAAGCATTAGCATGTAATCCTTGCCTTGGGCTCTGTTTCTAGGAGAAGCCACTAAGTTAGAAAGGAAAAAGTCAAAGAAGAAATAATTGGTGGAGAGTTTGTGCTACTGGTTTGTGTGGTTTTAATATTTAGAAAATCTGATCTTTTTTGAAAATCAACAATCCAGGTACAATGCACATCCTATAGTATAGTGGTTAAGAACTCAGACATACATGTATTTAAGCCCTAACTCTGCCCTTTACTAATTGTGTGATCTTGTTCATGTTACTTAACTCCTCTGAGCTTCATTTTCCTCTTTCATAAATAATGAAGATCTTACTGACCTAATTGGGGTATTGTAAAGATTAAAGGAGATGATGCATTTAAAAATACTAATTTACAGGGTTTACAACCTCAGCACTATAGACGGGTTGGGCTAGATAATTTGTTGCTGTGGGGGCTGTCCTGTGCACTGTAGCATGTTTACCAACACCCGGGGCCTCTAACCACCAGATGCAAGTAACTCCCGCACAGCTGTGACAATCAAAAATGTGAAAACAAAAAAAAAAAACAAAAAAAACTGAGCCATTCAAACACCATCAGAGGAACCAGACAGCCAAAACAAAATTGTGAGAAATCATAAATCACTGTCATTTTCATCCACAAAACCTTGGATGATTTGTTATTCAGCAATATGAAACTGAAACAAATTGGTAACTAGAAGCGTAATGCTACCATAAAAAAACCTCAATGATGTGGCACTGGCTTTGAAACTAGGTGGTGGGTGGAGGCTGGAAAGAGAACAGAGAAGAGAGGCTAGAGGAGCAGAAAGGAAATGGTTACTGAAGACAAAGGAAGAAAGGGCAATCCTTGGTATATGGTGGCAGAACTGTAGTAACTTGGAAGATAGAAATGTACTCAGTAAATTTATTGGATCTGGCTAAGGAAATATTAAGGCAGAAGATAAAAATACCAAATGGTGTCTTAAACTGCATATTATAACATATGAGAAGAGAGATGAGCTAATGAGTGAACTGCAGAGTTTGCAAGCATAATTTAAAGAAAATATAAAAGAACAAGGACTTGCTGAGTTGGAAAACAAAACTGCTTTATATTTTCTGTGTCTGCAGCTCGCAAAAGATTACCAAAGTAAAACACAACTTCAGGGCAAATATCAGATCAAGGGTATGGCTGTAATACCTTTTGTTATGATCTCATAAGATTTAAGGTCCCCAGTTATTCCTCTTCACTAGAAAAAGGGGCTTCTAATAATCTCAATGGCATTGTCCCAAAGAAGCTGAATTTTCTAAAGTATAAAGAGGTATACCTCAAAAAGAATTATGGATTTGGCTTTTAGGAGCTTGGAGTGAATGCTGAGAAGATTGATGGGAAACCCACAAAAATTTTAAGACAATTATATTTCTAATCATGTTCATAACTTAAACTTTGGTGATTTGAATTGGGAGAGATGGAGATAGTTCAAATGAAAAGAGGCTTGTAAGAAGCAAGAAGTACAAGCTCCTGGAGAAAGCTACTCAAATATAAGCACAAATAAAGAAAAGCCTTTTAGAATGCTAGACTAAGAGCTCAGAAAGTAGAGTGAAGAGCTGAGGAGAACAGTGACACCATTCCCTGGGAGTAGAATCTGTCCTAATCAAGTAACATTTCCCACCCCCAGGGTAGGGAACCTGACCACATGTGACATCTGGATTTCAGAACTGCTATTGATCAGTGACTTCTATGTGTCTACTGTTATCTCATTATCCCATTATGATTGAGATTTTCTACTATACATAATTTTCCCCTATTTCTATACTGTATGTTGAATGTGTCTGGGGAAGATATATTGTCTTTTTAGTTCACAAATCTCTGGAGATGCTGCTGTTCGAGTTCCTGTACCTGAAAACCACACTTAAGGAGACTCAGTCACATGTAGGCTGAGGCAGGTCATGAAATTCTGGACTTTAAGCTTGATACCATAATTGATGTTGTAGCCAGCCTCCAAAATGACCCCTGATGACCTTGTATAGTTTCCTCCTATACTGAATGGGACTGGCCTGGGTAATGAATGAGATATTATAGAAATAACTATGTTTATCTCCCATGGCAAGGTTGCAAATGACCTCTCTTATGTCATTCACTCTGGAGAAAACCGACTCCCATGTTGTGCGAACACTTAAGCAGTCTTATGGGGAGGTCTGTGTAGTGAGGAATGGAAGACTTTTATCCACAGGTGTGTGAGTGAACTATCTTAAAAGTGAATCCTCCAGTCTCATTCAAGCCTTCAAATGGGACTATGACTGACTGACATTTTGACTGAACCCACAAGAGAGACACTGAGACACAAGTATCGAACTAACCTCCTGAATTTTTTACCAAAAAATTGTGTGAGGTAACAAATGCTCATTGTTGTTTTAGCCAGCTAAGTTTGTGGCTAATTTGTTATGAAGCAATAGATAACTAAAATAATTGGGATGGAACTTTTGGAGGTCTTAGTTTGGAGGTGACCACGTTTTACATGTAGGAGGAATATGAATAATTTATGGCAAGAGGGCACACTCTAATAGATTGTTTAATGGCCCCATCCCAAAATTTGTGCCCCTTTTTGCAACATGGCTTTGCTGCAACTCCCATCAAGAGGTGGAATGGATAGATAGATAGATAGATAGATAGATAGATAGATAGATAGATAGAGACATAGATATAGATATAGATAGATAAATATTCTTGAATCTGGATAACTTAGTGACTTGCTTTTACTAATAGAATATGGCAGAAGTGAAGTTATGTGACTTCTGAAGCTAAGCCTTATAAGACATTGCTACTTCTGCATTTGCCCTTGAGAATACTGCCCTGAGATGTCACCTAGGGAAAATTAGTCCAATCTCCTAGAGGATGAGAGGCCACATGGAAGAGAACTGAGACACCACAACCCATAGCCTCCACCAGCTTTGAGTTTTGTAAATGAGGCTATCTTGGACCTTCCAGCACAGCTAGATCTCTGGCTGATTGCAGCT
The DNA here is from genome assembly GCF_964374135.1 of Grampus griseus. NCBI lineage: Eukaryota > Metazoa > Chordata > Mammalia > Artiodactyla > Delphinidae > Grampus > Grampus griseus. The sequence continues at coordinate 136,271,143 of NC_139017.1, forward strand.
GCATGACAGAGCCTGGGCAAATCTATCTGAGGAATCCTCAAGCCAACCTAAAAAGTTAGTTGACATTGTTTTGGGGTTGTAAGTTAAGTAGCAAAGGATAACTGAGAAAAACTTATTACAGGAATTTATCACAGAGTATCAGTTTGAGCTCATTGTTTCTCAACAATATCAAAAACCTAATATTAAGAAATGGTTGATTGGGGGGGTCACTGACATAAATCCAGGACCTCAGGTATGAATCTAGAGTGCAGATGCCTGTCAAGCTCAGGAGGAGTCCCTGGTGCGCGGGGTGGTGCGGGCGGTGCATATGGCCCAGCTATGACTCTGAGGAGACTAGGTCACTCTGTACAGCTCAGGCCACCGCCCTGCCCCTCCAGCAGTTCCGGGTTCCCATCACCAGGCACCAGCCAGGTGGTTCCAGGGATTCGGATGTCTGTGTCTTTGGGGGACCATTACTTCACCTGCCACATGGATCTTGGTGCTCTGGCCGAGTGTCAGGCCTGAGCCTCTGAGGTGGGAGAGCCAAGGTCAAACACTGGACCACCAGAGACCTCCTGGCCCCACGTAATATCAATCAGCAATAGCTCTCCCAGAGATCTCCATCTCATCACTAAAACCCAGGTCAACTCAGCGACCAGCAAGCTCCAGTGCTGGACACCCCATGCCAAACAACTAGCAAGACAGGAACACAATCCCACTCATTAGCAGAGAGGCTGCCTAAAATCATAATAAGGTCACAGACACCCCCAAACACACCACCAGACACAGTCCTGCCCACCAGAAAGACAAGACCCAGCCTCATCCACCAGAACACAGGCACCAGTCCCCTCAACCAGGAAGCCTACAAAACCCACTGAACCAAACTTACCCAATAGAGGCAGGCACCAAAAACAACAGGAACTACAAACCTGCAGCCTGCGAAAAGGAGATCCCTAACACAGTAAGTTAAGCAAAATGATAAGACTGAGAAATATACAGCAGATTAAGGGAAGGTAAAAACCCACCAGACCAAACAAATGAAGAGGAACTAGGCAGTCTACCTGAAAAAGAATTCAGAGTAATGATAGTAAAGATGATCCAAAATCTTGGAAGTAGAATAGAGAAAATACAAGAAACATTTAACAAGGAGCTAGAAGAAATAATGAGCAAACAAACAATGATGAACAACACAATAAATGAAAATAAAAATTCTCTAGAAGGAATCAATAGCAGAATTACTAAGTCAGAAGAACGGATAAGTGACCTGGAAGATAAAATAGTGGAAGTAACTACTGCAGAGCAGAATAAAGAAAAAAGAATGAAAAGAATTGAGGACAGTCTCAGAGACTTCTGGGACAACATTAAACACAACAACATTCAAATTATAGAGGTCCCAGAAGAAGAAGTGAAAAAGAAAGGGACTGAGAAAATATTTGCAGAGATTATAGTTGAAAACTTCCCTAATATGGGAAAGGAAATAGTTAATAAGTCCAGGAAGCGCAGAGAGTCCCATACAGGATAAATCCAAGGAGAAACATGCCAAAACACATATTAATCAAACTCTCAAAAATTAAATACAAAGAAAAAATATTAAGAGCAGCAAAGGAAAAGCAACAAATAACATACAAGGGAATCCCTATAAGGTTAACAGCTTATCTTTCAGCAGAAACTCTAAAAACCAGAAGGGAGTGAGAGGACGTATTTAAAGTGATGAGGGCTTCACCGGTGGTGCAGTGGTTGAGAATCTGCATGCCAATGCAGGGGACACGTGTTTGAGCCCTGGTCTGGGAAGATCCCACATGCCACGGAGCAACTAGGCCCGTGAGCCACAACTACTGAGTCTGCACATCTGGAAGCTGTGCTCCACGACAAGAAGGACCGCAATAGTGAGAGGCCCGCACACCGTGATGAAGAGTGGCCCCCACTCGCGACAACTAGAGAAAACCCATGCACAGAAACAAAGACCCAACACAGCCAAAAATAAATAAAATTTAAAAAATAAATAAATAAAAAAATTAAGTGATGAAAAGAAAAAACCTACAGCCAAGATTACTCTAGCCAGCAAGAATCTCATTCACATTCGCAGAGAAATTAAAACCTATACATACAAGCAAAAGCTAAGAGAATTCAGCACCGCCAAACCAGCTCTACAACAAATGCTAAAGGAACTTCTCTAGACAGGAAACACAAGAGAAGGAAAAGACCTACAATAACAAGGACAAAACAACTAAGAAAAATGGTAATAGGAACATACATATCGATAATTACCTTAAATGTAAGTGGATTAAATGCCCCAACCAAAAGACATACATTGGCTGAATGCATACAAAAACAAGACCCATATATATGCTGTCTAAAACAATCCCATTTCAGATGTAGGAACACATACAGACTGAAAGTGAGAGCATGGGAAAAGATATTCCATGCAAATGGAAATCAAAAGAAAGCTGGAATAGCAATTCCCATATCAGACAAAATAGACTTTAAAATAAAGACTATTACAAGAGACAAAGAAGGACACTACATAATGATCAATCCAAGAAGAAGATATAACAATTGTAAATACTTATGCACCGAACATAGGAGTACCCCAGTACATAAGGCAACTGCTAACAGCCATAAAAGGGGAAATCGACAGTAACACAATCACAATAGGGGACATTAACACCCCACTATCACCAATGGACATATCATCCAAAATGAAAATAAATAAGGAATCACAAACTTTAAATGACACATTAAACAAGATGGACTTAATTGATATTTATAGGACATTCCCTCCAAAAACAACAGAATACACTTTCTTCTCAAGTGCTCATGGAACATTCTCCAGGATAGATCCTATCTTGGGTCACAAATCAAGCCTTGGTAAATTTAAGAAAATTGAAATCGTATCAAGTATCTTTTCTGACCACAATGCTATGAGACTAGATATGAATTACAGGAAAAAAGTGTAAAAAATATGAACACATAGAGGTTAAACAATACGTTATTAAATAACAAAGAGATCACTGAAAAAATCAAAGAGGAAATCAAAAAATACCTAGAAACAAATGACAATGAAAACATGATAACTCAAAACGTATGGTATGCAGCAAAAGCAGTTCTAAGAGGGAAGTTTATAGCAATACAATCCTACCTCAAGAAACAGGAAAAATCTTAAATAAACAACCTAACCTTACACCTAAAGCAATTAGAGAAAGAAGAACAAAAAAACTCCCAGAGTTAACTGAAGGAAAGAAATCATAAAGATCAGATCAGAAATAAATGAAAAAGAAATGAAGGAAACAATAGCAAAGATCAATAAAAGTAAAAGTTGGTTCTTTCAGAAGATAAACAAAACTCACAAACCATTAGCCAGAGTCATCAAGAAAAAAAGGGAAAAGACTCAAATCGACAGAATTAGAAATGAAAAAGGAGAAGAAACAACTGGCACTGTAGAAATACAAAGGACCATGAGACATTGACTACAAGCAACTATATGCCAATAAAATGGACAACCTGGAAGAAATGGACACATTCGTAGAAAAGCACAACCTTCTGAGACTGAACCAGGAAGATATAGAAAATATAAACAGGCCAGTCACAAGCACTGGAATTGAGACTGTGATTAGAAATCTTCCAACAAACAAAAGCCCAGGACCAGATGGCTTCACAGGTGAATTCTATCAAACATTTAGAGAAGAGCAAACACCTATCCCTCTCAAACTCTTCCAAAATATAGCAGAGGGAGGAACACTCCCAAACTCATTCTTTGAGACCACCATCACCCTGATACAAAAAAACAGACAATGATGTCACAGAAAAGGAAAACTAGAGGACAATAACACTGATGAACATAGATGCAAAAATCCTCCACAAAACACTAGCAAACAGAATCCAACGGCACATTAAATGGATTATACACCATGATCAAGTGGGGTTTATCCTAGGAATGCAAGAATTCTTCAATATACACAAATCAATCAATGTGATACACCATATTAACAACTAAAAGATAAAAACCATATGATCATCTCAATAGATGCAGAAAAAGCTTTAGATAAAATTCTAAACCCATATTTGGTAAAAACTCTCCAGAAAGTAGGAATCGAGGGAACGTACCTCAACATAATAAAGGCCATATATGACAAACCACAGTCAAAATCGTTCTCAATAGTGAAAAACAGAAACTATTTCCACTAAGATCAGGAACAAGACAATGTTGCCCATTCTCACCACTATTATACAACACAGTTTTGGCAGTTTTAGCTACAGAAATCAAAGAAGAAAAAGAAATAAAAGGAATCCAAATTGGAAAGAAGAAGTAAAACTGTCACTGTTTGCAGATGACATGATACTATATATAAAGAATCCTAAAGATGCTACCAGAAAACTACTATAGCTAATCAATGAATTTGGTAAAGTAGTAGGATACAAAATTAATGCACAGAAATCTCTTTCATTCCTATACACTCATGATGAAAAATCTGAAAGAGAAATTAAGGAAACACTCCCAAATACCATTGCTACACAAAGAATGAAACATCTAGGAATAAACCTACCTAAGGTGACAAAAGACCTGTATTCAGAAAACTATAAGACACTGATAATAGATATCAAAGATGATACAAACAGATGGAGAGAAGAATCTTGGATTGGAAGAATCAACATTGTGAAAATGACTATACTCCCCAAAGCAATCTACAGATTCACTGCAATTCCTATCAAACTACCAATGGCATTTTCCACAGAACTAGAACGAAAAATTTCACAATTTGTATGGAAACACAAAAGACCTTGAATAGCCAAAGCAATCTTGAAAAAGAAAAATTGAGCTGGACTAACCAGGCTCCCTGACTTTAGACTATACTACAAAGTTACAGTAATCAAGACAGGATGGTACTGGCACAAAAAGAGAAATACAGATCAATGGAACAGGATAGAAAGCCCATGACATAAACCCACACACATATGTTCACCTTATCTTTAATAAAGTAGGCAAGAGTATAAAATGGAGAAAAGACAGCCTTTTCAATAAGTGGTGCTGGGGAAACTGGATAGCTACATGTAAAAGAATGAAATTAGAACACTCCCTAATACCATACACAAAAATAAACTCAAAATGGATTAAAGATCTAAATGTAAGGCCAGACATTATCAAACTTTTAGAGGAAAACATAGGCAGAACACTCTATGACATAAATCACAGCAAGATCCTTTTTGACCCACCTCCTAGGGAAATGGAAATAAAAACAAAAATAAACAAATGGGACCTAATGAAACTTAAAAGTTTTGCACAGCAAAGGAAACCATAAAGAAGACAAAAAGACAACCCTCAGAATGGGACAAAATATTTGCAAATGAAGCAACTGACAAAGGATTAATGTACAAAATATACAAGCAGCTCATGCAGCTCAATATCAAAAAAACAAATAATCCAATCCAAAAATGGGCAGAAGACCTAAATAGACATTTCTCCAAAGATGATATACAGATTGCCAACAAACACATGAAAGGATGCTCAACATCACTAATCATTAGAGAAATGCAATTCAAAACCACAGTGAGGTACCACCTCACACTGGTCAGAATGGCTATCATCAAAAAACCTACAAATGATAAATACTGGAGAGGGTGTGGAAAAAAGGGAACCCTCTTGCACAGTTGGTGAGAATGTAAATTGATACAGCCACTATGGAGAACAGTATGGAGATTCCTTAAAAAACTAAAAGTAGGGGCTTCCCTGGTGGCGCAGTTGTTGAGAGTCCACCTGCCAATGCAGGGGACACGGGTTTGTACCATGGTCCGGGAAGATCCCACATGTCGTGGAGCGGCTGGGCCTGTGAGCCATGGCCGCTGAGCCTGCGCGTCCGGAGCCTGTGCTCTGCAACGGGAGAGACCACAATAGTGAGACGCCCACGTACCCCCCCACCAAAAAAAAAAACAAACTAAAAGTAGAACTACCATACAACCCAGCAATCCCACTACTGCACATATATCCTGAGAAAACCATAATTCAAAATGAGTCAGGTACCACAATGTTCACTGCACCTCTATTTACAATAGCCAGGACATGGAAGCAACCTAAGTGTCCAACGACAGATGAATGGATAAGGAAGATGTGGCAGATACATACAATGGAATATTACTCAGCCATAAAAAGAAACGAAATTGAGTTATTTGTTGTGAAGTAGATGGACCTAGAGTCTGTCATACAGAGTGAAGTAAGTCAGAAAGAGAAAAACAAATACCATATGCTAACACACATATGGAATCTGAAAAAAATAAAATGGTTCTGAAGAACCTAGGTGCACAACAGGAATAAAGACACAGACATAGAGAATGGGCTTGAGGACACTGGGAGGGGGATGGGTAAGCTGGGATGAAGTGAGAGAGTGGCATTGACATATATACACTGCTAAATGTGAAATAGATAGCTCGTGGGAAGCAGCCGCAGAGCACAGGGAGAACAGCTTGGTGTTTTGTGACCACTAGAGGGGTGGGATAAGGAGTGTGGGAGATGCAAGAGGGAGGGGCCATGGGGATATATGTATACGTATAGCTGATTCACTTTGTTATATATCAGAAACTAACACAACAATGTAAAGCAATTATACTCCAATAAAGATGTTTAACAAAAAATAAAATAAAGAAATGGTTGATTTTTGCTGACTTCCCGGAATGCTGCATTGAGGAAGATTCTAAAACCATGTAAATGCTCATTTGAAAGAGGAATGTTATTAAATAGCAGTGTCGTCCGTAGGCATGGATAGGGAAGAAAAATGGTATTTATATTCTGTATTGACAGAAGTTAAAAATGAGAATAACCCACGTTTTCTTTGCAGAGTCTGCTGTATACTTTTAGTACTTGCTTTACAGTGTTCATCTGGGTACAAAGAAAAAAAATTCCAAATCTCTAATATTTTTTTATACATTTTACAGGATAATTTACTTAAAGATTAACTTTTAAAAATCCTTAATGAGCCCAACAAATGTTTGTATTTGCTTTTCTTCTCTTATGTACACAAGTCTATACTTAGATTAAGGCAGATGATCACAGAAGCACACACACACACACACATACACACACACACACATATTTAAATTTTATTGAAGTATAGTTGATTTACAATGTTGTGTTAATTTCCACTGTACAGCAAAGTTATTCAGTTGTACTTATATATTCTTTTTCATATTCTTTTCAACTATGGTTTGTCATAGGATATTGCATATAGTTCTCTGTGCTAACTGTAGGACCTTATTGTTTATCCATCCTATATGTACTAGTTTGCATCTGTTAATCCAAAACTCCAAATCCTTCCCTCCTCCTTGGAAATAACAAATCTGTTCTCTATTTCTGAGAAGCACATGTATTATTTGATTTAATTCTCACACCAACCCTATGATGCAGGAAGGAAGGGTATTGTTTTTTTAATCTTCAATCTTCATTTTATAGATAAGGGCCAGTCATATAATGTCCTTCAACTAAGGATATACTTTTAACATAAAGGGATTTACTCCCATGCATTCATTCTTTGAAACTTTTTCCCTTCCCACTATAACATGAGCACGTCTAGATGACTGGTAAGGTCCTCCCAGATCTAGCATTCAGTGACTTGAATGAACCCAGTGTACCCCGTGCTATAATTCATCTCATGGGAACTGAATGCCAAAAGAGTGTTAGCTTTAGCAAGTGGTTACTGAGTTGCTTGGTTGTCTGGGCAGTTTGACTGGTGGTTGGAGATCCTGTTTCAACATCTGTCTGGGAGGCAAACAAACAGAGCTTTACACCATGTTGACACGTGTGTCCTGGGTGATTCAAGATTATGACAGGAAGATAATCACTGGAGTCCAGTTACATTATGACTGGAGCAATTTTCCACTTGATGTGGAATTCCTCAGAGAGGAGCAATGTGGTTGGTTAAATTATGGGCACTGTCTTTACAATGCAAATCAGAAGGACTGTAGGCTCAAATCAGTCACTTAGGGGAATGGGTGGGTTCAAGAGACTGAGTCAGGTCTAAGGAAATGGGAGATGCAGACTGGTGCAAATCATAACATTTGTTTGGAAAGTGAAAAGCAATAGGGTATGTAGACTGCATTTATCTTGTCTCCTCTGCCACATCCCCAAATACACACTTATAGATATAAGTTATTTTCCAACACTACAGGGCTCTTGCCATTCTCTGAACACAAATCCTCCCATAGAGTATTTCAGTCTAGGTAGAAAATCAGATAGGAAATATAATAATGCCTCTGCCATTTAGTGGTTGTGCCCAAGGCAAATCCCTTATTCTCTGAGCCTCAATTACCTCATGTGTACAATGGTGATGATAATATTGTTTATTTAACAGAGTTTTTGTGAACAATAAAACATTTAACAAAATGTCCAGTGTATAACTACTACACAATAAATATTCACTTGTTTAAAAATGAAATTACTTGCAAAAATCTAACAGCTGTGAAATATAGAACTAGGTCTACACTCTACTGAATGAACTTATACATATTGAGTCCCAGTTATGTGTGAAATGCTTTGCTAAGATCTTTCATACACATTTGTCACACGTAACCCTCATAAAACTCCCAAGACACTAGTATTTTTTAAATCAAATTTCAGAGAAAGTAAATAACATGAGTAAACCATGTTATAAAACTCCCAAGACACTAGTATTTTTTAAATCAAATTTCAGAGAAAGTAAATAACATGAGTAAACCATGATGGTGTACCATTTTAAAATTTGGTTACATAAAACAATACTTAATAATTACAAAGAAAAGATTATTTTTATATAAGACACAGCACACATGCAATTGATAAATTCTATCTCATTAAAATTAGATATTCTCAACATAATAAAAGCTATATATGACAAACCCACAGCCAACATCATGCTCAATGGTGAAAACAAAAGCATTCTCTGTAAGATCAGGAGCAAGACAAAGGTGCCTACTCTCACCACTATTATTCAACACAGTTTTGGAATTCTTAGCCATGGCTATCAGAGAAGAAAAAGAAATAAAAGGAATCCAAATTGGAAAAGAAGAAGTAAAACTGTCACTGTTTGCAGATGACATGATACTATATATAAAGAATCCTAAAGATGCTACCAGAAAACTACTATAGCTAATCAATCAATTTGGTAAAGTAGCAGGACAACAAAAAGAATAAAATAACTAGGAATATGGACTTCCCTGGTGGTGCAGTGGTTGAGAGTCCACCTGCCAATGCAGGGGACACGGGTTCATGCCCCGGTCCAGGAAGATGCCACATGCCGTGGAGCAGCTAGACCCGTGAGCCACGGCCTCTGAGCCTGCGCGTCCAGAGCCTGTGCTCTGCAACGGGAGAGGCCACAACAGTGAGAGGCCCATGTACAGCAAAAATAAATAAATAAATAAAATAAAATAACTAGGAATAAACCTACCTAAGGAGACAAAAGACCTGTATGCAGAAAACTATAAGACACTGATGAAAGAAATCAAAGATGATACAAACAGATGGAGAGATATATCATGTTCTTGGATTGGAAGAATCAACATTGTGAAAATGACTGTACTCCCCAAAGCAATCTACAGATTCAATGCAATCCCTATCAAATTACCAGTGGCATTTTTCACAGAACTAGAACAAAAAATTTTACAATTTGTATGGAAACACAAAAGACCCTGAATAGCCAAAGCAATCTTGAGAAAGAAAAATGGAGCTGGAGTAATCAGGCTCCCTGATTTCAGACTATACTACAAAGCTACAATAATCAAGACGGTATGGCACTGGCACAAAAACAGAAATATAGATCAATAGAACAGGATACAAAGCCCAGAGATAAACCCATGCACATATGGTCACCTTATCTTTGACAAAGGAGGCAAGAATATACAATGGAGAAAAGACAGCCTCTTCAATAAGTGGTGCTGGGAAAACTGGACAGCTACATGTAAAAGAATTAAATTAGAACACTCCCTAACACTATACCCAAAAATAAACTCAAAATGGATTAAAATGTAAGGCCAGACACTATAAAACTCTTAGAGGTAAACATAGGCAGAACACTCTATGACATAAATCAGAGCAAGATCTTTTTTGACCCACCTCATAGAGTAATGGAAATAAAATAAAAAATAAACAAATGGGACCTAATGAAACTTAAAAGCTTTTGCACAGCAAAGGAAACCATAAAGAAGACAAAAAGACAACCCTCAGAATGGGACAAAATATTTGCAAATGAAGCAACTGACAAAGGATTAATGTACAAAATATATAAGCTCATGCAGCTCAATATCAAAAAAACAAACAACTCAATCCAAAAATGGGCAGAAGATCTAAATAGACTTTTCTCCAGGGAAGATATACAGATTGCCAACAAACACATGAAAAGATGCTCAACATGACTAATCATTAGAGAAATGCAAATCAAAATTACAGTGAGGTACGACCTCACACTGTTCAGAATGGCCATCATCAAAAATATCTACAAACAATAAATGCTGGAGGGGGTGTGGAGAAAAGGGAATGCCCTTGCACTGTTGGTGGGAATGTAAATTGATACAACCACTATGGAGAACAGTATGAAGGTTCCTTAAAAAACTAAAAATAGAATTACCATATGACCCAGCAATCCCACTACTGGACATCTACCTGAGAAAACCATAATTCAAAAAGATACATTTACCACAATGTTCACTGCAGCAATATTTACAATAGCCAGAACATGGAAGCAACCTAAATGTCAATCAACAGATGAATGGATAAAAAAGATGTGGTACATATATACAATGGAATATTACTCAGCCATACAAAGGAAGAAAACTGAGTTATTTGTAATTAGGTGGATGGACCTAGAGTCTGTCATACAGTGTGAAGTAAGTCAGAAAGAGAAAAATACCATTTACTAACGCACATACGTGGAAACAAAAAAAACGGTACTGACGACCCTAGTGGCAGGGCAGGAATAAAGATGCAGATGTAGAGAACGGACTTGAGGACACAGGGGCAGAAGGGGAAGCTGGGATGAAGTGAGAGAGTAGGATTGATATATATACACTACCAAATGTAAAATGGATGGCTAGTGGGAAGCTGCTGCATAGCACAGGGAGATCAGCTCTTTGCTTTGTGATGACCTATAAGGGTGGGATAGGTTGGATGGGAGGGAGGCTCAAGAGGGAGGGGTATGGGGATATATACATACTTATAGCTGATTCACTTTGTTGTACAACAGAAATTAACACAACATCGTAAAGCAATTATACTCCAATAAAGATATAAAAACAAACAAACATTAAAAGGCAATGAAAATAAAACAAAATAAAATAAAATTAGATACTTCTATTTATCAAACCATACCAAAGCCAGAGCTGAAATTAAAGCCCTAAACTGGAAGAAGATATTTGAAATTCATATTCATAACAAAGGATTATGCTCCAGAATGTATATATTTTAAAATGCTTGTAAATTCATAAGAAAAAGACAAACATTTTAAGAGGAAAATGGACAAAAATACAAATAGAAAGTATGCAGAAGAGAAAACATGAATGTCCCATGAAGTTATAAAAAGATGCTTAGACTCATTGGCAATTAAGGAATACACATTAAAACTAAAATGAATATATTTTCATATATTTTTACGGCCACAAGATTGACAACGATAAGAAGTTTGACAATGTAAGTGTTTCTCAGGATTGGGACAAAGGGAAATATCATACCTGTGGGAGAGAGTGTAAGTTATTATTACTTTGGAAAACAGTTTGGCACTGCTTCAAACAGAAGTGTGTCTGTACCCTATGATTCAGCAATTCCAATCTTAGATATGTTCCCTAGATAAATTCCTGCCTAATGGCTCACGGAAGCATCGTTCAAATGCCACCACCACCACCAAATCCAAATGATTACCTACGGTAGAGAGATAAGCAAATTATAATATGGTTATACAGCATTATATTCTACAACAATAAAAATGAATAAATTACAGCTACACCAACCACACAGATAAATCTCAAAAAAAAAATAATGTTGAGCCAAAAGAGCATGTCATAGAGGAATACATTCTGTATGATTCATTTACATAAAGGGCAAAACCAGGCAAATACACAAGATATTGTGCAGAGATGAAACAACGGCAAAAAGAAAGTGATCAACATAAAGTTTTGCTTTGAGATTCTTTCAGTGGGGAGAGAGAATTGATATCATGGAAGGTCACATAGCAGGCCCTCAAAGTTCATGCACTCTTTTGTATGTGTGATATGCTTCAAAAGAAAAAGAGGTTAACCAAGACAAAAGCCAAGTTCTCCCATCCCCTCAAAATCCTATTGTTGAGTGACAAAAGAAGCAGAATGAGATTTATAATACCATATGTTTTCTATAAAATTAAAAACATATATGCATCTAAACCAACACTACATATTTTACAAGTATATACCAGTATTTAAGGATATATTTCAGACTCATTTACATGGACACCTGTGGCAACAAGGGAAGAAGAATTAGATTGGGTGTAGAGATGGAGAGGGTCAAGCAGTTATTCACCATGCATGAATTAATTTTGTAAAGTAATGTAGGGTTATTCACTGGCTCCCAAGTTTGTTCCCAAAGGGATTTGAGGAGGCAGAAAGACTATTGAACTTCCCAGATCCATATTCCACTTCCTGAGCCCCTCAATTTTCTAGATTCCAAGGAGGCCAGCAGGAACAATCTGTATTATAAAGGAATCTAAATGATTTTGACAAGGAGCAATTCATTTTCTGAAGGCTAAGCTGAGTCTTAGGAAATAGCAGACCTTGAAATGAGAAGGAGAAGCTGAGGATGGTACATGTGTTGGGCACGCCTTTGGCATTTCCACGCCTCAGTCCAGTCCTGCAAGACCTCTTGTTTGTCCTTACCCTGTCAGGGCTGAAGGGAAGAAGACAGGTGTCCTGTTTCCCAGGCTAACGTTACATAATTGATCATGCAGAGCAGAGTCCTTTGCCAAGCCAGATGGGATGCCCTGTGTGAGCCAGAACTGATGGGTCATTCCGGATCCTGCCCTTTATCCCAAGGACTTCTTAGGGGATAAGTGGAGTAGTTTGGCCCAAATTTCAGGACGCCCACCTAGCCCAAATATCTGCTACACAGACAATTGAGAGAAAGGATGACACTGAAGGAGTGAGGATTCCAGAATAGAGGCAAAGTCAGCAGCATCGAAACTGGGCAGATGAGTTTGCCTTAATCAGGGAAAGGAGAAATCTCATTCTTGTAATTTCCAAGACAGAAATAACAGATGTAAGGCCTAACTTTATAGATAGGAAAGGGGGGGAGCTCATGCACAAAGCCTTCAATTTTTCTGGCAAAAGTAGGCAAAGTCATAATTAGGTACAAAGATTGGTGCTAAGTACTAAAGGAGATGAAAAGACTAAGTTGCAGAGCCTGACCCCCCAGTAGTTTGCAAGCTACTTTCAAGTGTTCAACTTACACATTTGTATAGGGCAGCCTACGCCTGTGGAATGGTTACTTAATAGGTATTCAAACAAGGAAAGAATAACTCTGAGTGGCTGGGCGTAGTAAGCGCCGCTGTTAGACACAACATTAGTGCTCCATTTGCCCTTGGCCCCGCTCCAACCTCAACCTACCTCCCACTTCAACCGTAGTTGTGATGGACAGATCAGACTCACCTCCCTCTGGCAGTGTTCTTGTCTTTCAGCTTCTTACCTCAGGGCCTTCTAGACTTTGGGAGCTTTTTCTGCCAGCTGGCAAGCATAGCCTGGGGGGCAGTACCACACCAGTGTCCCCTGGCTTGTATACGGACCTGAATTCCAACAGCCAGTAGCTATAAGTCTTTGCCTGTGGGCTTGATCTGACAGCCAGACCCCACTTGGTCTGTATGCTGGGAATGCTGGAAGTGCCAGGGAATTAAATTCTCACCTCCACCCCAGGGGCAGGCTTCAAACCTCCAGGCAGGACTGATGGAAGTGGTGGAGAGAGACTCTTCAGCATCCCGTCCTCTCTGCAGGGATAATTCTGAGACGTAGTTCCACACTGGCTCCCAGAATTCCCCAATAGGACTGAGCTCCCGGTGCCCACAGTGGCGCCTAGCTTGCTGACACACCTTCACTGGCTTCCTTTCCTCTCAGTGACAGTTTCCTTGTCTCTTGCTTTCTTGCCTTACCTCTCACATGACTTTCACTCAAATCCTTGTCTAAAGGTCTACTTCTAAGGGAACTTAAATAAACCAAGGTAATGCTCTGGGGCATCCCTCATCCAGGGATGGGGTCTGGGAGCAGGAGGGGAAGAGACAGGGGAGAAGCTGGTGTACAAGCACTCCAGTCTTCCATCCGAGCGGTGGATAATTCTGGGAGGCATGCTGTATGCTTCTCAGGAGGTCCTGGCAAAGGCAACCTTCACAGTGCACCTTATGTTGGTTTTGCTTCCTCCTTTCAGTTCACTACACTCCTCACTTCTGCTTGCCGGGCTGGATCTCAAATAAAGTATCAGCATTCAGGTCTCTGAGTTGGGCTCTTGTTTTCTGGGGAAACCGAACGAACGCAGAAAGCTTTGTGGGAGAGAAGGTGTGAAATGGGCTGGAAAGTTAACTGTGGGCAGGAGTTAGGGGAGTGGTTGGAGAGGATGCCAGGCAGGAAAAGGAAATGACCAAGCAGGGAGGTGGAACTGGCTACAACATTTTCTGCTGGCTCTCATGGAAGGTTCTTGGTGGTGAGCCATGATGGAGAACACCAAAAAGGGAGTCTTGTTCCTTTTCTTGGCCTCTTGAGAAGAAACAACCTCACCCAAATAAGCTGGCACTGAGAAGACACATAAAGCCACTGCAGATGGTTATAACCCTTGTGTGAAAGTCCTCCAGACCTCCCCTTTGTCTGTCTCCAAAGTTGCCTGACCCCTTTTAGTTGCAGCCTTATAGTTTCTCCTCTATTCTTGACCAGACACACTCACTTGGCCACCCAGTGTGGACTTACCCTCCGTCCTGTGAGAAGAACATGTTCTTGGGATCTTCTCTAGTTGAGGGAGGGCACGAATCATTGGCTGCAGGCTGTGCCCTCCTGTTTCTGGTTCCCCTCTTCAGAGGAGAGGGGTTAAATAGGATGTGATCAGCCCTCCGTCTGCTGAGGGTCAGGGTTCATGGGTTGGCTGGAAGGAAAGGCAAGCTAGCCTCCTGGATGCTGGGCAGGTGGCCACAGGAGTCAGTGCAGAATGTTGGAGTTGGTGTGGTCATTGTTTAACACAGAGCAGAATCTTGAACAAGCCACAGTCTCCAGCAAGAGACTGTCTCTGCACAGTGTTCCTTCATCCCCCTCACCGCTGCTGGCACACAGAGGAATGTAAATTCTATTCCTAATACTGACTGCACTTGGGCCTCTGCCTCAAAACCTGTCATGGGAATTTCAGGCTCCACCATCCTGCTTTTCCTCCTCACCTGATCCTGCTCAGACAATCTGCTTGCTCAGTGAAGCATGAGCTCGAGGAGGGTTTGCTTTGCCTCAGCTCGTTTGGGGAATCACTGGGGGGTTTCCCTGAACATTTGTTCATTGTTATGGGCTTCCTCCTGCCAGCCTTATGAGATGGCTGGATGTTGTCCATGTGCTGGGAGATACTCCAGGATGACTTGGGAGAGAGAGAAACAGCTGCAACTCATAGGAGGGAATGTCCATTGATGTGGCGGTGGAGGGAACCCTGGCTTATAGCACCCATGAAGGGCTGTCAGAAGGGAAAAAGGGCATCGGACCACAAAGGTCCAGAGATGGGCTTGGGCTCTGGGGATAACACCCTCCGTGTCCCTCCTCATCCCCTCTCTGGGCCTCAACTTTCCATCTACAAAACACAAATGATCTCAAAGCACAGTCCCATTTTATTGGGGAACCCATTGCAAAATGTGCCTCCCGTTCACATTGATTTTGCAAATCCTATCCTCATTAAATACATTCTTCATTCAGGTCTCAAATGTCTCTGACCTGACCTGGATGGAGGCAACAACTTTTCGGTGGGTCTCCTTGCCTTCCATCTGCTTCCAAGTTTTTTCTCTTCACTTCTCCAACAATGACATTTTTAAATTAGAAATCTGATTTTGGCTTCTTCCCAGTAATCACAAGGCAAAAATCTAAATGGGTGACACATAAGAGGCCTTTCAAAATCTGAGCTCCATGTTGTCTCTCAGCCTCAGCTCTCACATCTTTCCTCTAGCGGCTGTACTGGAAACAGCTCACTTTTCTCTGAAGATATCATTCTGCTTCTCTTACCCTCAATGGAAATGGAAGTACCAAAATAATACAGTTTTTAAAGTGAGGAACACCTGGGCCCAGACCTAGCTCTGCCTCTTACTGCCTTTGTGAATTTGGACGTGCTATATTCCTTCTCTAAGCAATAGTTTCATTGCTCCTAAAATGTAATCAGAGTGAGAATTAGTGACAAAGGCTATGAAGTTCCTCGCCTAGCTTTTGGTTCATAAACTGTAGGCAGTAAATTACTAGGATTATTATTATAATTATTATCCTTTTTTGGTAAATTCCCACTTATTCTTTTTATTTTTTTAATAGATCTTTAGTGGAGTATAATTACTTCACAATACCGTGTTAGTTTCTGTTGCACAACAAAGCGAATCAGCCTTATGCACACACATGTCCCCATAACCCCTCCCTCTTGAGCCTCCCTCCCGTCCTCCCTATCCCACCCCTCCAGGTCATCGCAAAGCACTGAGTCGATCTCCCTGTGCTATGCTGCTGCTTCCCGCCAGCCAACTATTTTACATTTGGTAGTGTATATATGTCCATGCTACTTTCACTTCGCCCCCTCCCACCCCATGCCCTCAAGTCCATTTTCTATGTCTATCTCTTTATTCCTGCCCTGCAACTAGTTCATCAGTACCATTTTTTTTTTTAAGATTCCGTGTATTTGTGTTAGCGTATGGTATTTGTTTTTCTCTTTCTGACTTACTTCACTCTCATGAAGGAGGTAACACTGGCGCTGGGTTTTAAAGAATAAGTAGGTTTACTGGGCATAAACCCTGAGAAAACCTACTTATTCTTTAAAACCCAGCTCCAATGTTACCTCCTTCTGGCGTCTCCACATTCCAGAGAGAGGAGCTTGCTTTTTCTCAGAGCTTTGTTCCAAGTTCTTAGAGTACTCGCCACCTTGTATCTTTATTGTCTATTTACATGTTTGTTTCACCCACCAGACTGGAGGCTCCTTGCAGGGAAGAATTGTGTTTTGTTTATCTCTTCACCTCTTGTGCCCAGCACCAGACCTGTCCTGGGGTCCGTGCTCAGTGCATGTTAACTGAATGAACAAATGACTGGTTTTGTTCTTGGGTAGAAAGAACTTTCTTTTAGAACCCAGAGGAAAGAAGAGGTCAGAAAGTATAGGCTTGTTTAGTCTGCTCTGCCCTATTAACTAGACATACCCACCCTCTCTGGATCTCCCTGCTACTCTGTTCTTTGGCAAATGTTGGAAGGTCACGTAACATCCGGTCTCGTTATCTAGGTGGGTGTGATGTGGTTAGGGAAGCCTCCACACCCTCTATCCAAATAGACTGGCTAGCTCTAGCCACCAGGAGTACTTGAAAAACAAATTCAGTGTTTGTTCCTGGGAAGTCTGCAGGGATAAATATAATAATCAAAACTCGTCAAAAGTGCATGGTCGAACTTGCCTGCATGAAGCATATACAGCAAGGCCTAAAGGCTTATTCTCTGGGAATAAGCTCTTCCTTCAAGCTACAACGGATATGTTCATATGTGAAGAGAAGTGGCCCAGAATAGGAAAAAGAACAAGGTTTTAGAGCTGGAGAGATCAGAGTTTGAACACCACTCAGTTGGGTGAAAGTTAAGCTTTCTGAGTTTGTGGTTATTTTAATTGAAGAATTCTGATCTTATAGGTTGATGGAATGGTAAAAGGAGCAAGATAAGAAAAGTCCTTTGTCATCCTGAAACGCTAATGCTTTATGTTTTCTAAGTACTTTATAAACAACAATGCTCATTCACAACAACTCTGAGAAGATAGGTAGAGTCATTATTATTAATGTCGGATATTTTTCCTTGCCCCTCGGGATGTACTCTCATTCTTTCCTACCTTGCTCTGTTCTCTAGGAGACTGATCTCTAAGGACCCAATGGGCTTCCATGTCTTCTGGTTTCCCATAAATGATAGAGTTCTAATCCTGGCTCCAGCCTGAGCTGGTCAGTTGACCACAGGCTCATGGCTTTACTTCCATGAGTCTCTACTTTATTATAAAAAAAAGGGGAGGGGGATAGCACTTCTGTTCCTCTCAGGGGACTGTGGTTAAAACGAGATGGTTCCTAATTGCTAGAAAATTCTTGCTTAAATCTAAATTTTCTTATTTCTTACTTCCCATTGCCAAAAGATACTATACTCAATAATGATTCAATAATTCATAGATTCATTCAGCCAATGTTGCATGCATTCTTTTACTTCTCCAACATTAATTATGCATCTACTATGTCAGAGACTGATAATCATTTTCTGTGAAGGGCCAGATAGTAAATACTTTAGGATTGCGGACCATAAAGTCTTGGTTGTAACTACTCACCTATGATGTTGTAGTATGAAAGCAGCCATAGATAGTATGTACATGACTAGAAGTGGCATTGTTCCAATAAAATTTTATTTACAAAAAACACTTGGCAAGCCAGATTTGGCCCATGGGCTATAGTTTGCCAACCCACGTACTATATACCAAAGATGATAATAGGTCCTGGAGACAAAGATGATCTCAAGAAGCTCACATACAGTCTTATGGGAAGGAATTAACAAATATGATGAAATTAGGCTGGTGCTCTGATAGAAGTCTCTACATAGTTTAGTGAGGGTGCAGAAGAAACAACAGGCAGTTCTTCAGGTGTGAAGAGAGAGGAGGGGAGGGAGGGGGAAGGAGGGGTAAAGATTTCGTGTAGAGGCTATGAGAAGCTAGGATATGAGCAGGTTTCCAGGGAGGTGGCCTGTTAAGGAGTCTGGACTTATCCTCTGGGCCATGATGAAACATATTAGTAGATGGACATAGAGCACAATGCTTTGATTTAATTGCTGATTTGCCCATTTAGTAGTTTCATGGCATTTTTTTTTCTGAAAATGTGAATATCATTATTTCCTTTATAGGGTTGTTGTGAGACTCAAATAAGACAATGAATGTAAAGAATGGCATGATTCCTGACACATAGTGAGTACTTAAAAAAATGGCAGGGATACTGATAGACATTTGTTTTAGAAAGATTGCTTTGATATAATGACTGTATCAGAACGGTCTAATACCGGAAGAAGGAAAAACAATTAGGAAATGATAGCAGCAATCCATGGGAGAGAGAATGAATGCCTGAATTCAGGCAGAGGCAGAGAAGGTGGGGAGAAGAGATGTAGCCATGAGGGCTAAGTGATGTCACAGTGAGGAACAGCAAAGGGACAAAATTACCTTCAGAATTTAGGTGTAGTGATATTGCTTTCCAAGGTAAGGAGTACAAGAGGAAAGCCAGACTTGGGGTGAACATATTAAATTCCTTTTTGGACACATTGATTAAGTGGAAATGTCCAGTAATCAGTTGACTGCACACTTGAGGTTGAAGTTTCCTAATTGGAAATCATTATCAATGAAAGAATCATCAGCACAAAACCCCTGGAGCAGATGAGATCACCAAGGAAGTAGTAATATCTTTTTTAAAAAGTCAAATTAGTCTTGGGAAACCCAGCATTTCAGGGAGTGGCAGATATGAAGAATCTAATATAGATATAGATATAGATAGATATATCTAAGGTATGAAGAATCTGGTGTGTGTGTGTATATATATGAAGAATCTGGTGTGTGTGTATATATATATATAAAGGAAATATATATATAGATATAAACAAGAAGGAAATGTCAGAGTGGGTCAGGGGATTCACTAAGGAGTCATATCATATCTCAGGAGACAATGAAATAGAGGGTTAGAAGAAGAAGAGGCCAGAGTATCAGTGAGATGATGCAATGTGATCCACCAAGAGTCACTAGCAATTAGGCAATTTGCAATTAGAATGTGACTGGTAACTTCAACCAAGATAGATTCAGCAGAGCGATGAGGGGGAGCTGATTGTCATGGATTGAAGACTGAATGGAGAATTGGAGAGATGAAGTGATTGTAGATTATTCTTCAGGAGAATTTGATTGTGAAGGATAAGTGAAATGAGCAGAGGTGCTAGAAGAGGGTGGCTTTCTTTTAACCTTTTAGAGATTTGGTATTCAGGAAAGAGGAAATATCTAGGGGAGTTGGGTGAAGGTCAACAGGGAAAAGAAATGGAGGAATTTGCCTTGGATAGGAGAAGAATGTTCATTGGTCTGTTATAGGATCCCTGGAGGTAAAGTTGGACTTAGATGTAGATGTTTAAGTTTGGTTTTGGAAGGAGAGTTTTCAAGTGCTTATCTGATAATCTCGATTCTCTCTGAAAAGTCAACCAGTTTATTACTAAGAGAAGGGAGCAGCTATTAGGAAGGTAGTTTGACCAGAGTAAGATGTGGAATGTTTGCTCTGGCAATAACGTCCAATGAATTTGGAGACCATAAATTTGGAATGGCTCCAGTCCATCCAGTTGTGTCATTTCTTCCAACAGTGCTCAGTAACCAGGGGATGAGATGGGGGGAAGGCAGATGGTTACATTAATATAAGACAGCATTTGAGTGCAAGTATGGTGGAAGAACAAGAGATTGGGAGAGTGAGAGCATTTGCAATAAAATGATTACAGTGATAAACATGTAGTTCTAGTGGACAGGGAAGGAAGTGAAGGTAGGAAGAAGCTGACAGTGGAAAAAAAAGGATCAAAGAACTAGAGGGTTGTGATGAGGTCACAAAATATGTGTGGTAGGCATAAGGAAGGGAAAACTGGACTGATAGGAAATTAGAATCAGAGATTTGTATATTAGAGTTTAAGATGTCAGGGGTGGGACATTTCCTTTTAATGATAAGCTCCAGGATGTAGCCATAAAATACATTAGTAAATCGGGGCTATAGAAGTTGGTCAAGGAAATTTGAAGTGATGATGATAACATAGAGTTCACATCTGTGTGATATTTTACAGATTGCAAAGCACTTTAACAACCATTATCTCACTTGACCTCATCCTATGAGATGGATAAAGCAGGAATTATCTCAATTATTATTTTAATTTGACACATGAAACAACTGAGGATTGACGAGATTAAGTATCTTACCAGACTGGTTAAGTGATGGAAATTCCACCTGGGATGAAATCACTAGCATCTGGATTAAAGGTGAAAAAAATCCAGTTATTTTCACCAATTCAGACACTTCAGTGTTACATATCCACTGAGAATATTCTAGATGGGATTGGTTTGACACAAAACAACACAGCAATAACTTCTTTGGAAAAGTTGGTGGACTTAGAGTCATGGAGGGATATTGTGTTGTTTTGTTCTTTTTTTTTTTCTCCCTAAACAAAATATTCTTTACCTGCTCAGTCACACCTGGTAATTTCACAAGGATTAGGTGATCCTGTTCCCTGACTCTACTCACCAACAGTAGGTCTGCTGGAAGTTCTGCTTCTCATTCCTACTGTGGACTGGAGACTTTCCAGAGCTCCCTGGGGCTCTCAGCCTGGGTGAAGATGGATGGAGATCAGATTCAGGGGCTGTGGGTGGAGGAGGGTCCAGGAAGCAGACGCTGAGCTAGGTAATTCATCCAAATGGCAAAACAGAGGCGGGATCTGTGGGAGCTGGAGGTGGCCCAAACAGGGTAACGGGGAGAGATGCCCTTCCACCTCCAGCTCAGATTTCTCCTTTGCCTCCTGTGCTTCATGCTGGCCTATTCTAGTCTCAAATTGGGTGTCAGATTCCATCTCAACCCCGGTTATGTGCTGGTTCCTAAACCAGATCCCACATCTTGGCCTATAAAAGTTATTAACTTCCTTCCAGTCCCCACCCTGCCTTTTCACGTTCTGTTCATCAGAAAGTACTGCTTCAGCCAAACCACTGTGGTATTTGGAAGGACCAAACTGGATTCTACTTTATTTCTGTCACTATTTTGCTCCATGACCTTGCATATGTCACTTTCTTTCTCTGGACGTCATTTTCTCATCTGTGGAATTAGTTGGTTGAATTACCCATGATAACAAATAGGTCTCTTCATAAGCGCTAACTCAGGACAACTGACTAACTAGCACTTCCTGCTGCCTTTAAAATAGTGGTTCTCAAACTGTACTGTGCATCTAATTATCTGGAGAGCTCATTAAAATACATAGTTCTGGGCCCCATGCCCAGAGTTCCTGATTCAGTGGGTCTGAAGTATGGCCTGAGAATTTGCCTTTCTAGCAAGTCCTCAGGTGAAGCTGATACAGTTGGTCCAGGGATCACACTTTAGAAATATTGACTGTAGTATTTCATTCCTATGGCTCAATTTGGTTTTCTTGAAGCAGCACAAGTATCTTCACTAGCTAGGTGACACAAATGCACAGACTTAGGACCCCCAACTTCTTAAAGGGAGGTTAAGGTAGATTAGAGATTCATTAAATAGTACAAATTGTATACCATGTCTTCAAAAAAAGTAAAAAAGATAATCTTTAGATCCATCCATGTTGCTGCAAATGGCATTATTTCATTCTTTTATTTTAAATTTTTTAAACATCTTTATTGGAGTATAATTGCTTTAAAATCCTGTGTTAGCTTAACAAAGTGAATCAGCTATACATATACATATATCCCCATATCTCCTCCCTTTTGCTTCTCCCTCCCACACTCCCTATCCCACCCCTCTCGGTGGTCACAAAGCACCGAGCTGATCTCCCTGTGCTATGCGACTGCTTCCCACTAGCTATCCATTTTACATTTGGTAGTATATATTAGTCCATGACACTCTCTCACTTTGTACCCATTTACCCTTCCCCCTCCCTGTGTCCTCAAGTCCATTCTCTATGTCTGCATCATTATTCCTGTCCTGCCCCTAGGTTCTTCATAAACATTTTATTTTAGATTCCATGTATATGTGTTAGCATACGGTATTTGTTTTACTCTTTCTGACTTACTTCACTCTGTATGACAAACTCTAGGTCTATCCATCTCACTACAAATAACTCAATTTAGTTTCTTTTTATGGATGAGTAATATTCCATTGTATATATGTGCCACATCTTCTTTATCCATTCATCTGTTGATGGACACTTAGGTTGATGCCATGTCCTGGCTATTGTAAATATTGCTGAAATGAACATTGTGGTACATGTCTCTTTTTGAATTGTGGTTTTCTCAGGGTATATGCCCAGTAGTGGGATTGCTAGGTCATATGGTAGTTCTATTTTTCATTTTTTTTAGGAACCTCCATACTGTTCTCCATAGTGGCCATATCAGTCTACATTCCCACCAACAGTGCAAGAGGGTTCCCATTTCTCCACACTCTCTCCAGCATTTATTGTTGGTAGATTTTTTGATGATGTTCACTCTGACTGGTGTGAGGTGATACCTCATTGTAGTTTGATTTGCATTTCTCTAATGATTAGTGATGTTGAGCATCCTTTCATATGTTTGTTGGCAATCTGTATATCATCTTTGGAGAAATGTCTATTTAGGTCTTTTACCCATTTTAGGATTGGGTTTTTTCGTTTTTTGATATTCAGCTGCATGAGCTGCTTGTAAATTTTGCAGATTAATCCTTTGTCAGTTGCTTCATTTGCAAATATTTTCTCCCATTCTGAGGGTGTCTTTTCTTCTTGTTTATGGTTTCCTTTGCTCTGCAAAAGCTTTGAAGTTTCATTAGGTCCCATTTGTTTATTTTTGTTTTTATTTCCATTTCTCTCGGAGGTGGGTCAAAAATACCTTGCTGTGATTTATGTCATAGACTGTTCTGCCTATGTTTTCCTCTAAAAGTTTTATAGTGTCTGGCCTTACATTTAGCTGTATAATCCATTTTGAGTTTATTTTTTTATATGGTGTTAGGGAGTGTTCTAATTTCATTCTTTTACATGTAGCTGTACAGTTTTCCCAGCACCACTTATCGAAGATGCTGTCTTTTCTCCCTTGTATATTCTTGCCTCCAAAAATAAGGTGACCACATGTGTGTGGGTTTATCTCTGGGCTTTCTATCCTGTTCCATATTTCTGTTTTTGTGGCAGTACCATACTGTTTTGATTACTGTAGCTTTGTAGTATAGTCTGAAGCCAGGGAGCCTGATTCCTTCAGCTCCATTTTTCTGTCTCAAGATTGCTTTGGCTATTAGGGGTCTTTTGTGTTTCCATACAAATTATGAAATATTTTGTTCTAGTTCTGTGAAAAATGCCACTGGTAATTTGATAGGGATTGCATTGAATCTGTCAATTGCTTTGGGTAGTCATTTTCACAATGTTGATTCTTCCAATCCAAGAACATGGTATATCTCTCCATCTGTTTGTCATCTTTAATTTCTTTCATCGGTGTCATAGTTTTCTGCATACAGTTCTTTTGTATCCTTAAGTAGGTTTATTCCCAGGTATTTTATTCTTTTTGTTGCAATAGTAAATAGAAGTGTTTCCTTAATCTCTCTTTCAGATTTTTCATCATTGGTGTATAGGAATGCAAGAGATTTCTGTGCATTAGTTTGTATCCTACTACTTTACCAAATTCATTGATTAGCTCTAGTAGTTTTCTGATACCATCTTTAGGATTCTCTATGTAAATTATCATGTCATCAACAAACAATGACAGCTTTACTTCTTCTCTTCTTATTTGGATTCCTTTTATTTCTTTTTCTTCTCTGATTTCTGTGACTAAAATTTCCAAAACTATGTTGAATAATAGTGGTGAGAGTGGGCAACCTTGTCCTGCTCCTGATCTTAGTGGAAATGGTTTCAGTTTTTCACCATTGAGAACTATGTTGGCTGTGGGTTTGTCATATATGGCCTTTATTATGTTGACTAAGTTCCCTCTATTGCTACTTTCTGGAGGATTGTTATCATAAATGGGTGATGAATTTTGTCAAAAGCTTTTGCTGCATCTATTGAGATGATCGTATGATTTATATCCTTCAATTTGTTAATATGGTGTATCACATTGATTTGCATATACTGCAGAATCCTTGCATTCTGGGGATTAACCCCACTTGATCAAGGTGTATGATCCTTTTAATGGGCTGTTGGATTCTGTTTGCTAGTATTTCGTTGAGGATTTTTGCAACTATGTTTATCAGAGATATTGGCCTATAGTTTTGTTTCTTTGTGACATCTTTGTCTGGTTTTGGTATCAGGGTGATGATGACCTTACAGAATGAGCTGGGGAGTGTTCCTCCCTCTCCTATATTTTGGAAGAGTTTGAGAAGGATGGGTGTTAGCTCTTCTCTAAATGTTTGATAGAATTCACCTGTGAATCCATCTGGTCCTGGGCTTTTGTTTGTTGGAAGATTTGTAGTCACAGTCTCAATTTCAGTGCTTGTGATTTGTCTGTTTATATCTTCTATTTCTCCCTGGTTCAGTCTTGGAAGGTTGTGCTTTTCTAAGAATGTGTCCATTTCTTCCAGGTTGTCCATTTTATTGGCATAGGGTTGCTTGTGGTAATCTCTCATGATCCTTTGTAGTTCTGCAGTGTCAGTTGTTTCTTCTCCTGTTTCATTTCCAATTCTGTTGATATGAGTCTTCTCTCTTTTTTTTCTTGATGACTCTGGCTAATGGTTTATCAATTTTGTTTATCTTCTCACAGAACAAGCTTTTAGATTTATTGATCTTTGCTATCATTTCCTTCATTTCTTTTTAATTTATTTCTGATCTGATTTTTATGATTTCTTTCCTTCAGCTAACTTGGTTTTTTTGCTCTTCTTTCTGTAATTGCTTTCAGTTTAAGGTTAGGTTGTTTATTTGAGATGTTTCTTGTTTCTTGATGTAGGATTGTATTGCCATAAGCTTCCCTCTTAGAACTGCTTTTGCTGCATCCCATAGGTTTTGGGTTGTTGTGTTTTCATTGTCATTTGTGTCTATGTATTTTTTGATTTCCTCTTTGATTTATTCAGTGATCTCTTTGTTATTTAGTAGTGTATTGTTTAGCCTCCATGTGTTTGTATTTTTTACAGATATTTTCCTGTAATTGATATCTAGTCTCATAGCATTGTGGTCAGAAAAGATATCTGATACGATTTCAATTTTCTTAAATTTACCAAGGCTTGATTTGTGACCCAAGGTAGGATCTATCCTGGAGAATGTTCCATGAGCACTTGAGAAGAAAGTGTATTCTGTTGTTTTTGAAGGGAATGTCCTATAAATATCAATTAAGTCCATCTTGTTTAATGTATCATTTAAAGCTTGTTTTTCCTTATTTATTTTCATTTTGGATGATCTGTCCATTGGTGAAAGTCGGGTGTTGATGTCCCCTATTGTGATTGTGTTACTGTCGATTTCCCCTTTTATGGCTGTTAGCATTTACCTTATGTATTGAGGTGCTCCTATGTTGGGTGCATAAATATTTACCATTGTTGTATCCTCTTCTTGGATTGATCCCTTGATCACTGTGTAGTGTCCTTCTTTATCTCTTGTAATAGTCTTTATTTTAAAGTCTATTTTGTCTGATATAAGAATTGCTACTCCAGCTTTCTTTTGATTTCCATTTGCATGAAATATCTATTCCCATCCCCTCACTTTCAGTCTGTATGTGTCCCTAGGTCTGAAGTGGGTCTCTTGTAGACAACATATATACAGGTCTTGTTTTGTATCCATTCAGCCAGTCTATGTCTTTTGGTTGGAGCACTTAATCCATTTACATTTAAGGTAATTATCAATATGTATGTCCCTATTACCATTTTCTTCATTGTTTTGGGTTTGTTATTGTAGGTCTTTTCCTTCTCTTGTTTCCTGCCAGAGAAGTTCCTTTGGCATTTGTTGTAGAGCTGGTTTGGTGGTGCTGAATTCTCTTAGCTTTTGCTTGTCTTTAAAGGTTTTAATTTCTCCATTGAATCTGAACGAGATCCTTGCTGGGTAGAGTAATCTTGGTTGTAGGTTTTTCCCTTTCATCACTTTAAATATGTCCTGCCACTCCCTTCTGGTTTGCAGAGTTTCTGCTGAAAGACCAGCTGTTAACCTTATGGGGATTCCCTTGTATGTATCTGTTGCTTTTCCATTGCTGCTTTCAATATTTTTTCTTTGCATTTAAGTTTTTTTTTTTTTTTTTTTTTTTTTTTTTTTTTTTGCGGTATGCGGGCCTCTCACTGTTGTGGCCTCTCCCGTTGCGGAGCACAGGCTCCGGCCGCTCCGCGGCATGTGGGATCTTCCCGGACCGCGGCACGAACCCGTGTCCCCTGCATCGGCAGGCGGACTCTCAACCACTGCGCCACCAGGGAAGCCCTGCATTTAAGTTTTAATAGTTTGATTAATATGTGTCTTGGCATGTTTCTCCTTGGATTAATCCTGTATGGGACTCTCTGCACTTACTGGACTTGATTGACTATTTCCTTTCCCATATTAGTGAAGTTTTCAACTATAATCTCTTCAAATATTTTCTCAGTCCCTTTCTTTTTCTCTTCTCCTGGGACCCCTATAATTTGAATGTTGGTGCGTTTATTGTTGTCCCAAATGTTTCTGAAACTTTCCTCCATTCTTTTCATTCTTTTTTCTGCTCTGCAGTACTTATTTCTACTATTTTATCTTCCAGGTCACTTATCCATTCTTCTACCTCCGTTATTCTGTTATTGATCCTTGTAGAGGATTTTTAATTTCATTTATTGTGTTGTTCATCATTGTTTATTTGCTCTTTAGTTCTTCTAGTTCCTTGTTAAACATTTCTTGTATTTTCTCCATTGTATTTCCAAGATTTTGGATCATCTTTACTATCATTACTCTGACTTATTTTTCAGGTAGACTGCCTATTTCCTTTTCATTTGTTTGGTCTGGTGGGTTTTTACATTGCTCCTTCATCTGCTGTGTATTTCTCTGTCTTCTCATTTTGCTTAACTTCCTGTATTTGGGGTCTCCTTTTCACAGGCTGCAGGTTCATAGCTCCCATTATTTTTGGTGTCTGCCCCCAGTGGCTAAGTTTGGTTCAGTGGGTTGTGTAGACTTCCTTGTTGAGGGGACTGGTGTTTTTTGTTCTGGAGGATGAGGCTGTGTCTTGTCTTTCTGGTGGGCAGGACCACAACCTGTGGTGTGTTTTGGGTGTCTGTGGCCTTATTATGATTTCAGGCAGCTTCTCTGCTAATAGGTAGGGTTGTGTTCTTGTCTTGCTAGTTGTTTGGCATAGGGTGTCCAGCACTGTAGCTTGCTGATTGTTGAGTGGAGCTGGGTCTTAGCATTGAGATGGAGATCTCTGGGAGAGCTTTTGCTGTTTAATATTACGTGGAGCCGAGAGGTCTCTGGGGGATCAATGTCCTGAACTCGGCTCTCCCACCTGAGAGGCACAGGCCTGACACTTGGCTGGAGCATGAAGACCCTGTCAGCCACATGGCTCAGAAGAAAAGAGATAAAGAAAGAAAGAAAGAAAGAAAAATAAATCAAATAAAATAAAGTTATTAAATAAAAAGAAAAAAAAAGAAAAGAGAGCAACCAAACTGAAAAACAAATCTACCAATGATAACAAGTGTTAAAAATTATACTAAAAATACCCAAAACAAAACGGACAGACAGAACCCTCAGACAGATGGTTAAAGCAAAGCTATACAGACAAAATCACACAAAGAAGCATACAGATACACACTCACCAAAAGAGAAAAAGGAGAAAAATGTGTATATCATTGCTCCCAAAATCTACCACCTCAGTTTTGGGGTGGTTCGTTGTCTATTCAGGTATTCCAGAAATGTAGGGTGCATAAGTTTATTGTGGAGAATTAATCCGCTGCTCCTGAGGCTGCTGGGAAAGATTTCCCTTTCTCTTATTTGTTCACACAGCTCCTGGGGTTCGGTTTTGGATTTGGTCCCACCTCTGCACACCTTGTGTTCTTCCGGGGAAGTTGTCCCTGGATCACGGGACCCTGGCAGTGGCAGGATGCACAGGCTCCTGGGAGGGGAGGTGTGGATAGTGACCTGTGCTTGCACACAGACTTCTTGTTGGCTGCAGCAGCAGCCTCAGCATTTCATGCCCGTCTCTGGTGTCCATGCTAATAGACATAGCTCATGCCCATCTCTGGAGCTCTGACTCCCCTCTCCTCGTGCACCCCGAAACAATTGTCTCTTGCCTCTTAGGCAGGTCCAGACTTTTTCCTGGACTCCCTCCCGGCTAGCTGTGGTGCACTAGCCCTCTTCACGCTGTGTTCACCAACCAACCCTAGTCCTCTCCCTGGGATCTGACCTCCAAAGCCCCAGCCTCAGCTCCCAGCCCCCACCCATCCTGGCAGGTGAGCAGACAAGCCTCTCAGGCTGGTGAGGGCTGGTTGGCAGCGATCCTTTGTGCGGGAATCTCTCCGCTTTGTCCTTTGCACCCCTGTTGCTGCACTCTCCTCCGTGGCTCCAAAGCTTCCCCCACCACTGCCACCCCTGTCTCTGCCAGTGAAGGGGCTTCCTAGTGTGTGGAAGCTTTTCCTCCTTCACAGCTCCCTTCCAGAGGAGCAGGTTCCGTCCCTATTCTTTTGTCTCTGTTTTATCTTTTTTCTTTTGCCCTACTCAGGTATGAAGGGAGTTTCTTGCCTTTTGGTAAGTCTGAGGTCTTCTTCCAGTGTTCAGTAGGTGTTCTGTAGGAGTTGTTCCACATGTAGATGTATTTCTGATGTATTTGAGGGGGGAAGGTGATCTCCACGTCTCATTCCTCCACCATCTTGAAGGTCTTTGTACTCTACATCTTTATAATACATCTGTACATAAACACACACATCATTCTCAACATAAGTATATTTGCTTTAAAAATGTAAACATAAATTGTTCATGGTGTCTATTTCATTCTTTTTAATGCATCTAGAGATTATCGTATTAAGTGAAGTAAGTCAAACAAAGACAAATCTCATATGATATCATTTATTTGTGGAATCTAAAAATATGATACAAAAGAACTTATTTACAAAACACCAATAGATTCACAGACATAGAGAACAAAGTTATGGTTACCAAAGGGGGTAGTGGGGGAGGAGGAGCAGTGATAAATTAGGAGTTTGCAGTTATCATATACATAATACTACATATAAATTAGGTAAACAACAAGGACCTACTGTATAGCACAGAGAACTATACTCAATATCTTGTAATAACCTATAATGGAAAAGAATCTGAAAAAGTATATATATATATATATATTTAGCTGAATCACTTTTCTGTACTAACAGAACACTGTAAATTAATTACGATGCAATAAGAATAAAAAGGAAAAACAATAATGAGACCCCAGAAACCTAGAGACCCTTGCCCCTCCCACCACATGAGGACACAGTGACAAGATGGTCACCTGTTAACCGGACACTAAATCTGCCAGGACCATGATCTTGGAAATAAATTTCTATTGTTTATTCTTTTTAAAAAGAGCTGTAAGCATAAAATTCCATATTTTTCTAGTTCATACTCAACTAGTATGATGAGATAGAAGAGGATGGGCTTTAGAATCAGACACACCTGAATTTAAATCCTGACTCTACAGTTTATTAATTATTTGACCTTGGACCAGTTCCCAAACTCCTGAGGTTCACTTTGTATAGTGAATTAACTACCTTTTCTGTTTTGTCCACTATTCAATCCCAAGGCCTAACTTATAGTAGGCAGTTAAAAATATTCTTTGAATGAATATGCAGTGATTTGTAATACAGAAATCTTCAGTTCTTCTGCAGAAATTAT
Source organism: Grampus griseus (assembly GCF_964374135.1). Classification (NCBI taxonomy): domain Eukaryota; kingdom Metazoa; phylum Chordata; class Mammalia; order Artiodactyla; family Delphinidae; genus Grampus; species Grampus griseus. Next base: position 136,301,764 of record NC_139017.1, read on the forward strand.
GTTCGCTTTTTGCCTTTCCATTTGTAGGGATTAACACATAAATTCTCAATTAGCTTTAGGAAATATCGTGTTTAAGTGAGCAGGAAGACTGAAGTCTATATTTTGACTCAGCCATGATAAGAAAATGCAGCTTCTTTATTTCCTACAATGACTCTGATTTTACTCATGAGCTTCACCTTTCTGCTTAGCAGTGAGAAGTAGGAGAGAGGAACTGAACCGTGAAAGTTAGCTCAGTTTCAGCTCTTTGAAGTGACTTGGTCTCTTTCTCATAAATATTTCTCTTCCAGAACTCCCTCTGCTCTCCTCCTCTTTCAGATGGCACTCAGGGTAAAGGGGTAGCTATGAGATTCCATGTAGCTATGAGAATACCCCTCGCTGGTCCCTGTGGTTTAGTGGTTGGTCTGAAGTTACCTCTGGAATGGTGGTCATGAAGGTGCAACTTGTTTAGTCTTGTTCTTTGGAGCATATCATTCAACACTGCAGTATAGTCCATCGTCCTGACTGTTTACTTTTGGTTGCTAAGCCCAAGTTCTCTGTGGCCTCCTTGTCCTTTTTCTGGGATCCTGTAGCTCTCTCATCATTCTCAGGACCCCTGTGTCTCCTCACCTGAGTAAGGTGAATTTCTGGTCTCCTGTCTGCAGTGTAACTGGACTACTTGTTAATCTCTAAGGTACAGCTATACTACAACAGTTCAATATGGCTTATTGGAAAGAACTCAGAAGTGAGCTCCAGAAGATCTGTGTTTGAGTCCTTTCATTTCCTCCTACTAGCAGTAGGATTTAGAGGTAATTTTGCACTTCCCTTCACTTCCATTTCTTCATCTCTACTGAGAGGATTGTATAGCGGTAGTGAAGGAAGAGCAGATATGTTGATCAAAAGAAATGTGATTTGTAAAAATTCTAAAAGTGTAAAAGAATTTTACAAATTCTAAAATTTGTAAAAGTAGACATTTCTTCCATTCTTTGGCAGATATTTTTTGAGAAGTTGCTATGTATACTAACTCTGGAGAAATAAAGGAGTATAGGATACTGACTATATCCTCCCTTTGCCTACAGCCTTGTGCAGGTACCTGACCTGCAAACTAGATCACTGAGGAGAAGCACAGGGGATTGTATGAAATCAAGCATAGACCCAAGAGCCTGTGTTACCTGGTCCTGGTGCTTCAGCCCTCAGAGGCTCTGAGTGTCAAATGTAATGGGAGTAATACCAGAATCTTAATAACAGTGTACTGTGTGTGCCAATGTGCATGAAGATTAAATGAAATGTCAGTGAAGGCATTTTGTCACTAATATGGAAGTAATGGTGCAGAAGTTGTAATTCAAATACTAATTATAATAAATTATCCTTCCTTTCATGGAGCCACAGTCATCTCAGAGATGGAAAAAAAAGAACAATGACCTTTCATTAAAAACTCAAAGAAAAGAGGGAAATTTACTCAGCTTTAAAAAGGCAAATACATTAAAACAATTTTTTTTTCTCTAATTTTGAAAGACAAAGCTCGCTAAATTTAAGGACTAGCAAGGTAGATCTGAAGTTGTGTGGAATGTTCTGGAGGCTTCTAAAATAGAGAACTTGATATGAAAAGTAGGGAATCTAGAATTATCAACTTGACAACATAACAGATGCCTCATTTCATGCAGACCTGCTCCCCTCCCCCCTTCCCAAATTCCTGACCATACTTTGCAAATACCATATTTTTAATTGTCAAGCAACTCTATCCTGTTTTATGTATGCCACATAATTAATATGTACCAGTAGCATCTTTGGTTGAGCAGATATGATATCTAACCTTGAATATACATAGGGTATTTTCCTGTGGAACAAGAACAAGAGTGAAGGACCTGCTGAATACATCTGAACCTTCAGGACTGAGGAGTTTCCCAGGGGGAGTAAGTGCCTACTTTTGACAGGATATCCAGCCCTGAATGTCTACGTATTATGATCATAGGATCATATTCAGTCCTAGTCAGGAAGAGCTTTAGAGATAGGCCAGAGTAATCCATTCTTATACAGATAGAATGGACAAGAGAAGCACTTGGTAGCAGCACATTGGCAGCTACTGTGCTATGTTATTCCACTCAATCCTGGAGACAGTTTTTGACACAGCTGTTCCTACCCCTATTTTCCAGGTGAGAAACTGTGACTGGAAGGAGAAAGCCACTTGCTCAGAGACACACTCCTGACTTGGTAGAGTCAAGATTCAAAGGGAACCAGAAACTGATATGGGTTTGGTGAGTCATAACAACGTTATGAAATCACTTTAGAAGTTACAAAGAGTGGCAAACCTAGCATATTTGACACCTGAAACAGATCACTTCATACCTCCTCACCACAAAATGTCAAAATTATTTTTAGTAATAGATATGGAACAAAACACATAATGATGAAAAAAGACAGGCAGAATATGATAATTTAAAAAATTCACTTGTGTATACATTGTCTTGCTAGTAAAAACTAAAAATGAATATCATAGTGTAAACAAAAACATTACACCTTTCTGCTTCACTGTTTTAAATTTGAAATGCAAATGTAAACTCTAAGTGGTCAATAGATGGAATCATATGATGGAATTGGGTTACAGGATGGAATTGGATTAACTCAAATTTTGTGCCTTTGTCTTTACAATTATTGTGCTGTCATTGTTTATTTTTAACCTAGAGTTTAAAAAAATGCATGAGTTGGAGACATGAATGGAACCCTAGGTGAGATTGAATGATACCACTAGGAAATTATACTCAAGATAAACATGTGTGGCTAAGTTTGGGTGTATTGCGAACCAACCACTTTATGCATATGATCTCAGTTTAATACTAAACACAAAGAAATAGGTATATTATTATTACTCCCATATTATTGGTGAGGAAGCCAAAGTACAGAGTTCAAATGACCTGACCAAGGTCACAGGGCTAGTGATTAGAAGGGATTAAACTGTTGGGTGGGCTCTGGGGTCAACCCCCTAAGCCCTCTGCCTTAGTACTCCCATCTCAATTTACATCTGTCAACACTCCCTGTGCTTCCCCCATTACTCCATACTGAAGTCACAAAGTCGATACTTTATTTCAATGATGAAAGCCCTCTAGGTAAGCTTTCTGGTTTGTTGTTTGTTTTGTTTGCCTTCTTGTATTACTTTTACTTAGAACCCATGAATGTAAAGGCTAAGAAAGATAGCAAACAGGGATTAGGGCAGATTAAAAATTTCTCTTTCACAGGAATCTGCTCCTAATTAATTAAGCAATCAAGTAGCACTAATTCAAGATACACTATGCCAGGAACGATGCTAAAACCCTTGGGAAAAGGATGGTATCAAAAAGTATAGGACAAGATTATCGTTTTAGAATACTGTCTGGTTAAATACTAATAGAACTTTTCTTACTATTTCACTACAAAATGAGACACAGAAAAAGGCTAGATAGAACTCACAATACTGACACATCAGATTGACAGTTAACTTTTGGCCAATCCTAAGAATAGGTCTCTTCTATTTGTTATTGAAACCACAGCTCCTGGAATTGTTGTTGGGGAAGGGGAGAGGGATTATTGCTGATGGTGGTACAGAGCATCCTCCTGGAAGAGTTGGAGACGATGAGCACCAGTATTTGTGCATCCAGGGAGCCCTAACTTCTTGAGTTCTCTCTATGTCTCTGCTGCCAGTCAGAGGGTGGGGGGTAAGAAGAGGTCCCATTTCAGCCTTCTTTATACTACCCCTGCCCTGGGAGCCATGAATTATCAATTTGCTCTTTAGATAATGGTGGTAAGAAGGTAATTCCATCATCACCTAGGAGGTCGGAGAAAGTCATCAAGGTCAACCTACTTTCTCACTGAGCGATACCAATAGGAATTCTGCTTAAGCTTTAGAAGCACACAGACATGTGTCCATATTTTGATTTTGCCACTATGGAAAGAATAATAATAGCATTGTGATAATCCTCATTTGCAATATGGGAAGAATAGTAATAGCACTGCCCTCACTGGGGGTTAAGAACATTAATTGTGAGGCTAACAATTGTAATACACATCTATAATCTTTTACCTGGAAACTTTAGGTCCAGGTGTGTTTTATAATTCAAAAATTTGTTTTGAATTTGCAATATCATAAAATACCATTGGCAGGGTCTAGGGAACACCCCATGATGAGACACATACTTTTTTTTTTTCCCTGAAACAAAATGTTCGAATTGTTACTCTAAGTAGGATATATAAATACAACAAATTGCCTCACATAAATTTAGGGTGGGTTTTGCTGTCAAATGAGTTTTGCCACAGACTTGCAAACAAAACAACCCCTTCTGTTTTTCAAAGCCTTTTGAGTTTCACAATTGCAGATGAGGGATTATGGATCAAAGATAACATCATCAAAGACCGGACATCTCCTGAGTACTCCTTCTGTGCTGGTACTGGTGGTGCCTAATGTGGCCACAGCAGCTCCACTGTGTGTAGGTCCTGGTCTCTGATCCCCAGCCCCAGGGACTGGGTACAGCCCAGCCCATTCCCAGACCTCCTGTGGGAACAGTTTGTTTCCTTCAACACAGCAGCTAAGCAGGCCAAGGAGTTCAGACACAAGCTGTTTGGGTTCCCACGACTTTGACTCAAGTTGGTCATGCCATTTGCATGAGGTCCAGTATCCACTCAACCAAGTATATCTCCCCACTATGGTTCTCATCTCTGTTTTAAACAGTTAGCACCCAAAGTATAAGCTGTTCCCCCTGCTCTATTGTCTTCAATTATACCAGCATCACCATAGGTTAGATTAAAGCCTTCATCCCTGACCCAGTGCACTAATTCGCCGAAACCTTCCAAGTTCCTCCTTCCTGTCTGTGGAATCGCCGCACAAGAATCCACCAAGTCCCCCTCCCAGTCTGTTCTCAGACAGGTCAATTCACTCCTTCCCTGAACTCAGACTTGGCTTTCCCCTGTTGCACTTTACTTCCCAGACCATCCTCTCAAACAGAGTCCTCTAGCAGGAGCTCTTTATTCTCTCCGATGAAACTTGAGATTGGAGTGGGATGGTTGAATACCTTGTATCTTATTTCTGCTCCCAGATTTCTGTTTCTTCCAGTATCCTCTAAGAATCTGGTGCCCATGGGGCCTGTGCTCATTTTCTATACTACCCTTCCCTCACAGCTAGCATCTCCTGATCTCTCAGTCTCTCCCACTCATTCACCGAACATTCGCAGCCTGAGTCAGAGTCCTCCCCATCCCAAGCCCTTCCCTCATCCCAGGAGATCTCACCATTTCAAGGGTGATAGCACCAGTGCTTTGACATCTCAATTGCTCCATTTCCTTCCTCACTCCATTTCAACCGTCTACTCTGTCAGTCCTATTCTGTACCTTGTCACCATTCAAAATATCTCCACATCCAAAATAACTAGTTCAGGCATACTGCTTTCTCTCTACAACCTTGTACCCTTCCAGTGTGTTTGTTAAATTCCTATTAGCACAATCATTCTTTAATCTCTTTGGGGGCTCCAGTGAATTGATTCTTCATTACTCCAATACATCATCCCTCTGTATTTTTTTTCTTTTTTTTACTTTGCTCCTTATCAAGTTTAGACTGAATGGTCTATCAGCTCCATGATTCTGTTGCCAATACCCTAAATACCTTCTTCCTTTCTCTTGTATCATAGCCACTTGGACAAATTTCAACCCTGGATTAACCTTCTATTTCCTTTCTCTTCATCTGCATCAGAGGAACTGAAGCTCCTAGAATAAATCAATTGATAGGGGAGAATTGTATCTCTATCAGGCCTTTGTAGGGTGCTATGGATTGAATGTTTGTGTCCCTCTCTAAATCCATATGTTGAAATCTTAATCCCTAATGTGATGGTTTTGGGGGATGGGGTCTTTGGGAGGTAATTAGGTCATGATGGTGGAGCTCTCATGATGGGATTAGTGTCTTAATAAGAAAAGGCATATGAGAGCCCCTCACCCCTTCACCCTCCATGTTAGATGGCTATCTATCTGCAAATCAGGAAGAGGGCTCTCACCAGGAACTGAATTGGCCAGCACCTTGATCTTAGACTTCCCAGCCTTCAGAACCGAAAGAAATAATTTTCTATTGTTTAAGCCAACCAGTCTATGGTATTTTGTTAAAGCAGTTAACTGCTTTTACTGACATAGGAAAACTATAAGGAATCCAACTCAAACTGACTTAAACAAAAAGGAAATTATTGATTAATGTAACTGAAAAGTCCAGAAGTAAGGCTGGCTTCAAGAAATATGTAATGTAAAGGCTCAAAGGATGTCATCAGAATTCTGGTGTCTTTATTTTCTTTGATTCTCCCCTGTCTCTGCCTTCCTGGGTTACACCTCCACCCTCAGATTTACACAGTGCCTCTGACATCTTTAGCTCCTCCCCACTGTTATGAACTGCCTTGGCAGTTCCCAGCCTCCTACTCTCAAGCTACCCCATGCAGGGAATGGGAGGACTCACAGAGAAGCTTCTTTTTCCCCAAAGCACCTGTGACTGTCTGCCTGTGTCTCCTTGTTTCTGATTGAGTCACACCTTCATCCGCTGTGGTCTGAGCTGGGAGATGCTGATTGGCTTCAATTAATCAGAGCCCAAACCTGGAGCTGAATATGAAAAAGGGAAAAATTCCTCAAAGGAAAATTGGAACATGTATTCTATCTCCTACTGAAGGCTGATTCCTTCACTTCTGTTTTGGATTCCACTTGGCTCCTTCTTCACCTGCCTGCCACCCCCTCACCCTCCAGTGTCCAACCATAACAGAGCCCAGCAACTGTCAAAAGCACCCTTGAATTTCTCCTGAGCCTGTGTACTTATCATCCCTGCTGCCAGCACTCTAGTGCAAACTATCCCTATCTACTCTGGCCTTTTCAGTCTCATCACAACATTGTAGGCAATGTTATCTTTAAACATGTAGATCTGAACATATTACCTCCATGTTTGCAAGCCATCTAGTGAATTTCCATTGCTTTTATGATAAAGACAAAAATTCTTGCAGAGCTTATAAGCCCCTGCCTGGTCTAGATTCTCCTTATGTCTAGAGCCTGATTTCACATCACTCATGTTTTTTCTTCAATCATACTTTCTCCTCCTTTGCCGAATTAACTGCCTCTCACATGCAGACCTTAGTAAATGTTTATTCCTCAGGGGACCTCCTATACATCCCTAGTATTGGGAAGGTTTATCTGCTATAGATACTCTCAAAAACAGCAAGCCTTTCTTTCAGGGTCCTCAACCAACTTGTAATTACTTAGTTGTTAGCATGATCATTTCATTTTCCCACTAATCTCTAAGCTCCATGAGACCAAATCAAGGTCCTTCTTAGATTAGTTCTTTTCTCGTTATTGCATTCCCTAAAATTAGAAGGTAGCCCACATTTTCTGAATACATGGGTAAATACAAGTGATACTGATATGAAGTTGTTAGCACAGTCTCAGGCAAACAGTGCTGTTATACCCTCTAGTTATAGATATCATTATTCACCAACCCTTTTAAAGTAATCCCACATCCAGGTTCTCTAAAGTGTCTCAGTGTTAACTATACTTAAAAACCTCTATAACACAATATAGATTTAACTACGTTTAAAAAAAAAAAAGAAAAAGTCCTAAAGGAATATGCCAGTATATATATTTTGTCTTTGGGTAAATGGATTTCACATCATTTGTTTTCTTTTTTACTCCTCAAAAATTCCAAATTCACTAGAATTAGTCTATAATAGTATTATAATCAGAATATGTAAACATAATATTTTAAAATCTTCATACTATGTCTTATATGTGATATTTGATCACAAATATGTAAAAAAAGTATACTATAGAAACAGACTGGAAGAAAGTACAGTGAACGCTTTTTTTTTTTGAAAGTATAGTGAACTCTTAACAGAGGTTATACTGCATACTAAGACTATGTGACATTTCCTCTATTTTTCTGAATTTAATCACCTTCATAATGAAAATGATCTTTAAAGAGAAATAAACATATATAGGACCATATATATACCTTCAAGAGCTTGCACAAAGTTGATGATTGAATTCCTAGCACAAAGTTGATGATTGAAAATAGAATGTGGTCTTATAGAAGTCCAGGCTGGGAAAACATTTCACTAAAAGTTGAAATACTTTGGAAAAATAAAGTTTCCACTTAAAAAAATTGCAGTGAGACAAATTGTCACTTGTCTTGCAAAGATAATTTTAGAGTGGAAAGTTACTCTAAAGCCAGGAAGTTGTACACTGGGTTATATCAATTGTCTAATTTCTTCTCCACCCTGAAAAGTTTACTTTATAAATACAGATCTTAAGGAACTGAATGATGAAAAAGAGTTTGTTAAACCTACTTAAATTATGAAAGTAAAATTAATCATTATGCTTTAAAGTACAGAAATATCAATTACATTTTTTGAGAATTTTCACATAGTAGATCCTCAATAAAATTTGAACTATACAAATTATTTCCTGGAAATTTTATACTGGGAAGGATACATATGTGCCATCTGACAGGTAAGGGTAAAATTCTTGATGATTATATAACTAGTACTATATAAATATTTTTTCATCCTCTCTCTGGCTATTTGAATCCTCCCTGACTTCAAGACTGGATTCATATCTTGCCTCCATAACTACTCTAACCTATAATGACACTCCCTCTTAATGACATTCTTTAGCATTTCTTTCCTTAGTACTCATTTGAAAACTTATTCTCTCTTTTATTAAGCTGCATATTTTCTTAAACAATCCTTTAAAATAGTTATGCTCATACAAGATTCTAATCCCCTTGTAAAATGGCCTTAGTTTTGGATTGCTTTCCCTCTCACTTTTGTCCTTCCTAAGTCTATCTTATTCCTGATCTCACCAAGTAATCATATTGCAGCTGTATTTCCCTCTTAATTTTCCGAACCCTTTTATTTCTGTTGCTCAGCATCATTTTCCTGGTCACTACCTTGGGTATTACCCATATAAATACTGGCTACTAGTCTGCTAATTCTTGGACTCCTGACCCCTTCTTATCTCCATTTGCACTGAGTCCACTTTGGCACTTGGGTAGGATTGAAGCAACAGGATTTGGCTAACCACCATGGGATATGAGACTATTTTTATAGTTTAAAAATCACACAGGATATTGAAAATATATGTTTATTGCAGGATTATTTACAATAGCCAAGACATGGAAACAACTTGAGTGCCCATCAATGGGTAAAGAAGATGTGGTACACACATATGGTCACCTTATCTCTGATAAAGGAGGCAAGAATATACAATGGGGAAAAGATAGTCTCTTCAATAAGTAGTGCTGGGAAAACTGGACAGGTACATGTGAAAGAATGAAATTAGATCACTCCCTAACACCATACACAAAAATAAACTCAAAATGGATTAAAGACCAAAATGTAAGACCAGACACTATAAAACTTTTAGAGGAAAACATAGGCAGAACACTCTATGATACAGATCACAGCAAAATCCTTTTTGACCCACCTCCTAGAGAAATGGAAATAAACACAAAAGTAAACAAATGGGACCTAATGAAACTTCAAAGCTTTTGCAGAGCAAAGGAAACCATAAACAAGACAAAAAGACAACCCTCAGAATGGGAGAATATTTACAAATGAAGCAACTGACAAAGGATTAATCTCCAAAATTTACAAGCAACGCATGCAGCTCAATATCAAAAAAACAAACAACCAAATCCAAAACTGGCCAGAAGACCTAAATAGACATTTCTCCAAAGATGATATACAGACTGCCAACAAACATATGAAAGGATGCTCAACATCACTAACAATTAGAGAAATGCAAATGAAAACTACAGTGAAGTATCACCTCACAACAGTCAGAACGGCCATCATTAAAAATATCTACAAACAATAAATGCTGGAGAGGGTGTGGAAAAAAGGGAACCCACTTGCACCGTTGGTGGGAATGTAGATTGATACAGCCACTATGGAGAACAGTATGGAGGTTCCTTAAAAAACTAAAAATAGAACTATCATACGACCCAGCAATCTCACTACTGGGCACATACCCTGAGAAAACCATAATTCAAAAAGAGTCATAGGGCTTCCCTGGTGGTGCAGTGGTTGAGAGTCCGCCTGCTGATGCAGGGGACACGGGTTCGTGTCCTCGTCCGGGAAGATCCCACATGCCGTGGAGCGGCTGGGCCCGTGAGCCATGGCCACTGAGCCTGCACGTCCGGAGCCTGTGCTCTGCAATGGGAGAGGCCACAACAGTGAAAGGCCCGCAAGAGTCATGTACCACGATGTTCATTGCACCTCTATTTACAATAACCAGGACATGGAAGCAACCTAAGTGTCCATCAACAGATGAATGGATAAAGAAGATGGGGCATATATATACAATGGAATATTAGTCATCCATAAAAAGAAACGAAACTGAGTTATTTGTAGTGAGGTGGATGGACCTAGAGTCTGTCATACACAGTGAAGTAAGTCAGAAAGAGAAAAACAAATACTGTATGCTAACACATATATATGGAATCAAACAAAGAAAATGTTTCTGAAGAACCTAGCGGCAGGACAGGAATAAAGATGCAGACATACAGAATGGACTTGAGGACACGGGGAGGGGGAAGGGTAAGCTGGGATGAAGTGAGAGAGTGGCATTGACATATATACACTACTAAATGTAAAATAGATAGCTAGTGGGAAGCAGCCGCAAGGCACAAGGAGATCAGCTCTGTGCTTTGTGTCCACCTAAAGGGGTGGGATAGGGAAAATGGGAGGAAGGTGCAAGAGGGAAGGGATATGGGGATATATGTATACATATAGCTGATTCACTTTGTTATACAGCAGAAAGTAACACACCATTATAGCAATTATATTCCAATAAAAAGATTTAATAAAAAGATGTGGTATACATATACAATGGAATATTATTCAGCCATAAAATGGAAATCCTGCCATTTGTGACAACATTGTTGGACACTGAGGGCATAATACTAAGTGAAAAAAGTCAGACAGAGAAAGAAAAATACTGTATGATTTCACTTATATGTACAATCTAAAAATCTGAACTCATAGAAACAGCGACGGATTGGTGGTTGCCAGAGGCAGGGGGTTGAGGAAATGGGAGAAGGTGGTCAAAAGATGCAAACTTCCAAGTATAAAATAAATAAGTCCTGGAGATGTAATAATGTACATCATGGTGACTGTAGTCACCATGTTATATTGTATATTTGGATGTTGCTAAGAGAGTGGATCTTAAAAGTTTTCATCATAAGAAAAATAGTTGTAACTATGTGAGGTGATGGATGTTAATTAAACTTATTGTCATAATTGTTTACAATACATACATTGATCAAATAATTATGTTGTATACCTTAAACTAATACAATCTTATATGTCAATTATAACTCAATGAAACTGGAAAAAAAAAAAGCCCTCCCTGTCTTGTGCATCAGTTTTCTCATATGTATATTAAAATAAAATCCTACATATTTAGGTGTCATAAGAATTAAATAAGATTATGTGCATCCAATACAATGCTACTATATAGTAGGTACTTGTAGATGCTAGTTCCTTTTTCTTTATTTGGGATTACATATAGTTCTATTTTCCAAAAATTGGAATACTGATTATGCAATTTGTTAGTGGGTATGTTGGAAGTAAAGGTTCTGTGGTAAATAATTTTGAGAAACATTGGAGTAAAGTTAAATTTGAAAGATTTCTCCTCAGAATTGTCAATATGTAATGTTTCTCTAGTACAATACATCAGCCAAATTTCTTCAAATATATTTGACAGCAGATGTCTGCTTTTCATGGAATGTTTATAAAATCTTGGATTAGAGGATCATGTTGCCAATTTAACTGCTCTTTATGCAGACCTCAAAGAAAGCTTCCATTTTATTGATTGATATCCTAAGATAAATTGTTTTTAAAAAACCCTATGTTTTGCAACTATATACCCATATAAAACAGGATTTCTCAATACTGTGCAACCAAAACAAAATAGGAAATTAAATTGGATGCTGAGGATGAAGTAAGATGGCAATTTGGGAATCATAAAATGTAATTTCAGACTTTGTATATTTAGGCAAACATCCTTATTGTTCTCAGTTAATGACTTCATAAAAGTTTAAAGTTATAAACTTGCACATGAAATATATGAAAATTGTTAAATTTGAAAAACATAATTAAAATTTCACCTCCAGTATGAAGTAGTAAACTGCTGCAAATAATAGAACTTTAAAAAATATATATGACATGAACTAAAGGCTTTGGTGACTGAACAAAAGCAGCAGATTTTAGAGGGGAATTAAAACTTGAGAAAAGGAAACTAAATACAATGAGTTCCTTTTTTGTGTGTCTTCGTTTTGAAGGCACTCACAATCATGGTGGAGATGATGCCATTTGACTAAAATTCTAATAGAAAGCCCTGCCATGGTTTTGGCCAAATGGGCTGGGTGAAGGAGCCCTGGAGCAACCAGAGCCACCAGAGAGTTAGGGCAAAACTCTGAAAAGGAGAGAGTCAAAGAATAGGGAACCCCTAATTCAGTGTTTAAACTCAACCTCAAGTTTTTAGATGACCCCTGAACCATGTATGTGTGGGGCAATGGAAAGCAGCTTCCAGCAAAGGCTTAAATATCTAATACGAGATATGAGCCTCCACCCATCACAGGTATGACAGTGTGTAAGTTTAGGATAACCAAGTTAAATGCCTGCTAAACCAAACCAAAACAAAACACCCGCTCTTTAGAGGAATTTAACAAAATTAAAATCTGCAAAATAAAAACTTACAATGCCCAGGATACAGCCCAAAATTACTCAACATATTTGAGTCAGAAGAATCAAGAGTCAGAAGAATATAAACCTTTTTGGAAGGGAAGAAAAAAATCAATAGATGCCAAACTCTGAGATATTCCAGATACTCAAGTTATAAGATAAGGACTTTAAACAATGTATAATAGCTGAGTGAGATAAAGTTAAATATGCTTGAATGAATATAAAGCTAGGAATTCTCAACAGAGAAATATAAAATGTTAAAAAAGAGGAAATTTTTAATGTGAAAAAATACAGTATCTGAAATTTAAAATTTACTGGATAAACTTATTGGCAGAATAGAGATGACAGGGGAAAAAGTGATTTTGAAGATAGATCACTAGAAATTATCCAACCTGAAGAAAGAGAAAAAAATTTTTAATTAATACAGCCTCCAAGACCAGTGCAGAATTTCTAAAGGTCGAACATGTGAGTAATTGGAGTCCCGAAAGGAAAGGACAGAGGGAATGGGACAGAAGAAGTATTTAAAGAAATAATGGCTGAAAACTCCTCATAGTGTGTGAAGGAAATAAACCAATTCAAGAAATTCAGTAAATTCCAAATAGTATAAATTTGATAATAATGATACTTGGGCGCAGTATAGTCAGATTGCTGAAAACCAAAGATAAAGAGAAAATCTTGAAAACAGCCAGAGAAAAATTAACACACTACAGAAAGGGGAACAAAGATTTGAATAACTGTGGACTTTTCATGACAATCAAAGGAAGACTTTCATGAAACCCATGAAAAAATATCTTAAAGAGATGGAAGAAAAAAAGAAAACAAACAAAAAAAACTGGTCAGAAGTCTATAGCCAATGAAAATGTTTTTCAAGACTGAAGGCAAAATAAAGACATCTTTCAGATAAATAAAAAACAAGGGAATGTGTTGCCATCTGAACTGTGCTACCAGACATGGTAATGAAAATTGTTCAGAGTGAAGGGAAATAGAACCAGATGGAACTCAGATCCTTAGGAAGGAATGGGTAGCATTGGTAAATATATAGGTGGATATAAAAGTCTATTTTTTCTCTTAATAGCCTTAGAATACATATCAACATGTAAAGCAAAAATTATAATGTTGTCTTGAGAGGTTTATAATGTATGAAGATAATGTGGCAGCTACAACATAAAGGGTGATAAAGAGTTAAATGGACTTAAATGGTTGCAAGATTTTTATATTATATATGAAGTAGTACAATATCAAGTCTAGGTAGAGTAAAAGGTTAATGATATGTAGTGTAATCCTTAGAAAACCCACTTAAAAATGAAGTAAAGAACTATGGCTGAATAGCCAATAAATGAATTAAAATGGAATTTTAAAATATGTGAATAATTTAAAGAAAAGCAAGAAAGGGGATATAGTAGAACAAAACACAGAGAGGGGACAAACAGAATAATAAATTCATATTTATCAACAATTACACTAAATGCTAATAAACTAAATACTCCAATAGAAAGGTAGTTTTTAAGAATAGGTTAAAAAGCAGGACCCAGTTGCATGCTGCCTAGAAAAACTTGAAATTTTAAAAGTTCAATTTTCTCGAAATTGATAAAAATGATATGACGTGCAAACAGTAACTGTTAAGACTAGACTGGCTACATTACTATTTGATAAAGTATACCTCAAGATAGAGTATTACCAAAGATAAAGAAATAATTTTATAGTGATAAAAGTACCAATTCATTAGGAAAATATAATAATCATAAATATGTATGTACTGAATAATAGAGCTTTAAAATACATGAAACAATAATAGAATTAAAGAAAAATAGACAGGTCCACAATAATATTAGGTAATTTTAACACCCTTTGTTCAACAATGGATAAAATAACTAGACCAAAAAAGTTATTAAAAGACATGATCAGTCACCTTAATCTAATTTTATATATGTGTTTAATCTGTTATATATAAATATATAAATTTATGTATAATTATATAATTATAAATAATTGCATTAAAATTTATATATACATAAGTACTATGTATATATAAATGCCACAACTTCAGAACACACATTCTTGTTAAGTGCACATGGTATGTTAAAAAAGACAAACTACAGAAATAAAGTTCAAAAAAAAAAAAAAAAGAAAAGACAGACTACAGGATGAGTCATAAGGCAAGTCTCAATAACTTTAAAAGAATTGTAATTATCCAGGATATGTTCTCTGACCTTGAGAAAATTAAATTGGAAATCAGTAACTGTAAAATATCTGTGAAAACCTATATATTTATAATAAGTAAAATACTCCCAAATTTCCATAGGTCAAAGAAGAAATCACAAAGGAAAATGAAAGTTATTTTGCATTGAATAATAATCAAAATACAATGTATCAAACTATGAAATACAGTTAAAGCAGTGCTTAGAGGAAAATTTGTAGCTTTAAATGTTTATATTAGAGAAGATGAAAAGCCTTCTTTAGTAACCTCGTTTTACCTCAAGAAGCCGCAAAAAGAAATGCAAAGTAGAAGGAAGAATATAAAAAAGAAAAAGAAGAGAAACCTGTGAAATTTGAGAAAGGTCAAATACTGGAGAAAGTCAATGAAACCAAAAGCTGGTTCTTTGAAAAGATGGATAAAATTGATCAACTTGTACCTAAGCTAAATAATGAATGAAAACTAATCAGCAATATAAGAATAAAGATAGAACTACCATATGACCCAGCAATCCCACTACTGGGCATATACCCTGAGAAAACCACAATTCAAAAAGAGACATGTACCACAATGTTCACTGCAGCACTATTTACAATAGTCAGGACTGGAAACAACCTAAGTGTCCATCGACAGATGAATGGATAAAGAAGATGTGGCACATATATACAATGGAATATTACTCAGCCATAAAAAGAAATGAAATTGAGTTATTTGTCATGAGGTAGATGGACCTAGAGTCTGTCATACAGAGTGAAGTAAGTCAGAAAGAGAAAAACAAATACTGTATGCTAACACATATACATGGAACCTAAAAAAAAAAAAGGTTCTGACGAAGTTAGGGACAGGACAGGAATAAAGACACAGATGTAGAGAATGGACTTGAGGACACAGGGAGGGGTAAGATAAGCTGGGACGAAGTGAGAGAGTGACATGGACATATATACACTAGCAAATGTAAAATAGATAGCTAGTGGGAAGAAGCTGCATAGCACAGGGATATCAGCTCGGTGCTCTGTGACCACCTACAGTGGTGGGATAGGGAGGGTAGGAGGGAGGGGATATGAGGATATATGTATACATATAACTGATTCACTTTGTTATACAGCAGAAACTAACACAACATTGTAAAGCAATTATACTCCACTAAAGATGTTAAAAAAAAAGAATAAAAGAAAAAACATTACTGCAAATCTCATACACATTGAATAGATACTGAGAGAATACAACTAACAGCTGGATACCAACAAATTTGACAACTTAGAAGAAATGGACTATTTTATCAAAACGCACAAAATATCAAATCTCACTCATGAAGAAATAGATGACTTGAATATAACTCTACACATTAAAGAAATTAAATTGTTTGTTAAAACTTTCACACAAAGAGAACTCCAGGTTCAGATTGAATTACTAGTAAATCCTTCCAAACATTTATGGGACAAAGTAATAACAATTTGACACAAATACTTTCACAAAGTAGAAGAGGAAACATTTCCTAACTCGTGCTGTAAGTCCATCATCGTCATTGACAAAACCAGGCTGACACTGTAAAGAAAGGAAACTACATTATTTCTTATGATCATAGACACAAAACTCCTTAAGAAAATTTTAGAAAATTAAATCCAGTGATATAATAAAGAAGACAATGCATCCTGACCAAATGGGATTTATTTTAGGAATGCAAAGTCGAACATTTGAAAATTAATCAGTACAACTCACCATACTAACTTAATATAAGATTTTAAAAATACGATAATTCTAATAAATGCAAAAAAAATACACTCAACAAAATTCAACACGCATTTACAATAAAAACTCAAAGGAAACTAGAAATGAAAGAAACATTTGAATTCATAAAGGACATCTACAAAAACCTACATGTAACATCATAATCAATGATGAAAGATTGAATGCTTTGCCTCTAAAATCAAGAATAAGACAAGGATGTTCACTCTTGCTACGTCTATTTGTACAGCATTAGCAGTCTGACCAGGACAATTAGGCAAGAAAACGTAGAATGTGGTATTAGCAAAAGGATAGATAGATAGATCAATGGAATAGAACTGAGGGTGCATAAATGAATTCTTGTATTTTTGGTCAACTGATTTTTAACAAGAGTGTTAAAAATGTTCTTTCCCAAAAACATTCAATGAGGAAGGAAGAGTCTCTTCAACAAATGGTACTGGGACAACTAGATATTCATATGCAAAAGTATGAATTTGGACACTTTCTTCACACTATACACAAAAATTAACTCAAAATGGGTCATAGACCTGAATGTAAAAGCTAAAAACTATAAAACTCTTAGACAAAAATATAGGAGTATATCTTCATGACCTTGAGTTAGCAAATCTTATGTAGAATTTCAATGTTTTTCTTATTAACTTTATTCAGGAATAATTTACATACATCAAACTGTATCTATTTAAACTGTATAATCTAACGAATGCTAAAAATTGTATATACCTATGAAGCCATCACAACTATCAAGATACAGAACATTTACATCATTCCCAAAAGGTTGCTCTTTTTTTTTTTTTTTTTTTTTTGCCATTCATCCCTTTCTCTACCTCTTCAACCGTAAGCAGCCATTGATATTATTTTTCCCCCATGAATTGATTTGAATTTTATATAAATGGAATCATACATTATGCATTATGTTATGACTAGCTTCATTCATTCAGCATATTGATTTTGAGATTCACCCATATTGTTGTGTGTATTAATAATCCAATCATTTTTAATTACTTGAGTAAAATATTTAGGAGTGGAATGGCTGGGAATTATGGAAGGTGTTAGACATTTTAAGAAACCGCTAAATATTTTTCCAAAGTAGATTTACCATTTTACTTTTCTATCAACAAGTTAGAGTTCTACCCACCCCATCTCCTCATCAACACTTGGCATTGTCAGTCTTTATCATTTTAGCCATTCTAATTAGCAAATAGTGGTATCTCATTGTATTTTTAATTTACATTTTCATATTGACTAATAATGATGTTGAATATCTTTTTATGCATATGCTGGCCATTCTTATATTTTTCCCTGTGAAATGTTTATTCAGATCTTTTACTGACATTTTATTGGGTGTGTTAGTTTGCTAGGGCTGCTGTTTCAAAGTACCACAGACTGGTTGACTTATAAAACAGAAATTAGGGCTTCCCTGGTGGCGCAGAGGTTGAGAGTCCGCCTGCCGATGCAGGGGACACGGGTTCGTGCCCTGGTCCGGGAAGATCCCACGTGCCATGGAGCGCTGGGCCCGTGAGCCATGGCTGCTGAGCCTGCGCGTCCGGAGCCTGTGCTCCGCAACGGGAGAGGCCACAACAGTGAGAGGCCTGCGTACTGCCAAAAAAAACAAAAAAACAAAAAAAACCCACCAAAAAACAGAAATTGTTTTTTCTCACAGTAGACTAGAAGTTCAAGATCAAGATGTTGGCAAAGTTATTTCTTCTGAGGTCCTTCTCTCCTTGGCTTTTAGATGGCCATCTTCTTTCATTGTCTTCACTTGGACAGCCTTCTATGTCTTCATCTTTTTCTTCCTATTTATTTATTTATTTTATTTATTTTTCTTCCAGATTTAGAGATATAATTGGCATACAGTACTGTATAAGTTTAAGGTGTACAGCATAATGATTTGACTTACATACATCTTGAAATGACTATCACAATAAGTTTAGTGAACATCTATTACCTCATATAGTTATAAAATTAAAGAAATAGAGAAAACATTTTGTTTGTGTGATAAGAACTCTTAGGATTTACTTTCAACAGCTTTCATATATAACATACAGCAGTGTTTAATTATATTTTTCATGTTGTTCATTACATCTCTAGTACTTATTTATCCTATAACTGGAAGTTTGTACCTTTTGACTATCTTCATCCTATTCCTCCTCCCCTAACCCCCTACATCTAGTAACCACAAATATGATATTCTTCTTCCAGGAGTTTGTTTGTTTGTTTTTGAAGTATAATTGACCTACAACACTGTGTTAGTTCCTGTTATACAACATTAGTGATTTGGTATTTCTATACATTTCAAAATTATCACCACAATATGTCTAGTTATGATATGTCACCACACAAAGATATTACATAGTTATTGACTATATTCCATACAATGTACATTTCATACCCATGACTCATGTATTTTGCTACTGGAAGTCTATACCTCAATTTTTTTTTTTTTTTCAGTACACGGGCCTCTCACTGTTGTGGCCTCTCCCGTTGTGGAGCACAGGCTCTGGACACACAGGCTCAGCGGCCATGGCTCATGGGCCCAGCCACTCCGTGGCATGTGAGATCCTCCCAGAGTGGGGCACAAACCTGTGTCCCCTGCATCAGCAGGCGGACTCTCAACCACTGCGCCACCAGGGAAGCCCAGAAGTTTGTACCTCTTAATCTCCTTTATCTAATTCTTTTCTCCTCCCAGTCCCCTCCCTTCTGGCAACCACCTGTTTGTTCCCTGTATCTATAACTCTGTTCTGTTTTATTATGTTTATTCATTTGGTTTTTTAGATTCCACATATAAGTGAAGTCATAGAGTATTTGTCTTTCTCTGATTTATTTCATTTAGCATAATGCCCTCTAGGTCCATCCATGTTGATGCAAATGGCAAGATCTCATTCTTTTTTATGACTGAGTAATATTCTATTGTATATACACCACATCTTCTTTACCCATTCATCTATTTATGGGTACTTGGGTTGCTTCCATATCTTGGCTATTGTAAATAATGCTGTAATGAATATAGGGGTGCAATATCTTTTCTAGTTAGTGTTTTTGTTTTCTTCAGATAAATACCCAGGAGTGGAATTGCTGATCATATGGTAGTTCTATTTTTATTTTTTTGAGGAATCTCCATATGGTTTTCCTTAGTGGCTGCACAATTTACATGCTTACCAACAGGGCATGAGGGTTCCCTTTTCTCCACGTCTTTGTCAACACTTTCTATTTGTGGTCTTTTTGATAATAGCCATTCTGACAGTTGTGAGGTGATATCTCATCTTGGTTTTGGCTTTTCCTTGAGGAATAGTGACATTGAGTACCTTTCCATGTGTCTGTTGGCCAACTGTATGTCTTCTTTGGAAAAATGTCTATTTAGATCCTTTGCCTATTTTTTAATGTCTTACATAAGGCATTTAGGATTTCAATATGTGAATTTGGGAGTACAATTCATCCATAACAGTCCTTTCTCTGACCCATAAAATTCAACTCCTTCTTGCATGCAAAATAAAGTTTCCAAAAGTGCGATGCTTGTTGATTGTTTGCACATAAAGTTGATTGCCATCAAAGAAACAGGAGATTAAGAAAGATTTTGGAATAGTTGTACTGCCAAAAACAAAATGAAACAAAAACAAAACCCTTAAAATGCACAAAGGACAACAAAAATTTAACTATATTAAAAGTGATTCTGACTGTTCAAGCTTTAAAATAATCCCTGAGACCACTAAATTCTATGGGCAGACAGTGGACTGATAAAACAGCTTAGCCTCCGCAACCCCAGAACATATTGCCCAATACTTACTTCATATGTGGCTGAAAGAATAATAGAAAAGGAATAATATCCAGACATCAGAGCCAAGGACAATGGAGAAAAAGTACAAGGGACCTACTTTGCAAGTGTGGACTCAGGACATGATTTAGGCCCATTCCCTACTCCTAAGTAGGGACCTTCAAGATTTCTGTCCAGTAGGATTTCAGATTTACTATGGGACAGTGTCTGCTGTGTGTTTCCTATAGTTTCCCTTTCTAAATGGGTTTATTTATTGTGGCTCTTCCATTCTGTTGTATATCGGGTGTGTGGAGAACAGATAATTTGCCTTTTTAGTACAGAGGTCTCTGGATCAAGAGAAGTTACATCTGGAGCTAATAAAGAGACTATTTTTTATAGTGCTCTGATGAAGAGATTGCTGCAGATCACACAGAGTTCTGGGCTGTACTGTGTCCTTTTAAAATTCATGTTAAAATCCTAACGCCAGTACCTTAGGATGTGACTGTATTCGGAGAAAGGGCTTTTAAAGAGGTTATTAAGGTAAAATGAGACCGTATAGGCTGGCCCTAAGCCAGTATGCCTGGTATCCTTGTAACAAGAAATTAGGACATAGGCAAGAGGGAAGACCTTGTGAAGACACAGGGAGAAGACAGCTATCTAAGAGAGAGGTTTTGGAAGAAATCAACCCTGTAAACACCTATACGTCAGACTTCTATCATCCAGTAATATGCAAAAATAAATTTCTTTTGTTTAAACCACCCAGTCTCTGGTATTTGCTATATTAATTTCTGCTGTACAGCAAAGCTATTTGGTTATACATATATATACATTTTTTAAAATATTCTTTTCCATTATGGTTTATCACCAGATGTTGAATATAGTTCCTTGTGCTATGCAGTTGAACCTTGTTGTTATCCATCCTATATATAATAGTTTGCAACTGCTTACCCCAAACTCCCAATCCATCCCTCTCCTACCCTGCCTCCCCCTTGGCAACCAAATTCTGGTCTCTATATTTGTGAGTCTGTTTTTGTTTCATAGATAAGTTCATTTGTGTTATATTTTAGATTCCACATGTAAGTGATATCATATGGTATTTGTCTTTCTTCTTCTGACTTACTGCACTTAGTATGATAATCTCTCCTTCCATCCCTGTTGCTGCAAATGGCATTATTTCATTCTTTTTATGGCAGTATTCCATTGTATATATGTACCATATCTTCTTTATCCATTCATTGGTTGATGGACATTTAGGTTGTTTCCATGTCTTGGCTATTGTGAATAGTGCTGCTATGAACATAAGCGTGCATGTATCTTTCTGAATTCTAGTTTTGTCTAGATATATGCCCACAAATGGGATTTCTGGGTCATATGGCAACTCTATTTGTAACTTTCTAAAGAACATCCATACTGTTTTCCATAGTGGCTGCACCAACCTACATTCCCACCAACAGTGTAGGAGGGTTCCCTTTTCTCCACACCCTCTCCAGCATTTGTTATTTATAGACATTTTAATGACGGTCATTCTGACCCATATGAGGTGGTATCTCATTGTAGATTTGATTTGCATTTCTATAATAATTAGTGATGTTGAACATCTTTTCATGTGCCTGTTG
Source organism: Grampus griseus (assembly GCF_964374135.1). Lineage (NCBI taxonomy): Eukaryota > Metazoa > Chordata > Mammalia > Artiodactyla > Delphinidae > Grampus > Grampus griseus. The sequence goes on from NC_139017.1 coordinate 136,323,766, forward strand.
GCCATCTGTATGTCTTCTTTGGAGAAATGTCTATTTAGTTCTTCTGCTCATTTTTTGATTGGGTTGTTTGTTACATATGGCTGTTTTTGTGCTACCGTGGCAGAACTGAGTAGTTGTAGCAGAGACCTTACAGCCTGTAAAGACTAAAATATTAACCATCTGGTGCTTTTTAGAAAATCTTTGCTAACCCTTGGTATATATTATCTCATCCTTTAAAAATATTTTTTTTTCCAAAATTTACATATGAAATATATAAATTTATAAATAAATATCTCATCCATAAATGAAATATATTCATAAATAAATGCAATTTCATGTGTAGTAGTACAGAATCAAAAGAAAGATTGGAGAGTCAATTATATATCAATAAAAAGAAATTGGAGAGCACTGCTATAGGCAATAATGAGTTCCAGAAGTATTTGATCAAGGCAATGGCATAATCATATTAGCAGGACAACTACAGTATCAGTTTGAATGCTTGTTTGTGTTGAAGCAGAAGAGAAAGTTAATAAACCTGATATAAATGTTTTGTGATTCAGACCAAAAAAAACCCCAGCCAAAACCTGGGTAGAGGAATGGCAGTTGGGATAGAGAGGAGGGGATTCATGCAAGTGACTCAGATGTGGCCTTTCAGCAGTCCTTCACCTACAGATGACAAACTCCAGGTTTGGGGGAACAAATTGTTTGGCTACAAGAAACCATCAATAATGATTTCCGTGATCATCTCATCTTGGCCCAGACCCCATTCCAGCAAAGTTATTAATACATGCATTATTCTTCTAAAAGAAATAGAGAAATGCATTCCAGATTGCCAAAGAAAGGAATTCTCCATGATTTATACTGAAATGGTCCTCAAACATTTTTTTTCTTCCAATCATCCATCTTCAAGAAATACTAAAGACAAATATTTCATGAATCCAGAGGTGCTTCTGGCCAGCATCTGGAGATGATCTTGAGAATACAAATCTGTTATCCTTTTTCACCACAGGCTCAACTGTCAGAACATGTAATAAACATAACCAGCCAAAGGGCTGGAGGGAAGCAGAAAGCATACAGTTAACCACTGTAGCAGATGGCAGCAGAAATGAGGGTGTATTTGCCCATACTTTCCCCATACCTACTTTTTATAGCTCCACTTCATCCCTTTTCCTAACAAATGTTTGAATGCTAGTTAAAGACACTCCTATTGCTGATACTCTCCAAAAGTGAAAGTCTTATTAAATTGTCATGTGGGGATACAACTCCATGCAATAGAAGGGATACAGGCTATGAAGTCAACTGGATCTGAGTTTGATTGCTGGTTTTTCTATTTAATATCTGTGTGAACTTAAAGTTTCTTAGCCTTGCTGAACACTATTCCCACATCAGTAAAATGGACTTGTCTATAATGTGATAATGTAGGTGAAATTATTAGCACAGCATTTGGCATAACCTTAAAATAAATGTTGTAATTATCATTTCAAGACTATTCTCATGTTACCACTACCTCTTCATCAGATGGTTAAATGAAATAGATAGAATATACCAATTATTGATAAGACTATGGAGCAACTGGGGTTCTCATACACAGCTCATACATATATATTTTAAAGTATAAAATTAGTACAAACCTGCAGTAATACCTACTAAGCTGAACACAGCCCAGTACTCAGTAATTCCACTCCTAGGTATGTACCCAAAATAAATACTTACATATGTTTACCAAGAACATGAACCAGAATGTTCAAAGTAGAACTATTCATAATAGCACCCAACTGGAAACTATTCAGATGCCCACCAATAGTATAGTACAGCGCTCAGCAAAAATTTTCAGTAAAGATAGTAAATATTTAGACTCTTCAGGCAAAGAAGCAAAATCAACTTCTTATTGCATCACTTCTCTTTGTAGTGTCCCAACAGCAGTGCAAAGCAAGAGTGCTGTAGTGGTCTCTGCTGCAACTACTTAACTGCCATTGTAATGTGAAAGCAGCCACAGATAATGCAAAAAAGAATGAATGTGATGTGTTCCAATACAATGTTATTTATGAACACAAATTTAAATTTCATATAATTCTCACATGCCAGGAGACATTATTCTTTTGATTTTTTTAAGCATTCAAAAATGTATAAATCATCTTCACTTGCAGGCCGTACAGAAATAGGAGGTGGGGCAAATTTGGATATAGTTTACCAACACCTGGTAGAGTAGATAAATAAATCATATATTCACACAGTGGAATACTATACAACAGAAACAGAAAACTACAAGTATACTACACAACAATATGGATGAATCTCATGAATACAAATTCAAATGAAAGAAGCTAAGTGCAAAAAGTATAAGATTAGATTTATATAAATTACAAAAGCAGGCAAATGAATCTATGATTCTGTAAGTTCGCATGGTGGTTATCGCGTCGGGGATAGTGACAGAAAAGTGGAACAGAGGGGATTCTGGGGTGAATGGTAATGTCTGACTCTTCATTTAGTTTGTTTGGTTTATAAAATTCAACAAGCTATATACATATGTGCACTTCTCAATAAGTATATTATACTCTAAGAAACATTGGAAAAACCCCAGCAAATTATTTTCCTTTGGTGCAAGACTTCGCTACCTCACACCTAAGCAATTAGGTTTCTAGATACTCTTCCCCACTTCAGTTACCTTATTTACTATTCCAGAGAATTGGGAACACCAGTTGGTCCTTTGGTTTAGTGGAGAGAGCAGCTAAGGTATAGGCAAGAGCTCTGGACTTGGAAATGAAGACCTGAGCTGAACTCCACTCTGTATTCATTGCACTTTATGGGCAAAGCACTAAGTCTTTCTGAATTTTCTTTTGTAATCTGGAAAATGGGAAAGTAATTCCTTACTTATACTATTGATGTAAAGATTACCCTTGATAATGAGGAACTGCTCTGTTGAGGTCTATACTTCTGTACAAATTATGACCACCTAAGACATTCTTTTCTTAACCACCAAGAAGTTTAAACACATTTGTCTTCTTTCTTCTTTGATTTCCATTCCTCCACTTGGGGAGACAGCTTCCTGTAAGGGTTTGGAACATAGACTCTCAGTTCATATCTTGTCCAGTAGCATCTCTGTGCCTCGGTTTCCTCGCTGGTAAAATACTTGCTTCATATTGTTCCTCTGGAGGTGGTGGGAACCAGCCTCTAAGGTGGTCCCAGCGATCCCTGTCTCCTGGTAGTCACTCTTATATAGTGCTCTCCCACACTGTACGAGGGTTGGTCTGTGTGACAATAGGATATGGTATAAATGAAGGCATCATGCATCTGAGATTAGACCATTAAAGACTGTGGCTTCCACCTTGAGTCATCACTCTGTCTCAGATTACTCACTTCAGGGGAAGGCAGCTGCTGTGTCAAGCCACCCTATGGAGGGGCCTGCATGGTAAGGAACTGAGGCCCACCAAAAACCACAGGAGTGATCTTGGATGTGGACCCTCCAGCCCTGGGAGTTTTGAAATGACTGCAACCCTGACTGTCAGCCTGTCTGCAACCTCACAAAAGACCCCGATCCAAAGCAATCCAGCAAGTTGCTCCCAGATTCCTAATCCTCAAAAACCATACGACAGTGACAGTGTCTGACGCATACTGAGCATGCAATTAAACATTAGCTGTCTTTATCATCTGCCCCCTAAAAACTGGCACTTCCACATCTGTAAATCCATTGCCGATGTCGCCATATTGTGCTGTGGAATCGTGTCAATGGCTCGAGCATGGCGGTTTCTCTCCCTTTCCCTGGCTGCCATAAAGACACAAGACTGTTAGATGGCTTCTGGCTGAAGAACATTGGCAGGGTGGTTGGGAGACCCAGTGGAAACACTCCTTCCCTCTAGCACATTTCCCTCAAGGGATCTCTCTAAGTTCTGCCTCTTAAAGCCTCCCTGCTGCCCTCTAGTCTTTGTTGCACATCCTATTTTTCAGGTCTCTTTCTTGTTTTCTCAGTCTCCTCAGATACATTGATAATCCAGATTCTCCTTCTGTGGGATGTGGACTTTTGTTTCCTTTTACTGTGGGCTCCATAGTTGCAGGGTTTTCCTAGAAGCAGAGGTTGAGACTGAGTTAGGAGTATAAGAGCTTTATTAAGGGTAATGTCTATGGAAGGTACTAGAAAGAGAAGTAGGATTGGGCAGGGAAAGCCTCAGGTTGTGATGTAGATCTGACACCTGGGAAAGGAAAGGAGGAAAGAAGCAAGACTGAGTTGAGATAGCCTGAGGTCACGATGCAGCTCTGAAAAGTCACGGATCCAACAGTGAGCTACAGAGAAAAGAACCTGAAAGGAGTCCAAATTCAGGCTGAAATGGCCAGGGCCTAGTACCTTTGCCATGCTCATGCTTACTGAGAGCTCCCTGGGAATCATGGGGCCTCAGTTTGAAAGCTGAAATGGATTCTAAAGATGCTAACAGCTGGAGGCTGTCAGCTCACTGTTTTTTGCAGCTGAATGGCAGGTTCTTTCTTGAAGGGAGGTCTGAGTGGTGCATTTCTGTGACTGCTACAGCCATGTTCATTCCCATAGGCAGGTCTGGCCTCCTGGATCCCACACCTGTGTCAAATGCCTGAGCTTCCAGCTTGCTTGGCAACAGGGATCAGACTGGCCCTGAATGGAGTGTCAATATGAAGAAAGAAGGTACTTATAGAAGATAGAATTAAGTATCTCTAGGGCAACCTTAAGTAATCAATCATTATGTTTTCATTGAGCATATACTATATGCTCTGTACTGTGCATGGTGGTTGCTTTTGGAAACCCCCAACTGTAGAATCATAAAATTAGAAGGGACTTGAGTGCCCAATTAAGTCTCCCTCCTGTGAGCAAGAATCCCTTGTATAACACCCAATATAGGGCAGTATCCTTTTACATACCTTCAGGGATGGCAAGCTTATTACTTCAGTCAGCCCTTTGGTTGTTAAACAGCTCTACTTGATAGAATCTTCCTTCTTAAGTGACACTCAAAATGCTCCCACCACCCTTAATTTGTGAAGTCACTTTAATAAGACATCTGCTCTCTCATTCATTAATCCTTTAAGTATTTGAAGACAGTTGTCCTGGTTCTTAAAATGCTATTGGAGAAGGGAGGCTATTGGAGTCTCTGATTCTCCAACTGTAAAACAACAGGGTCTGACTACTCCTGATCACCAGTGTCTCTTTATGACCTAAAAGTCTATGGAGCCATGAAAACTTCATGGAACAATTCTCAAATAGAAGAGAAATCCATATAAATTAAAAGACAATGAGCGTTCTCTCTGAAGTGTTTGTTGTACATTTCCTCTGGGGCACACTGGGACTCAGGAATAGTGGGACCATCTGCTGAGCTATTGCCCATTTATGTTGAAAGAAAACAGGCTCTTGCTAATTAGAAGCATGCTCTTCAAGATGAAACAATACAAAGTCTTCAACATTTCCCCACCATTAGCAATTCCTGATGTTGACTGGACATGTTAATACAACCCCACTCTCCATCAGGAAAACAAGTAAAACAGATATGATGGTTCACAGCACAAGAAAGAATTCTTTATCCTTCTAGTCAACCATCACACATTGATGCACTAAGTACTCACTATACCGTGGTCTCCATGATAAGTTCTTTCACATATATTATTTTATTTTATTTAATACTCACAAGAACATTACGAGGAAGATTTTATGAACTCCACATTCCCAATGAGCCTCAGAGTAATCAAGTGACTTGTTCAAGGCTACCTAGCTGGTAAGTGGATGAACTAGGACATTCTGACTTGAAGTCCAGCGCTCTGTCCACTCTAACATTATGAGGAAATTTCTTAATAAAAGACCCATGCCCGTGTATGTAGAGTATGCAACTGTTTTAGTTTGGGTTTTCCCAGAAGCAGATCCTGAAACAAGGATTTAGGTTACAGTTGTTTATTTTAAGAGGATAAGGAAACACCAAAAGAGAATGGGAAAGTGATTCAGAGAAGGGAAGGTAACCAATACATTGTGCATTATCAAACCAGCTGCCACTGTGGGCAACTGGAACTAAATCCTGCTGGGGAAAGTCTGAGAGCCAGTATAGGACACAGGGCACAGAGTTAACCCACCCAAGGGAGAAGGAGCTGGGATATTTATAAACCAAAGCTGCCAGTCATTGGTTCAGGTCTTCTTCTAGCAGATGTTACTTTTCTGGCACTACCTGCCATTCAGGGAGACAAAACATGCTTCATAAGCTTGAGAAAAACCTTATTTAGGCAGAGATATTCAGGAGCTGGCAACTGGGGATTAGGTTGTTGTGCGCTGAAGTAAAGGGCAAGAGGATACGGGCAGAGCCCTGACAGCACCTGCTCTGGCAACTAAGTGCCAAATACTATGGAATCTGTCAACAAACACCTTGACCACCTACTGTGTGAAATAGCACAAGGGTGAACCACACAGATGTGGACCTGCTTTCATGCGGCTTCTTATCCAGGCAGTAGGACAGAAATAAGTTATTCCAAGTAAATATGTAATAATTTAAATGTGCTAAGTTTTGGGTAGGAGAAGTTCTGAACCCACTTAGCTAACCCTTACTAACAAAGTACAAACTCATTTGATCTTACCCTCTGTCTCCTTTTACCTCTGATTCTATTTTTTTAATTAATTAATTAAGTTTTGGCTGTGTCGGGTTTTCGTTGTCACGTGCGTGCTTTCTAGTTGCAGCGAGTGGGGGCTACTCTTCATTGCGGTGCGCAGGCTTCTCATTGTGGTATCTTCTCTTGTTGCGGAATGTGGGCTCTAGGTGTGCGGGCTTCAGTAGTTGTGGCCCGCGGGCTCTAGAGCGCAGTCTCAGTAGTTGTGGCACACAGGCTTAGTTGCTTTGTGACATGTGGGATCTTCCCAGACCAGGGTTTGAACCCATGTCCCCTGCATTGGAAGGCAGATTCATAACCACTGCACTACCAGGGAAGCCCTGATTCTATTTCTTTTTTCCTTGTCAGAGCCAAACTCCCTAAAAGAATGTGTTTAGAAGTCTGTCTCCCTACAGTAGATTATGACATCCTTTGGGCATGGAACTTTTTTGTTATCTTTAATTGTATTATGTAATATTTGATACATAAAAAGGAATATATGGACTTTGGCATTAGCCAAGATAGAGTAAGTTCACTCCAGCCTCTCTCCCCCACTGACTACAAGTAAAAACTTCCGAAAAAATATATACAAAACATAACAACTCTGAAACAACAGTTAGGCAGATTGGGATGGAAGTCCATTCTTGAATAATGACTCATAATGAGGGTGAGTTTCAGGTTTTTTTTTCCTTTTTTCGCTCCCTGCATTGACCTAAGGATGCAGAGAGTCCCAGACTGCAGAGAGGATACATACAACAAAAGTTCTGTAAAAAAGTTCCCTGCTTAACCAGAAGACTGGGAATAGGTGACCTCCATGAGCTGACAAATGTAGGGGGAGATTCCTGGGGTTTCGTGTTTCTTTTTTATTTTGCTTGGTTCTTCCCTGGCCTCCCTGAGGCCAGCCCCATTTGGGAAGAAGTGATGGTCATGGTGAGGGCATCTATGTGATGAAAAGTAAACCTTTCTTTTCTGGTCAAAGGAACTGGGAAAAGGATCCCTCTGGCCCTAAGAATATAATGGAAATTCCTATCTTTTCCCCCTCTCTTTTCTCGAAGTACTTTGTCACAAGTGTAGGCACATTTCTGTGGAATTTCTCAACAGCACAAGGGGATACCATTCTAAAAGTTATCTTGACTTTCTAGCTAGAGGACTCAGAAAAGAAGTCCTCTGGTTCTCATGGGAACCAAAGAGTGTGAGGGGAATCGTGGAGAGAAGATCTCTGGCAAAGGGGATCCCCTACATCTGTGTATGAACTGACACAAGTCCCTAACCCACCCCTGAAATGCACATTTCACCCTGAGATGCATGTAACAGACCTAATGAAACAAAACAAAGACTTTGAAAACTGAACTGATATTGGAACCACCACTCACAGAAGATGAGATAGAACTTGTGGTCTGAACCTAACTGGATTGATTACCTGCTAAAACAACAGCAACAACAAATCAACATTCATTAGAGGATGTTAACAAGACCAAGAGTCTCACAACAAAATATTCAAAATGTCCAGGATATAATCCAAAATCACCTTACATACAAAGGACCTGAAAACTCTTGCCCGCTCTTAAGGAAAAAGACAATCAATAGATATTAACCATGACATAACCCTGATGTTGGAATTAGCAGGCATAGACTTTCAAGCAACTATTAGAACTATTCTTCATGAGGTAAAAGTGAATACTTTAGAAATAAATGGAAAGATGGAAGCTTTTAACAGACAAATAGAAATGATAATAAAGAATCATATTGAAATGTTAAAACTGAAATACTCAATAACCAAAGTAAATGATTCATGGTATAGTCTCAATAGCAGAATGGAAGGAACAGAGGAAAGAGAAAAAAGATTGAAAAAAATTTAAAAAGCCTTAGGAATCTGTGAGACACAAAGATATGTGTAATACAGTTATGATGCAACATAATAAAATGAATACCTAGGAACTTATAACCAAATTTAAGAAGTAGAACAGTATTACAAAGGATTAATCTCCAAAATATACAAACAGCTCATGGAGCTCAATATCAGAAAAACAAACAATCCAATTAAAAAATGAGTGGAAGACCTAAATAGACATTTCACCAAGGAAGACATACAGATGGCCAAGAGGCATATGAAAAGATGCTCAACATCACTAATTATTAGAGAAATTCAAATCAAAACTACAATGAAGTATCACCTCACGCCAGTCAGAATGGCCATCATCAAAAAATCTACAAACAATAAATGCTGGAAAGAGTGTGGTGAAAAGGGAACACTCTTGCACTGTTGGTGGGAATGTAAATTGATACAACCACTATGGAAAACAATATGGAGGTTCCATAAAAATCTAAAAATAGAACTACCATATGACCCAGCAATCCCACTCCCAGACATATACCCTGAGAAAGCCATAATTCAAAAGGAGCCATGTACTGCAATGTTCACTGTGCAGAACATTACACATCTATACAATGGAATATTACTTAGCCATAAGAAGAAATGAAATTGAGTTATTTGTAGTGAGGTAGATGGACCTAGAGTCTGTCATACAGAGTGAAGTAAGTCAGAAAGAGAAAAACAAATACTGTATGCTAACACATATACATGGAATTAAAAAAAAAAAGTTCTGATGAACCTAGGGGCAGAACAGGAATAAAGATGCGGGTGTAGAGAATGGACTTGAAGACATGGGGAGGGGTAAGGGTAAGCTGGGATGAAGTGAGAGAGTAGCATCAACATATACACTACAGAATGTAAAATAGTTAGCTAGTGGGAAGCAGCCGCATAGCACAGGGAGATCATCTCGGTGCTTTGCGACGACCTAGAGGGGTGGGATAGGGAGGATGGGAGGGAGACTCAAGAGGGAGGGCATATGGGGACATATGTATACATATGACTGATTCACTTTGGTGTACAACAGAAACTAACACAGTATTGTGAAGCAATTATACTCCAATAAAGTTCAATTAAAAAGAAAAGTAGAACAGTATTAATACACTAGTTGCTCTTACCCATTGTTAGGCCTACTTTTCCGAGGTAACCTCTCTCCTAATTATTGTATTTTTCATCCCTTTTTTTCCCCATAGCTTTGTCACATATGTATTTATTCTCCAAATAATTTGTTTCAACATTATTTTTGTTACAATAATGAGTTTAATATTTTGAAATTTTTAATAATTTTATAACATAATGTCTAAGATTCATCTGTATAGTAGTCTATATCTATAGTGAATTAACTTTCATTGTATAATATTTAAGTGTATAACTATGCCACAATTTAAATGTCATTTTCCTGTAGATTAAGATTGTGTTATTTTCAGTTTTTGTTCATTTATTTATTTTTCTATTATAAGCAGTGTTGCTATCTATGATTATTCTTATGCTTGTCTCCTGGTACACACTTGTATGATTTCTCTAGGGAGGAATCTCTAGGAATGGAACTTCCTCTGGACCATAGGTTATGTGAGTATTTAATTTTATAAAAACTGCCAACTAATTTTTGTACCTATTTACATTCCCTTCCCTTCATATCCTCACCAACACTTGTCAGACCTAAAGATATTTTGTTAGTGTGTTGAGTAAAAATCATATCACAATTTGCATTTCCCAGACTTCTAAAAAGCTGAGCATCTTCTTAAATGATTATTTGCCATTATGGCTTTTTTGTGACACGCCAATTCATATCTCTTGCTCAGTTTTCTTTTGGGTTATTTGACTTTTCTCATTAAGCAGTTCTTTTCATATTCTATACATTAATCCTTTATCACTTAAAAGTATTACAAATATGTTCTCCCAGTTTGTGGCTTTTTTTTCTTTTCCTTTTTTTTTACTTTCTCTATGGTATCTTGAAGAATAGACATCTTTAATTTCAATATAGTTGGAGGTATCACTTTTTTTTTTATGTTAGCATTTTTTGATGTCTTATTTAAGAAATAAGTTTTACCCCTTTGTCATAAAGATAATCTCATACATAATCTGCTATAAAATTTAAAGTTTTGCCTGTCAAATATATCTATAATCCATTTGGGACTGATTTTTGTGTATGGTATGTAAGAAGGATCCAATTTCACTTTAGTCTATTTGGACATCCTAGCACAGCGGTCCTGGACCTTTTTGGCACCAGGGACTGGTTTTGTGGAAGACAGTTTTTCCAGGGATGCGGTGGGGGTATGGTTCAGGCGGTAATGCGAGCAATGGGGAGCGGCAGATGAAGCTTTGCTGGCTTGGCCACCGCTCATCTCCTGCTGTGCGGCATGGTTCCTAACAGGCCGTGGACCAGTACCAGTCTGTGGCCTGGGGGTTGGGGACCCCTGTCCTAGCACACTTTAATGAATAAATCCGTCTTTCTCAAATAATTGTGATGCCTCTCTAACAGATAATGGTTTTTATATATGTGGAGATCTGTTTCAGGAATCTCTATTCTAATTCTATAGTTGACTTGTCTGTGCCTGAACCTATACCATACTGTTTAAATTAAAAAAACTTTATAATACGTCTTGATATCTGGTAGAAGATATCCTCCCACTTTGAAATTGAATTGGCTATTATTTGACCTTTGTGATTCCATATACATTTTAGAATCAGGAAGTCCGTTTCCCTAGATCCTAATGAACTTTTAGTTGGAACTGTATTATATCTATAGATCAATTGGAGAGAATTAATATATTTACAACAGTCTCTCTTTTCATGAGTGTAGTATATTTCTCCCTTAATTCAAGTCTTTATTTAAATTATATTTTCTGGATATTTAGATTTTTCTTATTGTTTTATAGGAGTTCTTTATATTTTCCGGAGGTTTATAGAAAAGAAATTAATTTCTATATATTGATCTTATAAGGAGTCACATTTAAAAATTATTTTAGGGCTTCCCTGGTGGCGCAGTGGTTGAGAGTCCGCCTGCCGATGCACGGCACACGGGTTCCCGCCCCGGTCCAGGAGGATCCCACGTGCTGCGGAGCGGCTGGGCCCGTGAGCCATGGCCGCTGGGCCTGCGTGTCCGGAGCCTGTGCTCCGCAACGGGAGAGGCCACAACAGTGAGAGATTAAAAAAAAAAAAAAAAGACCTAACATAGCCAAAAATAAATAAATTAAAAAAAATTATTTTATTATTCTAATAATTGGTACATAGACTCTTTTAATCCTGTATATAGTTATATAATTTTCAAATATGATATTTTTCTTTTTTCCTCAGGCCTAATTATTTTTGTGTCTTCCCTTCATCTGATGTCTCTAAGGAACCATGTGGTGTTCCTTAGAATGCTGTAGGACTATCTAGTACCTAAGACTGAGAGAAGTAATAAGGGAAAAATCGTGGGATCTGTACATGTGTTTGTTTGGTTTTTTTTAATCTAGGAGAGTGAGAGATTATTTCCACTTAAAATATTTTAAAAGAATGTTGGAAAACAGAGTTGTATTTTAATTCTTCTACAAATCACGTTTATTCAACATATTAATTGTTCTCATGTTGTTTCTAATCAAGGGTTATTGGATATCTTTATTGCCACTTTACAGATGAAGAAATTGAAACAAAGGAATGGAACATATGCTGTCCAAAGTCACAGCTCTCTAAAGTATGGATTAGATAGAGTCTGTCCAAATTGTGTGGATACAGTCCATCCAGATTGTTCCAATATGTCAGGCTCACTCAGAACTTGACATGAGTAGATGAAGAGGCAAAGAACACCCCTGAATTTCTTACAAACAATAGAGTGCACTGGGTCATTATCAGGATGGAGTGGTCAAAATGTGTGTGGAGGGGCTGGAATAAATGAGTTTGACTCTTGACATGTTTCTCTTTCAAGTTAAGACCTATTTCTCCCTTATGGTTTAGTTCACCAATGATTCAATTCTCTTTGTTAATATATCGAGAATTATTTTATTGGCAATGTAATCAGTGGTTTGAGAGAAGAGCACACCCTCCTCTTTTTGCTACACTGCAGCCTGACCCTGTGGCCAGTTGTTCATATACACCCTTTTGAGTCAGCCAAGAACAGCCGCTAACTGTCAGGCCTCAGCTACGTGACAGCCATCCTAGTCCAAGGCCCACAGCTATGGAATTCACTGTCAGAGCAAATTTAAATAAATCCAAACCTCCATTTAGTATAGCCTGGCATAGCTCTTGGCTTTGTGGGGAGGTAGTGGTGGGAAGTCCTATTAACAGCTCCATCTAAAAAAAAAAGAAGACTGTTTCTTAAGTCTCCCCAAGAGCCATTCCATCCAGAAATCTGGGACCTCCACAGGAGTGTAAATCTGTAACAGCAGTCACTTTAAGACTCTCAGGCAATCAAAACCATTCTTCCACAATGTGAGGGGCACCATCTGTATCGGTCAACATCCCAGCTAGAAACAGATGATATTCTCAAACTGGATGATTTGAGGATAGTTTTAAAAAAGGATTATTCACATGGTATAGTCATGGATTAGGGAAGCAAGAAATGGTGAAGTACCCTGAGACTAGTAACAACAGGAAGTGATTCTAGGCTTATGCTAGGAAGGTGAAAGAGGGGAGGTGGTTACTAGAATCCAGAGAGGATCATATTAGGAAAGGGCACCTGATAGGACCTTCAAATTAGGGACACAGCCAGCCTGAGGTGATCTCTCATGGAGAGAGTCTAGGGTAAACACCCAATCTCACTTTCTTTCTATCTTTTGATCTCTTGCATCCCTTTAGCTGAACCCAAGGAAGCTGTTGATCATGGGAGCCTGTTGATGGGCTCATAAAGGCCAAGGTCCAGGAGCACAGAGCAGGTTGGAGAAAGGTGGAGAGTGATTATAAAGGTCCATTGGAAGAGAATTGGCACTGTCCACTACCTTTTCCCTTCACCTTCCCCTCTTGTCTTTGTCCAGGTAAAAGATTGCTGTCTTCAACAGAGACGATACAAAAATCCTATCAGATAACATAACATCACATGGGAATTTCAATTCAGTTATATTCCCATCTGAAGCCTAAAAGAGCCTAACAACTACCAGGTTCTTAATGAAAGGTGGGTGGAAATGAGGAATGAATAAGAAAAATATTAATTAAATAAAACATGCAGGTATAACCTCAGCTTCCATATAACTGATCATGAAGCCTATGTAGTTAATTATAGTTGCCTTCTTCTACTGCCACTTGTATTTCCATTACTCACTGCCAGTACCTCAGCCAGATGGCATTCTTTTTAAAATATTTATTTATTTGGCTATGTCAGGTCTTAGTTGTGGCATGTGGGCTCTCTAGTTGTGGTACACGGGCTTCAGAACATGTGGGCTCAGTAGCTGCGGCATGCAGGCTTAGTTGCTCCATGGCACATGGGATCTTAGTTCCCCGACCAGGGATCGAACCCACATCCCCTGCATTGGAAGGCGGATTCTTAACCACTGGACCATCAGGGAAGTCCCCATATGTCACTCTTTACCTATTGAAGGAAACCAAAGCTTTATTTTTATGAGATCTAAGGCCTTGAAAATCCTGTTTTTGTTTTTTCCTTTTTAACCATTTTTAAAATTGAAGTATAGTTAATTTACAATGTTGTGTTAGTTTCAGATGTACAGCAAAGTGATTCAGTTATACATATACATATATATGTATTCTTTTTCAAATTCTTTTCCATTATAGGTTATTACAAGATATTGAATATAGTTCCCTGTGCTATAGTAGGTTCTTGCTGTTTATCTATTTTACATATGGTAGTGTGTATCTGTTAATCCCAAATTCCTAATTTATTCTTCCCCCACTCCCTTTCCCTTTGGTAACCATAAGTTTGTTTTCTATGTCTGTGAATCTATTTCTGTTTTGTAAATAAGTTCATTTGTATTATTTTTTTAGATTCCACATATAAGTGATATCACATGATATTTGTCTTTCTCTGTCTAACTTACTTCTCTTAGTATCATAATATCTAGGTCCATCCATTTTACTGCAAATGAAAATTTCATTCTTTTTTATGGTTGAGTAATGTTCCATTTTGTACACACACACACACACACACACACACACACACACACACACACACATCATATCTTCTTTATCCATCAATCTGTTGATGGACATTTAGGTTGCTTCCATGTCTTGGTTACTGTAAATTGTGCTGCTATGAAATTGGGGTGTATGTAATAATTTCGAATTAGAGTTTTCTCTGGATATATGCCCAGGAATGGGATTGCAGGATCATATGGTAACTGTGAAAATCCTATTTTAGGTTTCCCCAGTTTTCCATTGAACAGGACTGTTGGAGAACAAGAAGTGCCCTAATGAATCCCCTAGGTTATAGACACAGTCGTCTTTACCACCATTGTGTGGTGGCATCTCAATTTCCTTCTGGTAATTGGAATCAAACATCCTTGCTGGGATAATGGCACCTTTCTTTGCCTATTGGCTCAGCAGCATGAGAAGCCCAGAAAATATGGGGGAGCAGTAGTCTCTGTATCTCATCAACAGTAATAGAACTTATTCTCTGGTGAAAAGATTTCTCCTTTGGGACAGTAGGAACTCCAAACCCATTGAACCCAAGATAATGATTTGGCAAGCAAAAATTTCTCCATAGGTTGTTGCCTCCCAGCTGGTGCCAAAAGTGAGCCTTTATTAGGCCATTCCATCATTCCACCAAGCCAACTGTATGTGAGTAATGGAGTACATGATAAGACTAGTGAATTCTGTTGAACTCACTGTCATACCTCCCTTGTTATAAAGTGTTTTCACTAATTGGAAGCAAAGCTATGTAGCACATTACAGCAGTGGATTTATTTGCTAATCCCCAGCTATGTACAACAATGCACGGTACATAGAAAGTACTCAAAAATATTTCTTAAATGCAGAATGAGAAAGGAGTAAATTAACCAAGAATGAAATGAATGAAATATAGAAAACACAAATATTTAAGGGGGGGAGCAAAGGAAGAAATAAACTCTGAGAAAGAGTGGCCAGAGAGAGACAGAAAAAAATAAATAAATAGGGAAGAGTGCTGTCAAAGTCAAAGTAGGGGAATGGAAAGAAAGGAATAGCCAGGAGAGTCACCTGCTGCCAAGATGTTGCAGTAGATAAAGGCAGGAATGTGCACAGTGGAATTGGTGACTAGGAGGGAGAGAGGAAGAAGAGCCAGAAATCAGTGGATTTAAATGAGGAAATGGAGCCAGAGAGTGTAGACCACTTTTTTAAGAAAATTGGGTGAGAAAGAAAGACAAGAAGTTAAATAAAAGATAAAGGAAGTTTCAGGATCAGGTTTTAATTTCGCTTTGTTTCATTGTTGGCCCTAGTATTTTTTTTAAAATGTTATTTATTTTGAATGAAAGAGATTTGATCAGGGTTCTATGCTGCAGGAAGGAGAGAAAGGTTATATCTCAAAGAGGAGATGATTGATCGAGCAAGAATTTAGAGAAGACTTAACCAGACACTGGAGGAAGTGGTTGTAACTTTATCATTTTAGTGGCAGCTGGAAGTTCCCTCACAGTCACCGACCTTTTGGAAAGACCTGGCTCAAGATTCATCCTGTCTCTTCTTTTCCATAGGTTTCTGTGCCCGGTTTCTATCAGCTGATGTAGCTAAGGATGTATCATAGCTGGAGTGGGGAAGAAATGACATGAGGAAGAGTTCGGTGAGAGGAATCCAATATCCAACATCCGTTTGTGTCTGGAAACTGACTCGCATACTCAGCATCTTTCTCACACCCGACTTCTTGTGCTTGGGGTTTGTCTATGGAGTCCTTTTAATTTTTTCCTATGGACTCCTTCTTAGTTTTTTCCTCTGAATCAGAGTGGGTTTGGAAATATAAACACAGGAATCATGACAAACTTGTCCATGTGGGAAAGAAAAGATGTCTCTGCCGTTTTAGTGGAGCATCTGTGTAGCAGTTATAGCAGAGAAAGAGCAAGAGGGCCTCATTAGGACTAAATATTTTACTTCTTTTCTTTATTTTTGCCTTATTAAATAAACTTTTTTGCTCTAAGGTGGAAATTCAGAGAAAAAGTCAAGTTCCCTGTCCTCATGGAATTGTTGGTGTAGTCAGATAGAGATCTGAACAATATGGACCAAAAACAAAAGACCAAGACCCCCTGGAGTGGAAAAAATTTGCAGGTGGGTTCTGTACTCCCCAGGTCTGAGAACTGAGGATCCCAAGACAAATGAAAAGAGAAATCTTCCCTTAGGGAAGGAAGTTTGAGCGTGAATAGGGTGAAGTGGCTGATTCTTCTGCAGCAAAGCTAAAGTAAAAATATTAGAAGAAAGAAAAAAGCAGAACTGAGGAGTACTATTCACTCCTTCATTAAACATTTATATGGCACCAACTGTGGGCTAGGCAATGGGTGAATCAACCTGTAGCAATATATGGGGTGATATCTCTCTTGTGCAAACCCAGAAAACTACAGCATCTGACCCACTGATCCCTAGCCAGCCTGGGATCCCTAGACCTTTAGAGGTCCAAGAAGGTAGTGAGGATGGATCCATGGGTTATTTTAAATATTTAAACCTGAACTGAAGGTATTTCAGAACGACCAAGTATTGAGTGAAGGGTGTGAATGGCTGTTACCAAACTTGCATGGGGCCAGTCTCCTTTGGTCATACTGAAATATTTTCATTTCTCCAAGAAGTCACACTCTAACACACATTATATTTCTTCTACCTTGTCTCCTTCCTCTACTAGTTAATTCTATTAAGTTCTTTAAGATTTGATGTAGGTGGTGTGTTATCAGGCCCAGTCTGGGTTAAATTCCTCTTCTAGATTCCCATACCACCTTGTGCTTTTTGCTGTCAAAACCTTGATCACTTACACTGCATCGGTGTTCTGTTTCCACTGGTGTCCCCCACAGGACTGTGAGATCTTCCAGCACTGGAAGTATCTGTGATTCATCTCTGAAGCTCCATCATTCAGTATGATGTACCACCTAACTCTGAGTCTCACCTTTTCTGTAAAATAAGGGGTGTGAAGGGATTGGGGGACCACTTGGGAAGTAGCATAGTGTAGTGAAACAGATAGGAACAACATGGAATCAGACATATCTGGGACAATATCCCAGCTATGTTACAAGTCCTCTTTGTCATATAACTTCTCTGAATCTCAGTGACTCTTGTGGAAAAAGGGAATGATGATACCTGGATCCTCAAGCCATTGTGGGAAGATGTGGATAAGTGTTCAAGTGCCTGTCACTTGGTAGATGCTGAATAAATCATCTTCTGTCTCTCTACCTTATGTGATCATCCTGTTCTTTTATTTTCATATTTTGGGTTTCTACCTCCACACAGTCAATTTCAGACAATACTCTCTGTGACCCTCCTCACATAGTTATTCAAATACTTCATCCCTTTTTCCCCTTTCCTCATTCATTCATTTAAAAAAATATTCTATTTATTCTTTCAGTATTTGTAGCTAAATAATTCATTTGGAAAAATCTTACCTCCGCTCTCTCAGTGTTGGCTAAGTGATCCCAGACTAGTGGTCCTCAAACTTTTTGGTCACAAGAACCCACTACACTCTTGAAAATCGTTGAGGAATGCAAACCACTTTTATTTATGTGGGATATATCTATGAATATTAGAAACTAAAACTGTACAATTATAAAGAATATTAATTTATTTTTAATTAACAATAATAAATTCATTACATTTTTAATGGGAAATAAATATATTTTCCAAAATAAAAATAGTTAGAAAAAAGTGTGGCATTGTTTTATATTTTTGCAACTCTCTTTAATGTCTCACTTAATAAAAGATAGCTGGATTCTCATAACTGCTCTGCAGTCAGAATCTGTGCAATATTTTGTTGTGTTGAGGTTATGAAGAAAATCCATATATGTAGTTGGGTGCAGGATTGATTTTAATAACCTTTTCAGATAATCATGGATAGTTTTCTTTGATACTACACCAAAACTTAACAAGTGTTAATTTCTTAAAGTATAGTTGCAATGTGAAATTTGAAACCATGTCAATGAGCTTTTCACATTTTACTACATTGAAATCCACTGGTCTATTTTTTGAATGGATTGTTTTGCTCATGAATAATTTTGTAACATCATGTACTGGTCATATGGAAAATATCAGTTTTCTGAGTTATGTAGATTTTCAAAATGTTGACTCACTTCATTATACAAAATCAAAAAAATCACATTTCTTACTATCACCACAAGCTCATCAGAAAATCTGTGAGTATTAGGATGTTGTCAAGCTCGTGATGGCAAACACAAGTTTTCCAAAATTTAAATTTTTGCTTGAAAGCTTGCATTTAATCATTGGCAACAAATGCCATGAGTCTTTTTCTTTGAAGCGGTAGGCTCTTTTCACACATTTTTGAGAAAGTCTGATATATTCCCAAGTCTGAATAATCAGAGTTTGTCTGTCAGTCCCTCTTACAAGTAATAATAATTTTTACTGCTTCGTCAAGAAGACTTTTAAGTGAAACTGGCTTTTATTTTTATTCTTGCTTTTAAACTGTGAGTGTGTGGTATTAAAGAATACAACTGCTAATACAGTTTAGTGCCACTGTCTTGACTCCTACTAAAGCCTGAGCAGTTTTACTTACTGTGGCTTTTGTACCATCAGTTAACACCATGTCAGCGCAGTGAAAAAAGCAATTACTTCTTTCTATTATTATGAAAATAGTTTTTATTTCATAGACTCCCTGAAAGAATCTTGAGCATTCCCAGGATCCATGCACCACATTTTGGGAGACATTGCTAATTGACAGAGCTAAGTTGAGCTCTTCTCAACTGTGGACTACACATCAAGTGTAATTTGAAGGTAGTTCTCACTTTTCTTTGACAATGACCAGGCCTTCTTGTCCAGATGACATCTGCTTAGTATGTAATTTGTGACTACATCCAAGTAAACATGTAGAAAATGAGAGCAAGTGGGTGTGTGGTCTCAGAGGGAATTGTTTGTTTGGGGGATGATGGGAGAGTGCAGTTCTGGAAGGAGTTCAGTTCTATGAGTATGTATTTCTGGTCTTCAAAAGATTACCACATACATGCTGTCATAAATTTATAATGTACCTGAGAAAGTTAACTTAATGTAGAGAAGGAACATGGGTTTTGCACTCAGCCAGGCTTGGGTTCTAATGCCAGCTCAGTTGCTACTGTCTATGTGATCTCTTCCATGTTGCCTTACCTTAATTGACCCATCTGGAAAATGAAGCTACAGTGTTTAGAGTATTATTATGCTAGGCATTTAAAGAATGGGACATTGGGTGGATGCTCCAATGGGCCATGTATATCCCCTTTCAGGAATGGACTTACTTCCCCAGCTGCAGGGAGTGCTACTGATGATAGCCCTCAGTGTCAGTCTTTGGCGAAAGAAGAAAACTACTTTGCTCAAAGTCACTCCTCCTTTCAAGGGGCAACCTGTTTCCGATGACTGATCAATGGTCTGGCCAACTCATCCCAACCTGGTGTAGCTCTGAAAGGCCATCTCAACTCCAGAATTCTTCATGGGGTCAGTTGAGGCCTTCTTAGGTGTGTACCACAGCTCAACCTCTCACTCTGTCCCACCCTGTGTCTTTTCCCACCCCTTCAACTAATGTCAATCCAAAAGTACTCCTGAAGGAAATCTTGTATGCTAACTTTCAATTAAGAGTCTGGTTTCTGGTAAACTCAACCTGAAGCAGATAATTTATTAATATTATAATTATTATTTATAACCCTCTACTCCTTGGATGGGCCCTAGTAGCCAAGGGGCCCTTCGTATGCTGAGTACCCTGATGGTTGTAAGAAAAGGGTTTCTCGTATGTCTGAGAACGTAGTTCTGCCCCTTATTGGTGGTCTTGCCGCAGCCATCTACAAAACTTCTCTGAGCCTCTGTTTCTTCATTTGAAAAAAGGGGACAAGAATCAACAGCATACAGAGACACCCATTATGAAGATTAGCAATAAAACATAGAGTGTACTTGGCACATAACAGGCACCAGTAAGTGGCTGCTATTATTACAAATGGCAGTGCTATTTTTCCTATCTCTTTTGTTCTTAAAAGTGACTTTGCCAACCCAACAAATACCAGTAGCCATTCTCTCCCTGATTAGTGGGGCTGCTCCTTCTGGATCAGGACCATAGCTTCTTACTCTTTCTGTTTTGTTATGGCCTCTAATTTGGAAGAGCTTGAGGTATGTTCTCTCTGGGTTGGTTGGAGGATATTTGCATGGTAGTGCCAGTGCCCATATATAACCATAGATATTCCTTCCTGCTGACCTTAACCACCAGACATTGTAATCCTCTTTTAACTTGTAGTTATTTTCTTGTCAACCTACAGTTTGAGGGCAATCTTTGAATTAACCATTTTTGTTTAATATTTTAATAATTGCCAACTGGGGGAAGCACATTCCACAATTTTTTACCTGTCTTTCAGGTGGACCGTTTAATGAAATGAGAACATTGGCTATGAGGTCAAACATTCCTGTATTTATTTTGCTTTTATCCCTGATAGTTGGGTGAACTTGGGCAAGTTACTCAGCTTTGGTTATGTCACCTGTCCAAAAGAGATAATTCCTATCGCACAGAATGGTTGAGAGAATGTGATGAATTATTAAATGTCAAGTTACTACAACAATGCCTAGTATGTATTAGATACCTAATGAATAGTAGTTCTCCTTTTATCTCCTTGCAAATAAGAAAACTATTGGCCTTCAGAGGTGTGTCAGAGCATGAGAAGTCGGCATGGAGACTGAAGTAGGCCTCCTGGACCTCCCAGTTAAGATTAAATTGGGTGCAGATTCTTAAATGCATCCAATTCGGGCGACAGATTAGAGAGCCACCGCACAATTTAGATGATAAACAGTAGGCTTTGGGAGTCATTTTTGTTAATTGCTTTTAACAATTTTACAAGGGTATTCGTTATAAAATTCTAAACACTAATCTCACGCACTTCTTTAATATTATCCATTCACTCTGCTTCTCCTAATGATTTAGCGATATTTTATTTCATATTGACATATTTTTTGTAAGCTCTCCGAAATTCTTTGCGGAAAGAGTAGGGGTGCAGAACACATAAACAAAACAATGAAGTGAAGTACAATAAATAAAACAGCCGAAGAAAGGATTTATCCATGACAACTTTCTGTCTCAATGTGTGCTTTTTGTCTTAATTATGCTGAAAGCCTTGAGAGAAACATACCATTTTAATGACCAAACACTACATGAACTTTCTCATTTTTTTTTCTATCCACAAGAAAATATCTAAAGGACAAAACTTTCTGATATGGAACAAATTCTTATTTTTCTCTGGCACATCATTTATGGGCTTGTCAAAGACAAAGGAAGAAAGACTTGCTGAGGGTCATTGGAGCGTGTAGTGCTTGCAATGCACCTGGCATTCCTGGATCTGTCTCCTACTGGGGCACAGAGCTGTGCGGAGGGCTGGACCTTTTCAATCACACACTGGCTTTGTCTATAGCATTAACCCTATGAGCCTTCTCTACTCTTTTCATAACATTTGGCACGTATGTCCTTCTCCAACTCTGGGCTGATAGGACAAACTAAGAGAATCAGTTGACACAATCTCTATCAGAAGCAACTGGGCTCGTCTTATCCAGAGCCAATAACGCACAACACACAAGATGGCTGGACTCCAAGGTCGCTGCATATTGACAGAGGGGAGGGGAATTATCAGTGGAGAAATACAATCAAGCACCATGTGGATGGGTGACAAGAAGTCCTCTGGCCAGAGAAACAGATTACATACCAGCACTGCCTTGGCTCACTGCCCTGAAGAAATACATAGCAATCCACACTTGGGGAAAATTCCATGAAATAGCAGAGCAGGAACATCTTGAAGCCAATGGCAACACATTCCAAGAAAAACATCCAATGAACCAAACCCCAAACAACACAGACCTCACAAACGTAAATAAAAATTAACTGAAAAAGGAAACCTTCAGAGTCTTGGGAAGGAACACAACAGATTAAGTGACCACAAAACACTAAAACACCAACTAGTTATTTACCCACTGCTTTGCGGTGAATACAAGGCCTGTAGTCTCCAGGAGGTTATTTCTGGGCGCCAATGACTTAGCACATAGGCCAGCAAAGAGCATGGACTTTATTTTCCTCCCCAGGGCAAGTGGCATTTATCATGGGCTTGAGAACCAGAAGGAAGTTCCTTTGGACTCTTAGTGTTATAGCTATAAGGATGAGAGAGGAGCAGAGGGTGGGAAAAGCACTGGGCTTAGAGTCAGAAGCCCTGGGTTTGCATAGCCTGCCACTTACTAACTCTACTGTCTCAGGCAGGCTACTTAACCACACTGAGTTTATCAGTTTCCTCATGTGGAGAAATGAGTGGATACTAATAATTAACATTTCTCCTTCACAAGGTTGATCTGAATAGTAAATGAGAAAATGGCTGTAAAGAGCACTTCATAAGAGGCAAAGTATAATACAACAGCCAGTCATGGTTGTTTGTTCCTATTTGCTGTTACTACTTCATTTATCTGGGATCATAGGAGAATTAGCATCCACCTACCTGAGAGCTGAAGTGTGCCTCTCTGAGCACCTATTTCAACTAATTTGGCTAAAGTCTGTAACCGACATCAAAAGGTTATAGACTAAAGTTTCAACTTTCCTTGATGACTTAGAATCAAAGTTATAAAAACGTACTATTGTTCTAAGTAGCGGTAGAGTCAGTTCCGTTTGTGTGTTTGTTTTGATTTTCTCTCCTTGTGGGAGGTGAAGCATAGCCTCAACCACAGAACCATCTGAATAAGTTTCTCCTCCCTCTCTTCTGCTTGTCTATTTCTAATTCAGTCAAAACCAGATAACCTACTGAGTGCTGACTATGAATGAGCCAGTCTCTATTTAGACTCTGTCGTAAAATACTGTAGTATTGGTGCAGGGGATTTGAGAGCATCATGGTAGAGCTCAGAGATATTTTTTGGCCTGAGATAAGAGAATGAAAGGTGTTAGAAAAGCTGACCTCAGGGTGGTCATGTGGTGCCTGAGGTTGGAATACTTTAGGTATCTTTGGTCTGCTCACATCTCTCTCCTGTTTTAATATAGGTGGGTGCAAGTGTGCTCATCATCATTTTGCAGTCAGTGGAGAAGGCAGCCTGAGTCAGAAGGATTAGCCTTAGGGACATGGAAGTGTCTTGAGGACCTGTGGGGCATTTTCATTTGTGGATACACATATAATATCTTATAATGTTTTGACTAAATTAAACTCTCTATTTAGACTCAGAATGATTCAGCTCCACAAAATAGGTAATTGGATTTATTTCTTCTCTGGATTAATTTTACCCAAATAAACTATTGTTTTAGAACAATAGCTTCTCACCATGGTGGAATCATGAGAGAATCACAGGACATTCATGCTAGAAGAAACCTTCCAGGTGATACAGACCAGTGGTTCCCCGATGCTACCCTAAAGGTTCTTGCTGTTCCTGACAAATTTTCACCAGTCTGTGGAAAAATGACAGAAAAATGAGGACAATGAGATAACTCAGCAATTTTTTATAAAGTTAATTCATTCCATTTAAAGAAATGCCTTGTATCCTGAAATTCTGCTCTTCCTTCTTTTCTGATGTTCTCTACTCTTTTATTTGAAATGATTGTAATGGTAAGTGGCAATTCTCTGAAAAGGATCTATTTATCAAATCAAAAACTTGACCATTCTGTGTTAGGCTTCTGGTTTGTGATTGTTTTTTTGTTTGTTTGATCCATAAATTTTAAAAGTTTGAGAACTACAGAGTTAGAACATAAGAACTTCAGCCAGCTCCTTCATTTTCAGGTGGGAGAACAGAGACCCTGAGGAGACTGCAAAAGTTCACACAGCTGGGAAGTTGGGAAGCCAAGACCAAAGACTGGCCTTGCTATACTTTCTACTCCACAGCTCTGCCCTTTAATAAGTAGGATGTTAGTGTTATTACCAGTTCTGTGGAATGAGGAACATGAGAGAGGAAGGGATTGGAGAAAAGGGAACCTCTATTTCTCAAGCACACTGGTGTGTCAGACACAGTGTGAATGCTTCATGTATGTTATTTTGTTTATTCTTTTAGACAACAACTCTAAAAGGAAGGTTAAAATTGAATGCACAATATAACTGGATAAAACTAAGTTCAGAGATGTGAAATGACTTGATGACTCAGAATCCATCGAACCACATTACCACCTAGTTACAAGTCATTCAACAAACATCTATGGAGTGTCTTCCCAGTACCAGATAAGTCTAATGCTAAGTACTTGAAAGATTTTAGCAAATTATAAAGTGATAATCAAGTATTCAGTAATTTTTCCTATTTTAAAATACTATTTTACTATTCCTCTCAAAGAGTGCTATGAAGCTGGTTATCATCATCTCTATTTTACAGCTGAGGAACTTAAGCTGAGAGAGTTTGTTGCTTGCCCAAAGCTATATATTTGCCATGTTGCCAAGCTGAGGTTGGTTTTCTGACTTTTAATCCTGTCTTCCTTTCTCTATCTTTATGTTAGGGGTATCTTTTTCTAGAGAAGAAACATAATGCACCAGCAAAACTTTAGTCTGCAAAGGATCATGAGCCCACAGGCTGTAACTGTTGCTTTGAAAAGGCAGAAGCAAAAGAAGAGTTGATGGAGATACCAGGCATGAAAGGGTTGTAAGTTCTGAGCTTTCCAATAATAAGCCATTCTTCTCCAGATGATTTTAATAATCTCCAGCACATGGGTTCTAACCCCTTGATGCTGTACAATATGTGTAACCAAATAAAAGATCTCTCCAGATTCAGAGATTTACTGTTTGTGATGGGAAAAGGCCAACCGGATGACATCATTTATACTCCAAATAGGAGCTGCTGCCAATGCTGGTGATGTTAAGCTAGAGAAATTGATCCTCAACGTTATTCTATGAAGGAAAAAAGAAAAAGGTCTTGGCCTAGGTAGTGTCCTTTTTAAAACTATATGTGAATATGAAGACGAGTTTAAAAAACTTGTATTTTATCTAGAATTGCTTATGTCCAGCGTGTGGGTTTTTAGGCACACAATCACTTCCATGTAATTAAAGTTACCAGGTTAGGGGCTAAGAGTTACCATTTTGCTGTTGTTGCTGTTGAATGCATGATTGGTGGGGGATTGACCTGAGGCCTCTCTGCTCCAGCAGAGCACACGAGGTATCAGGGCCGCGTTCACTTGTTCAGAAACAAAGGTACCCAATTTGTAAGTGGAGTATAATAGACTCTGTTCCCATTCTTCAACTTCTTCATTTCTAACACAATCATTTTTTTTTTTTTTCATGTATCAGTATCCTCCACTGCCACGAGATGCAGGGAAAGTTGACACCATTCCCAGTTTCAAAGGTAGATCTTGATTCATCTAAACCAATAAACACATGACATTCCCCCATAACCAGTGATCCAGGAGTGATTTGTGGGTATAATCAGGAAGGGACTTAGGTTCCACTTGAGGAAAAGGATTTTCCCTCTCTCTCCTGATAGATGATAACAAATACGTATAGAGCCCCAGTCGCTATTGGCGTCCATTTTACAATTTCAAGGGGAGGGGGACCAGGTTTAGAATGAGGCCAATGTTGGGGATGGCTGACTGGAGACATAAAAAAAAAAGTTCCCAATTATATCACTGAGCCTCTGGTTGTACTATGCTCTCTCTCTCCTTAGACTTTTGTGTAAATATTGCATTTCCTTATTATCTAAGCCAGTTTGCATTTCTGTTGCTTGAAGCTGAAAGCATACTTGTTGGAAGAGGTGACAAAATTTGCTTCCTGAGGTCCCGTCAGTTTTTTGAACCATACCCTCATGGTGTTTTTGAAGACAGAGAGTCTTGAATCTATTTTGAACGGCTTTATGTGTCCAGCTGTCACCACATGCAGATTTGATAATTCTAAAATAAGAATTACTCATAATAGTCCCTGGCTTCTTATTCTTGCCCCTTCCAGCCTCATCTCTAGCCTTGCTCACCAGCCACTCTACCATCTTTCAGTTATTCTAACGTGTGTCCTTTCTCTCACCTCTAGCCTTGCTCATGCTCTTTCCACTGACTCTAACAATCTCCTTGACGACCTCCTTCCCCAGACTTCCCCTCCGTCGAGTCTTGACTTAGGCATCATTTCCCCTGGGAAGCCTTCTCTTCATTGGTCTTCTAGTACTTCTCTAACACCCTATTCTTGCCCTATCAGAGTACTTTCCACTCTATGTGGAAATGACCCATCGTCTCTGTTGGACTGTGTATCCAGTGAGGACAGGAAACATCTGTTCTGTTTACAGTTTTGTCCCCAGGGCTTACCACATAGTTGGTACTACATAAAATATTTGTTGAAAGAATGATGAATTAATTACTTAAAGCTATTCAAACCTACCGCATTGCCTAGTGCCCAAGTGCCTTAATATGGCTTTCAATGATCCGGCCCTGACTTCCTGTCCAGTCCCCTCTTCTGTTACTTACCAGAAATTTCTTATTTAAAGTGCACTGAATCACACATCCTCAGCTGTCTCATGTCTCAATGTCCATGATGTGCATCTTGCTACTTCCTGCAACTACCCATTGTTTTGTAGCGCTGCTTCCTTATGTGGGGAGAGTGCTATGAAATAGTAAAATGAGTAAAAAAAAAATAAAAACAAACAAAAAAACACTCCACCAGAAAAAACAAAAAACAAAACCTGGGTTCGAATTCTGCTCATTCCGTTCAGTGACATTGGGCAGTGTACTTGATCTGTCACTCACAATGTGGAGATATAATTGTACCCAATAAGGCTGTTATGAGGATAAATGTTTAAGAAGTCACCTGGCACAATACTCTTTGCATCAAGTTCTTGGAATAACTCTGTTTGCTGAATCATTGTTGAACTCTGACTTCTGGCTTCAGAATCAACCAGCAATTTGATTCTAAACTATGTCTTTGAAAAAGTAAAATCAAAGAATAAAAATTGACCATGAATTTGGACTTCAGGAAAAGAAAATGTTTGGGAAAGAACAAAGTGGCCTTGTAGGGCCTTTATTATTCTCTACTTTAAAGTCTGGAGAGTTTCGGGTTAGTGGGAATACTGTTTGGGGTTAGTGGGAATACTATTTGGGAAATTAATTTGGTTTGGCTAAAGTGATCACTTCATTATGGCTGAACCTGCAATTTCCAGGAAGTTTCAGAGTTTCCACAGTTTCAATAACAATTGCAGAGCCCGCAGGGCAATCCTTCAAGGTCCGATGAGAGCACTATGGCAGGTGTTTAGTGGTGCTTTTCAGATGCTGCTGGGCAAGAGCTGAAGCACTGGGAAGAAGCCCACTCAAAGCTTTACAACTAGGAGGGAACCATGCTCTCTGGGTTCGTAGACTGAGCTGGAGTGACTGTCCTTGCAATTTCTTCCCATCTTACTGGGTTCTATTTCTTGAACAAGCTCCTGTTTTTTGATCCTTGGCTTCAGCTCTGTGGTTTCTGTGGTTTGGGGCACTTTACCTTTTCAGTAACCAGCTTTTCCTAGACACATTTTTAGAGGGGCAGAGGAGGAAACAAGATATCTTCTAGAAAGGGTTACAGAAATTAGATGCTGCATCAAAACAGGCTTTCTCTTCACTTAAATGTCTTCACTATTGAGTGATAGAGAAAATGTGTGCTTTGGAACCAGTAAGCCAGTTGTGAATTTGGGGCATGCTATTTAACCCCTTCGAGCCTCAGATTTCTCATCTGTAAAATGGGGATAGTATCTGCCTTGTAGAGTTTTTATGGTAATGAAATGAGACCACGGACGCAAAGCACCCAGGAAAATGCAGAGTGCTTAGTAGGTGTTTAACAAAGGTGACATTATTGCTAATCTTTTATTATTACCGGAAAGTATGTATTCCCTGTAAGTTTATTTCAGTCACTTCAGAGTGGGGTGGGAGGGGCAGTTCTCTTTTAACCTGATTTACAAGGCACAAGAGAAGAGATATAATCCAGAAAGTGTCAGAATCATATTCACTTTACATTTGAACTTCTCTGAGAGCTTTATCTGTTAGGAGGGTGGGCCAACACAACATCTTAGAATATCAGGATCTAGATCCACATTCCTCATTGTGTGTGGGATGGAGTGAAGGGTGGGGTGAGTTCTCCATGGAGGGAGGATTAAGTGTGAGCTCTCATAGAGGTAAGAATTAAATGGGCAGGGCTTCCCTGGTGGCGCAGTGGCTGAGAGTCCGCCTGCCGATGCAGGGGACACGGGTTCGTGCCCCGGTCAGGGAAGGTCCCACATGCCACGGAGCGGCTGAGCCCATGAGCCATGGCCGCTGAGCCTGCGCGTCCGGAGCCTGTGCTCCGCAACGGGAGAGGCCACAACAGTGAGAGGCCCGCGTACCGTAAAAAAATAAAAAAAAATAAAAAAAATTAAATGGGCAGAGAGAAGGAGAACTAAAGGTGGAAATGGGAGTTAGGCTGTCCTGAGACTCAGTTTACTCATTTGTAAAATGAAGAGGTGGGTGACTATGGACTGCCAAGTTATTTACATTTTCTTCAGGGGACCCAGGGGGAGGGGAGATAAAAGGAAGAATAGAGAAGGCAGAAACTGGGTACAATCACTGTGCTAAGAAGTAGGAATGGGCAGGATAAAGTTAGTGGTATTTTGTGTCTTTGGTCCATGGACTCCAGCTAATGCTTAGGATCCCTTCCAGCATTTTTCCTTTTTTTTTTTTTTAATTAAGGACTAACAAATTATGAAGCGTCCAAGGAGAACGCACTCAGCTAAACATTTTCTGAACAGCTACAAACAGCTATTGTACTAAGTCCTAGGGATATGAAGATGATTAGAATGTGGTCCATGACTCCAATGATTCCTACAGTCTAGAGGGAGATACAGAGACCATGTACATCACTTTAGTATAATGTGATGGATGTGATGGGAGAACCCTGGGGTCTGTGGAAGTTCTGAGGAAGCAACTTGGTGGGAGGACGTCCTCAAGGAGGTGATGCCTTTGCTGAGTCTTGAAGGATGAATAGGAGTCAGCCCTGTAAGGAGAGGTGAAGGACAGAGTCACTGTTCAGAGTGACCTGAGAATGATCTCGGGTAGCAACATGGAAATCATTCCAAATCGTTGGCTTGGGATGGTTTATTTTGGACAGGCTCGATCACTGAGTACATATGTTTCCAGGATTTGTGAGTAGATGGATTTCCATGTGTGCTGTACTTCAGCGTGTCTCCTCAGGGTGTTTATTTACTGTGCTTTATTCCGTAACCTAGCAGGGTGTCACAGCTGGAGGCAGCTGGTGGTAAATAAATAGCTTCCATTACCCAACCCCATCACCATCCTCCATCCTGTTTCAAAAACATGGTCTCAGCCTATGGGTTCCTTCACCCTCTAATCCATTGCAGTGTCAAAGCCCTGTGGACTTGTAGAAGTGTTTCCTTTTAAAAATAAAATTGAGAGATAAAGCAAAGGACAATTTAGGGCACCAGGGAATTTAGACTCTAAGAAGATAGACTTTCTTAGCGAAACCTGATCAATCACATAGGCTTCTTGATAGGAAAACAAAGACAAACAAATCAAATTTCTCATATTGTGGTCTGCTGTGAAGGTGATTTGGCGGTGGTTAAATTAAACATGGTTTGGTCGAGACTCTTCTATGTCTTTGCTTTCACATATTTTGTCCCATTTGGTGAATCTGTGCTAGGTTTTCCAAACTAATAATGAATGAATGAAGAGCAAATGGGAGGGATGGAGGAAGGAAACTTGCGGCATCTGATTTCTGCCTGGTAGAAGGTTGGTGTAGTAGAAATTCTGATACAGACTCACAATTAACATGATGCTTTTGTATCAAACACTGCAATGCAGAAAGGAAGGAGGGGGCTCTTCACTAATCACTAGCCAAAAACTCTGACCCCAGTTCTTTAATATATCAAACTCACAGACTTTCAGTTACATACAAGTTCAACCTAAGCTCTCCTCCTTGTGCTGTCTGGTAGTACAGGGTCTAGTGGTATAGAGGAAGGAGAGAGGAGAACTTAGATACTTAGTAGAGGAGAGGAAGGCTGGCATTATATTCCTGAGTTAGCAAAGTCCAAGAAGCCTCTAAAAAGTGGGGCTAAAAACATACATTTACAAGTGGACATGGTATTTATCCATTGAGATATTTGACATTTATAAAGCAAAGTACTTGTCCAAGGGAGGAAAGCATTGAATACCTATAATTTTATTTCTTCATTAATATGAGCATTACCAAGTGAATGGTAAAGTGGAATAAGGAATTCTTAGATCTTTGCCTTGATAACATCCCTAATAATATTCTTTTACTAGGCAGGCATTTTTCTTGAAGTTAAGCTTGATAAGTCTCCGTGAATAGCTCTTGGCAAGTAACAGATCAGGATAAGACCAAACTACTGCCATAAAAACAGTTTCTGTTAGACTCTGAAACACACAAGCAGTAGCTACCAATGCTATTGGCACTTGAGCAATGAGAAGGAATCCAGGATAAAAAAATGGAAGTCTTGTTGGAGAAATGCATTTCATCTTCAACAAGTTTGAATATGATCTCCCTTCTGAGCTTTTCCTGTTATCTTGATAAACGACATCAAATGAGTTCTCTAAGGAAAGCAGGAGAGAGAACACATTAAGGAGAATCATGGTAAAGGAGGAATGTATGTTCTGCTCTTTGGGAGCAATTCTTCTTAACAAAAATCCCATAAATTGTTTTTGCTCATTTATTTGTTTGTTTTAGCTGCAGACAGTTTTTGGCACCCATGAAGCCTCAGTGTTATGGACTACTGAACTTATTTCAAGGTGCTCTGAAAACTGAGACCGGAAAAGATTTGCCACAGAAATTTGGACGCATATCTGAAGACTTCCAAAAGGCAAATGGACAGTGTGTAGTGAATGTAAAAGCAAATTGCACAACTCACCTTCTCTAAAAATGTTCAATTACTGGCTTTCTCCAGGCAATTTTGAAACAAACTTATGAGAAGGGCCATGAAGCTTGAGCTCCAGCTGTATGGACAGAAAGATGCTATTTCATAATATTGAGAAAGTTGTCTTTTTAAAAATATTTCTATGTGTCATCATTAATTGCATTAATTACAGGCCATATTGAAGGCAAACAAAGACTGCATAATCAAGTGGTTAGGACCATTTTGAGGGTTTATTTGATTTTTTTTTTTTTAGTGTCAACAAATGTTCATTTAACTTATGGAAGATGGTTATCTAGGGATCCTAAGCATAGGTAAGTGTGTTAAAAGCCAACAAAATAATTTTTATGTGACTTTACCTTTCTTCCTAAATTTACCAGCCCATAGTAGCATCATGCTATAGAGGTGCTCATATAATCTTTATCATTTGGCATTTTAAAATCTATGGACTTATACATAGATGGCACAAAAGAGCATTTATTAAATGTTAGAGCTCTCCCCTGCCCCAGCTCTTTTTTTTTTCTGGCTGTGGAGATAGAGTAGATGAGGAATCTGTCAAGACGGATGGAGGGTGAGTTTAATGCATAACTTGAGATATGTTTTCTTCATTCAGGCCAAAGGGATCAGACTTTATCTGCTTTGCAACTGTAAAGGCTTTGAGGATGTAGAATGTCACATGACTCATAATCATAAAAGCTCATCTAGGCTTTTTCTTTCCTTTCAAGCTCTAATAGCATGAAGAGAATCCTCATAAATCCACCCAACAAAGGTCCTGTATGTGGCAATCCATGGACTCCTCTGCTCCCATGTTCCTCTTCTGGCTACAGCTGAGTGGCTTCACTACCATCTTGCATGTTTAACCTGGCCTTTCCATTAGAAAAAAGCCAGCCACTCTGATCCTATTCCCTTGTCCATCAAGTGGGAATAATCGTTCCTACCTTTGGGGAGAAGAGGTCTTGTGAGAATTAAATCAGATAATAAAGTAGTGTATCCAGTTCCTGATATTGAGCAAGTTTCCAACATGGTCATTCAAGCCTTCTCTATCTTTGTGAAGGTCAATTCTCAATGTTGTCCATTTCAGGGGTGATTTGAAGTGCCCTAATTAAGCTTCAAGTTAGCCTACTTAATAGTTCTGCAATGACTGTATATTTCATTTCTAAAGACTTGGTCTTTTAATCTTATTCTGAAGAACAACACCTTACCCTGTACTCAAGAAACTTTGGGTCCCTCTCTTTTTCCTGTCTTGACCTAGTTGGTGCTTTCCCCCCAACTCTTCAGAATGAGCCCCAAGGCTTCTATAGTTTTTCCTGTCGAGCCATAGCTTCCTGCCAGCAATGAATTGCCATCTAGCCTCATTCACCGATGCCATTAGTAACCTCTTAGGTAACATAGTTGACAGTTGAGCTCTCGAGATGTAAAGAAGATTGGTTCCAATCCTTACTTCCCTGCTTTTCTCAAGATGCCTCTAACTTTCAGGAGGCTTAGGTGATTGTGAGCATCTTTGACACTGTTTTTTCTCTTATGAATCACCTCACTATTTCCATCTACATCATATTGCTCCTTTGCCTTGATTTCTGTACAAAATCAGCTCAAACAATTTGAATTTGTGGCACATTTATTGAAGATTAGCAGAGGGTTCTAAGAAGGAATTAATACTGCAGCAGTGAAAACAATTTCAAATTAAGCATGAGGCTTTTAGTAGATTAGATCATTGTTTAGAAAATATCTACTTCCTACCACTACCTCCTCCTCCATCAGAGGAGTTTACCTCTCTACTCCATTGACAATGGGCTTGGTCATGTGACTTGCTTCAACCAACAGAATGTTATCAGAGGTAACATGAGCAGAGGCTTGAAATATACTTGTGAGAAGGGATCTGGCCCTTGTAATTCTGTTATTGTAATTTTGCTATTGCCTGAAACAAACACATGGCCTGGAGCCACACTCAGCCTAGACTTTCAGCTAACTCACAGATGTGGGTTAATAATTACTTGTTGTTTTGTGTTTTGGAATCACTTGTTATGCAGCAATATCTAACTGACACAAGGTCTCATTGTTCTTGAATGTTTTTTGGCAACCTTGGCCTTGGGGAGTTTCCACTGTTCTCTTCATTCTGTACAGCGACCTAGTCTCATGCCATTTCACTAACTAATTTCTCTCCATTTCCCCTCCTTTTTACAAATTTTCTCTTTCCTATACCCCCAAACTCCTATTAATTTTGGATGCAGTGTACATTATTTCTCTCTTTTCATGCCTTAGCTTCTGCTTATGCATTCCCTAGAATGGTACTTTCATTTCAAGCTGCTTTAAAATTTTTTAATAAACAAAGAAAGATTCTCCCTTGGAGGAATTCTTGCTCTACCTGTTAAAACAACATTTTTTTTTTTTCATCTATCATCTACTCCCATCTCCATTCCCCATCTCAGATGTCAGATCCACATGTGGTTGCCTCTTAGAGAATTTCAGCAATGATATCAGGTGGCAGGCCATGCTTGGGTGGTCTGGGCTTGCTTTTATCACAATATTTGCTTGGTATTCACACTGACCTGGGCATTAAAACTAGTCTAACCCACACTAAATAGCATGTGTCCTTGAAAAAGGATCGTGAAACCTCTTATTTTGTCCTTACCTTTGGCCTCTTTCTCCTATCCATTCCAACATCTATCTATTTGGCCTTGTCTCCTACTCTTTTATTCTCTGCCACTGTTTTTTAACTGGTGTGTATTTATCTGATCTTTCCTATTCTAGGTCCTTTCTGTGTAACTGCCACTCCCTCCTCCCCTCAAGTTTAATGACAAAAGACCCCCATACAGCAGGACAGTGCCTCAGTTTCCCTGATCAGAGGGCTCTGAGATATGGATAATCAGGGTTTCTCCATCCACTCAGGGCCTAATGGAGGGATGGGGAAATACCACCCACAATCCCAGCCAAGCTTAACACTGTTGTTTCTGTTTCTTGCCAGTCTGCATCCAGAATATCTTTCCTTCTGTGTTTTTGCCAACCTTCTGGCTGATTCTGTTCTTTCTGGAGCTGCTACCTTCTCCAACCTGGGCTCCTAAGATCAACCTCTGTCCTGTTCCTTTTGGTTCTTACTGTTCCCCAGAAATGTGCTTCATCCGCTAGCCCTGCCTGTCCTCATGACTTGAATATTGGTCCCTTCTACAGGGTCCCCACTGCTGTTTGCCCCATAGTCCCGCTAAAGCATGCCATTTCTTACAATCAGTGCCTCTCTGCTGCTGGCATATCAGGCAGTAGGACTGTAGGGGTGTGATTTGACGTTCTCTTAGGAGCTCTTGTTGACACTCAGTATCCCAGTGCCTCCTGGATCAGGATCAGGGTCACTAGATATCTGAAGCACTGAAAGGACTATGATGTCCCTCCCTCATATGCAAATCAAAATAAAATCAAATAAAGCCATAAAACATAAAACTGATAGGCTAGCTGAAACTAAAATAAACTCCTCCCTCAGTTTTGGATTAGAACATTCTGGATCAGTTTACTAGAGCAGAATTTTTCTTATATTGTTTCATTTAAAGTTATTCATTCATTCATGTATTTGAGCATTTATTAGGTAATGCTTCTTGAGGCATGGGTTCAGGTGGCTGCTATTAGAAAACCCAGTGCTGATCAAGTCTCTCTCAGTCTTGCTTACGCTGCTCCTCCCCCTTGCCCATGCTACCTGTGCTATCCATTACACCTGTCTGCTACACACTTCCTCTTCCCATGCCCTCCAGAAAGATGAATGTTCTGCTCTGCTACTTAGAAAGGCCTTCCTCTCCTGCTTTCCCTCTTGGGGGGAGGAAAACCTAGTTAGTACTGTGACTATGAGTGGCTAATTAACTTATACTTTCTTGAATCTAGAGATCTCAGTTTTCTTTTTCCTCCCATCCACAACCACATTCACCTGACACCTATATATTGCAACATTTCTGGCATTTGTAGGGGGAGGGGAGGTCTATGGAGAAGAGGTCTTCCTGGGGCCCTTGAGTAGTCAAGGATCAGTATGAGGCCAGCTTGGGTGGTGGGTCATGGAGGAGAGGGTGCCACAATGGGACCTGTGCCTGCCAGAGGAGACGGGAGTACACACAACCTCTCACCTAGGCACAGGACTCTACAGTTTATAAGGCTTTCACGTCATTTTCTAAATCCATCCTTATCACAGCCGATTTGACACCATGCTAATATTATCCTCATTTTACAGATGAGGAATTAAATTCCAGAGAGCCTAAGTGATTTGCCAAGTTACCCAGATGGTCGAGAAAGCTTAACCAACTGGATGGTTTTGTCAAAGGCTGGTCCATATTTGAGATCCAGTTTGGCCCATTTCATAACACTGAAAAAAGAATGGTTTTCTCCTTGGATTGATTTAAGTTATTTGCACGTATTTATATTTCTTCTCTATCTTCTTCCAAACAAGATTTAAGCAAACACCCACATATACTCACCCATATCCCAACTGAATATGTGGAAATTGCATTTTTGAAAGATTTTTGAACCCCAAACCTCAAATGGTTTGTTTAGTTTTTGGTCAACAAACAAGAGCACTTATATTTCCTTCACTAAGTTTTTGGGCTGGTTTACTTTTGCAGCGGGGTGAGTAATGTCTAGCAAGGCCTCTTCTGTTGAAACCCAAATACACTCACGTTGTGCACTTAGGTCCAGCCAGAGGAAGCCGAGACCCAGGAAACCTGCCAGGTGTTTACACTGCCTTTTCATGGAAAGCAAAGCTTTTTATTTTTGTTTGCTTATTTGTTGAGCTGTGGAAGGGAAGCTTGAAAAAGATCCATTCCAGGGCAATGGAGGGCAGAATGTTAAGAGGTGCTGATGAAATACATAGCTGATCTCTAGGTGGGTGATCATCTTGCTATTTGAAAGCTGGGGAAATCAAAGGTCCTTGGAGGACAGAGGGGACAGGACTTGTTCTGGATCTGTCATTGGATAGCTGTGTGCTTGTTGGGCAAGTTACAGTCCTTAGGGAATATGGCTTTGCAGCTAAGAACCAAGGCCCTGGGATTAGTTCTAGGCCTGAATCATAGTTCCATCTTAAGCAAGTTGCATCCTATATCTGGACCTCAGATTTCCTCACCTGAAAATGAGGATCATATCTTACTCTTGGGGACTCTTTTTTTTTTTTTTTTTTTAGAAATTAATGATATAACCTAGTTAAAGCATTTAGCACAGTACCTGGCACTTTCCTGAAGCTCCGTTCCTTCATGTATAGGTGTGATGTAGGACCCCTTCTGGCTCAGATGTTCTTGGGGTCCACGGCGGTACCAGGATTGCTCTGGGCTGCTTGCTTTCACAACCAGTCACCCCTTTCTTGGCCTCTTGGTGTTTCTCAAGGCTTTCCTTGTTGCCATGACAACTCAGGCCCGGACTTGAGAAGAGCCTCTTTCCACATGAACAAACACGTTGGTGGTATGTATATATCTTGGACCAGGTGTTGTGACCTGTGTAACGAAGGAAGAATTTCCCCTGAGTTGCAAAATTAGCTACTAGCATTTAGGCACTGGTGGTCAGAAAATGCAAGGGTGTTTGTTCTCAGGATGTTTTCTGCCTTCTTTTGGTGATTGCTTGTGTTGACCCTTCACTGAAAATATCCTTTCCCAGCTTCACTTCATCCCTTGATCCTACTGACAGACAGTGTGGAGCAGAAAAGAAAATGGTGCTTCATAGCCAGACACACCAGAATTCAGTCCTGTATCTGCTACTGTCTCACAGTGGAACCTCGGGAATGTACTTAACTATTTTGATCTCTTTGAGGCAGTATGCATGATGATTAGAGCATGGACCAGAGTGTCTGGTTTCAAATCCCAACTGCCAGTGGGCTCTGTGACTTTGAACATGTTACTGAGCTCGCTCAGTCTCAGATTCTCCATACTTAGGATGGGGGTAACAATAGCACCTCTCTCATTGCTTGTTGCAAGGATTAAATAAGATGTTTTAATAATGAATAAAGGTAACAATAAAATATATTAAATATATACATTTAATATGTATATATGTACATTAAATAGGTGATAAGTATATATATACATATATGTAGAGATATATTTATTTTTATCACTTATTTATTATATATACATTTATATAAATATATCCACACATACACCACTTAGAACTGTGCTCAGTGTATAGTTAATGCTAAGTAAGAGTCTGCTATCACTATAATCATCATCACTAAATTCTTTTCCTATGAAATGGGTGATGATAAACCTACTTCATAGAGTTATCTTTTTTTTTTTTCGGTTACACGGGCCTCTCACTGTTGTGGCCTCTCCTGTTGTGGAGCACAGGCTCTGGACGCGCAGGCTCAGCGGCCATGGCTCACGGGGCCAGCCGCTCAGCGGCATGTGTGATCTTCCTGGACCGGGGCACGAACCCGTGTCCCCTGCATTGGTGGCGGACTCTCAACCACTGCGCCACCAGGGAAGCCCCATAGAGTTATCTTAAGACAAAGTATTTCCTTTTCTTCATTCTTGCTCCCAGTCCAGCTCAACTTTCCCTTTCTTTCTTTTTCTTTCTTTCTTTCTTTCTTTTTCTTTCTTTCTTTCTTTCTTTTCTTTCTTTCTTTCTTTCTTTCTTTCTTTCTTTCTTTCTTTCTTTCTTTCTTTCTTTCTTTCTTCCTTCCTTCCTTTCTTTCTTCCTTCCTTCCTTTCTTCTCTTTCTTTCTTTCTTTCTTTCTTTCTTTCTTTCTTTCTCTTTCTTTCTTTCTTTCTTTCTTTCTTTCTTTCTTTCTTTCTTTCTTTCTTTCTTTCTTTCTCTTTCTTTCTTTCTTTCTTTCTTTCTTTCTTTCTTTCTTTCTTTCTTTCTTTCTTTCTTTCTTTCTTTCTTTCTTTCTTCCTCCCTCCTTCCTCCTTCCCTCCCTCCCTTTCTTCCTTCCTTCCTTCCTTCCCTCCTTCCCTCCTTCCTTTCTTTCTTTCTTTCTTTCAACTGTAGGGTCTTTGAATTTTTTTCAAAAAGTTACTGTCTCAGACATAAGTACAAGGCAGAAAACAGTATAATTAGGACAATAGAGTGTGGCGGACAACAGTCTAGAGAAATATATTAAAAAATTTTAGCCGGTTGAAAGCAAAACTTGTTAATAACTGCTTTCACTACAAAGTGCTCCTTTCAAGAGTAAGAAAAAAATTAACTTAGATTTAACATCCAATGTACAATCTTTTAGGCAGTTCTACTAAATGCTGAGGTGTCAAAAAACAACATAGGTGATATTTTTACACATAACAGTGTTTGCTGATGGAAAATTTGTTAGACAAGTCTGGTTTCATTTGTTGTTAACCATGATTTAATAAAATAGTTGGATTTCTGCATACTTTTCTAGCTAACCTATCATTATTTTCTGATCCTTCCAGCTCACATCACTTATCTTTTTTTCTGTCTTTGTATCCCCAGCGTGTGATGTCTAGTAAAAGTTAAATAAATGTTGTTTAACAGCATAATTAGAACCATAGTTTAGTACTTTCTTTTAAAATTCAAGGCTCAGATCAAATCTACCTTTGCGCCTCTAGATTCTCCCAGGGTAAGTCTATCTCATCTTTCTCTATGTGCCTGGCTGGAGGTAAAAGCTATAAGGGGAACACAGTTTGCTCTTAATTGATAGTCAGGATTGAAAACTGTCCACAAAAATCCTTTCTCCCTTTTAGCATACAGCTAGTTGAGGTTTCCTAATCGCACTTACATTAGGTGTGACCACATGTCAGAGTTCTCTCCCAGGGGCTGTGAGCACAGTGATGGCTCCGTCAGCAGCCCTGACCCACATCAACTTCCCACATTCGCTTCTCCACACTCATTCTCTCTTCCAGCCCACTGAGATGTTGACACCTAGGGTAACCTTGGAAGCCACAAAGTAAATATTTCAAGCCTCTATCAGTATGGAGGAGAGTGACCCTGCCAACACACACTCAGGACTGTTAAGTGAGCAAGAAATACATTTTGATTGTGTTAAGCCACTGAAATTTTGTCTCTTTGTTACCACAGCCTAGCATAATACAATATTGGGTACATAAACAAATCAAATTTTTGGTCCAGAAAATTATGACCACAAGTTCGGTTGAGCTACCGAAGTGAAGGGTAATGGAAACTAACGTTCCTTTTGGGCTCACTGAGTACCAGAACTAATACTTGGCAAGTGGCAGGTGCATTGCACAATTCCTCCCACATAATTTGTCTTGGAAGCCCACAATGCTAGGTACTATAATTCCTATTTAACAGATGAGAGATCTGAAATAGAGAATGGTAATGGAAATTGCACAAGTAACTGAGAGAACTGAGATTCAAGGCAAACCTGATGAAGTCCATGCTGCCCCTGGGGAGATGTCCAGTCCATTGCTCTCCTCCACAGATGTTTCATGGGGGCAAAGAAAGCATCATATAAGTTGGTATGTGCCAGTCTTGTTTTCAGACACTTTGAATGAGCACCTTATTTTTTTAACCACATAACGGAGGCTGTTTCATGAGAAGTCTCTACTCCTGCAGATTGGGGAATCATCCATCCCACACGGCTAAGTATTAGCACAGGTGACTCTCTCAAGAGCCCGGCGTGTGGCCTGGTGCCAGGTCATAGCAGCTGATCCCAGCTTTCGTGGCCCTATTTATGTTTCATGGCCTTCCTGGCCTCT
The DNA here is from genome assembly GCF_964374135.1 of Grampus griseus. Taxonomy (NCBI): domain Eukaryota; kingdom Metazoa; phylum Chordata; class Mammalia; order Artiodactyla; family Delphinidae; genus Grampus; species Grampus griseus. The sequence goes on from NC_139017.1 coordinate 136,363,651, forward strand.
GTTATACCCATCAGAGTGGCGGCTTTGTCTACATTCCTTGGCAATTCTGAATAAACAGAAAACCCCAGCCCCCTTATGCAACTTTCAAGAGAGGCTTCTAAACACAGAGATGTTTGTAAACCTTCTTTCTCCCACTTGCTTTAATGGAGTGCTGGGGTTTGGAAACCAGTCTTCCAGCTGGGTCATCTTGGGCACATCTCTGGGCTTTAGTATTTCCCTCTGCAAAAGAAACTGGTCTAGAGCTGAGTTTTTAAAACTTTCTGTCACCAAAGACATCATTTGGTATAATAATTGATCTCACACACCCTGATATAAAAAACTAAGGGCCATGTCTTATCTTCAGTGCCTGGCACAAAACCAGTGTTTAGTAGATATTTGCTGTTGGGATTAGAGTCTACAAAACTTCCTTAAGCTTGGTAGTCATTCATACTCTTCACCAACTATTCAAGTGCCCACCTCTTTCAGACACACGGTGCCCGGGTCTGCCAAGTCCTCTCATGGCTATTGCTAGGCCACCAGCCATGTTCTGGTCCACAAACTGTGAGCAGAAAGTTAAACATTTTGTCTCCGGTGCAAGATCCTCAAGTGTTCTATAGCTGTCCACAGGAAGAAGGCAATGCTCTAGATGGGGGCTGCCTGGTCAGCCTGGTTCCTAGAGTGAGGACAGTGATGCAGAGCCTTAGCTGGCTCAGCAGACATGCAGTAGAAGCAGAGGCACATCTTTGTTGCTCTAAAGCACTGAGTTTTTTTTTTTTTTTTTTTTTTTTTTACGGTACGCGGGCCTCTCACCGTTGCGGCCTCTCCCGTTGTGGAGCACAGGCTCCAGACGTGCAGGCTCAGCGGCCATGGCTCACGGGCCCAGCCGCTCCGTGGCATGTGGGATCTTCCCAGACCGGGGCACGAACCCGTGTCCCCTGCATCGGCAGGCGGACTCTCAACCACTGCGCCACCAGGGAAGCCCAGCACTGAGATTTTGAAGTCGTTTGTTGTCATAGTGTAATCTAGCCTGTCCCCACTGATTCAGTAAATTAAATCATGATCAAGTGGCTTTCCCATTTTTAATAACCACAGAAAATGTATATATACATCTTCCATCTAGAGCCTCTAACAAGAATGAACAAAGTAGTGTGATCACATTAAACTGATAGCATTCTGGCCAAAATCAAAGCAATGTGCTAATTTCAGTAGCAATGATCACAATAGGATAGTTTCCTTCCACTTAAGAATATATTTTCTGTTAGGCTTTAATTTAAGTTAATTTTTTGAATTGAAATATAGTTGATTTACAAAGTTTCAGGTACACATCAAAGTGATTCAGTTATATATATATATATATGTATATATATATATATATATATATATATATATATATACACACACACACACACACACTATTTTTCAGATTCTTTTCCATTATAGGTTATCACAAGATATTGAGTATAGTTCCCTGTGCTCTACAATAGGTCCTTCGTTATCTATTTTATATATAGTAGTGTGTATATTTTAATTCCAAACTGGTAATTTATCCCTCCCCTACCCCCTTTCCCCTTTGGTAACCATATATTTGTTTTTGGTGTCTGTGAGTCTATTTCTGTTTTGAGTATAAGTTCATTTCTATCATTTTTTTAAGATTCCACATATAAGTGATATCACGATATTTGTCTTTCTCTGTCTGACTTACTTCACCTAGTATGATAATCTCTAGGTCCATATATGTTGCTGCAAATAGCATTATTTCATTCTTTTTATGGCTGGGTAATATTTCATTGTATATATATACCACACCTTCTTTATTCATTCATCTGTCAATGGACACTTAGACATTTGTTTCCATGTCTTGGCTATTGTAAATAGTGCTGCTATGAAAATTGGGGCACATGTATCTTTTCTAATTAGAGTTTTCTCCAGATATATGCCCAGGAGTGGGATTGTTAAATTGTATGATAACTCTATTTTTAGTTTGTTAAGGAACCTCCAAACTGTTTTCCATAGTGACTGCACCAGTTTACATTCCTACCAACAGTGTAGGTGGGTTCCCTTTTCGCCACACCATTTATTATTTGTAGACTTCTTGATGATGGCCATTCTGACCAGTGTGAGGTGTTACCTCATTGTGGTTTTGATTTGCATTTCTCTAATAATTAGTGATGTTGAGCAGCTTTTCATATGCCTACTGGTCAGGTGTATGTCTTCTTCTTTTTTTTTTTTTTTTTTGGCCACACTGCACGGCATGTGGGATCTTAATTCCCTGACCAGGGATCGAACCCATGCCCCCTGCAGTGGAAGCGCGGAATCTTAACCACTGGACCGCCAGGGGAGATCCTGTATGTCTTCTTTAGAGAAATGTCTATTTAGATCTTCTGCCCATTTTTTGACTGGGCTCTTTGTTTGTTTCTTTGATATTGAGCTCTATGAGCTGTTTGTATGTTTTGGAAATTAATCCCTTGTTGGTTGCATTGTTTGCAAATATCTTCTCTCATTCTATTAGGCTTTTAAAACTCTTATATATAACTTAGATGCTTGTTGCTACTTCATCTCTTGTTTGTATTCAGTGTGCCCAGTTCTGTATCACTGGCCTAATGTACCCTAGAGGCCCTCCCAGTCTGACCCACTGGAAAGAGCCTGCTCCTTGGAAGCAAATAGTATATTCTTTGACCTCTCTGAACTTCAGTTTCCTTAGTTGTAAAGAGGAAGAAAAATACTACCTTACAGAGCGATTGTGAAGGTCAAATGAACTGTTATATCTGCTGCACTTCAAATAGCTTACAGCACATGTGGAGTTGGCTCCCTGAGTGTGTCAGGTGCCCTTTAGCTTTTAATGTGGTGACGATGTTTCGGTTTGTCCTGAATGGTCCCAATTTCTCTACTTGTCCTTACATAATTATTAAGTATCCCCTTTCACTCTCAAATACTCCTGTTTTGAGACAACTGATTGCATGATCCCTGTAGCTCTAAGCATCTGTGGTTCTATGGTCTTGATTATAACAAGCACCAGGGTCCATTTAGCTGCCATCTTCTGTGGTGGTTCCTTTGGTCATTCAGTAACTGTTCTCTCTTGCAAGGTGTTCAAGACAGACCTGCTTTAGCCAGAACTTTTCATATTAATGTGATAGTGGACATCTCTGAAAGAGGCATAGAGGCAAAGTGTTGGAGAGAACCCAAAGATCGTATAGTTCAACACCTCAATTATCCCTGGGCAAATAGGACATAGAAGAGAGGTCACCCAATAATTAGCCGAAGGCCAGCTCTCATGTCTCTCCATGTCACACTCCTTATATGCTAGCCTCGTAGGTAGGTGTCCAAGCCCTAGGATGAGATTACAGAGTTCAAGACCCAGCTCTGCTACATGCTGGGCACTTCTCATCTGTCATGTGTGGGTAATAGTATATCTACCTCCTAGTTATTGAGAGAGAGAGCTCATGACTTAAAGCATGCAGAGTACTCAGAGCGTGTGTGGGACACAGTGAGGGCTCAGAAAATGTTGCCTCCCTTCTGCTGTCATAATCAATCTACCTCATGGTTCCAACCATGGGCATTGTTATTTTGTTAGATACTGGGCTACACAAATGCTTGAACCTTCTTTGTCCTCATGGAGTATATTGTCCAGCAATTTGGATCTCTCTGCAAATTTTATAATCAGTTCATTGTAAAAAGTGGGACAGGAAGTGGCTGAGGAGAATCTGGCCCTTCCCTCCCATAATACATTTTGCAAGCCTAAAAGTTAATAATAAAATAATGACTATGGGCACAGACTTCTACATCCTTCTACATCCAGACTGCCTGGGTTCAAATCCTCGCTCTGCCACTTGTTAACCATGTGACTTGAGGAAGTTCCTTAATTTCTCTGTGCTCCAGTCTTCTCATCTATGAAATGGGGGTGGTTATAGTAATACCTATCACACTGGGTGTGTGTGTAAAGCATAGTAAATGCTGTGTAATGCCAGATTTTTAAAAATTAGTATTACACACGCTAAATGATTTTCTCTAATATCTTTCTCTGCTTTCTCTATCTAGTGAAACTCTGGTCATTGTTTCCCTCTACCATGATGCCCTTTTAATTTATTATACAAACAGTTGTATAAAGTAGTACAAATAAGGATAAATCATTTATAGGTCCATTACTTCATCAAGTTGTCTGCCATCTTTTCCCCAAGTTCTCTTGCAGTCTTAGACAATTCACACTTACAAACTTTACCTGGCTTTAATCATACTATAGTAAGTTTTTATTTTTTCTTTGAACTTTTTATTTTAACATAATTTCAGATTTAGAGAGAAGTTGCAAGAATAGTGCAAAGAATCCCTGTGCCTTACTTTGGGCTGTTATAACAAAGTGCCATAGATTGGGGGGACTTATCAACAGCATGAATATGTTTCTCACATCTCAGGAGACTGGTAAGTCCAAGAGCCAAGTGCCAGCATGGCTGGGTTCTAGTGAGGGCCCCCTTCTGGGTTGCAGACTGCCCACTTCTCCCTGTGTCCTCACATGGCTGAAGGAGAGGGAAAACAAGGGGGCTGTCTCATGATTTTTATAAGGGCACTAATCCCATTCATGAGGGTTCTACCCTCTTGATCCCATCTATTAATCCTAATTACCTCCCAAAGACCCCTACTTCCTAACACCATCACATTAGAGGGTAGGATTTCAGTATATGAATTTTGGAAGAAACACAAACATTCAGTCCATAACATCCTTTACGTCGTTTTCCCTAGATCACCCAAATGTTAATATCTTATTACACTTTTAAAAATTATTTTCTCTTTTCCTCTCTGTGTTTTCTGAAATATTTGAGAATAAGTTGCAGACATATTTCTTTATCCCTAAATGCTTCAGTGTGTTTTTCCTAAAAACAAAGATATTCTCTTCCATAACCACAGTACAATTAGCAAAATCAGGAAATTAGCATTGAGAGAATACTATTATCTAATTTATGGACCTTATTCAAAATTTACCAATTTCCCAATAATGCCTTTATAACAAAAGAAAATCATGGCTTATGCATTACATTCAATTGTCATGCCTCTTCAGTCTTAGTTAATCTGGAGCAATTTCACTCAGTCTCTCTATGTCTTTCCTGGCATTGACATTTTTGAAATGCACAGGTAAGTTATTTTGTGGAATATTCCTCAATTTGGTTATCTGATGTTCCCTCAGGATTAGATTCAGATTATGCATTTTTGGCAAAAATATCACAGAATGATGTTATGGTCTTCTCAGTGCCTTATGTCAGGAAGCACATGGTGTCTGCCAGTTTTCTCTACTGTAAAGTTCCTATTTCCCTCTTTGTAATTAAGAATTTTGGAGAGAGACTTTGAAACTATGCCAATATCTTGTTACTCCTCAAACTTTCACCCACTAGTTTTAGCACTCATTGATAATTCTTGCCTTAATCAATTATTGTTATGGTTGCCAAATGGTGATCTTTTAAATCCAATATTTTGTCTACTTTTATTATTTGGCTTTCTACTGTAAGAAAGATCTTTCCCTTCTCCACCATTTGCTTAGATCCATACAGACTCATGTATGTGTTCCTTTTTTATTCAGTGAATTATAATCTTTACTATATTTATTTGTTTGGCTGTTCATATTGTATCATTGGCCACCTCTAGTCATTTTCCAAATTTGTTTCAAAAACCACTTCTTTTAGAAGCCTGGTCCAGTCCACTCAGGCTGAGTGAGCAGCTCACTCCTTTGTGTGCCTCTGGACTGTGTACTTTCCTCTCCTTATACATGTTTCTTGTTGGCTACTTGTTGGTTTCTATTTTCCCATTAGATTTTGAGCTCTTTAGTATTAGGAAACTGTCTGATTCATCTCTATATCCTCAATGTTTAGTGCAGTGACTGGTGGAAGGGGGAAACTCAGTTCATCCTTGTTAAAAGCATGAATGAATGGAAGAAAGAAAAACAGTGCTTAAGTTTCTACCAATCTGCCTCAATCTTTTTTGGACACCAGCTCCAACTAGCAAAAAGGAAATCATCTATTAACGTTCATAGCGTGCTACTGTGGGTCTTGCAATAGCAAGGCCAAATCAATGTGGATTAAATTGTTGACACGTAGGAACTTAACATAAACGTTTTTCCCCCATTGCAGGAGCTGCCTGCCAACTCTGATCTCATATCCTTACTATTTCTTTACCATTAGCTTGAGATGGTGCTGTTTTTCCTATTGGTTCTTCATTCATTAAGAACCTCTATGCTCAAAGATAAAATAAAGAGGTGTTATCAACCCTGCCACTGGCGGTGGTAAATCTAATGGAAAGGGCCTGGGCTCTTGATCAAGTGACTAACTAACCTGGTTTAGTTTCCAATCCATGCAGCTAGATGTGTGACTCTGGGCAAGTTATTAACCTTATTGAGGCTTCATTTCCTTCACTCTGAAATAGAGATCATAACACCTGTGACCCAAAGACATCTTGGGCTCCAAATGATATAACCTACGTGAAATCACTTTGAAACTCTCTGGAGCTTCTGAAACTTTACGTGGTGTTCCATTTGTCTGAGATGAACCTTCCTGGTCTCTGCTGCCTCTTTATTGGCAAATCCCTCCTTACGTTTCAGAACTCCACTCATGTATCACCTTGTGGCCTCCAAGTAACATATTGTGCCCGTCAGATCTCTGTTTTGTCCAAATACAATAAAAAGGGACCCTGGGGTATTTATTTTCCATTCACAAGCCACACACTGATTGGTTCCCCCTGAACTGCACCTGGATATTCTTCATGGCATCTTATTTCTTTGCATAGTAATGATCCCCCAGTTAAACTTTCAGCTCTCGGACTGTGAAAGTATCCTTTGGCCCCCAAAGGTTCCCCCTCTCAGGATAAGCCATACCTCAAATCCTCATACTTGGGCTTATCCACTATGTGAGACACTCATTCCTGCTTCACCCTAACCCAATGGATTTCCCCTAGATTTGAGAAGAAGAAAACTGTTATAGATGGAAAGGGAGACTCCCCAGGCCAGAACATGCTCTGATGAACCTAGGGGCAGAAGAGGAATAAAGACACAGACATAGAGCAAGGACTTGAGGACAACGGGGAGGGGGAAGGGTAAGCTGGGACAAAATGAGAGAGAGGCATGGACATATATACACTACCAAATGTAAAATAGATAGCTAGTGGGAAGCAGCCACATGGCACAGGGAGATCAGCTTGGTGCTTTGTGACCACCTAGAGGGGTGGGTGGGATAGGGACGTTGGGAGGGAGACGCAAGAGGGAGAAGATATGGGCATATATGTATACATATAGCTGATTCAATTTGTTATACAGCAGAAGCTAACACAACATTGTAAAGCAATTATACTCCAACAAAGATGTTAAAAAAAAAAAGGAGCCAGATGGGGCACATTAAACTTTTCCTTTGTTTGTCCATTACCAGTAAGGAAGTATTCATCCCCTGTGATCTGCCTTTGTAGTGGTAGTAGGTTCAAATTATGCTATAGTAAGAAGGATTTTGCCGTTGTTCCCAGGATGGAATGGAGTAATTGATCTGCAATGCTTCCAAGGACACAGAAAAGGGGAAGTGGCAGCACATGTGCCATATTTGTGCCATCCCTGATCTAGTCCAACCTTTTCTATAACCGATGAATCTTACTGCCATCTTGGGCTAGACGTTCTTTCTGGTCCTTGACGGTTTCACATTCTCAGTGTCTGGTCCTTCGCATTCAGAAGGAAGTGTGGGTAAGATGCTCTCCAAAGGTGAGGTATAGCAGGATGATGGATGATATTTCTGCCACTCCTGAATTTTCATCACTGCATTCCTGATTTGACAAGTGCCTTAGTGTCCCAGGCTGGGGAAGGACTGATGGATGAATCGGTCCTCTGTGCATGGCCGTTGGGCAGGAAATTAATAAGAATGCTAGCTGACATGATCTATGGTACTGTAAGCTCATTATGCCTGATTAGCTTCCAGCCTTTCACTCCCTCTGACAGCTACAGGGCCTCAAGGTTTCCAATAGCAACTGTTTCTCTTTCTCTAACTGATGGCTAGGTCTCCAACCATGAAACCAGACCCTCCCACAGACTTGTCAGAGTGGGGAATTTTTGCTTCGTGTTACCTTCCCCTTCTCAGCAATGGGAAGGTGAGCTCCTGAGTTATCTAAGTGGCGTTGACAGTGAGACCCTTTGTACTCAGAAAACAAAGTTTGAAGGGGTCAATCCAGTTCAGCTGATCAAGTTCTTATCAAGCTACTTACTATGTGCTGACATCGGTGTTCATTATGGAGGAGGCTATAGAGGTAGACCATGTGAAGCAGAAAATGAGGGAGAAGTATTTTAATTTCTATAACAAATATTTATGAAGTACAATGGCCCCAAGCACTGTGGTAGGTGTTAGAAACAAAGGGGTATGAGAAAAGTAGATAGAATGAAATTGATGAGAGTGCCATAAATCAATTCAAATCAATATATAGATATTGAATTCACATATTATTATATGAATATAATTGAATATATGTATTCAATTGAATCCAAAATGAATTGATGTGTCTATCAATATATACATACATATACTCATATATATACATACGTATATTTATTTATACACACATGTATTCATACTTGTTTATTTATACATACATATATTCATATATACATATATTCTAAAAGCACCTACTATACCTACCATACACTCAAAATTGGGTTAACCTCTCTACGGCGTCTCCCTTTGTCATTCTGAACATCCTATCACCCCAGTCTTCCTCCCCTAAAGCACACATTTTTTTGTATTTTTGTTTATTTATTTCAGCTTTTACTTTAGTTTGTTTTTCAAATAGCCATAGATTAGCCTACATTTGTCATTATGAAGAAGATATGTGGGCTGAGATTTCAATTTCAATAGAGATGGGAGAGAAAATTAATAGTGAGTAAATCTAATTTAGGTAATTATTACTGGCAGTTTTTATAGTAATTATTCTTATGAATATGGATTCCAAACAAATCCACTTCAAAGTGCTGTTGATTCTTCTCCCATAGGCAGCCAAGTGGAGACTTTTGCTATCTTGGTAGAAGAAAGGAGATGGATTTTTGCTTTAGAGACAATCTCAAAAGTTACGGCTTCAGAGAACTCTTCCCTGATCCCACTCACAAGGTCAGGCTTCCTGTTACGTGAGAAGTGTATTGACTGAAATTGTGGCTCTATAAGTCATAAAGTGCCATGCAAATGCTGATAATTATTATCTACTGTCTAGGACATGATCAGAGGGAAATAAAAATAAGATATGCTTTTGCATATCTTCGGGTTAGGTCTAGTTTAATTTTAGCCTATGGAAAAGGGTGAATTTTTCTTCTTCTTCCCACTATTCATGGCCAACCACAGGGGACCTCATTAGTGACTAAGTTGCCACACCCCTAACCTGGCCCAAAAAGTAATAGGGTATGAAAATACACATGGCCTTAGAACAATTCAGACCTGAATTTAATGGCATTTAAAGGATAACAACCAGGCAGACATGCCTAGCCTCCCTGAAACTGTCTCTCAATGACCTCTTAAGAAATTAACATTTGAGGTGGTGGGAAGTGCATTGGTCTGGGCAGATGTTGCAAACCTTGGTCCTCCAGTTAAAAGGGGAGCAGAGGACCATGCTCTTCCATACTCCCTGCTCTTGTCACAGCAAGACGTTCTGGCTCAAGTTCTATTCAATTTTCAAAAGATTTTTCTAAATACTTTAAGAGGCTGTTTTTTCCTCTCTTTCTTTCCCAGGGATCATGGAGGGTGTTGTGGTTTGCTTACCATGCGAACTCTAGTGAGTCATTTTGTGTCTCTGAAGCTGTTTCCTCATGTAGAAAATGGAACTCAAAATCTCTACCCTGCCTACCTCTGAAAGTTGTTTGTGGAACTGGATCAGCAAAGAGAGAGAAGATCCCTTAAAACTCTATGGAAATATAAGGATTCTTTATTATCAGGGGTCTTTGGAGGGAAGGGAAGAGAAGGAAGGTTATGTGCTGTCTTCGCAGATCAGCACCAATATTTTCAAAATCAAGTTGACACGTACAAATTAATAGTCCCATCTTGACATGCTCACTGGTCAAAAACAAGTACAGACACCAAAATGCTGGCTGACCTTCTCACCCCTGCCCCGTCCTGCTTCCTCCAAGTGCATATCTGTGGTTTTTGACAGCTTAATTTTCTTTCTTTCTTTTTTTCCCATACAACCATAGATTAGCCTACATCTGTCATTCTGAATAAGATATGAAGGCTGAAATTTCAATTTTAATAGTGATGGTGAGAGCAAATTAATATAGGATAAATCTGCTTGAGCTAAATATTACTGGCAGTAATTTTATGATGATCATTCTTATGAGTATGGAGTTCTAAAGAAATTCACCTTGCAGCTTTGTCGGTGATTCTCTTTCCCATAGACAGCCAAACACAGAGTTTCGCTCTGATCATGGCAGAATAGAAAGGCGATAGGTTTTAGCCCCAGGCAGTTCTGAGTTCCAACCTTGATCAAATTACTTATTTTCCACAAATGTATTATAACAGGGCTACTTTTTTGTCAGGGCTACTTATTTTTAGCTGTACTTTCATATCATATAAATCTTGTTGCCTGCAGGCCTTCTCACTCTTTGAAACAATGAATTTCAGAGCTTTGGGGAGAAGCCTAGTATCTTCATAAAACAACAGAGCTATTGCTCAGTTATGACTTAAACATTAGATATTTGTTTGAGTCCATAGCAAGCTAAAAGCTTAAAGGTGAGTTTTGTGGAGGAAGAATACAGCAGTTAGGATTTGCATTTGGTTGTGTATCACAGAAACCTGGCTACCAGGACTTCATCCACAGGGTTTTGTTTCATGTTTTGTGGTTTTGTTTTTGTTTTTTTTCACCTAACAACAAATCCAGAGGCAGGTAGTCCAGAGCTAGTGTGGTGGCAACACAATGCTGTTTGGGACCCTGTGATGGTCAGTTCTATGTGTCAACTTGGCTAGACTACTATAGACTATAGTCAGCAGTTATCCATGCAAACACTAATCTAGTGCTGGGAAGGTATTTTATAGATGCGATTCAAGCCTATAATCAGTTTTCTTTAGGTAAGGAAGATTATCCTGGATAATCTGGGTAGCCCCGATTCAATCCATTGAAAGACCTTCAGAGCAGAACTGAGGCTCCCCTGAAGAAAAAAGAATTTCACCTGTGGATCTCGGCTTCCTCCTGTGCCCCAGAGTTCCAGCCTGCCCTTCCTAATAAGCTGCCTTACAGGTTTCAGACTTGCCTAGACTAGACAGCCCTCATGATTGATTACATACATCAGTCCTTTGCAATGCAACTCTCTCTCTGTCATGGTCCCCACCTCCACCCCCCCAAACTAGTTCTACTTCTCTACCGGAACCATGCCTGATATAGATCCAGGCTCCTGCTACCTTTCTCTGTCACCATCTTTAGTGTTTGCAGGCTGGCTACTGCACTGCTAGGCCTCATGCCTGCATTCCTGGCAGGAAGAAGGGGAAAAGAAAAAGGACAGAAACCCAAAACAAACACCAGTCAAGCCTGTTCTCTTTCCAGCGCCTTCCACTTGTAGCTCATTGGGGAGGACTCAGTCACATGACCAGCCCTAGCAACCACTGGGTCTGGGGCACACTCTGACCCTGAATGAAAAAGGGCATCTATAGTAAGGAAGAACATGTTGGGTTGGTGACTACAGAGAAAATTTTTAAAGTTCCTTTGTCCTATGAAGAACAAATCCTGAGCCTCTTAGGTCATAGTTTCTTCCGTAGTTGTAGGAAGGCTACTACTTCCACCTGTGGCAACCAGGCCCTGAGGCTGGCTGCCTTGATGTAGAAGAACACATGTGCAGGTAATGGGAGCCCTGAGGTCTATGCCTTCCACCTGGAAAGATTCTAGGAAAGAGAAATAGGAGAGGCAGGCAGATTGTGCCCTACCTCTCTCAGCGTCTCAATCCAGTGTAGGGAGAGCTGTAGGTGTTACATGAGTGGTATAGCAGAAAGAGGCACTGCTCTTGGCCTTATATTTAGGACTCTGAAAGGAGATGCAAAGGCAAACTCATCGATACAGAATAGAGCGAGAGATAACCAAAATTAGGCTTTTCCAAACCATCTGTCTTTCCTGTGTGTTACGACCAGGTGACCCAAATTTCCCACATGACCCTGGGCTTGGAACGTGATTGAGCTGAGAGTCAGCAAGCTTTCTGTAGGATCTGCTGCAGCGAGTGAGGAGAGCCATGGGCAGGATGGAGACGGTGCTGTGGACTGGAGGTGAGGCGCTGGCAGAACCTGAGGTGTCAGAGACAAGGCTGAATTGTTAGCAAGCACCCCAGGACCTTCAGAATCTGGCCGGGGGTATGGGGAGGAGATAGGGTGGGTCTGGGAGAGAGAAATAGAGACCCTGAGCTGCCTAGGTGCCTCCTCTGGTGGCAGAGGACAGGGCAATGCCCAGGCGCAGGAGCAGTTTCCAGAAGTAATAGCGGTGGCCAGTCCAGTGAGCAGCTCCCAATGGCCCCTCCACAGAAGAGGCTGGCGATGGTCTGAGGGTCCCCAGGGATACAGCCCTCATCGCCACTCTGCTGTCTTCGGTCCTCTCCCCAGATACCACCCCAGACAGAAGCAGGAGAAGAGGGCCAAATATGAGTGACTGAGCCAGTTTCACCCAAAGAAAGCTAAACTAACCACAAAGGACTGCTGACTTATTGCATCAGGATATACGTGCAGCAGACTGGATTAGAATATAGGGCCCCCGACCCCTCAACTGTCCAGGAGATGGAAACTCATTCATAGTTAAACTCATGAGAGTTAAGGAGAAAATGAGCTATATTTCTTTGCACATTAGAATCAGTGTGTAATGTTGTACCCTCACACCCCACCCCTGGCCACCATGTAAAATGAGGACAGTAATACTTATTACCTCCTGAGGTGGTTGGGAGAATGTAAATGAATCTCGCCCCCTCTGTAAAGGCGCAGGTGGCTCAGGTATGATTAATAGGGTAGCTTAATATCAGTTACCTGCACTGACTGGCCAGCAGGACCTAAACAAAGCAAGGCTTCCTGTCGCCCTTGGGATGGCAAGGTAAGGAAAGTGTCTAGGAGCACATCTCACCCCTACCGGATTGTCACACTTTCTAACCCATATCTTCCCCACCCCACCAATCACCCATATGTGCTGCTGTATTATCTCATTTCTTTTCCTTCATAGTGCATTACAATACTGTGTTTATTGTACATCTCTAGAAGGGCAAGAGCCGTATCTAATTTCCTAAAAACGTATGTATATAGTAGCTATGTATTAATTAGTTAATTAATGATGTCATTACTTCCTTGGGGCCCTATGAACTCAGCTTTCACACACCCAATGTGGCTGATCACACATGGGTGTATTTTCATCAAAGGGAAAAGTAGTTTATAGAACATATTTCTCTCTGCAATCACTATCCATTAACATAATTTGTTAATTTTAATTTACTTTTCAAAACCAATGGAAAATTAGTATTTTAATAAACACCAACTTTAAAGTATTTATGAATCAGGATACAAATATGTGATCTATTTAGTCTTATAATACAATACCTATATTTTTTTGTAACACAAAACCAAAACATACCACCTCCAAGAATTCTATATCCTAATCTTGCTTTCATTGTGATCTGTTTTCCAGATTTTTTCTTTACTCTTAGTGTTTTAGGGGAATGAATCTCTCCTCCCACCTAGGACCCATTGTAGCTTGTAGGAAAGAAGTTCCAGAATGGCTTTCCAGAGTGTTTCCTCCAAAGAATATGTGTGTATATGCGTGTGTGTGTTTCATATATCAATACATACACACACACATATTTGCATGTGTGTTTTATATACATATGCAATGATATCTATATTTTTCACACACACAGAGTACATATATTTGAAGTATAGTACTTTATGAATCGTAAAGTCATAAAGTTAAAGCCAGAAGGCTCCAAAAACTATCACTCCAGCTCCCTTGTTTTAGAGTTGAGGGACTTTTCAAAGATCAGACAGTCCGTGGATGCCAGAGCTGTGCTTTGCATACCAAGCTCTTGACTTTTGGTTAAGAGCCTTTTCCAGGACGCAGTCTGCCTTCAATAAATGTGTCTCTCGTCTGGTTGGGAACTGGGCCCTGTGGCCAACCTAGACACATACCACTCTATTGAGAATCATGGTGAAAAAACCCAATTTCTTGAACCCTATCGGTGAGAGAGCTCATTTAGCACCTACTCTGTTCACAGGAAACTTTTGACATATTCTTTAAGCTTCGTTATTATTCCAGCAGGAAATTGGAAAGATTCTGGTGCCAAAAAGGCTGTGCTGAAATGATAAATCCAGATAGCGCTGCTAATGGAGGGTGTCTGTGGAGGGAAGGGGCGAGAAAGATGGAGAAAGAGAGAGAAAGAGGGAGAGGTATGGGGAGGGGAGGACAGACATCGTGATGAAGAAATGAGAAGATAGAGATGGTGAGAGAGCCAGTGAGAGATCAGAGGGGAGCAGAGAGAGAGATGGACTTAGGGAAGATATACAGAGACAGAGAAGAGCAGGAAAGGGAGGAAGGAGAAGGGAAGGTGAAGGCAGAGACACATACAGGATACCCAAAAGCCAGAGGACTTAGAATAAGCTTATTTTTACATGGTATATTAGTTACTTTTTCTAATATCATGTGCAATATATTTTTCTTCAACCTCCAGACACTTTTTCAGGTGAAGTACCTCCATATGCAAAGCATTGGGTCCAATTGTTAATATAAAAAGTTCAAATAAACACACTATTTTCGTTGTATTTTTCAAACTTTTTTGTAGCATACTGGCACCCTGGAAAGAGATAGAAGAGAGGAGAGAAGAGTGGAGGGGAGGTGGCAGTGGGGAGACAGGTGAGGAAAACGAAGAGCTAGGAACATGATAGGCAGATTCAGAAACTTAGACAAATAAAGCTACAGAAAGAACTAGGACTGAGACATGTATAATGCAGCTCTGCAATTCGACCTCAAAAGTGAAGAATGCAGTGAGCCTGGCATGGGAAACCCAAGAGAATCAACGGCCAAATGTCTTCCCTGGCTAAGGGGTTTGGAGTGGACGTAGATTTGGACTGTGATGTGGTTCTCTCTTTAAAGAACAGATTGGAGGGTTCTTTTCAATACATGAATCTGAAGAAAAAATGGGGGGTGTCTTTTTTCTAACTTGTTTATACAATACTGAAAGCTCAGGAGATGTTATGAACTGAATTTTGACCCCTAAAACTCATATGTTGATGGCCTAACTCCCAGTGTGAATGTATTTGGAGATGGAGCCTTTGGGCAAGTAAAAGTTTAAATGAGGTCATAGAGTGGGACTCTGATCTAATAGGACTTGTGTCCTCATAAGAAGAGGAAGAGACACCATCTCTCTCTCTCTCTCTCTCTCTCTCTCTCTCTCTCTCTCTCTCTCTCTCTCCCTCTCTCCTCCCCCTCTCCCTCCCTCCCTCTCTCTCTCTGTCTCCATACACAGAGGAAAGGTTATGTGGGGACAAAGCAAGACGGCAGCCATCTGAAAGCAAGGAAGAGATTGTCACCAGAAACTGAATCTTCCCACACCTCAATCTGGGACTTCCAGACTCTAGTACTTTGAGAAAATTAATCTCTGTTGTTTAAGCCGCCCAGTCTATGGTATTTTGTTATGGCAGCCCAAGCTGACTAATACAGGAGGGGTGGAGTTTGATGAGGTTTTGTCAAATGCCTTTATTTATAGGCACTGAAATTTACATCCAGACCTGGCAAATAGTAGTTCTCAATAAATGTGTGTTGAGAAAGACCAATAGGTAAATATTTTTTACCAGTTTACACTAAGCTAATGGTAATGTAATAGCAATCACATTAACATGAAATAATACCAAGCTATGAAAATGTTAGTTGTTTTTGCATTTGATCCTCACAGCAACTCAAGAGACACAGCTATGACTATCATGCCCATTTTACAGATGGGAAAATGATATTACCCCTTTAGTGCTGCAGTTTCCTAAAGGTCCCTCATTGGGTTAGTGTCAGGACCATTCTCAAACCCACACCTTCTGACTCCCTCCAGGACTCCCTTCAGCCAGAAATACTTCTTCTCTGGGAAGAAGTTAGAACTCACTTGTTGGAGTTACTGCTTTTTTGAATCTGTCTAAAAAATAAAATGTGTTCCTTCATAGCTCAATGTGATCATAGCCAGGAATTTTTGGCAAAAATTTTTATCATCACAGTATGTTCTGGTCGATTAATGTGTGGAAGGGGATGGTGAAGCATGACATCCATCCATAATGCATGGAGGGTGGGTCAGGGGGGACTAGGGGAGCGGTGAGCAAAGCCCCTTTAGAATCAGGGACATCATGTGAACCACTGAAAGTTACATTAAACAAAGAGGAGGAATGTTGAAGTCCTGCAACTTGAGAGAAATCTAATACTGGAGCTTCAAGGCAGAATAACTTAGAAGTTCAGAGCAAGGAAAATAGAAAATGACATCTGATACAGGAAAATATCTCTGACCTGGACAATAAAATAAAATTAGCCTGCACTGCATGTTGGGAAGGTAGGGTTTTAAAGAAAGGGAATTTTGGCAATGATTAGTGACTTAGCTTTATACCAAAGAAAAAAAATTGACTACATAATGAAATGCTTTTGTCTTTGACTGCTGGGTGGACAGTTTCAAGATACATTTCTTAAACACCTGTCTACCACAGATGTGGCCAAATCAATGATGCAACCTTGTATTGGCTTTCTCTCCTTCCTCTTTTTTGCCTGTGTTTTCCTCCTGTCCCTCATCCCTTCTTCCTGGAATCACTTCCTAAATAACCTGCCTGCACTTTGTCTTGGGTTCTGCCTTTGAGGGAACCCAGGCTAAGAGGGTCGATTATAGAAGAGATCCTGGAAAGTAGAACTTCAGAATGAGATTTCTGGGGCTTCATCAGTAGGATCTGCAGGATCAAAGGCTTAGTACCCAAGAAGGGAACTTATACTAGGAGACACAGTAAGATTTGCACTGAACTTCAAACTGTATTTTCACCTGGCCATTTTGGGTTCCTCTATCATTGAACCAACAAGCAAAGAAGGAATTGCTGAACTGGTTCAGGTAATGGACCCTGACTCCCAAGAGGAGCTAGGGTTGCTGCCATAGAATGGAGGGAGGGCTGAGTATGTCAGAAGCTCAAGGGACTCATCTTCCATGTGTGGTGAGAACGGTGAGCTGACAACTGAAGCAACCATGCCCAGGAGCAGCTTAGACACGCTTAGGGATGCCATCCTGGGGCAGGTCACCAGGAAAGCAGCCTAGACTGGCTCAAGTATGGGCTGGGAGTGAGGGCAATCTGTAGAAGGTGTTGGAGGAGGGAGGTAATGGATACTAATTAAGGCCTGGGACAGCTGTGACTGTGAGGATGTAGCTTGTTTCACTTGCAGAATAGCAGCTAGCCACCTCCTTGAAGGAGATGAACTTAGCTTTGCATGAGCAAATCTGGGTGATGCCAAGGATGGACCGTATTAGGTGCCTCTTGTGAGGTACTTCAAACCCTCTCAGCACCTCTTCTTACTTCAGCTGCTTCTGAGACAGCAATTTCAATCTATAGGGAGCAGTATTGTGTTAACTGACAAAGCCAGGAAAGGTCTGAGTGTGAATGAGTTAGTTCCCATGGGGTTATGCTTGACCAATGGGGTCAATAGCTGGTGAATAAATTCTTCCTCTACTCACCTCCTGGGAGAATAGTTCTGAGATGTATTCTAGAAGACTCCTTAGGAGTCCTGGCAGGATCAAGCATCACTCTCCTATAGTGGTGACCAGATCAGTAATGATTCATCTTCATATTAGTCTTCTTTTCTTTTTCTGTGTGTTTTATTTGCCCTGCTCCCAACTCCTATTTCCAAGAATCACTTCCCAGATGAAGTTTCTACACACTAGCCTTTGTCTCAGTATCTGCTTTGGGGGAAATCCAGGTTAAGATCATGCAGTTTTGAAATTGTCTTCTAGTTGTACTAGATATCTAGCTTTAGCAATACTATATTAAGCGTATACATATTAAGTAAATACCATATTACTAGATTTTTATTTATTTTAGTGAATTGGAGACTGCTCACCTTTTAATTATGGGACTTTGAATTATTCACAGTATTTATTGTACTTACAGTTTTCAAACAATTTTTAACTATTCTTTTCTGTTGTCTATTCTTACTATCAGACGTTTGCCTTCCTATATCTGGTTCTCAGAATGACAGTATTTGGGAATTCTCACAAGGGATGCTGATCAGATGGTTAACGACAAGGTGGGTAAGGAATCTTTCATAATCTTTTATATTTGCTATGTGTTTTTTCCTAGTCTGTTGCTTACTTTCTAAATAAGGGTTTTTTTTTAATTGTTGATCTTGTATGTGATGTTTAATAATAGTCAATGGTTAAGAAGATTAAACTATATGTATTAAAAACAAATAATACTGGCTCTTAAAACTAGAACTATAACCAGGAAAATACGTTTATGGTATAACATTAAATGAAAAAAGAGGATATAAAACTGTATTATATTGAATACAATAACTATGAAAAAAGTCTGACAGCGATTCCTCTGAGATAGTAACTGATAGTATAGTACTCTAGTCTTGGGCTCAAGGATAAAGATATTTTTTAAATCTTATCTAATTCTGTAATATTCCTAAAAAATATTTTTTAAAGTAAGTGAAAGTTAAACACATGCAATTTTTGGTGTCAAGTCAACTGATGTGATTCAAATCCGATTGTGCCTGTCTTTTCCACGCAGTTGGTAACACACAGGGCTTTGTTCTTTCATTTGGAGAAAGTCACACTTTATTAATAATAACAACCCAGTCTCTTGAGGGATCACCGAGCAAAGGCACAGGGCTTTGAAATGCTAGGCTCTGCCCCAGCTTTCAGGATATTTGGAGAACATTTCCCTGGAAGCTAAAGGGGCAGGGAATTCACTTTCTTTCGATGGCCTCCTCAAACATATGTAACTTACTGGAGCTTAAAGACTTACATTTGTAAAAGCCATTAGTGTCGATTAATATAGACAAATGATTGAAATGGGGACATTGGGACGTGCAACTCCACACCTTGTACCATTTATGGGCAGGAAATGAGGAAGAATTAGGTTGGTGAGGCTGGAAAACACCCCACTAGCCCTGCCTGCATGGGGTCAGCTTCAGGAAAGCTCAAGGGGAGTGTAATGGGAGAAGGGCTAGGGCTAGGACAGCGACAGATGGGAGCAACAGACAGCAGTTTTGGCCAAAGCAGATTTCTCAGCTCCGCTCCTCCATGTTTGACATTGCTGGTGATAATGATGACAACTTGGATTTGGGTTCTTACAACTACCTTGGAAGTATACTCAGTTGTTGGTTCACTCATCTACTTTTTTCAGTCAACAAATATTTTCTGAGAACTTAGTCTGTTCAAGGGATCTTATGGCGAATGGGGCATAATCTCTGCCTTTATGGAAGTGATAGTCTAGGGAATTTCAAGGTAGTGTGACAGATCATGGGAGATGAGGGAGCTCATAGGGAGGCACTTAAATAGAGTTGTACATGTTATGAAGGCTTCTTATAGGAGGTGAGGTGCAAGATGAGGCTGGATGAGCAAATAAAAATCCTCAATTTAAAAAATGAGAAAACTGACTTATAGAGTTCAAGCAATCTGCCATGCCACAAAAAACAAAGAGGAAGCCAACTCATATCTGGCTCTAAGGGCAAAATGACATAAATGAATGTTTCTAATGGGAGTTGACCTACTTATATGCCTAATACATTTTGAAATTTTTGATTGAATTATTTGTGAAAAATTATATTTTATACCCTCTGCCTAAGCAGGCTAGGAAGTCGATGGTTTTTAATTTTACTAGAATCCACTCAAATACATACTTCTCAAATAACTCTAAGGCACTTTGCTTAGCCCCAAGGGGCACACAAGCAAATTCAGTGGTGGCCCTGTGCTCTAGACTCATGGGCTGGTGGAGAAGGCTGTGACGAGGATGAGAATAGAATTTCTCAAATCGTGCCCTGTGAGATAGGAGAATAAGAAATTCCATCTGGTTTTGTACAGAGAGTATGATTAAAAGATTTAGATAGACCTGATGAGATATAGTATTTGAGTGAGGCTTTACAGTAGGAGACAGGGGGAAGGATCAATCTTATAAGCAAGAATTCACATAACATGATATTACGTTGAGTTGCTACATTTTGAGTGTGATTTTTGAATGTGATGCTTCATCATGATGAAGTGTTATGTCTCCTATTGGGTTTTTATTTCTCCTGATTATCAGCTCCATGTATTCCAACAGCCATTTTTCTATCAGCCAGCTCATATGAATGCTTACCTAGTTTGCAGTTTAAAATTGTGTTTGGACTGGAAAATTTGATAACTCAACTCATTAAAGCATATGATAGATTAGATAACAGTTCAAGACATTATTAGAATGGGCATAACACAGGGATCACTGGTTCAGCAGCACGAAACACAGATGAGACTAGAGTCTAAGGTAACATAAGGACTCTGATGATGCACTGGAGAGTGCATGCCTTTTTAAAATGGGGCCAGTTATTACTCATAGACCAATAGATTATGGCCAGGCAGGAAGAGGTGTTCAGAGTTACTAGATCTTCTGATTTTCCAGAGAAACCAGGAATCTGAATTTTTTGTGTGTAATCTAAAGCATTTTAAATGTTAGCAATAAATTACTGCTTCAGAATATACTACATGGAGCAATTACAGTTAAAGTTAATCCACAGATTGGATCCTACCTACAAACCAGCGATTTGCAACAGCTGGCTGGCCCAATAATAACTGGACTAAGGTTTTGAGCACATTCCTAAGTGCCTTATTCATATAACTCGTTTAATTCTCACAACAAACCTTTAGAAGCAGGAAAGGTAATGATGATGATGATGATGATGATGATGATGATGATGATTTTACAAAATGAAGAAATGAAACACAGAGAAGTTAAGGAATTTCCCAAGAACACCCAGCTATCAAATAGCAGAGACAGCATTCAATGTGAGGCAATTTGGCTCCAGAATTTGTGTTCATAATCACTACACTACAATGTTTCTCAAAATAAATGGCTTTTGTATAGGGACTCCTTGACAACGATTAGAGGTACCCATGGACCGTTTTTCTGATCTTAATTTTGCTTCAAATGGTAGGGGTGTGAGAGACTCCCATGAATGCATGCAATGCCTCACTTATTCTAAGTTTATTTTGCAATAGTATCAAACTGTAATGCCAAGAACAAACATCTTTGGAAGCCTAGACTCAAGTTTTAATTCTTGCTCCTCCAATTATTGGCTGGCTGAGTCTTGGTTTCCTCACTTGAATAATGAGGATGATGAAAAATGTCCTGCAGGGTTATTGTAAGAAATAGAAATGATGCATGAAAAATACTTGGCTCAAAATAAGTGCTTGTTAAATTAGAGACATTATGATGACAATGACCATTTTTGGCGAAACATTTAACTAATACATTTAAGACACTATGTTGTGGAGAATCAAATATTAATCCTATATAGTTCCTGCCATAAGAAAATCGAGGGGTCAAGTAGTTAAGTAGAGATGATACACTTATGAATTGTGGCAATATAAGGTACCAATTATAAGTATACAGCTGAGGATGATCTAAAAGGAAGAGATTAATATCATTGGAGGAGATCAATGAAGACTTCTTGAAAGAAGTGGCATTCAAGTTGCTTTTTTTCTTTTTTTTAAAGATAAGAGAGCTTTGGGCAAGAAGACTTGAAATTAGAAGGTTACAGATGAAGTAAGATAGTATGAGCAGAGGCACCAAGTTGGGACATATGGGTGTCCTGAATGTGGAAATACTAATTAGCTAACTGGATGTAGAGAGCAGGATATGTGGAAGATAATGGCTGTAGAGACATCTGCAGGACAATTCTTCAGGTTCAGCCAACAGGTAGCATTGTTGTTTCTCACAGTCCACACAAGATCTGTGTTTGCGTGTTCTCTGGGTTGTAAAGGGGAAATGGAGGGGACAGTTGACAAGTGTGCAAACTGGAGGGAAGGAACTTAATTCCTGTCCAGTCAATGTTCACTGACTTATGGAGAAGGAATTCCAGTTGGAAAGCCATATGTCCTGGTATAAAAGCAGGGGGATGATGTGTGGAATCAAAAGATTTTTATAAAACAAGTTGAAAATTGGGAGTTGTGAAGGTGTCTACTAGAAGAACCATTTGAAATCCATTGGCTCCATGTAAACCTGTAAGACTTCCCTATGTGCAGAATGGAATGCTCATCTGGAGAGTTCTCTCTTCACAACAAAGACTAAGTTCAAACCAGAAAAGCAGTGTTATATGGTAGGAAAAATGCCAACTGTGGAGTCATTCACCCTGGGGTTCAAAGTCTGGGTCTTTTCCTGACTAGCTCTAAAAACTCAAACAAGTCATTTGTCTCTCAGCTCCCATCGCATCTTTAAAATGAAGATAATATTTACTGTGTTTTAATGATATCATAATTAAACATTTTATGAGGTGATGTTTATATGATAGGGGTGTAGCCATGCTGGTGTAGTATCACCTGCAGCATGGTGTAATGCTGCAAGTGATACTGAGGTGAATCTGAGTCCATTCTCCATGATATATTGTCTTGGTGTCTCTGGAATAACATCCTGACTTATGTCCATCACCTCTTTCCAAATTCCTTCAGGCTACATCCCTATCTCTACATCCTTCGAATATGTCCTTTCAAATTCTACCCAACTGCAATTAAGTATAGGCATGCCCAGGCAAAAGCAGCATGGTACAGGAGAAAGAACATGGATTTGGAGTCATAAGTCATGGACTTTTAATGTTGGCCCTACCAATAAATGGGGGCTTTGAGCCTCAATTTCCTCATCTGAAAAAAGTAGTGAAGAAATGAGAAAAGGTATGTGAAAGTATATGATACACTCCAGGTTCTTAATGCATATGTAATGAATGATAGGGGTGGAAAGAAGAAAACCAAATGATTCTTGGCCACTGCCTCTGGAACCTGGCTGTTTTGGCATAGCACAAGGTGGTGGAGATGGAAAAAAAGGATTCACGATAGCTTCAGTTGCTAATGATGGCATTCTTTTTGTGCCCTGATGACAAAATAAGAGAATTTGTTTCTCCCCTGACCTACATGTGTAGTTAAGCCCACCAGGGGTTCCCAGATAGAGACCAGAACTATTTATTTCCCAACTACTCCTGTATTTTTCATATCTTTGCCTTTGCCCAGTATGTGCCCTCCACCTAAAATTCTTTTCTTTTATATTTGACTATCCCTTCTCTTTTGCTATATCACTGAGGCTGAAAGTTGAATCTTATGTTTTGTTATGTCTCCTATGATTTCCCCATATCACCTAACCCAATGCTATGCATGTGGTAAGTTCTCAGGACTTTTTTTCCCTTAGGGAATGGATAGAAAATATAGATGTTAAGAGTTAGAGGATAACTTAGATATTCATTCTAGTCCACGGCTGCCATTTCTCAAAATGAGATCCACAAACTAGAGATGGCATTCTGTGAAGCACCTGAAAATATGGGTAAAATGTTGCATATAAAACTGAATGTTCATTTTTTTTCTAGGTAGGGTATCCATAGCTTTTCTCATATTTTCAAAGCCCAACATTATCCACAAAATGCTTAAAATCCACCCTTTTATTTTATAAATTAAGCCTAAAGAAGGCACATATTTTGGCTAAAGTAATATAGTCACCAAGATACTAATAGAACGAGGAAGAGACACAGGACTTACTAGTTTTCCTCCCAGAGGCCTTGACAAGCGTGCTGTCATTCATTCATCTGTTCTTTCACCCTTTCAACTCATTCTTATATGGGTACTCTGTACTATTCACTATTGTAAGTGCTGAGCTTAGAACATTGAACTAAATGGACAAATACCCTTGCCTTCATAGAGCTTACTTTTTAAAATTATTTTTATTGTAGTGTAGTTGGTTCACAATGTTGTGTTAGTTTCAGGTGTACAGCAAAGTGGTTCAGTTATACGTATACATATACCCACTCTTTTTTAGATTCTTTTCCCTTATAGGTCATTACAGAGTATTGAGTAGAGTTCCCTGTGCTATACTGTAGGTTCTTATTAGTTATCTATTTTATATATAGTAGTGTGTATACTTACTTTCTAGAGGAGAGTGGCAGAAAATAAACAAAAAAACAATAAAACCCATGCTGTATCAGAAGGTGTATCGGAAGGTGGTTCCAAGGAGAAAACCAATAGTGAGAAAGGAAATGGGAAGTGCCCCTGGGGAGGGGTGGCACTGGTTTAAAGAAAGAGGTCAGAGAAAATCTCTCTGGAATGGAGATTTTTGAGCTGTCCGTGAATTACAGCCAATTCTTGTTATTTGTGGAGTTATGTTCTATAAAGTTGCTACCAGTACTAAATTAGCAAATAGTGAACCATGGCTCCCAGGGGAAATATAATGTTAGGCTCCTGTGAGCCTCTGTTCACAACACCTTTGTCAGCCAATCAATTCATAATCCTGTTTTATGTGAGTTTCTGTTTAAAGACACCTTATTTAATATATACTGTTGAATCATTAGCATTGAACTCGCGCCCAACAGTACTATAACTCATGCCTGCATGACGCTTATCTAACACATATATTAATCTCTGTCAGGCACATCACAACCTTCTCAGTCTTTGAAACACTAGCCAGCATTTTCAGCACTATGTTTGGGGGCCATTTTAAACAGCAAAATCACCAACAGAGAGCACAAAAATGTGAAAAACATGGCACTATTAGGGCACGAGAAAGACACTTGTTTATAGGACAAGAGTCAAAATGAGAAGGCAGAGCATCTCCTAGTTTTAACTCAACTGGGGGCATGTGTGATGAGCATCTCAAGTGTTCCACCACCTTGTGAATGACCATGAAAACTCGCAAGTATTGATTTGTGGGATTAGAAACAAATTTTAGCTAGCCAGCGAATTCACAAATTTGGAATCCACAAATAATGAGGACCAACTGTAGTTGGCTTGCTGGGAAATGGAGGTGGTTTCCTGGAATACTGATTGATACCCGTAGGTTTCCTAACTCCCTGCTAGTGCTCTTCAGTGGTTTACAGTCTGTGCTTACTCTAAATGTTTGTTCCCAACGGCTGTGGTATAAGACATTTTTTTTCTCTTAATCGGCTCAAATGTTACCGAGTGGGAAAAAAAAAAAAGAGTGAGAAAAGCCAGATGCAGAAGCAGAGAAACTTTTCCATCCAGGAGTGTTGTTCAGGCAGACAACCTGCTTGTATTTCCTGTAGACCTTTAAATTTGGGGGCCCCAATCCTAGCCACTGTGCAGGGATAATTTGTGACTCCTTTCCAGTGTAATTAATCCCTCCTCTCCACCTCACCTCCAACTTCCTTTCCCCATGGACATGGTCCAAAAGCATTAGCAAATTTCCTTTTCTGATTTGTGACTTGTCCCACAGAGCATAATGTCTCTAACTAGGTGATTTTAGTCAGAAAGTTAAGAGCAGTTTTATGTTGTCTTTAAACCAGAATTTCCCCCGCGCTCCCCGCCCCACCCACCCCCAGGCAACGCAATTCCAATTTTTAATGAAAATCACTGGAAACAGAAATTTTTGTGAAAAACAGTTTGAGAAAGGCAGTTTGTTCTGGAAAACAGGACTCAGCAGTGCAGCTTGGCCGTGCTACAGGAAGTCCTTGAATGGAGTGGAGGGACTGAATCTAAGCCGCAGACTAGGGAGGGGAAGAAACGCAGGGTCTAGGCCTAGTTCTACTTGTACACCCTATGTGACCTCGGGCAAATTTCTCCCTCTCTGTGCTTCCATTTCTTAATTGGGAAATGGGAGGTTAGATACTCTATAGGATAACTCCCAGCCTCAGGATTCTGGGACACTAGAAAGATAAAATCTAATAATAGTCTTTAATCTGTATCCATTAATTTATCAGAAAAATATTTTGAAGTATGTTTTGAAGCCTAGTTTCTTTCTAAGAAAATCTTGCTAAGACTAAAACATTTTAGAGTTTTTAGAATTTGTAGAGTTTTAGAGTCACCATCAATATGCTCTGAATGTCTGTACTTTACTTATGTAGCCATGGTATACCTGGTAACAAAGTCTGCATTTCCTCACACAAGAGCTAAGAGCTTGTATGATTTAACCCTTGCCTATCAATTCAGACTCACCTCTCCTCACCCCAACCCTTTCCTTTACCATTATTCACCCTATGTCAAACCACGCAGAGTTTTTCTTCAATTCCCTCTCCATATCAGGCACACTCACCTTTGCTCTCCATTTGGAAAACCCATTTCCCCATTTGTTCTTTTTAGAAGGAGACTATTTGTTCAAGTTTTTAAGAATTTGCTCATATCTAATCTCTCCTGGGAAGGCTTTCAGGTCTTTGCCAGGTATATCTGATTTCCCTCACCCCATACCAGTAGAGTTCTAGCAAAGCACTGGTAACTGTTTTTTTGTTTTGTTTTGTTTTGTTGTTTTTTTTTGTGGTACGCGGGCCTCTCACTGCCGTGGCCTCTCCCGTTGCGGAGCACAGGCTCCGGACGCGCAGGCTCAGCGGCCATGGCTCACGGGCCCAGCCACTCTGCGGCATGCGGGATCTTCCCGGACCGGGGCACGAACCCACATCCCCTGCATTGACAGGCGGACTCTCAACCACTGCACCCCCAGGGAAGCCCAGCACTGGGAACTTTGGTAAAATGTATTTATACACTCATCTTCTTGGCTAAACTGTGAAACCCTGACAGACATGTCTACTTTCCTGACACCAAGAAAAATATTTGGTACCTGGTACTCAGGAATGCTTGATGAATGAAGAATGAATGAATAAATCCAAGATAAAAACACGTGGAAAATCGAAGCATGATTACTTCATCACTGATCCCAAATTATGGAGTCAACCTCTACATAGCACTAGCCATGGGTGTCATGAAGAATATGGGCCTAGTATTGCCAGATCTTCCAAATTTTCAAGCAAAGCAAAGCAAAAAATTCCAAATATTTATGCAAAATATTACCATTTTTAATATTGGCAAGCAATTAAAATTGTTTAAAATCTGGTTTGGCACATACAACATAGGCCTCCAGGTGTGCAAGCTTTGGCCTAAGATAAAATCCTTTGCAAGCAATTTATGCCTTTCCAAACTTGTACCTGCCTGACTGTATTCTCCACTTCATCTTTACTCACTCATGGCAATCACTTTCATTTCTATCATTCTTTGATAACAACTCGTGTTTATGTTCTTTAAGACCGTTGCACCTACTTTTTCTCTTATGGACTTTTCTTTCAATCTTCAACTGGAGAAATTCTTCCATATTTCACTCTCAGCTTCACGTGACTAACCTATTTCTTATGGAGACTTCTACTCCAAAGAAAGAAACTCTCTCCTCTAGGAGTTAGTAGAACTCTGGGCGGATTTCTATCATTGTTTTTGCCACCATGTATTATAGTCACTTGTCTGTAGGCTATTCTAGAGCATTCTTTTATGTATCTCTTTTTTTTACAAATAATTGAATTTCTCCACTGTGCCATATACTGTGCTACTGTTAAGGATTCAGATGTGAAATCAACATGGTCCCAGTTCCCAAGGAGCTCACAATCTGACAAAAAAGGGACATTATTTTATTTATCTCTCAATCTCTAGTACTTTGCACCAAATGATAGGGGCTCAATAGATTTAATTAAATGAGTCAAGTATACAATGCTGATTTTCTGAGCATTTATGATGAACAGTGCACTCTGAGGGAAGCAAAAACTGTCCCTGGGGTCTTGCACATAGTAAGTACTCCCTCAGTATTTGCAAACATGAGTAAGGCACGACGCCTCCATTGCCCCCCCCCCCATTTTTATGATCTGCTTGGGAATATCTATATATCTATATCTATGTCTATATACTTATGGAAAATAATGATTGCATTTGAAGTCCCACCTAGAAAGTAGGTTAGAAGCGTTGCAGAAGTTTAACATAATGAAAAGTAATCATGGAGTGGGGTACTTAAGAAAGGTTCCAGTAAGGAGGTATGTTCTAAATTGTGGATTAAAGGATTAATATGATTGGATTTTGGGAAAAGATGCAGAGTAGGTGATGTCAATGGATACAGACGGTGAGGTAGGAATGGGTAAGTCTTATCTGGAGGTGAGTAAAGCAAACAAGGGAACAAATGCTTAATGGACACCTATGGCCCATGCATAATCATATACACATCAAACACAGTGATCTCATGTCCTTCCCATAGGCAGGCTGGAAGCTCATGAGGATGGGGAGCTTTTCTGTTGGAGTCATCACTGTATCCCCACACTAATACCATATCTTGCACATGGTAAACACTCATAAATACATGAGTGAATGAAGGACCCTATGAAGTAGATGTGATTGTCCCCATTTTACAAATCAGGAAACAAATTTCAAAGATGGGCAATGACTTTCCCAATGTCCAGACCTGTAATCAAAGCATGGACCACATCACCAGTATCTTCTGGAGAGTGGTTAGGAAGGAAAATTCTTCAGACCAATGGAATCTGAAATCCAGGTGGTTCTGATGTACACAAAAATTTGTGACCTACACTTTCAGGGGAGAAGGTGGCAGTGCAAGTTCTGTCTGGCTTAAAATACTAAACTACGGTCTGTCTGCAGCCAAAGCATTATTTAAGACTACATTTTCTAAAATGTGTTTTGTGGAACATTTTCTAATGTTCCTAATGTTAATATCATGACAAAATCAAAATTTCCATGTTCAAATGTGTTGGAGAAACACTGGGTTTAACAAGGTTAAACAGGTTTCTTTTTTAAAATGTTTTTTTATTGTGGTAAAAGTCACATAATATAAAACATACTATTTTAACCATATATTGGTATGCATTTTTAAGGTTAACTTAATATATGACCTACAAACAGATTGTACTTTTCTCCCCCTGTGCTATACAGTAGACCCTCACCAGCCATCTACTTCATACATAGTATTACACATATGTCAATCCCAATCTCCCAATCCATCCTCCCCCATCCCCCCTTGGTGTCCATACATTGGGTCTCTATGTCTATGTCTCTATTTCTACTTTGGAAATAGGTTCATCTGTACCATTTTTCTAAATTCCACCTATATGCATTATATCCCTTTTATGGCTGAGTAATATTTCATTGTATATATGTACCACATCTTCTTTATCCATTCGCCTGTTGATGGACATTTAGGTTGCTTCCATGTCCTGGTTATTGTAAATAGTGCTGCAATGAACATTGGAGTGCATGTATTTTTGGAATTATAGTTTTCTCAGGGTATATGCCCAGGAGTGGGATTGCTAGGTCATATAGTAGTTCTATTTTTAGTTTTTTAAGGTACCTCCATACTGTTTTCCACAGTGGGCTGTATCAATTTACATTCTACCAACAGTGTAAGAGGGTTCCTTTCCTCCACACCCTCTCCAGGATTTACTGCTTGTAGATTTTTTGATGATGGCCATTCTGACCAGTGTGAGGTGATACCTCATTGTAGTTTTGATTTACATTTCTCTAATAAGTAGTGAAGTTGAGCATCTTTTCACATGCCTCTTGGCCATCTGTATGTCTTCTTTGGAGAAATGTCTATTTAGGTCTTCCACCCAATTTTTTTTTTTTTTTTTGCGGTACGCAGGCCTCTCACTGTTGTGGCCCTTTCTGCTGCAGAGCACAGGCTCCGGACATGCAGGCTCAGCAGCCATGGCTCACGGGCCCAGCCGCTCTGCGGCACGTGGGATCCCCCCAGACCAGGGCATGAACCTGCGTCTCCTGCATTGGCAGGTGGACTCCCAACCACTGCGCCACCAGGGAAGCCCCCACCCATTTTTTGATTGGGTTGTTTGTTTGTTTGATTTGAGCTGCATGAGCTGTTTGTATATTTTGGAGATTAATCTGTTATTGGTTGCTTCCTTTGCAAATATTTTCTCTCATTCTGAGGGTTGTCTTTTCATCTTGTTTATGGTTTCCTTTGCTGTGCAACAGCTTTTAAGTTTAATTAGGTCCCATTTGTTTGTTTTTATTTTCATTACACTAGGAGGTGGGTAAAAAAATAGCTTGTTGTGATTTATGTCAAAGAGTGTTTTCCTCTAAGAGTTTTATAGTGTCTGGCCTTACATTTAGGTCTTTAATCCATTTTGAGTTTATTTTTGTGTATGTGTTAGGGAGTGTTCTAATTTCATTCTTTTACATGTAGCTGTACAGTTTCCCCAGCACCACTTATTGAAAAGGCTGTCTTTTCTCCATTGTATTCTTCCCTCCTTTGTCATAGATTAGGTGACCACAGGTGTGTGAGTTTATCTCTGGGCTTTCTATCCTGTTCCATTGATCTGTATTTCTGTTTTTGTGCCAGTACCATACAGTTTTGATTACTATAGATTTGTAGTATAGTCTGAAGTCAGGGAGCCTGATTCCTCCAGCTCCATTTTTCTTTCTTAAGATTGCTTTGGCTATTCAGAGTCTTTTTTCAGGGTCTTTTGTGTTTCCATAAAAATTGTAAAATTTTTTGTTCTAATTCTGTGAAAAATGCCATTGGTAATTTGATAGGGATTGTATTGAACCTGTAGATAATTTGGGCAGTATAGTAATTTTTACAGTAATTATTCTTCCAATCCAGGAGCATGGCATATCTCTCCATCTGTTTGTGTCATCTTTGATTTCTTTCATCAGTGTTTTATAGTGTTCTGAGTACAGGTCTGTTGTCTTCTTAGGTAGGTTTATTCCTAGGTATTTTATTCTTCTTTGTTGCGATGGTAAATGAGGTTGTTTCCTTAATTTCTCTTTCTCATTTTTCATTGTTAGTTATAGGAATGCAAGGGATTTCTGTGCATTAATTTTGTATCCTGCAACTTTACCAAATTCATTGATTAGCACCAGTAGTTTTCTGGTGACATCTTTAGGATTTTCTTTGTATAGTATCATGTTATCTGCAAACAGTGACAGTTTTACTTCTTCTTTTCCAATTTGGATTCCTTTTATTTCTTTTTCTTCTCTGATTGCTGTGGCTAAGACTTCCAGAAGAGTGTTGAATAATAGTGGCAAGAATGGACACCCTCGTCTTGTTACTGATCTTAGAGGAAATACTGTTTATCCTATATGGGACTCTCTGTGCTTTCTGGACTTGGGTTGCTATTTCCTTTCACACGTTAGGGAAGTTTTCAACTATAATCTCTTCAAATATTTTCTCAGATGCTTTCTCTTTCTCTTCTTCTTCTGGGACCCCTATATTTTTAATGCTGGTGCACTTAATGTTGTCCCAGAGGTCTCTGAGACTGTCCTCATTTCTTTTCATTCTTTATTCTGCTCCTCTGTAGTTATTTCCACCATTCTATCTTCCAGCTCACTTATTCATTCTTCTGCCTCAGTTATTCTGCTGTTGATTCCTTCTAGTGTATTTTTCATTTCAGCTATTGTGTTGTTCATCACTGTTTGTTTCCTCTTTAGTTCTTCTAGGTCTTTGTTAAACATTTCTTGTATTTTCTCGTTCCATGCCTCCATTATATTTCTGGGATTTTGGATCATCTTTATTATCATTACTCTGAATTCTTTTTCAGGTAGATTGCCTGTTTCCTCTTCATTTATTTGGTCTTGTAGGTTTTTACCTTGATCCTTTGTCTCTGACATATTTCTTGGTCACCTCATTTTTGTTGATAGGTGGAGCTGTGTTCCTGTCTTGATGGTTGTTTGGCTTAAGGCATCCAGCACTGAAGTTTATAGGCAGTTGGGTGGAGCCGGGTCTTGGTGCCAAGATGAGGACCTCTGGGAGAGCTCACACCAATTAATATTTCCTGGGGCCTGAAGTTCTCTGTTAGTCCAGTGGCTTGGACTCAGCACTCCCACCACAGGGCTTCAGGCCTGACCCCTGACCTGGGAACAAAGACCCCACAAGCCACGTGGTGCAGCAAACAAACAAAAAACCACAAAAAA
This sequence comes from Grampus griseus, assembly GCF_964374135.1. Lineage (NCBI taxonomy): Eukaryota > Metazoa > Chordata > Mammalia > Artiodactyla > Delphinidae > Grampus > Grampus griseus. The sequence goes on from NC_139017.1 coordinate 136,395,491, forward strand.
CAGACAACAAATGAAAAGAGCATAACAATAGCAGAGAACAAAAAATAAGATTAGAAAATATATTAGAAAAAATAAAAATGAAACAACCACAAAATAAAATACAGCAGCAAAATAAAGATTTAAGAACATTTTTAAAATAAATAAATAAATAATCAATAAAAAAATAAAAATTCCCTGGTGCTTCCACTATCAGTGTCCTTACCCCCATGGTGAGCTACATCAAACCCCCACCTCCCTGGGAGGACTTCCAAGACCTCTAGGTAGGTCTCTGGACCTGTTGTGTCACCCCCACCTCTGTGTGTGTTCCTTTCACCGATGTCTGCTCCTGAAACTGGCCCAGATCACACGTTCCCTTGCTGGCCACCTGGGGCACAGGCTTCCATGGGTGTGTCCGCAGGGGTAGGCACAGAGAGAGGACGGTTTAATCTTCTAGACCTTCCCCAAGGAGAACAGGTTCCTGTAGGTCTCCACCATCATGTCCCTTTATGAGGCCCTCTGAGCAGGGTTCAGGCATTCCCACTCCTCCTGAGTGAATTCAGTGGCCACACCCTCAAAGCTGAACTGTTCCCAAGAAAGAACCATTCAAGACTCCAGTTCTTTCCTCTCCTGGTGTCTTCCTCAGGCAACATGAGTCTTTAGAAGTCAATCCAAGAAACTTTCCAATATATTAGAAGAGGAGAAGAAGGCACTCAGGCCTGGAATAAATCTTAGGTGGAGGGCCAGGTGCTAGGATTTTAGGTCCCTAGAGACTCTCACACCTTGAGTATGGGTAGATGGCTACTGTGCAGCACAGATTTACATTAGAAAGAAAAAACGTACACTCTGTACTGTGACCTTGGCCTGAGGTCTCTCAACAGGTTTCTTTATAGTAGAGTTTATCTGAGACTTTACAGTACACTGTCTTCATGCATCTTTAATATGGCAATATGAGTTTCCAGTCTTATATAAGGCAGTGTGGATTAGTAGTAAATGTAGACTTTGGAGTTTGACCACTTGTATTCAAATTCTTTATCACTGACTATCTTTGTGGCCTTGGGCAAATCTGCTAACAACTCTGTCTCTCAGTTTCCTAATCTGTAAGTGGATAATAATAATTTCTACTTCATGGAGTTTTTGTGGAGATTAAATAAGATACTACAAGTAAAACATTTATCATAATATCTGGTACATAGCTTAAAATAGATGTTAGTGATTATCATTATTTTAATGTCAACATTTTTAGAAAATACTACAGATTGGCTCACTCAACACCCATGTTGGCCCCTTTCTAGGATGTTTTCCTACATTGGCTGGAAATCCCCAAAGTACATTTGCTGACATCCTTGAACTGAAGTGCAGTATTTGACTTAGGTTATGCCAAGCAAACATACTTAAACTAGAGGGAAGAAGAGGCAATGGGAGGAGATAGCCCAGAATGATTGAATCTTCTGGAAAGGGAAAATGGAGAGATGTTTGGTTTTGGCAGGGAGGGAGTTGAGGCAGAAGCTCGAGTGTCCACTTTTAGCATCGTGAGTACCCTTTGACAGATGGCAGCAATGGCAGTGAGGACTCTGATATATACAGTCTCACTTCTCAAAGTGTGGTTCACAGACCAGCACTGGCATCACCAGTGAGCTGGTTAGAAAAGCAAAAGCTCAGGCCACACCCTAGATCTGTAAAATGGGAATCTGTATTAACCAAAGCCCAGAAGATTTGCATGCGTATTAAAGTCTGAAAAACACTCACTGGAGTCCTATGGGACATTCTTATGGTGTAGCTAGACACCTTTGCTGGCTGCATTTAGCATTTAACATTCAGTTATAGAATACCATTTCTGTAAAATTATTTCTGCTCAAATTAGCTAGTGTGAGTTCTTTTAACTACAACTGAAAGTTTGACCATATAACCACAAAAGTCATTTTTTTTTTTTGGTGAGGGAGGGTTCACAAGTGACACTTTGGAAAGCACTCTTGTAAAACAATAGGAAGTAAAAGTCACTTATGAATAGGGAACCAGATTTTAGAGGGAAGTCCTCTTTTATTCTCTTGAATCTATTGCTCATAAAGGCAAAAGGAGCTGTGCATTAGCAAGTACAAAAATCCTCAACTGGGCTTCCCTGGTGGCGCAGTGGTTGACAGTCCGCCTGCCGATGCAGGGGACATGGGTTTGTGCCCTGGTCCGGGAAGATTCCACATGCCGCGGAGCGGCTGGGCCCGTGAGCCACGGCTGCTGGGCCTGCATGTCCGAAGCCTGGGCTCCGCAGCGGGAGAGGCCACAACAGTGAGAGGCCTGTGTATCGCAAAAAAAAAAAAAAAAAAAAAAAATCCACAACTGACAGAACTGGATTGTGTTTAAAACAATCTGGAAATTTTCAGTAGAGGCACTAATATGTTTCCATGCACTTTAGATAAACATTTATTTCTCCTTACAGAAACCTTAATTCATATGTACAAATTTCCTTGATTAGTTATAAAGCAAGATGCTAAGATCATGTGTTAGAAATCGACCTAAGCCAGTTGGGTTAAACACACATCTTGGTTTCTTTTTGGTAGAAATTAGTAGGTTCAAAGAGTTTGGGGTGGGAGAGCTTTAGCTGCACACTCATAACCTTGCTACCAGGTTATTCTCAAAGCTAATCCCAGACCAAATTCTTCCATATATATAAACATTTCATAAAAAACAAATATATCATTAACAAGCTGACACCAAACAGTTCATACATGTGTTTTCTAAAGTTGAATTTCCAGCTCTTTGTCTTTTCAGTTTCTGTAAACAGAATTTTGAATAAAACGTGGCTCTCAAGGCAAACATAGCAACTTTCCAGAGGCAGGGTTCTGTGACCCTTGAAGTTACCTCCAGCCATCCAGGGCAAAAGGCAGAGGCACCGTTCTTAAGAGTTACAGCTTATAAGCCTTGCTGGATTCTTACACCCTGAATATATAATAGTGGGGTGAGAGAATGTAGGAGTGTGGGAGAATCTCTAATATACTTTAACAAATTCTTACACATTTCACCGAAGGGAGCCCATTCTAACATTTGCCTTGGTAATTATCCAACTACCAATACCACCAATTAAAAACATTTATGACATTCACTCTGCTAAATAACAAAGCCTTGGAATTGATTCTAGCTATTGCTGTCATAGTTGCTTCTGGACTACAGCTTTTCTGATGTAATGCCAGCTGATAACCTTTGCAGTATATATTCCTACTTAGAATCCTCATGGAGCCTCTGGCCTGTAGTTTTTACCTAGGGAAGGCACACATAATTTCACATTATTTATGGTGAGTAAATTACAGACAGTTTAGAAGCAGGGATGTGGGTTTGTTTAAACAGAGTTCTGGGTTAACAGGGAAACCAAGTTTGAGTCCTAATAAAGAATTTATTAATTCATTCCTTTACTCATCGATTAGTGAGCCATGTACTATATACTAAGGTGCGAAGACAAAAAGGCAGCCCCTGCCTCTAGGAGAGCAGAGCCTATAGAAGAGAACATGCAATGAAAACAATATAGCAGAAACCATGACAGGTGAGCCCCAGATGCTGCAGTCACATTGATAATGTGTGGAGAATGAAGGTGTGGCATGAAATGAGTGATGTCCCTGAGGAAGTGACTTCCCTGAGAAATTGACATCTAAGGTGAGTTTTTAGGGTGAACAGAAATTTGCCAGTCCATTCAGGGAGACAAAGGTGGGCTGTGGTAGTATTGTTTCATAATGGCAGTATACTTTGAAATTCACTTTAGTAATGGTGAGACCAATAAGATTATATTCTTTCCCTTCTCCCATCTCTCATACTTTATGGGCACGAAGGAATGAAAAGAGTTTGGATTGTTATATAGTGCAAACTGGAAGTAATTGCTTTAGACTCAGAAAACCAGAGAATCATAGAATTATAACTGCTATGCTGAAGACTCTTCGCTAGGTTTAAACCTTTTTATTCTTTATCATCATGGAGTGATTTTTTCCTCTTTCAGGAGGAAGCAAAGCAAAGGTTTCCATAGCTTTTGTTGTTGTTATTTTCAGCTATTCAAGATATCTAGTTCTTCATACCTATAGTTTCATACAATGTATTCCTCAGAACTTTCTGTTCAAATCCTTATTCTGCTACTTACAAAGTAACTGGACAACATAATTCAACTTTCTAAACCCCTGAAGGGGTCATGATATGGACTTAATCTGTTATAAGAGTTAAATTAAATAATTTACAAGTACTTAATCCAGTGTTTGTCACATCATAGGAACTGAATACATGCTATTCACAATAATGTAACATTATTAGTGATACTAGTAATCACATTTTAAAAATTATAATATTCTGTTGTCTGTCACACTGCACAGGTGAGCAGGGGAGACTCATTTATGGTGGTGGGATTGGCCTGGGCCAGGAGTCATTGAGCTGTTGATCCATCCTGGCCATTGAGTTTTCTTTCAGTTTTGGAGCTGAGTTCAAAAAGTCATCTTTTTAAAAAAATATATTTATTTATTTTATTTTTATGGCTGCGTCTGGTCTCAGTTGTGGCACGCGGGATCTTCGTTGAGGCATGTGGGCTCTTCATTGCTGTGCAATGTGGCATGTGGGCTTCTCTCTAGTTGTGGCGTGCGAGTTTTCTCTCTCTAGTTGCGGCATGTGGGCTCCAGAGTACGAGGGCTCTGTAGTTTGTGGCACTCAGGCTCTCTAGCTGAGGTGAGAGAGCTCAGTTGTTGTGGCACGTGGGCTTAGTGGCCCCACGGCATGTGGGATCTTAGTTCACCGACCAGGGATCGAACCCACGTCCCCTGAATTGGAAGGTGGATTCTTTACCACTGGACCACCAAGGAAGTCCCCAAAGTCATCTTTATATGGGAGTGGCTCAATATGGCAGCTCCAGACAAAGCTGCTATCTGGCATAAATCTTGGTTCTGCCCTGCATTCAAGCCCCCTTAGTCTCCCAGTTGCTGGCACCCTCCTCAATGCTCATCCTTCCTCCCTGACGCCTGGTGCCCAGGTCCTGGGTGTCTCCTGCAACAAGTTCTAATCCCTGCCTTCCTCACTGTCTTTCTCATCCACTACCTATCCATAGGTAGCTATAAAGGATTCCACCTTCCTCCGTCAGCGGAAAGAGCACACACTTTGCAGTCCACTTTTCACCCATGTGAATTCCAAGGAACTTGAAACCCATATGTTTTTGATTCATTTGCACTTAACTCATCAAAATATGATTTTGAGAGAGAGAGAGTGGATTTGCAGAGAAGTGAATTTTAAAGTTCTGTCTTGCTGGAAAACAGGATGTCTACTCTGGCCAAAATCATAAAAACTTCAAACTTCAAGTGTTAGGGTTCAGCTTAATACATAGAAGTAATGTGATTTGAGGGAGCTGTAATTTTAGAATAACACTTTGCTGCAAGCCAAGTATGAGAGGAGATGAGCCCACATTAGTGCTATCAGATGAGGACTTGTAGGTGCCCTGTTAAGTACATTTCTTCTATTGCCATCATCATTATAAAAGATATTGACAGTGTGGGCAAAATAACATTCATATTTTAGGATTGGAAGAGACGCCAAAAGTCACATCATTTAATAGTCTCAGTTTATGGACCAGGAAACTAAAGCCCAGCAAGATCTGGGGGTGTGCTCAAGGTCACAGAGGTGTACCTAACCCCCTATGTCCTGGACTCCAAGTTTATTGCTCTTTTCCTTACCTTACTGTAAAACAATACAGATGACACTGTATTACTTTTATTAAAAATCTCTCCATAATATATACCATCTTTGATTCAGATACCACACTAAAAATTTTAAAAATAAATAGGATTTCCTGCCTCCATGGCAAAAACAAAAATCTGTTTGTAATCAGTGTGAAAAATGACCCTAATTCACTTGAGAAAATGACTCTTAAACCTCACCCACAATGGTGTACATCATAGGTGATAGTAAATGTTCCTTTACACATAAAAGGTGGGAAATTAATAAAAATATCCAATCTGTGCCAGCCACCTAACACAGGTTTCAATAGTAATAACAACAATATTAATAACTGATAATTCAGAGGTAATATGCATATTATTTCTGAGTAAGTGTTTTGCAGTCAGAATAGGATCTGACTATGTAAGTAACTATGTAATCCTAGGCAAAGATGACTGATATCTTAGGCAAGTGAAGCCTCAGTATAAACATCTTTAAGATGGTATTAATAACAATAGTCACCTCATGGAGTGTTGTGAAGATTAAAGAATGCACATAAGCGTGTGTCTCAAATGTGCGAAACAGGACATATTGATTTTGATAATATTGAGTGCTTATAAGATACAAGGGCCTTGCTGAGCAATTTACAACAATTATTTATCTTAATCTTTACAAAAAGACTATCAAATAGACATGCTTTTCCTCATTTTGCAGGTAAAGAGACAATGGTCTAGAGTGATGAATAAGGGGCAGAAGAGAGGCTCCAACCCAAACCTGACATCATAGCACCTCTCTTTAACCACACTACTCTACTTGTTTATTAATATATTACATAATTTCATTTGGATGTCACAATTTCCTTATGATGTAGGTATTATTATCTCTATCTTATAGATGAAAAAAACTGTAGTTTAAAGAGTTTAATATCCTAACCAAGCTCACAAGGTTATTAAGCAGCAAATTCAAAATTAGTATCCTGTTTTCAGGTTCCAAGTTCTGTGTTCATTCCAGTGTGTCCTGCTGCCTCCTAAGGAAAGTGTGATCAAAACTTGTAGAGTCCTGGAAAGGCTGATTACAAAAAATATTCTGGAGATTGGTTGAGGGTTAGAAACTGGATACCACACTGGCAAGCATGAGCCCATATCTGCTGTTCTTAGGTGTTGCTGTCCTGCTGAGCCCTATACAGCTGTCAACTGCCATCCAGTCTTCCGACCTGAACCGCAAGGCTTTTAGAGTTCCAGCATTTTATCTAAATTTAATCCTTCCAAGCAAATTGGAGTGGCTTCTGTATTCCAGCCATCTTGTCTAGACCAGGTCTTATGGGGAGGTTCCTTCCCGTGGCCCCAGCGTGCATGGCAGCCCCTAACACGTGAGCTTGTCTCACTATGATTCTTTCATGTATGGGAATCGAGAGAACACATTCTTATCTTTGCTGTCACTTTCATCTTTGCTTTTTGGATTCATTATTACTAGGAGTTAGAAAAGAGACAGAAAGAGTGTTCATTTCATTCAATAGTTTAAATCAATGAGTATCTACTGTGTCAGGCCAAAAAACCAAGGATGCAGAGATAAATAAATGCAAGTTCTTTGATCTTCTTTCACCCCTTGACTGGAGTCCAGTCAGAAAAACAGAACCCACACAGGAAGCTTAATAGGGAGGATTTAGCATGGTGAAATGGTGACAAACTTGTAGGTAGAGCTGAAAGTTTAAGTGGAGACAGTGAGTCAACCTAGAGATGAGAAATTTAAGAGAAAGCTGCTTCCACCCCTAGGGCTGTAGGGACCAAAGAAAATAACATTGAATGACAGTATTATAAGAACCCAGGAGAGAGGTGCATCAATAGGGCCTGGGAATATCCAGAGAGGGGCTGGCACAGGGTGCTGTGACAGTAAAGGAGAGGCAGACACTGTTGGAGACACCTGTGGAACAGAAAACCAGGGCAGAAATACCCTGGTAGCTTCTCTTCTCCCACCCTCCAAACTGCCACCAGTGCCCCCCATTGCCAAACTGAACTGAAGCCAGTTGGTTTGGGTGCTTGGGAACTGGAGTTTCACAGAGTTCATCTCCCTGCACTTCAAGGCCCAGCAGAGTGGGGAGTGGATATCACAGTCCTTAAACTCTTTCCTTTCCCTTTCTCTTTTCTCCATCCCTGCCACCTCTATCCCTCTACCTTCAAATCACAGGACATTGAAACAGGTAAAAAAAAGTTTGTCCCAGTTCTGATTGTAAATCTTTCAACTGCCTTCAAAATCAAATCCAAATGTTTTACCATGTACACATAACCCTCTTTGATCTGGGTTCTTCCTGCTGTTTCTATCTCATCTTTCACTAATTCCCTAATATTCCCTGGCTCCTATGAAACTAAGGTAGGCACATTTCCTTTCCTTCTCTCTCTTTTCCTTTGGCCAGCTTGTTCTCTATAAATGTCTGGATTTTCCTCTCTTTACATAATGTTATTTATTCAATAGACATTTCCTTAGGTACTCTCATGTGTCAGCATCTGTGAGAAGAACAGAGGTAAGATAGGATCCTTGCTCTCAGAGTGATTCTGGTGTCTTCTTCCCTCATGGAGGACTAGATCCAGATAAGACAGGACATTTACACAAAACAGTCAGAGCAAGAAGAGACAGAGGAGAGTACAACTCGGGTCTGTGGTTGTTTCAAAGATTAATCTAGGAAAGTCAGGTTCAATTATCAGTTTCAAAAGGTAAGCACATATCAGAAAATAGAGATAAAGTTAGAGGTAAGAAGATAGATCATCACTAGATGGGACCAAAGCAATGGAGCTGAAAGCACTTGTAATAAGTAGGCTGAAAGTAGTGTGAGCTCATCTTAATTGACCCACTATATAAAGAGTTGGTCTATTTTAAAGACGTAGGATTGGCCTCACCATTTATAGAGCAGTGGAGATTGTCTGAGCATGTGTATTCCTTAAGCCAGGAGTTGGCCAACTTTTTCTAAAAGGGCCAGATAGTAAATATTGCAGACTGTGCTGGAAACATGGTCTCTGATACAACTACTCAACCCAGCTGTTGCAAAAGTTGCCACAGACAGTACATAAACAATGGGTATGGGTGGGTTCCATTAAAATTATGTCTACAAAAACAGGTGTTAGCCTGTGGGTCAACTTCTGCTAAGCCACCAGACCTGTCTCCATGTCTCATAACTGGCACTATTTAGGTGAGCCTCTGGCAGGCTTCCTCTACCATTAACTCTAGCTATATTTATTGAACTTGTATTAAGCATCCAGAATTAAACGAGGTGCTTTATGTTTATTTAATCTATGTTGAATAAATTGATATTCACAGTAACTCTGTGAGATAGCTATTATTACTTTAATTCAGCAAATGATGAACTTGAAGCTGAGAAGTTAAATGCTTTATCCAAGGATACAGCTAGTGGGTGCAATAGTTGATATTTAAACCACATATATTTAAATACAAAGCACAGTTTTTCACTCATTATACTATCAAATTACAAATTAACTTTTATGGGAGAACAAAAATTTGTCAATGGGACTCACAGGGTTCCTCTGCAAAAATCAGTAGTGCTCTATGGAAAGAGACATCTTGTAAATGAGGTAGCGGTGAGCTGGGAGTCGTGCCCCATGGACATGGTCCTTGCCCAGTCTAAACTGGCTGCATGACATTGGCTTCTCCAGGACTCCTCCTGGAGCCCCTGGTCCTCTGCTATTCATCCTTTCTTACCTTCTGTTGGAATAATAAATTTGCTTCAATGCTCATATTTCTACTACTGTATTTCGAAAAAGTACAAAATTATTCTACTACTGTATTTTGAAAAAGTACAAAATTATTCATTTAATATTTATCCATAGGATTTTAACATATGTGTCTAAATTTCAAATTTTCTAATAAAGTCTAAAGTCAACCAGTGTCTAAATCCTGTTCTCAAAAGAGATGTGGATCTGAGCATGTTTTCACAGCTCTCTGCGAGCAACCTACACCAACTTCCATGATATTGTTATCTAATTTTATAGTTCCAGCTTAAACACTTATGTGAATATTGTCATTCTTATTGTTTATTCATATTATAGTCAATACTTGTTTACTTATTTAGATTTACCAATTAGTTTGCCAATTTTTTCCTCATGCTTATTTCTTTTTTTTATTTTTTTAATAAATTTATTTTGTTTATTTATTTATTTTTGGCTGTGTTGGGTCTTTGTTTCTGTGCAAGGGCTTTCTCTAGTTGCAACAAGCGGGGGCCACTCTTCATTGCGGTGTGCGGGCCTCTCACTGTCACGGCCTCTCTCGTTGCGGAGCACAGGCTCCAGACGCGCAGGCTCAGTAGTTGTGGCTCACGGGCCCAGCTGCTCCGCGGCATGTGGGATCTTACCAGACCAGGGCTCGAACCCGTGTCCCCTGCATTGGCAGGCAGATTCTCAACCACTGCGCCACCAGGGAAGCCCCATCCTTATTTCTTATATCTACTCCTATCTAATAGATTTTTTTTTTCCAGCAAAGCTCCTTAGACAGTAAATTGGGTATGAAGTGGTATCTTGGTGGTTGCTTTGGCTTTTTTAAATATTTACTTTAAAGAAATCTCCTTTTTCATATTGTTCTCATTTTTCCTTTAATTCTTTGAACATTTTAATCATACTCATTAAATTTCTCTCCAGATCAAAATGTTACCTCTGGTTCTCATATTTGTGTCCCTATTTTGGAGGGTTTGTGATCCTTCTTACATGCATTGATTTATTATGCATTTGAATATATAGACATGCTTATAATATATATTTATTATATACTATATAATACATATTTAATTATATATTTATATGAATATATACATATGTATGTTTTGGAATTTTGTTCTGCAAGTTCATCTTCTGCATGAGTTATCTTATGCAGGGTTTTTCTCCCACATTTGCACTGGGTTGTGAACTTCCCATCTGGATTGTCACATCAGTATCATCCCTGCCCTTTTGACATTCTCCATTATATCTAAGAGTGAAGCGTGAGAATTACATTTCCCAGAGTCCTTTGAATAGATTTTGGCAATGAGAAACACGCAAGATTTGGAAAATGGAAAAGCTGTTCTCAAGCCACAGATGCTGCAAGAGTATGCAAGTGCACTGACAGACAGCAAAGGTGGGGTTTTGCCAAGTGCCTTCCAGATAGCCTCATGAGCAAGGGTCGAGCAAACTTCTTCTGTAAAAGACTAGGTATAAATATTTCCATCTTGCAGGCTGTGTAAGGTCTCCATTACATATTCATTCTTCTTTTTTACTTCCCTTTGTAAATATAAAGAAACATTCTTAGGTAGCCAGCAGTACAATAACAGGCGGTGATCCAGGTTTGTCCCACAGGCCGTAGTTTTCTGACTCTTGCTCTGAAAAATCTCCCATTTCAAGCAACTGAGCTCACTGGTGGCAGTCTGCCTGCTATTCCTGCACTTCCAGATCCTGAAGGCCAGCAATGGCCTTCCTGATTTTGTTCTCTGAGTCCTTCCAAATGCTGTGTAAAGTTACAAATTCCCTAAAGTAGCTTCTGATTTTCTATCCAAAGTCAATAAGGTACTTTAATGTTTGTCCTTGACCAGGCACTGTAGAGTTTATTCCCTGTAAATTGTTTTCTAGGTTAGTTTCTAGAATTTTGGCTTTCCACACAGATAAGACAAGTCAGGTTTGCTCATGGTAAGGCACAATTTTAGAATTTCCATTTCGTGCTGTATTCCACCCTCAGCCAGTGTACATAGGCTTGCTTCTGGCTATGGTCTAGTGCTACTTGTTGGAGATTTCCAGATCCTCTTTCATGGACAAAAAGCCTATTCTAACTCCCAGGTCCACGCAGGGCTCCTAGTTTCAGATCCCTATAGTGAGCTGAGTCTTGACCCAACCCCTTTCCAACGTGAACATTGAAACTTCAGTCCCTGAAGCTTGCGTTGGACGTAACCCCTCAGGAGCAATTCAGCTTCAGCTTCCACTAACAACTGGGGTTCCCTCTGAATTTCTGGCAGAGGGAGATTTCCCTTCCTTGCTTTGTAGTCAGTTTTTGTATTTTTTAAAATGTTCCATCCAGAATTTCTATGAGTTTGAACTGTGGAAAGGGTAATTTTAGCATGTACTTAATCTACCCTCTTGACCTGGAAGTCCAGTGTTCACATCTGTGAAGTAAAAGGGCTGTGTTTAATGATTCCCAGAGATCCTTCAAGCACTCTGTTGTTCTAAGTTGCTACATCTAGGCACATTGTGTTTATACATAAATATTGCTTCCAACACTCAGACACATGTGCTGGCCCAGTGGTTATCACTGAAGGAAGACCATTAGTGGGAGGTTAAGCCAGCACACATTTAATATTTGGCAATGGGAAGAAACAAAAATGTGACCAAGATGTTGCATGCGATGATTAAATTCACCACATTAACCAATGTTAGTGAATCCAAAACGATTCTGCATCAGCTATTGTTTACAATGGTACCATTCATTTTGAGAAAATAAGAAGTGTTCTTGAGAAAACAAGAAGTATTAAATAGCACAAGACAAACCACACTTGATACCTGGATTCTATGTTTCCCATGTGCAGCAGTCTGTAAGGATGTGAATTCGAGGCTGTCTATAGCAGAAATGCTCAGGTCCCACACATTATTTATCCTTTCACTTGGAAAGTTAATCCTTAATTTCATTCATTCATTCACCATGTATTAATTGAACACTCACCATGTGCCATGCATTGGGCTTGGTACTGGGGAAAGCAGAGCACTTAGGAGAGTCAGAGCTCCAATCCTCACAGAGCACATGGTCCACAGGGGAAGATAGACACGGAACATCTGTTTCAGGGTTGTTGAATGAGACTAAAGATTAAACGAAATTGCCATGAGAGTGTCTAAAAGAGGGATCTGATCTGGAAAGTCCTGGAAGGTGAACTTGCATAAGTGAAGTTCAGGCTGAGACCTGAAGTCTGAGTGTTAGCCAAGCAAAGTTGTCCCCAAGCACATGGAAGGGCTGGACAGCAAACCAGAGAGCAGGAAGGGAAGCAGGTCTGAATGGGGAACAGAGGCATCATCAGAGGATCTTGTCAACTCTGCTAGGGATTTGAGGGTTTGTCCCAAAGGCAATAGCAAGCCATCAATGAGTTTTAGGTAGAGAAGTTATACAGTCAGATAAAAAGATCCCTCTAGCTCCAACATGTAGTGTGGAGATGGGGGGTGGTAAATTGGAAGGCTTCTATGGTGATCCAGGTGGTAGCTGGTAATGTCATGATGAAGGGTGGTGGCAGTGGGGAGGGGAGAAGTAGGTAGATTTTTAGCAAGTAGCATGCACAAAACTTGGAGCTTAATTAAATGTGGGTTTTGAAAGGGAGGGAAGACTTCCAGTTTCTGGTCTGAGCCACTGTGTAGATGGTGGTTCCATTTACTGGGAAAAGAGACCCTACAAAGAGAAAGAGAGAGGGAGGAGAGAGAAGGAGAGAGAGGGAAAGAAGAGGGAGAGAGAGAGAAGAGGAGAGGAGAAAGATCAGGGTTCAGCTATGGACATGTCATTACTGGAGGGGACACAAGCTTTGGAATTGGAGAGACCTGGTTCTACAAGTAAGTTCTGCCACTTTTCTGCTATGTGCAAATAGAAAAAGTACTTAAAATTTTGAGCCTTAATTCCCTCATCTATAACATAAAGATAATATCAGCTTTCAATGAAGTTATAATGCTCATGAAGATAAAATGCACAATGACTGTCATAGAGTAGATCAAGAAGTGAGATTCTTCATCTATCCCCTGGCTAGAAGGTCTTATCAGTCAAATTCTTGGTTGATGGAGCAGTATTCAGTGACAAGAATCCAAGGCTGAGAATCAAGAGAGTAGTGCTATGCTTATCAGTAAGTTGCTGTGTGACATTGGGTGAGTGACTGTCCCTCTCTGTTTCTCAGTATTTTCTATTTGGTGAGCGATTGTGTGGATGAATTCTAAAGCTTCTCCTAGTTTAATAAATCGATGGTACTGCAGTTAGAATGTCTACAGATCTCAGGGTATCTCCCAATGTCTTAGTCACCCTCTGGAGAAATATGTCATGGGCACAGGATTGTGGGGGATGGGAAAGGTATAGAAAAGTTTTCTATTTCAGCTTCACTCAAAACAACATGAATCATCTTCTCAGCAAGCAGCCTTCCTTTACTGACAGGAGTGACATGCCAATTACCTTGATGTGCTCACACTTCACTCCTCCTGTCAGAACTTAATGATGAGGGAGATGTGTATTGGTTTCTTAAAACCAATATCTCCGTGGAATGGGAGTGCCTGGAAGAGAAACACACATGAAAAAGGAGAATGCCACAGAGCTATATTTTCAAGACAGTGCGGAGAAGCAAGAATCTGTTTTTCATTATAAAGGAGAATGTTTTCCTAGATGGTGCAGGCCACCTTAGTGTAGTATTTTAGAATGAGGGGATCGATATCTCCAGTGTAGACTGTCCTGGTCAGACCACAACTAGGGATCCTGTTTGAGAGCTGTCATGTGTGAAACCACAGGCCCTAGAATCAGGGAGTCCTGGGTTCAAAATATTGTTACTCTTTTTTAGCTGTGTGATGCTGGAAAAGTAATATAACTACTCTAAACCTCAGTTTTCTCATCTTAAAATTGGGATAACAATCATGACATCTTCTCCATAGGTTTCTTGTGAGAATTAAAAAAGAGAGTGTAAATAATTAGCACAGTGCCTGGAAAATCATGCTGCTGGTGCTGACAGCTGAGTTTTGGGCCATGGAAGATTCAAGACCATGACCCTAGTGGAATCATTATATTAACTGAAGATGTTTGGCTGAGAGAAGAGAATGCTCGGAGCTTTTGATCATAGGTTTTAAGAGACTAAAGAGCAATATTAAGGAGGAAAATGGATTCGTAGATGGTGTTCAGCCACCAGCTGAAGAGGTGGATTAGATGGCTTTTAATGACCCACTCCAGTCTGAGTTTCTGGGACTAGGTGGAAAGTCTAGAAAATTATTTGCTCTTCTATTTAGTTGATATTTGCATAACATATTATCTTTGTCAAGTGCATAAGGAGCAGAAATAAACAAGATATGCTCTTGGCCCTCAAGGAGCTCACAGCCTAATCTGCTGTCAGAAAAATCACTAGGCAGAGAATAGAGAGACCCAGTTTCTATTATCAAATCCATATTCTATCATTAATTTTTTTTACGCAAGTCACTTATCTTCCTTAGACCTTAGTTTACTCCTCTATAAAATGGGGTTCACACTAGCCCTAAAAATGTAGACTTCTTTTGAAAATCAAATGAAGTAATAGATGTGGGATTCATATCAAAATTTGGTGGAACGAGCAAGTGTTAGGTGCTCAGTGGGACTTTTTTTGATTTTCATAGAATTACGACTAAGACCTAAAGATGAGAACAAAGTAGAAAAGTGCCAAATGTGGGAGGCAGCGCCTGCCCAAGAGGGCTTGCTGAGAACATTCTCATCTTTCTAATTTCACAGTAGAGGAGGACTGGCAAAGAGAAAGGGCATCACAGCTTAGGGAAGGGCTAGTCTTTCCCTTCACCTCTGCAAGAGTTTCCCCTTCCCGAAGCACAGGGAAAAGGGGCCCATAAAAAGTGCTCACTCGTAAAGATTGGGGATGCTCAAGAAGTGCCCTCTCCACTAAGCTGGGGACTGATCCTCTCGGAGCTGCGTAGCAATGAATCAGCAAAATGGCCAATACTGGCAGGGTGTGAGAAAGACAGGAGAGGGATGGTGGGGCTGAATGCCAAAGGGAAGTCAGCAAGGACATGGGAATTTTCCTTCATCACTGAGTGGCTGGACTTGAGCAATTTTTCTGGCACCCCTGGGGCAGGATATTTAGTAAGTGAGATACTCCCAAAGCAAGAAAGTGTGGCCGGGATGCCTTTGATGGAGTAGTGAATGGGAGGAGAAGAGGTCAAATGAAAACCAATAATTTCCATTCAGGATGATTTTTGGAGTGCTTTCTTCAACAAAAGAAAGTCAACGGCCAGTCAACATTAGAGAAACACCTCAATCCATCTTAGAGAATCCAGCTACCTCCCCTGTCACTTAAGAAGGGACAGTGTGTCTTTCCTGATTCCTCCACCTCACTCCCAATATCAAGTGGGAAGCACAGGGAAAAGGATGGTGAAGGGGATGTATATGAGAGCTGACCATGGAACCTGTCCTCAGGGACCAGAGCCACTAGCCAAACCTGTATGGGGTGAGGTGGAAGGATTACAAGTATGAGACTGAAGTGTTAAAATGAATGGCACTATCTTTAAAAATGGAATGAGATTTTCTTTGTAACCAAGAGTGGTTGAAAGCTATGCATTCTTATTGAGGTGTGATATAGAGAACTTGCGTCCTGCCCCCAAAAGGGGATTTAATAGGATATAGTTGATAAATGTTAGAATAAGAATAAATTGTTTCATGTTTATTCTTCAGTACATGGAGACATCTCACTAAAGTCATTATACTGACAAAAGCTTAATAAATGGAAAAGGTCATTACGTGATCCCTGTTGCTCAGTGCATAGATCACTATCAAGATCCCAGCAGGAAGCAGATGGCTTCACCCAAACTGGGCAATTGAGGAAAGTTTAATAGAGGGATTATTCCCAACAGTGTATCCAGAATATATGGAAGCCAAGAAGGAATGGAGCAGTGCTACGTGGGTTATCAACAGCTGGGAGCTGTGACTACCATGAGACACAACATGTTAGGGAGAGAACTCGGAATCTAGCTGCATAGGAAGGGTCCCCTGACAGTAGGTGTGACCTTTGGTGAAGGATGTAACCATCCCAGGGCAACCCAACAGGGAACTTGCTGATGTCACCTATTCAGGTCAACCTTCCAGGGCAGAGTAGAAAAGGAAGGAGTATGGGTCTATGGAGACTAGCCAGCACGTCTCCCAACTTTTTCCTTTAGTCATCTGTGCTCATTTGACTGAGGTAAGTAGAAGACTATTATCCCCTGACACCATTCTGCCCTCATCCCAACTCTTGTATTTACTCTCCATTTAACTTCAAGTGTCAGATCTATCGCCTTTGGAAAACCTGGAGACATTCTCCAGAAATCAATGAAAGGGAGGCATGTTGGCATGTCAACTGCCTTTGCCCCTCACCTAGTGGGGTTTTAGGATTAGCATTTCTACTGTTCTAAATCTCAGAGGGTTATGATTTGTTGGTGACCTCAGGCATCTTTTTTCCAATTCTGCAAACCCCTTTAGGGTGATCATGACTTTCCAGTCCCCTGGATAGCTGAGCTAGGCTTAGAAATTGGAGGAGGAGATCCTTTCCTGTTCAAAAACGGGACAAAGCCCTGTGTTTGTTCCTCCTCCATCCCCAATTGCCTTGTCTCTGGCAGAATTCCTGCACTTTCGTGAGGTCATGCAGCACTCAATATAGTGATCTGGATAAAATAGGTACTGAGTAAACGTTTTTAAATAGTAGAATAGGAAGTAGCAAAGCCAGGTCTGTCTGAGCCCAAAGCTGCCTTCCTTTTTCCCTATAGGATGTTGCATTTGAGGCAATTTTCTGTGAGCACTGTCAGAAGCCATCAGAGGAGCTCCCTACCTGATACAGAGTGTTCTATACTGTGCCTCAGCAGGTCAGACCAACATGGATCAGTAAGGTTTGTGTAAGGTGGTTTGCATAGGCAAGATTTATAGGAGGAGACCCAAACAGGGTGGGGCTCAGCATCTGGGAGAGGTCCAAGGGGCTCTGGATATGCTTATGTTTTTTAATTTACATGTGTGACATTCCTCCAAGATGCCAGAAGCCATAGTAGCACTTTGCAGATGCAGATTTTCAGAATTCTCAGAATTCTCCCAAGAACCCTGCAATGTAACTGACCAGATCCCTACTTGACAGGTGAGGAAACCGAGCCCCAGAGAGCCAGAATCACTTATGTAATTAGCATCAGAGCTGGAATTCCAACTCCGGTTCATCTGAATTGAAAGCCCATTCCCTATTTCACACGTCAGTATGCTGTGGGTTACCAAATCAGCCCAGTCCCTCAGGGTGGAATTCCCTAAGCCTTCAAGAGAAATCTAATAGTCTTCACGTATTAGCTTCCCTAGTACATCCTTATAATTTTGTTGTTTGAGTCTGAGAAGAGTTTATTCACTTAAGGACCTGAATATGTCTTGTAAAGGGATCAGGGGCTCTCCTAGATGCTGTGGGTTTCACCACTGGGGCAGATGATTATGATACAAGAGAAGACCCCCTCTTCCACTGGAGGCGCTAAACCAGCCAGCCCTCTAGACCTCTGAAAGTACAGTACAGTAGATTCTCTCAGTGCCGCTGCCTCCCACCCCTCCCCCATTCCCTGCCTCTAATCTCTTGTATCCTTAAGCGTACCTCTGCAGACCCCCAGATGCCAGTTCTGCATCTCTTCATTTCTGGAAGCACAGGAGACAACCCTGCTCAGCATGTCAGACTTGAAGTACCAGGGGTTAAGCTTCAGTTCCCTGGGTGGTAGCTGACTTAATACACCTTTTATTGACCATCTTCCCTCCTCTGTTTCTCTTCCCCATTTACCTACCACTGTTGTCTGCATGACCCAAATAAACCATTTGCACTCAAATCCTTGTCTCAGAATCTTCTGGGAGAACTAAAACAAAGAGAGTAAGAGTCATGGTTTTGGGTTTGACTTGTTCTATGAGGATGTGTCTAAAGTTGACTCAAAGCAGAACCGTTGCTTTGGTTCTAGGGTCACATTCACATGGCATGAAAAACAGCAACAGTCAATAAGAAACAGCATAGCTGCCCTGTAGTGTCCCTGCCCAGGGAATTTCAGACCCTTAACGAAACAGTGTGGGCTAGGTTCTTTCAACCACGTGATCTCTGGTTCTCTGTTATTGCCCCATCTAGCTTGGGAGACATTTCCACACTTCCATTCTGAATGCTCTTGCTCTCTCTCCAGATGTTATCCCTCTAATGCCTTCATAAATACCCCCACCTGGTTTGGAAAAATCCACACTTCTAAGCCTTAAAGTCATTTCATCATTGCTGACACTAGCCCATTGCTCAGACTCTCATGCCTCATTTTTTCTTGTTATGTAGGAAATTTTCTTATGATGTTGGAAGGTTTCCTGGGAGATAAAACCTCAAAAGTATCTGGTTTTTATTAAAAGCAAGTCTGTAGGATTAGAAGTTTCATAATGCACAATTACAAAATGCATAACACCAGATGTAGTCACCCGTATCTTCTTTCTTATTCCTCCTTTCCTATTATTGCTCAGCTTAATGCTTCCATGGGGAAGAACAACTTCTGAATCTTAAAGGGAACTCTCAGTTGATGTTTCTGAAGTACACGCGTGATACCATCTTGCATGTCTACTTCTCTTTGGGGAATACATAATATCCTAGAATCTAGTTCTGTGTAGCCTCATTAATGGCAAAGAACACTGAAGGAAGTTCAAAGAGACCCAGCCTGGCAGGTAGAACAAGGTATCTGTCGGCAATGGTGAGCAATAGTATATTCATCCAAGCTAGGGGGAAGTTTCAGAGGCCACTAAAGTGGGTAAACTAGCAGTTATACCCATAAAGTGGATAAAATAGTAGATGACAACACAGAATCTTAGATGCTAGGAGGACTCCAAGGTTAGGGACTGGGCTTGAGTCCTAGCAGTGTTTCTTCATCTGCATCTGCAAAGAGTTGAAATGTGGTCCATGAATGTTCTAACAACATTGTAGAAATTACAGAAAGAGAATGAGGACAATACCATCCAGTCTAATATCATAGCTTCCTTATCTTTATTTTGAAAATGCGGCATCTTATCATGCTCATAAACTCATGGGAGACATTGAATAACATTTACATATTTTTTATTAGGAAAAAGCATGATAATGTAACGATAAACCTGAATTCAGTTTAAGTATTATTTGTTCATCCTTATGCCTCCCACTAGAGATATGTTTCTCAAGTTCAAGTTTCAATCTTAATTAACTTTCCATTCTCAGCACCCAGCCCAGGAATTGCTATGTAGTAGACACTGAATAAATGCAATCTTTGAATGTTGAATAAGAAACCATTTGTGACTTTAGCACTTAACACAATGGTGCAATGTGCAAACGTTTTTTGAATGGTTGAATTAAGTATACAAAATATTGCATAACTCAGGGATCTGGCTAGGCAGAAGCAGGAGTGGGTCTAACTACAAGGAAGGGAAGGAAGTGCAGTTTTAACATGGGGGAGGAATCTGACAGAGTACAGCACAATTACACCTACTAAAAGCAAAACCAGGGGTGTAAGGATTCCTTTTTCCCCACCCCCCAAATGCCACTCACCACCATCATTGATTTCAAATACATCACAGAGTAACTAGTAAATGGAAACAGATCATCCTGGCTTTGCAAACATAGAAACAGAGAGGTTAAGCAAGTTGGCCCCTATCACTCTATATGGCTGAGAACTTGAAGTAAGTGTCATTTACAATTCCTCTTTCAGACCACCTAGTTTCTCATTCATGTGTTATGCTTCCCTAAAGAGTACACACTTGAGACTACTTCTTCTGGAGTTTGCTCCAAGAACGTTTACTAACATTAACACAAATTTCATCATATGACCTAGGAATAAAAAGCGTCATGGAGAAAAACGTTTCTGAGAGGAGGAGATAATGTGAGGTAGTTGAAAGAGTCAGGAGACTGGGTTTTATTCCCAGCTCTGACACTAACTGTGTGGCCTTGGAGGGAAATCATAAAACCTCTAAAGACCTCAGTTTCCCCATCTCAAAAATAAAGGGGTTGTGGAAGCTAGTCTCTGTGGTGTGTTGTAGTGAGTCTCTATAAGATTCTCCAAGTAAATTAGGGCACATAAAAATATGAGGTCTTGGGTACACTATCCAAGAACCATCAAGAGAGAAGGTAAGCCAAGTTCATAAGACGATTTAATCCTCAGAAGCAAGACCCAGCCAATAGCCAGACAGACTGTGATTCCCTCTGCTATGTTTTCCTACTTTTGTGCCAACCCCAAAATGCTAAGTCATTGCTTTTGCTAGAAGGATATTTTCTTATTGCATTCTGAGGATTTGAACAAATATTTTCATTTTGAGGAAAGCTTTCAGAACATTTTCAAATTGAAGGTTAGGCTTTTAGGACAAGAGAAGCCTCCAGACTGCAAAATAGAGCTCCCAGGTTTGGACAGACTCTACACTTGGAGGAGAGGGAATCAGCATTTGTTTGACATGGCCCTTTCTTTCCGCTGAAACTCAAAAGGCTTTCAGCAAAGCCTGTGGGCACTGTGGTTACCATGGCAGTTCTTTTGAAGGAGCAGACACTGACAAAGCACTTAGCTTCAGCCTCATGACTGGTAACAGGCTGAGGCCAACAAGTTGGCCACCTAAATGGAAAACTACATACTTGCTTCCTCTCTCACCCTCCATCTGTAGGGATGCCTGCTGGAAATTTCACTTCTGGATCCCTCTCTCTTTCCTTCAACTAGGCAGCTTTTTCTTTTTTCTTCCCCCCTCTCCCCACAGTTGCAGTTCCCCTGGGAAAAGACAGTATGCAAAGCCCCAGGTCCACAAATTGAAATATCGCTTGCAGTTCACCTTGTGAAAAACACACAAGAGCTAGGCTCCCATAACTTTTCTATTGATTATATCTTTTAAGCACTTTCAAATACTTTGTTTTTCTTGATTCTGGTTATCAAATGGGAAAAAGTGAACTCTGAGGCAGTAAGTGACTAGGATTCTCTCACGCTACTGAGTGACAGGTGGTATGTAAAAGAGCTCTGCATAAAATTGTGCTCCCAAAGTGGCTACTCACTTAGCGGTCCGTTCATCTTCTAAGTACCATTGTATCAGGAATGGAAAAAAATAAGCTTTATATTAATGTTTATTCACCTTTTAAAACTCATATCAGGAGTTACCTCCAAAAAGCCTTTCCTAATCTCCAGATTGGAGAGTTTTCCTTTGACGTGTGTTCCCATGGCACCTGAGCTTTGCTGTGTTTCTGTCTTTCCAGTAGAGAGAGAGCCCCTGTGTGTACCTCTCAATTCTTTAAAGATTTTGCTAAAATGCTACCTTCTCCATGAGACCACCTTATTTAAAATTTCAACCTATACTCCACCTCTAACTTTCTGTTTTTTATTTCACATAGCAGGTATGCTTTATGACATATTTAATTATTTGCTTATTTGCTAGGCTTTTTTTATTTTGATAGACTGTTATTTAGAGCAGTTCTAGGTTTACACAAAACTTGAGTGGAAGGTACAGAGTTTTCCCATGTACTCCACTGCCTCCAGTCATGCATCAACTCCCCCATTATCAACATTCCCCACCATAGTGATACATTTGTAACAACTGATAAACCTAAACCGACACATCATCATCATCCAAAGTCCGTGGTTTACACTAGGGTTCATTCTTGGTATAAAGACCCTTCTATGGGTCTGGACAAATGTATAATGACATGTATCCACCATTATGGTATCATACAGAGTATTTTCATCTACTAGGCTTATTTTTATTGTCTGTCTCCCTTTTCCAGCTAGAGGGTAGGCTCTACAAAGGCAGTCTTTCTTCGTTTATTGGTGTATCTTAAAAACCTAAAATAGTGCCTGGCATATAGCAGGCCCTCAAAAATATTTGTTGAATAAATGAATAGGGAAAAAGAAAACATCTCAGCATCCTTCACGTAAAATGCTAGAAGTTTATCAGCCTGTTGTGGTTAAAGTTGGAAGACCAGATTAAGCATGTTTATGAAGTAAAGTAGGGGAAACGTGGTGGCTGTGTTGTCTTTAATAATGTTGTTTGTTCCCATTTAGTAAACCTTGAATCTGGGGCAGTTATTTAACCCAGATAATGAGAAAGAAAACATAGGAGAGCAGTGACTTAGGTTGAGGTTTAGTTAGCTATGAAGATGGGTTGGTGAACTGAGAGGACAAAGGGTCAAGGGAGCTATTACAAGATTTCCTTCAGAAGGAATTGATTCATCTTGTCAAGACTATCCTCCCATAGGCAACAAGAAACCATCATGAGCAGGATAGATACACAGAGCAGCATTTCCCACTAATCCCTTTAGATTCTTCATGGAAAAAAAAAAAAAAAAAGCTTTCATGGCCAAATCAAGTTAGGAAACTTTGTATATTTCACAATCCATGATAACATAGCATTTGAGATGTTCTGCAATAAAGAATTTAATTTTGTTTAATCCAATGTTTTATTTGACCTCAGAAACCTGTTTTCATTGTTCTTGTTTTAAACATCTGTGCAAATATCCCTCTTTTGCTTGTGAAATTTTCCTTAAAATCCTCCTTTCTTCCCATCTATCCACATATGGCCTAAATCCCTCTAAATCAGTCCTAACTTCAGAGCTAATATAGCAATGACTTCTGGGGGAATAATATCTCTGGGAAGGCCCCAAGCCAAGGATGTCAAAATGCAATAATTATTTATTGAAAAGCAGCTTAAATGAGGGCCCAATCGTAATCTCAAAGAACTTTCTGCTTAGTATTTAGGTGTAAAACATAGAGAAATACCTCTATTACATGGTAGAGGATGGGAAAGATCTTAAGGGAGCTGCCATTAAAGTAAACACAGTTTAAAGATATGCAAGTGTCTTAGGAATACAGGGTCAGTGAGAAGAGGAAAGAAGGTAGAACTGGCTACAGAAGGGTTGGGTGAATTTTCGAAAACTGTTCTAGCTTTAGGGCTAATCTTTGAGAGGGCATTGATGTCACGTTCAATATATAAAGGGGCATAGAGAATTCATGCTTAGTCCCAATAGGCATCATTAGTCATGGAACTTCATCGATAAGGTGAAAATGGCATTTACTTATTCAGCAAATATTTACTAATGTGAAGTAGCCACTTGCTAGGGATATAGAAAAGGACATCCTCTACCTCTATCTATAGGTTATATTCTGGAGACCACAGTCTAGAAGAAAGGAAAAGGAGGTTGGTGATCAACTTTATTGTGTTACTCCTCTATGGTAAATAATACTTTCTCATTTGAGCAAATTCTCAGGACTCCTTGTGGAACTGCAGGAAGCAGATAGTACTACAAGTCAGAAGGAACTTGACCTTGTCCGGCAATTCAGTCTTTCATGTTGGGACTCCAGTTTCAGGGATCTGTGGCAGCAGTCCTTTTAGAGAGTGAGTTAGTAAGAAGGTATCAGCAACTGGGTGGGCACTGTGGTAGGTATCACACATCGAAGAGCTTGTTTCATCCTCACAACCATCTTTTGAGCTAGGTATTTTGAAGATGGGGAAACAAAGGCTCGAGATGTCAAGTAACCTTCCCAAGGTTCGCAACTTGTAAATATCAGAGTCTGGTGTCTTCGTGGAGTTTGGTCTTCATTATCTATCATGATAAGCTATCCAAATATCAGCAAGTTGGAAAGTTTTATTGATATAAAGTAAGGTCCAGACACTAAGGCAATCAGGATAACCTAGATTTCACAGTCTGATTGGATTATGTGGAAATGTTGGCCCTAAGTTAGGTACTAACTCATTAAAACCTGTGGAAATTGGAACCTGGTTTGAGGGCAAAAGGTGGAGGTGGGTGGAAGATGATATAGAAAATTAAGTTCAGCCAAAATGTAAGTCAAAATGTAAGAAAAAGAAAAAAAAAATTTAATTCCCCTAAGTATTTAGTGCTTGTTTAGAATATATGATGCTAAATTTCAGTAGTATCATAGTAAATTATGTAGCATAGTCAGGCAGAAATCACATCAAGAGAGCATATTAAAAAGAATCTAGTATTCCCATAGCTAGAATCTAGACTCCTGTGTACCAAAGTTTGTTTAACCAGTATCCTTAAATTACATTTACATTGTTTTCTACAGAATCTTTTAACCTGGGACATAATGAGGATGATGAAAGTTTTCCTTAAAAATAATTAAGTGAACTTGAATGAAACATTTAAAAAATGTACGAGCAATGAACTCAAAACTAAAGACCTATCTCTTTCTAAATATCTCTACTCTTTTCCTCTAGGTCTCTTGTAGAAAGAGATCTGTTTCCTCATGCTTAATTGATTAATATTAACCAGTATGACTAAAAGAATAGGTAGCCCTTGTCTGGTCCAATTTAAGTCCTCTTATTCATGGGTTTCTATTCTTGTGGTCCTGGTCCTCTTCTGTGTATACCATTAGG
Source organism: Grampus griseus (assembly GCF_964374135.1). Taxonomy (NCBI): domain Eukaryota; kingdom Metazoa; phylum Chordata; class Mammalia; order Artiodactyla; family Delphinidae; genus Grampus; species Grampus griseus. The sequence goes on from NC_139017.1 coordinate 136,420,187, forward strand.
TCTTGTTGGATTTTTTGTTTGTTCTGGAATAATTATGTCTATCTATATCTGTACCTGTATCTGTATATCTATAGCTATATATCTATAGCTATATGTATATATGTATATCTGTATACACACACAAACATATTGACAGTTTTTGAATTTTATTTTATTCATTTTTTTATACAGCAGGTTCTTATTAGTTATCCATTTTATACATATTAGTGTATATATGTCAATCCCAAGCCCCCAATTCATCACACCACCACCACCACCCCCCCCGGCCATTTCCCCCCTTGGTGTCCATAACTTTGTTCTCTACATCTGTGTCTCAATTTCTGCCCTGCAAACCGGTTCATCTGTACCATTTTTCTAGGTTCCATATATATGTGTTAATATACGATATTCATTTCTCTTTTTCTGACTGACTTCATTCTGTATGACAGTCTCTAGGTCCATCCATGTCTCTACAAATGACCCAATTTCGTTCCTTTTTATGGCTGAGTAATATTCCATTGTATATATGCACCACATCTTCTTTATCCATTTGTCTCTCGATGGGCATTTAGGTTGCTTCCATGTCCTGGCTATTGTAAATAGTGCTGCAATGAACATTGGGGTGCATGTGTCTTTTTGAATTATGGTTTTCTCTGGGTATATGCCCAGTGGTGGGATTGCTGGGTCATATGGTAATTCTAATTTTGGTTTTTAAGGAACCACCATACTGTTCTCCATAGTGACTGTATCAATTTACATTCCCACCAATAATGCAAGACGGTGCCCTTTTCTCCACACCCTCTCCAGCATTTGCTGTTTGTAGATTTTCTGATGATGCCCATGTTTTTTATTTTTGAATTTTATTTTATTTTTTAAATACAGCATTTTCTTATTAGTCATCCATTTTATACACATCAGTGTATACATGTCAATCCCAATCTCCCAGTTCATCACACCACCACGCCCACACCCCACTGCTTTCCGTTGGTATCCATATGTTTGTTCTCTACATCTGTGTCTCAATTTCTGCCCTGCAGACTGGTTCATCTGTACCATTTTTCTAGGTTCCACATATATGCGTTAATATACGATATTTGTTTTTCTCTTTCTGACTTACTTCACTCTGTGTGACAGTCTCTAGATCCATCCACATCTCTACAAATGACCCAATTTCATTCCTTTTTAAAGCTGAATAATATTCCATTGTATGTATGTACCACATCTTCTTTATCCATTTGTCTCTCGATGGGCATTTAGGTTGCTTCCATGTCCTGGCTATTGTAAATAGTGCTGCAATGAACATTGGGGTGCATGAGTCTTTTTGAATTATGGTTTTCTCTGGGTATATGCCCAGTAGTGGGATTGTTGAGTCGTATGTTAGTTCTATTTTTAGTTTTGTAGGAACTGCCATACTGTTCTACATAGTGGCTGTGTCAATTTACATTCCCACCAACAGTGCAAGAGGGTTCCCTTTTCACTACACCCTCTCCAGCATTTGTTGTTTGTACATTTTCTGATGATGCCCATTCTAACAGGTGTGAGGTGATACCTCACTGTAGTTTTGATTTGCATTTCTCTAGTAATTAGTGATGTTGAGCAGCTTTTCATGTGCCTCTTGGCCATCTGTATGTCTTCTTTGGAGAAATGTCTATTTAAGTCTTCTGCCCATTTTTGGATTGGGTTTTTTTTTTTAATGTTGAGCTGCATGAGCTGTTCGTATATTTTGTAGATTAATTCTTTGTCCGATGATTGGTTTGCAAATATTTTCTCCCTTTCTGAGGGTTGTCTTTTTGCCTTGTTTGTAGTTTCCTTTGCTGTGCAAAAGCTTTGAAGTTTCATTAGGTCCCATTTGTTTATTTTTGGTTTTATTCCCATTACTCTAGAAGGTGGATCAAAAAAGATCTTGCTGTGATTTGTGTCATAGAGTGTTCTTCCTATGTTTTCCTCTAAGAATTTTATAGTGTCTGGTCTTACATTTATTTCTCTAATCCACTTTGAGTTTATTTTTGTGTATGGTGTTAGGAAGTGTTCTAACTTCATTCTTTTACATGTAGCTGTCCAGTTTTCCCAGCACCACTTATTGAAGAGACCGTCTTTTCTCCACTGTGTATCCTTGCCTCCATTGTCATGGATTAGTTGATCATAGTTATGTGGGTTTATCTCTGGGCTTTCTGTCCTGTTCCATTGATCTATATTTCTGTGTTTGTGCCAGTGCCATACTGTCTTGATTACTGTAGCTTTGTAGTATAGTCTGATGTCACAGAGTCTGATTCCTCCAGCTCCGTTTTTTCCCCTCAAGACGACTTGGGCTATTCAGGGTCTTTTGTGTCTCCATAGAAATTTTAAGATTTTTTTGTTCTAGTTCTGTAAAAAATACTGTTGGTAATTTGATAGGGATTGCCTTGAATCTGTAGTTTGCTTTAGGTAGTATAGTCATTTCACAATATTGATTCTTCCAATCCAAGAACATGGTATATCTCTCCATCTGTTTGTATCATCTTTAATTTCTTTCATCAGTATCTTATAGTTTTCTGCATACAGGTCTTTTGTCTCTCTAGGTAGGTTTATACCTAGGTATTTTATTTTTTTGGTTGCAATGGCAAATGGGATTTTTCCCTTAATTTCTCTTTCAGATTTTTCATCATTAATGTAAAGGAATGCAAGAGAATTCTGTGCATTAATTTTGTATCCTGCAACATTACCAGATTCATTGATTAGCCCTAGTAGTTTTCTGGTGGCATCTTTAGGTTTCTCTCTATATAGTATCATATCATCTGCAAACAGTGACAGTTTTACTTCTTCTTTTCCAATTTGTATTCCTTTTATTTCTTTTTCTTCTCTGATTGCTGTGACTAAGACTTCCAAAACTATGTTGACTAATAGTGGTGAGAGTGGACATCCTTGTCTTATTCCTGATCTTAGAGGAAATACTTTCAGTTTTTCACCATTGAGAATGATGTTTGCTGTGGGTTTGTCGAATATGGTCTTTATTATGTTGACGTAGGTTCCCTCTATGCTCACTTTCTGGAGAGTTTTTATCATAAATGGGTGTTGAGTTTTGTCAAAACATTTTCTGCTTCTATTGAGATGATCATATGGTTTTTCTTCTTCAATTTGTTAATATGGTGTATCATATTGATTGATTTGCTTATACTGAAGAATCCTTGCATCCTTGGGATAAATCCCACTTGATCATGGTGTATGATCCTTTTAATGTGCTGCTGGATTCTGTTTGCTAGTATTTTGTTGAGAATTCTTGCGTCTATATTCATCAATGATATTGGTCTGTAATTTTCTTTTTTTGTCGTATCTTTGTCTGGTTTTGATATCAGGGTGATGGTAGCCTCATAGAATGAGTTTGGGTGTGTTCCTTCCTCTGCAATTTTTTGGAAGAGTTTGAGAAGGATGGGTGTTAGTTCTTCTCTAAATGTTTTATAGAATTCACCTGTGAAGCCATCTGGTCCTGGAGCTTTTGTTTGTTGGAAGATTTTTAATCACAGTTTCAATTTCATTACTTGTGATTGATCTGTTCATATTTCTATTTCTTCCTGGTTCAGTCTTGGAAATTTATTCCTTTCTAAAAATTTGTCCCTTTCTCCAGGTTGTCCATTTTATTGGCATACAATTGCTTTCAGTAGTCTCTTAGGATGCTTTGTATTTTTGTGGTGTCCATTGTAACTTCTCCTTTTTCATTTCTAATTTTATTGATTTGAGTCCTCTCTCTGTTTTTCTTGATGTGTCTGGCTAATGGTTTATCAATTTTGTTTATCTTCTCAAAGAACCAGGTTTAGTTTTATTGATCTTTACTATTGTTTTCTTTGTTTCTATTTCATTTATTTCTGCTCTGATCTTAATGATTTCTTTCCTTCTACTAACTTTGGGTTTTGTTTGTTCTTCTTTCTCTAGTTCCTTTAGGTGTAGGGTAAGACTGTTTATTTGAGATGTTTGTTGTTTCTTGAGGTAGGATTATATTGCTATAAACTTCCCTCTTAGAACTGCCTTTGCTGCATCCCATATGTTTTGGATCATTGTGTTTCATTGTCATTTGTCTCTAGGTATTTTTTAATTTCCTCTTGGATTTCTTCAGTGATCTCTTGGTTATTTAGTAATGTATTGTTTAGCCTCCATGTGTTTGTGTTTTTTACATTTTTTTCCCTGTAATTGATTTCTAATCTCATAGCATTGTGGTCAGAAAAGATACTTGATATGATTTCAATTTTCTTAAATTTACCAAGGCTTGATTTGTGACCCAAGATGTGATCTATCCTGGAGAATGTTCTGTGCGGACTTGAGACAGAAGTGTAATCTGCTGTTTTTGATGGAATATCCTATAAATATCAATTAAATATATCTGGTCTATTGTGTCATTTAAAGCTTGTGTTTCCTTATTAATTTTCTGTTTGAATGATCTGTCTATGGTGTAAGTGGGGTGTTAAAGTCCCCTACTATTATTGTGTTACTGTAGATTTCCCCTTTTATAGCTGTTAGCAGTTGCCTTATGTATTGAGGTGCTCCTATGTTGGGTGCATATGTATTTACAATTGTTGTATCTTCTTCTTGGATTGATCCCTTGATCACTATGTAGTGTCCTTCCTTTTCTCTTGTAACATTCTTTATTTTAAAGTCTATTTTGTCTGATATGAGAATTGCTACTCCAGCTTTCTTTTGATTTCCATTTGCATGGAATACATTTTTCCACCCCCTCACTTTCAGTGTGTATGTTTCCCTAGGTCGGAAGTGGGTCTCTTGTAGACAACATATATATGGGTCTTATTTTTATATTCATTCAGTGAGCCTGTGTCTTTTTGTTGGGGTATTTAATCCATTCATGTTTAAGGTAGTTATCGATATGTATGTTTCTATGACCATTTTCTTAATTGTTTGTGGTTTGTTTTTGTAGATTCTTTTCTTCTCTTGTGTTTCCCACTTAGAGAAGTTCCTTTAGTGTTTGTTGTAGAACTGGTTTGGTGGTGCTGAATTCTCTTAGCTTTTGCTTGTCTGTAAAGCTTTTGATTTCTCCATCGAATCTGAATGAGATCCTTGCCGGGTAGAGTAATCTTGGTTGTATGTTCTTCCTTTCCATCACTTTAAATATATCATGTCACTCCCTTCTGTCTTGTAGAGTTTCTGCTGAGAAATAAGCTGTTAACCTTATGTGAGTTCCCTTGTATGTTATTTGTCATTTTTCCCTTGCTGCTTTCAGTAATTTTTCTTTGTCTTTATTTTTTGCCAATTTGATCACTGTGTGTCTCGGCACGTTTCTCCTTGGGTTTATCCTGTATGGGACTCTCTGTGCTTCTGGACTTGGGTGGCTATTTTCTTTCCCATGTTAGGATGTTTTCGACTATAATCTCTTCAAATGTTTTCTCGGGTCCTTTCTCTCTCTCTTCTTCTTCTGGGATCCCTATAATGTGAATGTTGTTGTGTTTAATGTTGTCCCAGAGGTCTCTTAGGCCGTCTTCATTTCTTTTCATTTTTTTTTTTTCTTTATTCTGTTCTTCAGTAGTGAATTCCACCATTCTGTCTTTCAGGTCACTTATCCGTTCTTCTATCTCAGTTATTCTGCTATTGATTCCTTTTAGTGTATTTTTCATTTCAGTTATTGTATTGTTTATCTCTGTTTGTTTGTTCTTTAATTATTCTAGATCTTTGTTAAAGATTTCTTGCATCTTCTCGATCTTTGCCTCCATTCTTTTTCCAAGGTCCTAGACCATCTTCGCTATCATTGTTCTGAATTCTTTTTCTGGAAGGTTGCTTATCTACCCTTCATTTAGTTGTTTTTCTGGGGTTTTATCTTGTTCCTTCATCCTTCCCTCTGCCTCTTCATCTTGTCTATCTTTTTGTTAATGTGGTTTTCCTTCCACAGGCTGCAGGATTGTAGTTCTCGCTTCTGCTTTCTGCCCTCTGGTGGATGAAGCTATCTAAGAGGCTTGTGCAAGCTTCCTGATGGGGGAGGTACTGGTGGTGGGTAGAACTGGCTGTCGCTCTGGTGGGCAGAGCTCAGTAAAACTTTAATCTGCTTGTCTGCTGATGGGCGGGGCTGGGTTCCCTCCCTGTCCATTGTTTGGCCTGAGGTGACCCAACACTGGAGTCTACTTGGGCTCTTTGGTGGAGCTAATGGCAGACTCTGGGAGGGCTCACACCAAGGAGTACTTCCCAGAACTTCTGCTGCCAGTGTCCTTGAGCTCATGGTGAGACACAGCTCCCCCCACCCCACCACCTCTGCAGGGGACCCTCCAACAGTAGCAGGTAGGTCTGGTTCAGTCTCCTATGGGGCCACTGCTCCTTCCCCTGGGTCCCGATGCACACACTACTTTGTGTCTGCCCTCCAAGCGTGGAGGCTCTTTTCCCCCCAGTCCTGTCAAAGTCCTGCAATCAAATCTCATTACCCCTCAAAGTCTGATTCTCTAGGAATTCCTCCTCCCAGTGCTAGACCCCCAGGTTGGGAAGCCTGACGTGGGGCTCAGAACCTTCACTCCAGTGGGTGGACTTCTGTGGTATAAGTTCTTCAGTTTGTGAGTCACCCACCCAGCAGTTATGGGGTTTGATTTTATTGTGATTGCGCCCCTTCTACCATCTCATTGTGGCTTCTCCTTTGTCTTTGGGTGTGGGGGTATCTTTTTTGGTGTGTTCCAGTGTCTTCCTGTCGATGATTGTTCAGCAGTTAATCTATATAACCTTTTATTAGCATCAGTTTCTTCACCTCAGTCCTTGGCTCGTCCCTCCACTTGGCTCCTCCCAGCCTCACCAAGGCTGCAGCTGCACTACCAGGTTCCCGCAGCCCCAAGTAAAACCATACCAGCCCAACACGAGCACCCCTACTCATTTGTTATTTTATAATTCAGTTGACTTTTTTCCTCAAGCTTGTCTCTTCAGGGTTGCAAAATGGCTGCAGCAGCTCCAGCATCAACACTTACACAAAACTACCTTTGAACCTATTGACAGCTTTTACTCCCTATAGTAGCACTTGACTGACTTTGAGCATAGTCTTCAATTTTATTTCAACATGCTTTACAAAATGTTGTCTGCATGATTTAACTCCAGGGATCCATTTTTTGTCTCTCTAACTGTGTGTCTGTCTGGTGTACCCTTCCTTCTTGCCAATGATCTTGTTATTAAAAGATACTGATTTTGCAGAAAGGGATGCAAATGAAAATTGATTTCCCATTGGGCCATGTCATGATTTTCTCATGTAACACTGTTAAATATGGCCTGGGAGCAATGTTATTTTAAAGTATTTTGTACTATGATTCTGTGGGAAACAATAGCCCATCAAACTCCTTTACTGAACGTTGAAGTGCCAGGATGGGTATTTCAATAGATTTGTATGGAGATCTCCTTTCCCCAGACTGGTATGCTATGTGGGTGACTTGGAGGCTGAAAAGCTGATGCCCATTCAAACTGATATAAAAATCTATTTTAAGAACATCTCTTAAAGGTGCAAGGGAGAAAGATGAGAAGGAGGATTACAGCTATTTATTCACATAACTCCCTTAGCAAAACAATAGCCCTGCTGCAAAATGGACCCACCATCCTTAGAAGGAAGTTTAGTAATCATGTTTTGTTACTTAAGAATGCTCCAGGTGACTTATCAAAGTATTCCTTTCAGGCACATCTAGTATTTTCTTTGAGATAAGCTCTTGTAGGTAACATTTTCTCAATCTCATTTTTTTTTTTTAACTGATGCTTTAGTGTGCCTTATATATTGGTGAGCCAAGTAACCTCAGTCTGGCATACCATCAATCTGGTTCTGTCTATACCAATTATTACATCTATGGGATTTGCACTTTATTAAACAGTGTGGAGGCCACTGCCATGGGCTAAGGACATGGTGTTTCTTTCTTACTCAGACATTGGATTTAACAATTAACTGAAAACAATTGCTAGCCAGTGATTCAGAAATACTGTTCTTTCTCCCTTGCAAAATATTAGTGAGATAAACTTAGGTAAGGAATCAGGTATCTCTTTCACTTAAACTTTGATCATTGCTTCCTAACTTGTTTTCCATTCGCAAACACATTCTGAAACAATAGTGATTATCATGGGATGGGAGAGGATCCATACCAGTCATAGAGTGTGTGATATCCCTGGTTAAAACCCCCATTTAAATTACTACATAAATAGCCATGAGCTAAGTAAGATCAGTTTCTTCTTACTACCAAACTGTTATTAAAATGGTCAAAGGAATTTAAAATGGGTAAAAAGATGCACAAAGCCAAAATAAAGAAGGATGCCTTTTATATTGCAGATGCCTCAAGGAATTTATGGAGTTGGATTGAAATAAGAAATGGCTCAAATCTATTCTTTCTGATAAAGATGTCCAGCATTATAGCAATAAGTAAAAGAGTTTATGGCAAAATCCCATTAACAGCCCTAATATAGGTGAGAGCTAATGATGAAGAAGAGACATATTAGAGATGGAATATGTTATTTATTATTCCTTTTGAAGGTATGAATCTAGAGCAAGGGCCAGCAAACCTCTTCTGTAAAGAGCCAAATAATAAGTATCTTAGGCTTTGCTGACTAAGTGGTGTCTGTAGCAGTTATTCACCTCTGCCATTGTAGCATGAAAGCAGCCATGGATGATAGAACAGAGTATATCTGTGTTCCAATAAAATTTTATTTATGGTTACTGAGATTTGAATTTCACATAATTTTCATGTCATGAAACATGATTCTTCTTTTCATTTTTCTCCACAACTATTTAAAATGTTTTCTTAGCTTGAAAGTCATACAGAAATAGGTGACAGGCAAGACTTTGCCCCCCTTTTCAGTTTGTTAATCCCTGGCCTACAGCATGAGAAAGAAGTTCTGCCTAGTGGCCCCAGGGTATGTGGAAAAGTTCACCAAAAGGGCATGGCAGGCAACAGCATCAAAAACAAGACAAGTGGGCTTCCCTGGTGGCGCAGTGGTTGAGAGTCCTCCTGCCGATGCAGGGGACACGGGTTCGTGTCCCGGTCCGGGAAGATCCCACATGCCGCAGAGCGGCTAGGCCCATGAGCCATGGCCGCGGAGCCTGCGCGTCCGGAGCCTGTGCTCCACAACGGGAGAGGCCACAACAGTAAGAGGCCTGCGTACCACAAAAAAATAAAAAATAAAAAAGGCAAGTGACAATTTCTTGGTTTACCTGGCATGGAGGCCTGGCCAAATCTGATGCTAGAAGACAATAGTCTATTACAAAATTGTTTCAGCAAATGCACATAAACATATACACATACATACATATGTTTCACATTGTTTTTGCAAAGCTGCCTATCCAGAAGAAAAATAGACAAGATAAATATGTAAGTTAAATATACAAGTAGGCAAAATAAATGTGCAAGCTATTTGTAAAAGAATAAAAAGACCCGTTTATATATGAAAAGTTTCAATCTCACTAGAGATCGAAAAGGAGAATGAGTTAAAACAGCTCAATGTCATTTTTCACCTATCAAATTGATAAAAATTAAATAAGCATTAGTATCTAGAAAAGCTATTAGGGATGTGATTACTTTCATATTGCTGGTGGCAGTGTATAGTGTAATAAGCATTCAACAAGCTATTCTACTGAGAGGACTTTGTCCTATTGAAATAAAAAATGACATAACATAAAAATTTATGTATAAGGATATGCATTATTTCAATGTTACTTATTATGGAAGAATGTTTGAATCAATTAAATGTTGAATAGTAAAAGATTGGTTAAGTATGGTACATCCATATGCTACAATTCTATGTGGCCAATAAAATCATTTACAGATTTTTTTTGACATGAGAAACTGTTTATAATTTATTCTAAGTGAATCAAGAAGGTTATAAAAATATATATAGTATGGTCGCAAACTTTTAAAAAATTGTGTGTGGATGTAATATGTGGTGTATAATGAGTGTGTGTGTGTGTGTTATTTATTTATTTAGTTATTTATTTATGGGACTATAGAACAAAGATTGGGTAGGCATGCAATAATAACTTAACAATAGTGATCTTTGTGTGTGGGGCCATCTGATATATAGATTTCTATAAAGATTATTGTTTTGCATTTCATAAAATGAAATTGTATGGTATGTATTCTTTTGAGTTGCTTTCTAATGTTTTCAAGTTTAATCCTTGATAATTCATTTATTTTTGCTGTTGTGTGGTATTCCACTGTATGAATATACCTCACAAATTATTATGAACAGCAAGCACTCCTATGAAGAGTATTGGACATATCTTGTAATGTACATGTGTAAGAATTTGTCTAAGGTATAGATCATTGGAGTAAAATTAATGAGTTATAAGGAATAATCACATTTAACTCTATTAGATTATACCAAAATGTCTGCCAAAATTCATACTTCTATGAGCAGTATATTGTTTGTTCTCCCACATTCTGAAAAATGCTCAGCCATTATATAATTGAATATTATTTCCTTTCTTTTTCTTGTTTCTATTTGGAACTCTTATTATTCATATGTTAGACCTTTCCAATATATCTTCTATACACCTTAATCTCTCTTTCATATTTTTCCTTTTATTTTAATTTCATATCTCTGGGCTCATTTTAGGTAACATTTTTGGCTTAATCATCTAGTCCACTAATTTTTTCTGCAGAAAAAACATTCATTAAAATTTTAATAATTATATTTTCATAAGTTATTTTTGGTACTTTTCCAAATATACTTAGTCATTTCCCCCCATTTCTTATTCCTTGCTTATATTTAAGCCTCTTTAAACTTTTTGGAAAATATTAAACATTCTTATTTTATATAAATATTGAATAGTTCTAATATGTGAAGTTATTATAGTTCTGATTCTTCTATCTACTTTTTATGTTGACTTTCATTCTCAGTACTCTGTTTCCTTTTTGTTTTTTTGTCTTTTACTTGGAGCATGCTTTTCTTGGAATTTTATGTGTGGTAGTATTTAGCAGCATGGACTGAGTTTTTATATTTTCTGAGAAGGTTTGCATATGGTTCTGCTAATTGTTTTAGTTCACTATAACTCAAGATCACTTCAAACTAAATTGTTTTCATTAGGTGTTTCGGCCTACAAAGTAGCAGAAATTTGGATTGAAAAATTCATCTGATAATTGACTTGTATTAACATTCTCTTTCTTTTTTCCTTTGGATTATGAATCAAATCACAGGCATGTCTCCTTGCTCTCCTCTACTAAGAAGTTTATTTATTCTTCATTTACCCTTCCACTGAGGGTGTAGTTCTCTGATGGTCTAGATTTATATGTGGGCCCAACCTCCTATTAAATTTCTAACTTTGCCTATACCCTGTATTAGTCTTCTCAAGCTGCCATAACAAGACACCACAGATAGGGTGGCTTAAACTACAGAAATTCATTTCCTCACATTTCTAGAGCTGGAGGTCAGTTCAGAGTGCCAGTATGGTTGGTTTCTGCTGAGAATTCTCTTCCTGGTTGGAGATGTCTGCCTTCTCATGGTGTCCTCACATGGTGACTAGAGAGATTAAACTCTCTCTTTTCTTATAAGGCTGGCAATCCTATTGAATTAGGACCCTTATGGCCTCATTTAACCTTAATTGCCTCCTAAAAGCCCTGTCTCCAAATGAGGTCACATTGGGGGACACGGCTTCAACATAAGAATTTTAGGTGGGGTCACAATTCAGACCATACTACATCCTAAACTTCAATCTCTTGATTCCTATACATTGCACAATTGTCAAAACCAAACAAGTTTAAAGCCACCAAAATGTTGCAGAAACATTTTATACATGATGAAAATGTATAGCGTGCATATTATATCCCACAATTTCAGCTTTACCTTCATGTTTGGCTTCTTCAAATTTCTTCATTTTTGGCAGCTCAGCAATCCATTTTTAGAGCTTGATTCTTGGTGAAATTCTCTATCATATCATTTTTTTATCTATTTTTTCTGTAATTTGGGGAGATGTTGATCACAGTTAATATCCTTGCCTGATTAACTCCAATATCTGGATCGCCTGTGCATCTGATTTTGATTTTGTTTTGTTTTCACTGTTGGTTTTCGACGTAGTATCCTATTTGAAAACATGTCTAGTAAGTTTTCACTGAATGTCAGACATTGTGTATAACAAACCATGCAAATGATGGCATTTTTCTCCAGAGATAGTTTACCCTTTTGTGTACTAGGCATAGAGAGTGGGGAGTGAGCATGTAAGTCCAACCAAATATTTATCTGAGTTAAAGGTGGGTTGCTATTTGGAAAGTACATATCTACCCTGCTTGGCCTTTGTTCCTAGGGCATAGCTCCTTAGGACTTTCAATTAAAATCCTTAGGACTTTCAACTAAAATCCCAGTGTGTTCACCAATGTCCCTCCTTCTAATGGGTGCTAAATTCTGATATTGGTCTTTTCAACATGGAAAGACTGCAAAAAACTCCAGTCTCCTTTTCAGGGGCTTTCTGCATAGTCTCAGAACTTGGCAAATGTCTAAAAAGGAAAACTGGCCATGTGTTTTCCCATGAAAGTTCTGCTGGTTTCTCTGACCATTGACAGTGATCTTTTATTCAGATTCTCATCCTCTTACTCTCAAACCAGAAGTGGAAATTGTCCCTAAAGAAAGATCAGATACAGTGTATCATCCCCCCTCTCTGTGGTTCTCCTTTTTCATAATTTTGGCTGCCAAAGTCTTCGTTTCTTTAGTGGTTTTCTGATACCTTTTCATGAGCTATTTTAAAAATTTATTTAGCTTTTATAATTGTTCTTAGTAAAAGCATTTGTATGCTACAAGTAATATAATTCTACACATACATAGATGTATGAAGAATGCATTTAAAATATATTTATTCATATTTACTTCAAGTTTGTACATTGTGTTTATCAGAAATATTGTTCCAGGTAACCTGACTTACATAATGTCAGAAACAAAAACTGATTAAGATAAGAATTTTTCTGAAGAGAATTATTTTTGTGGTTTATGATATGATCTACTGATAGAAGAACAGACACTGAAAGTAAAAAAAGTCAACTAGACATAAGAGATATTGATGATGATCTGCCATCCTTTAATCTCTAATTTTTAAATATGTGAGCATAAAATATGCATGAAGCAAGTACATGAACTTAAGTATAATGCTAAACTATTTATCATAAGCTGAACATATCCATGTAAGCACAACCCAGGTCAAGAAACAGAATATGATCTCTATCTCAGAAGTCCCCCTCTCCCAATTACTACTCCACCCTCCTTTAAAAGTAATCACTATCCTGGCTTCCTATATCATTACTGAATAAAATATTCTACTATGTGAATCAACTACAACTCATTTATCAATTAATACAGTTTATGGGCTTTTGGTTGTTTCCAATTTGACACAATTATGAAAAATGGTTTTTAAACATTCTTATACAGATACTTTAATGCACCTATGCACTTCAGATTTATATATGATTAGGTATGGAACTGATACATCATAGGATATGTTTATATTCAATTTTTATAGGCAATTACAGGTTTTCTCAACAGTCACATTAATTTACAGACTCATAGGCAGTAATTGAGAATTCCACTTGTTTCACAAGTTTGGCAGCACTTGGCATAATCAGTGTTTTTAATTTTAATCATATTGATGGGTGTATGATGGAATTGAGATACTAATTAGCATTTCCCTGATTATTTTTTATACATTTGGTGGCCATTTGGATGTCCTCTTTTGTGAAGTACCTCTTTGAGTGTCCTGACTATTTTTCTATTGGTTGTCTGTCTTTATTTATTAAGCCTATAAGCCCTTTGTCACTTATATGTAGGGTTATAATCTTGACAGTAAAGAGATACACTATTAATAATTACATTGGGTTTTCTTGAACAAACTTGGATACATGACAACATAATTTTACATTGTTTTAAATCAACTGTACTGAGGAATAATTTACATACAAAAATGCACCCATTTAAAGTGTACAATTTGACAAGCTTTGACAAATCTGTATACTTATGTAACTACCACAACAATTGATATATAAAATATTTCCATCACCTCTTGTATCTCTTCCTATTCAATTTCCCACCTTCACCTGACCCTGTGCAATCACTGATCTGTTTTCTGTCACTATAAAATATATGTTTTTTCTAGAGTTTTGTATAAATGAAATCATATAGCATATACTATTGTGTCTGGCTTCTTTTGTTCAGCATAATGTTTTTGAGATTTATCCATGTTGTTACCTATATCATAGTTCATTGCTTTTTATTTCTAAGTAATATTTCATTTTATAGATATACCACAATTTGTTTATCTATTTGCCTTTTCATGAACTTATTTGTTGTTTCCAGATTTTGGTTTATTAAGAATAATGCTTCCAGAAATAATTTTGTACAAGTGTTTGTGGCAGATATATTCATTTTTCATGGATAAACACCCAAGGGTTGAATTGTTAGGTTGTACAGTAACTGCGTATTTAGTTATTTAAGGAACCACCAAAAGTTTCTCTAAAATGTTGTAGATTTTATATTAATAGCAGTGATTTATGAAGGCTCTAGTTACTGCACATACTCAACAATGTTTGGTATTGTTAATCTTTTTAATTTTAGCTTGTGTAGTGTTATCTCATGATGACTAATAATGTTGAGAATCAACAATGTTTTTCTTCCACTGAGGAAAAAGTTTATTTTTCTACTAAGCCCATCCCGTGAAAATTATAGTTCAGATATTGTATTTTTTAATCTCTAGAAATTACATTTGGTTCTTTTAAAAATATGTTCCCTCATTGTATTCACATTTTTCTTTAAAGCTTTGTACATATTGAACATATTTGTAAGAGCTCTTTTAATATTCATGTTTGCTGGTTCCATCACCTATGTTATTTCTTGGTTTATTTCTATTGACAAATTTTTATGTGGATTATAAGCCTTTTTAAAATTTTTTTTCTGCCTTATTGCCTACCTAGTTACTTAGAGTGGATGCTGGATATTCTGAATTTTACCTTGTTGAATGCTGGATTTTGCTATATTTCTTTAAAAAATATTGGACTTATTCTGGCAGAGAGTTGTGTTACTTGCTAAATAACTTGATAACTTTGAAGCTTATTTTTTAATTTTTTGCTGTTTTATTTTAGGACAAACCTAGATTACCTTTCCTCTATGGCTAGTTTAGTCCCAATAATAAGACATAACTCTTTTGGGGTCTGTACTGAATAACCTGTGTATGTAGTGAATTATTAACTTATTATTTCAATAAATATTTCTTGAATTCTTTCCTTTGGCAAGACACCAGGGGAGGATGTGATGCTCCAATACAATTTAAACAATTCCCTGAGTGCTAAATTCCAAGCTTCAGTAAACTGCACAGACTAATAGCAGCAGGGCTTTCTCTGATGAATAAAAAGAGAGTATTGTCTTTGTTCTTTTAAAAAAGAATAAGAAAATCACCTGAGTAATTTCCAGCTTCTCAGATGTAGTCTCAAGATTACACAGCAAAAAATTACTAAACAGAATGAGAAAAATCCAGTGGTCTCATCCAACCTGCCCTGGTTGGTTTTAGAAGAGGACAATCAACAGTAACAATTACGAAACATGATAGAACAAAATAAATGAGGCTCCAAGAAACATTCTCAGTCTTCATTTATTGGTCTTGCAAAAGTTTTTGAGTCAGGGCCAGCTAATTTGTATCAAGCTGATGTGGACAAACTTTTTTTTTTTTCTTTTTAAGAAGATATTAGGGGTAGGAGTTTATTGATTAATTTATTTAGTTTTGCTGTGTTGGGTCTTTGTTTCTGTGCAAGGGTTTTCTCTAGTTGTGGCAAGCGGGGGCCACTCTTCATCGCGGTGTGTGGGCCTCTCTTGTTGCGGAGCACAGGCTCCAGACGTGCAGGCTCAGTAGTTGTGGCTCATGGGCCTAGTTGCTCCACGGCATGTGGGATCATCCCAGACCAGGGCCTGAAGCCATGTCCCCTACATTAGCAGGCAGATTCTCAACCACTGCGCCACCAGGGAAGCCCAAACATTTTTTTTAACAACCTTATTGAAGTATAATTGCTTCACAATGGTGTGCTAGCTTCAGCTGCATTACAAAGTGAATCAGCCATACGTGTACACATATCCCCATATCTCCTCCCTCTTGAGTCTCCCTCCCAAACTTCCTATCCCACCCACCCCTCTAGGTGGTCACAAAACACCAAGCTGATCTCCCTGTGCTATGCAGCTGCTTCCCACTAGCTATCTGTTTTACATTTTTACATTTGGTAGTGTGTATATGTCAATGCCACTCTCTCACTTAGTCCCAGCTTACACTTCCCCCTCCCCGTGTCCTCACGTCCATTCTCTACATCTGTGTCTTTATTCCTGTCCTGCCCCTAGGTTCTTCAGAACCATTTTTTTTTTAAGATTCCATATATATGTGTTAGCATACTGTATTTGTTTTTCTCTTTCTGACTTACTTCACTCTGTATGACAGTCTCTAGGTCCATCCACCACACTATAAATAACGCAATTTCATTTCTTTTTATGGCTGAGTAATATTCCATTGTATATATGTGCCACATCTTCTTTATCCATTCGTCTGTTGATGGACACTTAGGTTGCTTCCATGTCCTGGCTATTGTACATAGGGCTGCAATGAACATTGTGGTACATGACTCTTTTTGAATTATGGTTTTCTCAGGGTATATGCCCAATAGTGGGATTGCTGGGTTGTATGGTAGTTCTATTTGTAGTTTTTTAAGGAACCTCCCTACTGTTCTCCATAGTGGCTGTATCAATTTACATTCCCACCAAAAATGCAAGAGGGTTCCCTTTTCTCCACACCCTCTCCAGCATTTATTTTTTGTAGATTTTTTGATGATAGCCATTCTGACTGGTGTGAGGTAGTTTTTGTAGTCGTTGTAGTTTGGTAGTTTTGATTTTCATTTCTCTAATGATTAGTGATGTTGAGCTTTAACAGGTGTTTCATTTCTGCTTGAGCAGTTTTTCTGAAATCATCTCCCTACTTCCACTTTCACTCTAATCCTCCAGATATTTCTCCAAACACAGCATTGATCATGCCACCCCTTTATCCAACCCACCAACAGATGATCATTTTATATGGAGTATAACTTCTTAACCAACACTTCTGCCAACCTTTATCCCATAGCCCATTCAGTTACACATGCTGTACCCTGACCACACACTATCAGACATCATCTTTTTGCTGTATTTCCTCCACACACACACGTCCCTATTCCTCTGCCATGCCTTTGTTCATTGCCATAGCCTATATGGAATATCCTATCCCCCATCTCTTTATTTCAGATCCCTAAGTAATCATCAGGCCCACAATGAGGTTTGACCTCAGTTCAGGTCAACAGATATTAAGGAGTACTCAGGCTTGCATCAAATAGTATGAGAGGCCCTGAGGATATAAAATGAAGATGGAAGATCAGGTCCTTTTCTCAAGAAGCTCACAGTCTAAGAGGAGTGATAGATATGGGCAGAGCACGTCCACATGGCCATGAAGTGCCATCCTGACCACCCCCATCCTATGCATAGCACAGAGTAGTGCAATGTCAGAGTGCTGTGGTGGCTCAGGAGGGGTCGCCACCTGCTCAGCCTAGATGAAAGTGTTGCTGGAGGAAAGTATCTGGGTTTGTTTTTTTGTTTGTTTGCTTTTTAATTGAAGTATAGTTGATTTACAATATTATATTAGTTTCATAGTGATTCAGTATTTATACAGATTATAATTCATTAAAAGTTACTACAAGATAATGACTATAATTCCCTGTGCTATACAATATGTTTGTTGCTTATCTATGGTATATGTAGTAGTTTATATCTCTTAATCCTATAGCCCTAGCAGGTAGGTCTGGCCCAGTCTCTTATGAGGTCACCGCTTTTTTTCCCTGCTGTGCACAAGACCCTGTGTGTGCCCTCCAAGAGTGGAGTTTCTGTTTCCCCTAGTCCTACAGAATTCCTGCGATCAAACCCTGCTGGCTTTCAAAGCCAGATTCTCTAGGGGCTCCTCCTCCCATTGCCAGACCCTCAGGCTAGGGAGCCTGATGTGGGGCTCAGGACTTTCACTCCTCTGGGAAAACTTCAGTGGTATAATTGTTGTTTTCCAGTTTGTGGATCGCCTACAAAGTGTGTACAGGATTTGATTTCATTGGGATTGCACCCCTCCTACCATCTTGTTGTGGCTTCTTCTTTGTCTTTGGATGTAGGTTATCTTTTTTGGTAGGTTCCAGCATTTTATTGTCAGTGGTTGTTCAACAGTTAGTTGTGATTTTGGTGTTTCTGTTAGAAGGGGTGAACTCACTTCCTTCTACTCTTGCCATCTTGTCCTGCTGTCCCCTTAATCCTATAACCCTAATTCTCCCCTCCCCGCTTCCCTCTCCCACTTGGTAACCACTAGTTTGTTTCCTATATCTGTGATTGTTTTTCTGTTTTTCATATATATTCGTTTGTATTATATTTTATTTATTATTATTATTATTATTTTTGTGGTATGTGGGCCTCTCACTATTGTGGCCTCTCCCGTTGCGGAGCACAGGCTCCGGATGCGCAGGCTCAATGGCCATGGTTCACGGGCCCAGCCGCTCTGTGGCATGTGGGATCTTCCCGGACTGGGGCACGAACCCGTGTCCCCTGCATCGGCAGGCTGACTCTCAACCACTGTGCCACCAGGGAAGCCCTGTATTATATTTTAGGTTGTACATATAAGTGATATCATACAGTATCTGTTTTTGTCTGACTTATTTCACTAAGCATAACGTTAACTAGGTCCATCCACATTGGTACAAATGGCAGAATTTCATTCTTTTTTATGGCTGAGTAATATTCCATTATATATATATATATATATATATATATATATATATATATATATATATAGTGTTTTATAAATATACAACACTTCTTTATCCATTGGTAAGTTGATGGGCACTTGGGTTGCTTCCTAATCTTGGCTATTGTAAATAGTGCTGCTATGAACATTGGGGTGCACAAATCTTTTTGAATTAGTATTTTTGTTTTTTTTTTTCTGGATATATACCCAGGACTAGAATTGCCAGATCATAGGATAGTTCTATTTTTAGTTTTTTGAGGACACTCCATACTGGTTTCCATTGTTGCTTGAACCAACTTACATTTTCACCAGTAGTGTACAAGGGTTCCCTTATATCTGCATCCTCTCCAACATTTGTTACTTGCAGACTTTTTGATGATAGCCATTTTAACAGGTATGAGGTGATATCTCATGGTGGTTTTGATTTCCATTTCTCTAATAATTAGCAATGTTAAACCTCTTTTCATGTGTCTGTTGTCTGTCTGTATGTCTTCTTTGGAAAAATGTCTATGTATGTCTTCTGACCATTTTTTGTTTGGGTTGTTTTTTTGATATTGAGTTGTATGAGTTGTTTATATATTTTAGATATTAACCTCTTATTGGTCATATCATTTGCAAATATTTTTTCCCATTCCATAGATTGTCTTTTCATTTTGTTGATGGTTTCCTTTGCTGTGCAAAAGTTTCTAAGTTTAATTAGATCTCATTTGTTTATTTTTGCTTTTATTTCTTTTACCTTAGGAGACAGATCCAAGAAAATATTACTAGGATTTATGTCAAAGTGTGTTCTGCCTCTGTTCTTTCCTAGGGGTTTTATGGTTTCAGGTCTTACATTTAGGTCTTTTATCCATTTTGAATTTATTTTTATATATGATGTGAGAAAATTTTCTAATCTCATTGTTTTACATGTAGCAGTTTAATTTTCCCAACACCACTTGCTGAAGAGACTGTCTTTTCTCCAGTGTATATTCTTACCTCCTTTGTCATAGATTAATTAACCATAGGGTCAATTGTGTGGGTTTATTTCAGTGCTCTCTATTCTGTTCCATTGATCTCTGTTTTTGTGCCAGTATCATGCTGTTTTGATTACTGTAGTTTTGTAGTAGAGTCTGGGAGGGTGAAACCTCTTTTTAACTTTTGCCATTTTAATTATTCTATATCTTGATGTGAGTCTGTTTGAGCTCATCTTATTTGGGACCTTCTGTGCTTCCTGTAGCTGGATATGTGTTTCCTTCTTCAGGTTTAGGAAGTTTTCAGCCATAATTTCTTCAAATACATTTTTGATCCCCTCTCTCTTCTGTTTCTGAAACCCCTATAATGTCAATATTGGAATGTTTAATGTTATCATACAGATCTATTAAATAGTTTTCATTAAATTTCTTTTTTCTTTCTGCCTGTTCTAATTGGGTGATTTCCATTATTCTATATTCCAGATCACTTATGTGTTTTTCTGTATCACTTAGTCTGTTATTCATTCTTTCTAGTGTGGTTTTTATTTCAACTATTGAATTGTTCATTTCTGATTGGGTCTTTTTCTATATTTTCTGGTTTCCTTTTGATATAATCTATGTTTAGATTAATTCTTTTCCCTAATTAACATTTTTATTACTAATGTTTTGAATTTTTCATCTGATAAATTATTTCTGTCTTATTATTTTTTCAGTGATTTTCTCTTGCTCTTTCAGTTGAGAGTAGTTCCTCTGCCTTTTAATTTTCCTTAACGTTCTCTGATTCTATGAATTTAGGTGAAATACTTACCTACAGTGATCTTAAAGGAGTGTTCTCATGTGGGAGCATCCCTATGCAGACAGTGTGTACCCAATGTCTTTGGTGGGAGGCCTGGATTTGATGTGGACTCTATTCATGTCTTTTCTCAGGGTTTGCTGGCAGCTATCACCTTGGTAAGGGTGGGAACTGAAGATGGAGGTGCTAGAGCTGGCACTGAGTGTGAGGCAGGACTTCCTCTCTGCTCAGTGGCTGTCACCACCCTGTCATGGGTAGCGTCTCTTCCCAAATTACTAGAGCAGAAGCCCTCAGGGTCTGGCTAAAGCTGGCTGTGTTTTCTTTAAGTGTTTTTTTTTTTTCCCTCTCCCCACACTGGCACCTTTGCTGATGACTTCCCCCTGCCTCCACTGCCCCAGCCTTGTTGTGGGGCTGCTCTGCTGGGCTGGTGGTGGGCTGCATGGACTCTCAGCATGTGTTGGAAATTTAGTTGTGGTAGAGTGGCTGCTGTCAGAGATCTGGGTGGCTTCTAAGGCACTGCTTGAGTGAGTGCCAACATTGGCCACCACTGCCCCATCCAAGCTCCACCCCAGGACTGGGTCATTGCTGCATCCCAAGTTCAGTTCTTTTCCCAGATCCTGGCAGCCCCAGATCTAGTGCCTCACTATGCTGTGGAGTGAGTGAGGCCAGAGCTTTCACTCAGGTCCAACTAGGGTGCACAGTGAAGCAATCATGGGAGCAGACCTCTCTCCACCCTGCCTTGGGGACAAACAAGTATGCAATCATTCCTCCAGGCTTCTTACAGCCCTTCTATTTGTTGGAGCTGTTCTCCAACTAGTCAAGAGAGCTTGTCTCCTCTGCATAAGACCCCAGGAGTGGAACGCCCAGTCTGTGGCTCAACCTGCTCACTCCCCAAGGCAGATGTCTGCCTGTATAGTCTCCCTTTTCCTCTGAGTCTCCTCTCAGGGGCCAAAGTCCTGACCCAATTACTTTTCTTCCCTTCCTACCTGATCATGTATGTATCTTTCTTACCACCTTTGTTTTCTAGGAGTTCTTCTGCCAGATTCCAGTTGGTTTACAGTGAGAATTATTCCATATGTGGATGTATTTTTCATGTGTTCATGGGAAGAGGTGAGCTCCACATCTTCGTATTTGGCCATATTGATCAGAATGGGTTTGGTGTCAGATTAGAAGTTATTCATCAGTACAGAAAGTGAGGAAGGATGTTGCAGGCATAAGGAACATGAACCAAGATTGGAACCTTCTATGACACCTCTTCAAGTTCTCCTCATTTCCAAACTGAACTCTGTCTCATCAGTTCTATAATTATATTTTTTGTTGTTGCTGTTGCACCATTACAATACTAACAATATTTAACTTTGTATTTTAGTTACTTGATTATAGATTATTTATCAACTGCCCAGTAGATTCTAGGGATTGTGCTAAATCTTGCAAAAAGTTATCTCATTTACTCCTCTCTACAACCTGTGAGATACACAGTAGTGTCATACTCATTAGGTGGATGAGGAAACTGAGGCCAGAGAAATAAACCACCTGAGGTTGCATAGCTATTCTACTGTGTATAACCATGAATGGAGTGTTGATAAATAATGTTTCTGGGGCTCTGCATGCAAAGATTCTGATTTAGTAAGTTTCAACTGGGACTCCTATGTGCATTTTATTCCAAATTGATTGGAAACCATACTTGGAGGAACACTGAACTCATAAGAAAATACTCTGGGACTTATGTCCAGACCTGTCAGTTTCCAGAACCTGTTTTTACATTTACATGCCTTTGGAGGGGAGCAACACATTACTGTTGTGTCTTACAAAGTCAACTTACAACAGAGCCTTTCATGTTATAAATGTCAAAAAATGGCTCACTGCTAGGATTAAAGTGGACATTTCCAGTTTTTTGAGAGAAGGCAGCTTTATATTTCAGGATGAAATAATTTTGCTCTTATTGCTAATTGATATGTATCTTAGTGATGGGATATTATAGTTAATGTTATGTATCAACCTTACTGGGCCACAGGGTGCCCACATATTTGGTCAAACATTATTTCTGAATGTGTCTATAGGTATGTTTCCAATGAGATTAGCATTTGAATAGGTAGACTAAGTAAAACAGATTGCCCTTTCCAATGTGGGTGGGCATCATCCAATCCTTTGAGGACCTGAATAGACCCAAAAGAGAAAGGGAGAGTTCTCTCTCTCTGCCTAATTGCAGAGCTGGGACATCAGTCTTCCTTGGCCTTCGGACTGGAACTTATATTATTGGTGATGATGGTTCTCAGGCCTTCAGACTTAGACTACAAATTACGCCACCAATTCTCTGAATCTCTAGCTTGTAAATGATAGATCATGGGACTTCACAGCCTCATAATAGCATGAGCCATGTACAGATATGTATATGTATATATATAATATCAAGATATATAAAAATATATCATCTATAAAGAGACATACAAAGAGATATGTATATGCATATATTACATATATACGTGTGTGTGTGTGTGTGTGTGTGTGGTGTGTGTGTGTGTGTGTAATAGAACCTATTGGTTCTATTACTCTAGAGAACTCTGACTAATACACAGTTAAAAAGGTTTATGATTCTGTATTTTTTCCAAACTTGTTCTCACAAAATTACTAAGCCCTTCTATGCTGTTAATAAATTTCTATAAACATTTCCAATGCATTTGTCCTATTGAATTAGTGATTTTCCTAAAACACAAATCTGGCCATGCCACTCCATTACTTAAACCTCTACTATGACCGCTCGTCACCAAAAGGAAAGTGACCACCATGTTTAGCCTGATGTCTAAGTTCATCTGAAATTGGATACCATGTCTCTCTCCAGCCTTTTTGTTCTACATCCTCACCTTTGTACACTGTGTACCAGCCACTCCAAAGTACTTTTGGATTTTCAAATTTGTGAAACTGTCTCCTGCCTCTTTGTCTGTAGTTCCCTCTGCCTGGGATGCTTTCCCCAGCTTTAACCAGCTGACAAATACCCACTCCTCCTTTAAGACCTAAATCAAATGTCTCTTCCTTTGTGCCTAAATTCCTGATTTTTCTGAGCAGAACTGATCATTCTCTCTTTGGTTCCATATATCTATTATAGCACATTTTGTTTTTACGCCTGTCTTCTCCATTAGACTGTGAACATCTTGAGAGCTGAGACAGTGCATTACCTCCATACTGTCAGTGCCTGCCACGAAAGGGTTCAGCTACTACTTGCTGAGTAAATTAATAGGTGAGTGAAGGAATGAGTCAAGGAATGAAAGAATAGTTGGTTGAATGAAGGCATGTGTCTTTATTTCCCATCTCACATTCAATCCATCAGGAAATCTGTTGGCTCTACCTTTAAAATATTTCCAGAACTTGATTATTTCCCACCACCTTCAACACTACCATTCTGGTCTAAACCATCCTGGCCCCTAGCCAAGATTCCTCCAGTAGCTTCCTAATAGTTCTCTGTGCTTTGAGCCTTGATAGTCCCTAAGGTATGCTCCCAACATAGAAGCTAGACTTATCCTTGAAAAATACAAATCAGATCAAACTCTCCTCTGATTTGCATTTCACGAAGAATAAAAGCCCAAGTCCTTTCAATGGCTTACAAGGCTTTGTATGAATTACCACTTGTCCCTTCAGTTTCCTACCTGGCTCTGCTTATTTTCTAATCTCATTTCCTACCACTTTCCACGTTGTTCACTCCACTCCACTCACCCTGGCCTCTTTTGCAGTTCCTCAAATGTACCAGGCTTGCCTCTGTCATAGAGTTTTTCCACTGGCAGTTCCCACTGCCTGGAATTCTCTTTGCTCCTTGTCAGCATGGCCCACTTCCCCAACTCCTTTCAGTCTTTGTTCAAATAGCACCTCCTCAGTAAGCCCAACCTTGAGCACCTTATTTAATATTGTTCTCCTGATTGCCATTTTTTCTTGATTCCATAGCACTTATCATCTTCCATCATACTATATTTAATTATTAATTATATTTATTACTTATTATCTGACCCTTCCTACTGGAATGCAGGCTTGTTCTAGTTTGTTCAGTGATATTTTCTAATGGGCTGAGCAGTGCCTAGAACATAGTAGATACTCAGCGAATGCGTTTTCAATGACTAAGTGAATGCATGACTCATCTAGGATGTAAGTTCCTTAAATGTCCTGACCTTGTCAGTCTTTATCATTGAATTGCTAGTCCCAAGTAAAGTACCTGCCACTTAGTGGGTCTGCTCAGTAAATACTTGTTGAATGTATGGATGCATTTGACTTGGATTTCAATGGATCATTCTCAAGAGGGAAAAAAAAGCATGTCAGCTAATAATCAGTTTAGTTTATTTAAAAGTGCTTGATGTTTATTTTAACAAAAGCCTTCTTGGAATTCTAACACTAAAATAGGATGTCATTGAGGCCCCTGTGGCTTTAGTGGCTATGACCTTTACCATCATTCTCAGGATGGGAGGGGAAGCGTGCATGGAGGGCCTTAATTTAATCCAACCCTAAGGCTGGGGTGATGTGCTGACAAAAGAAATCAGGAAACCTTACAGACCAGCTTCCCTAAAATAACCTTGCAATTGTTCCTAAGTACACCAGAAGCTCTAATTTGGTCAGTTACAGCTCCTCTCAATTGACTCAGAGTGCTTTTAGTTAACATCAAATGCTTAACAAATCTGAAAGTTTCCCATGAGAACCTTCCATTAAATTTGCATTCTGCCAAGCTACAGAAAAGGAAGGTCTGTGTTTTGCAAATACAGAAAATAGCTTTAACTGTACTCCATTTTTGCAGACTCATGGGTAAATTTTCCAATCAAGCACCAGTGTACGTGATCTGATTTTTGATCAAAATATAATGTCTAACAGGTGGACTCTTTTGGACTCAGTCTTTGCCAGGTGATGCAAAATAATGACAAATGATCATGTTGCCTATATATAAATGATCACACGTCACTCTGCTTGACCTGCAGTTCAAACCAGCCTTCGTAGAAACCCATTTCCAAACTATGCCCACTGCTGTGATTGAAAGTGGGTATTTTCAAAATTGCTCAGCTTAGCAAACTTGCTACTCTGGAATTTCTTTGAATTGTGGCTTGTCTGACAAGCTTATAGAATAGAGATTTGATATCTGAGTAAGTAAATATCTCCACCAGGTTCGTGCATGGACTCTTAAGCTTTTAGCACTAGTGGATACCTCATCATGAATGTCCTTATGGAAGAGATACTAACTTTAACCCCTAGAAAGTAGGGCTAAAAACTATTTACCTTTAAATCCATTCTGCAAAGTCGTTGCTAACCCAAGTTCATAACTTATAAATACTTAGGAATGAAAAAGTAAATTGCATATTTCTTTTGGAATCATTAAAGGAAATTATCACTGTTTAAAATAGATATGATTCTTTTCAAGATCATATAATAATATTTTTTATTCTTACATTCATTTGCAGAAAGCTCAGTGATGTCCTTAATTGTGGTAATTATCTATTGGCATAAGTGGTTAATAGATTTGTTTCCCCTTTTGCCTTAATAGTTTTTGATACTCTATTTCTGTTTTAATATCTTATTAAATTTCCCAGAATCATATTGTCTTTTGGCTTCAAAACTATTTTTGGAAGTAAATTGGGTACACAATACAATAATAAAAACTAAAGCATTAAATGTACTATATTTCTTCAGTTCAATTTCCTCCTAGGAAAATACAGCAAAATCTTTACTTTCAGCACTAAAAATATATTTTGTGTATATTTTGGCATGATAAGTTAGAAAAAAAAAGAACACTCATTTCAGGAAACATTTATTCCATACCTTCTACATGCAAGGCATCATGCTACTTGATAGGTTATGAAATGGTAAAGGTAAATCTAGATTGGGAGATAGACACTCCCATTGGCATCTGCAAAACAATGTGGTGATGATCCCAATTATATGAACTATCCACTGTCAGCAAGTTCATAGAGACAGAAAGCAGATTACTGGTTGCCATGGTCTGGGGATAGAGGGAATAGGGAGTGACTGCTTAATGGGTATGGGGTTTCATTTTGGGGTGATGAAAATATTCTGGAACTAGATAGTGGTGATGGTTGCACAACCGTGTAATATACTAAATGTTACTAATGGTAAATTTTATGTTATGTGCATTTTACTACAATAAATTTTTTTAAAAATATGAAAACAAAAAAAAAATTCCAGTTTGGTGAGGTCAAGTAATTGATGCATTCATTCAACAAATATTTACTGATTACTTACTATGTGTCAGTCACTGTATTAGGTACTGAGGACCAAAGGCTGAGCAAAGCCAGGCATAATCATTCTCTCATGGACTATGTCTAGTAGGGAGAAAAGTAACAAAGAATTTTTTTAAAGTTTAACCACAGATAAATGTTATGAAGGAAAGAAAATGTATAACCAAGAACCTTGGCCTAATTGAAGGTTTTGGACAAAGATCAGGAAAGATTATGCAGAGGAAGGAACCACTGATCTGATGAGTAGTAGCTAAATGGGAACTAGGGCAGAGAGATGGGAAGGACATAGAGCTTGCCAAGAGGAAGCATAATGTGTATAAAGGATGGATGATAGTGCAATAGGGGAAGGTGGCTTGTGATAAGACTTGAGAAGGCAGGGAACATATCTTACATAACATTTGAAGGATTGGGAGAACCTAGAGGGGGAAAGGTAGAATGAGGTGGAGAGATTGGAATATGGTAGATCTTCTAGGAAGTTACTGCCATGGGCAAGACATAGATAAAGGAGAAAGTGGTGGATATAGAATATCAGTGTGAAGGGTATTTAGAAGGTTAATTAGACAGAACTTGATGATGGAATATGCCTAGGATTGTAGAGGATGGAGGGAGGGAGAGAGGTAGAAACAGGTGGCGAGAGGGAGAGAGAGCTGGAGAGACAGAGAGAGAGAGAGGGAGAGAGAGAGAGAAAGAAGAGTGGGGAGCAACCCTGTCCCTCAGCTTTCTGGTTTGCAGATCTGGGTGAATGACTGTGCCACTCTGAGACAGGAAGTGCTCCAGAGGTACCTTTTGGATGTAAAGGGAGGTGTTGCAGAAGGAAGCACTTAACAGTGGAGGTGGGTCACATGACTCAAATGGGAACCCTGACACTGCCTTTTCCTCAGCAACTCTTGCTTAAGAATTTTTCCTAAGCTTTTTGAGGTATAATTAGCAGTCAACTGTAGGTCCATGTTGCAATGACAGCAACATATTTTTGTAACTCACTAAAATATATATTAACTGTCTAGGAAAGGGTACATAGTTCTATTATCCTTAGTCAATACTTTATTTTTTTTTCTTTAGTTACAAGTGTAAAGCAATAATAAAAGGGAAAAGAAAGATACCAGTTATTGAGTTTCTACTCTGTATCAGGTACTAGGCTGGGCTCATATATTATCATATTTTATTTTAAAATAATCTTATAGAGTAGATCTTTCCCCCTGTTTTAAAGGTGAGGAAACACACGCTCCGAGTAAATGAGTAAGTTATTTACAAATACTACAAATACCACCATATTATAAATATGGGTAACAAGCAGGAGAGGTAGGATTAAAATCAGGTCTCTGGTTGCGTGCCAATTCACATTCATTCAACTGTAATGACATTTTCCTAACTTCAGTCATTTGTGTGTCACTTTCAATATCTTTACTATATATGTGTACCACTTATACTAGTATTTTTTTATGTATTTTACTTTGAATTGGCTCATATTTTTTACTCACAGAAATATGTTTTATAAAGACACTTTATATTACTATTATGAATAGAAAATAAGTGCAGCACAAAGGCAATCATAAAAGGTAAAAGGCAACCATGCAAACTACAATTAAACTAAGCAACATTACTAAATTCTAGCTATATGCTGTTGTTTTCTGTTGAGGTTCTGAGTTTGATGCCTTTTTTCTCTCTGAGTTAAAAAGAGGGATTAGGAAATTCCAGAAAGGTGTTCAAGGTCAGTTACATACTGAGAGATGGTCCCTGATAATTATTACAGAGAACAGAAAATGAAATGATTTTCTCACTGTGTGCTTCAATGTTATTTACTGCTGTGAACCACCTTAAGCAATTTTTATGCTCCTGGCATCAAATGTGCCATGGTCTGGAGACCACTGAACTATACCACGCTACTTCTATTAACTGAGATATCCACACATTGGAATTTCTCTCAATATTGACCCAACCCATATTTGTATTCAAGATCACGGTGCCCAGAGAGCTTGTAGCAATTAAAGTTGCTTCCTTTAAAGGAATTATTCTGAACAGGTTCTAATATAGCCTCTCGTGCTTTGGGTAGATCACTGGTTATGTAGTATAAAAGAGAAAGATTAGGCAACTGAAATCTCAGTTCTTACGGCATTTTATGAAATTTACCTCAAGATGGAACATTTTCAAAGCTGATTTAAAAAATAAGTTTTCATCATTTGGGAAACCACCACATGACCATAAATGAAATTATAAAACTTCAGCGATCCCAAGAGAATCATGGCCTAGAGTCCAGGAAGATGAGTCCACAAGACAGGTCAAAGCCACATGCAGAGGAGGCATTTTGGCCCAACTGAAGAAGGAAAGAAACAAACCTACCAAGCTTGGCATTCAGTGACGGGAGATGGAGAAGCAACAAGTGCCTTATGGAGAATAAAACAGATGGAAGGAAAATTAAGCAAAGTTAAAAAACATCATTGTGGTCTGTTGCACAAAAACCAACAGAGCTGTGGTTTCTCTGGAGCCAGAGCTCTGAAAGGTAAGGAAAATAGAGATCATATTACATGGCACTCAAGGGTTCAACGTGCAAAACAATGATTCTAATGAAGGTCTGGCTAATTCCCTCTCTGTCTCAGAGATGAGCAAGGGGACTGAGAGGTATCTAAACGTATAACAACATGTATTAACCCAATCTGAATGATTTACTGTTACCATATTTGGGCTGACTTCGAGTGTAGCAGAGGAAAAAAAGATGAAGGAAAACAAGCTTACCCATAAAAAAAAAATCATAGAACACCATGTCCCAACAAGTGGGTAAAAATGTTAACATTGTTTTTTATAGCCTAATAAATGTCTTTCATAAAAATTGCTGAAAACACACTCCTTAGATTTCTTTATTAGATTGAAAAAGAGATATTGATCAGAAAGAGGAGTTGATCAGGAAAGACGGTTCCGTAAACATATACTGACTACTTTTAAAATTTCATAATCTAGTAAAATTAGTATTTTTAAAACATGTGATAGAAATGAGACTAGAGAAATTAGGTACCTGTCTGAAGACACACAATTTAAGATTCTGAAATCAGAATTAAAACCTGCTTGAAACTAAGGTCTTTACTCTTTCAAACAAACCCCTAAGCCTTCTCTAACTACTTATGCCACGTCAATTGAAATGGCCCATGAGCTACCAATATTACATTTAAAATGTTAAGGATTCATAGGGCTTCCCAGGTGGCGCAGTGGTTGAGAATCCACCTGCCGATGCAGGGGACACGGGCTGGTGCCCCAGTCCGGGAAGATCCCACATGTCGTGGAGCGGCTGGGCCCGTGAGCCATGGCCACTGGGCTTGTGCGTCTGGTGCCTGTGCTCCGCAACGGGAGAGGCCACAACAGTGAGAGGCCCGCGTACCGCAAAAAAAAAAAAAAAAAAAAATTTTAAGGAGTCACAAAACAACTGTGTGAGGAATGATGATGGTGATTTTGACCCCCATTTTTAAGACATTGCAAAACTCTGTGAGCAGCAATGCAGTGGTCCCACCCACCCTACAGATGACAAAAATAAAGCTCAGGCAATTATATGTCTGGCCCCAGACATATAGTTCCTAGCAAGGGGCAGTTCTGGTCATCCACTTCAAATCTCATGTAGTATCCTCCTACCACAATAACTTTTGGCTCTGGATGGCCAAAAAATGGCTTGGATTATTATTATCACATGTATTTTATTAGTGCTCACCTGTAATACTGGAATAATTACTTTTAAAGATCAAATTTACTATTGGGGGATGAATTCTTCAAAGTAGAAATTCAGAATTTGATTGTCTTTGCTATCTCGGATGCAAATGGATTTGTAGGTAGTCAAGGCACCTACTGAGCATGCCTTAGTTCATTAGCTCTTTCACCCAGTGAGCACAAAAACATGGAGATGGCATAGTCTTGATCCTTAAGGTGCTCAGTGCCATGGATATCTTCAGACAGGCAAGATATTTATGTACCAGGCACTCCCTTTACGAAAAGGGTGCTGCACAGCTAATGGGCCCACCTGAAGTGGGTCCAGCCAGCAGCTGTAAGGTAGTAGGACAGGAGACTTGATAAGAAATGAGGAGGAGAGAGTCAAGGCAGGTGTTAGAATGCCACTGAGATTCAAGAAATAGTTTGAGTCTGTGATCCAGGATCTACAGATTATTTGCCCCTCCCACCCACAGGACTGCCATCAGTAGGATGTACCTTTTTGTTTTTAACATCTTTATTGGAGTATAATTGCTTTACAATGGTGTGTTAGTTTATGCTTTATAACAAAGTGAATCAGCTATACATATACATATATCCCCATATCTCCTCCCTCTTGCGTCTCCCTCCCACCCTCCCTATCCCAGCCCTCTATGTGGTCACAAAGCACCGAGCTGATCTCCCTGTGCTATGCGGCTGCTTCCCACTAGCTATCTATTTTACATTTGGTAGTATATATAAGTCCATGCCACTCTCTCTCTTCGTCTCAGCTTACACTTACACTTCCCCTTGTCCTCAAGTCCATTCTCAACATCTGCATCTTGATGCCTGTCCTGCCTCTAGGTTCTTCAGAAACTTTTTTTTTTTTTTTTTTTAGATTTCATATATATGTGTTAGCATATGGTATTTTTTTTTCTCTTGCTGTCTTACTTCACTCTGTATGACAGATTCTAGGTCCATCCACCTCACTACAAATAATGCAATTTCGTTTCCTTTTATGGCTGAGTAATATTCCGTTCTATATATGTGCCACATCTTCTTTATCCATTCATCTGTAGATGGACACTTAGGTTGCTTCCATGTCCTGGCTATTTTAAATAGAGGTGCACTGAACATTGTGGTACATGACTCTTTTTTTTTTTTAAAGATGTTGGGGGTAGGAGTTTATTAATTAATTTATTTATTTTTGCTGTGTTGTGTCTTCATTTCTGTGCAAGGACTTTCTCTAGTTGTGGTAAGCAGGGACCACACTTCATTGTGGTGTGCGGGCTTCTCACTATGGCGGCCTCTCTTGTTGCGGAGCACAGGCTCCAGACGCACAGGCTCAGTTGTGGCTCACGGGCCTAGTTGCTCCGCGGCATGTGGGATCCTCCCAGACCAGGGCTTGAACCCATGTCCCCTGCATTAGCAGGCAGATTCTCAACCACTGTGCCACCAGGGAAGCCCCAACATGACTCTTTTTGAATTATGGTTTTCTTAGGGTATATGCTCAGTAGTGGGATTGCTGGGTCATATGATAGTTCTATTTTTAGTTTTTTAAGGAACCTCCCTACTGTTCTCCCCAGTGGCTGTATCAATTTACATTCCCAACAAGAGTGTAAGAGGGTTCCCTTTTCTCCACACCCTCTCCAGCATTTATTGTTTCTAGATTTTTTGATGATGGCCATTCTGACTGGTGTGAGATGATATCTCATTGTAGTTTTGATTTGCATTTCTCCAGTGATTAATGATGGTGAGCATTCTTTCATGTGTTTGCTGGCACTCTGTATATCTTCTTTGGAGAAATGTCTATTTAGGTCTTCTGCCCATTTTTGGATTGGGTTGTTTGTTTTTTTGATATTGAGCTGCATGAGCTGCTTGTAAATTTTGGAGATTAAGCCTTTGTCAGTTGTTTCATTTGCAAATATTTTCTCCTATTCTGAGGGTTGTCTTTTGGTCTTGTTTATGGTTTCCTTTGCTGTGCAAAAGCTTTGAAGTTTCATTAGGCCCATTTGTTTATTTTTATTTCCATTTCTCTAGGAGGTGGGTGGAAAAGAATCTTGCTGTGATTTATGTCATAGAGTCTTCTGCCTATGTTTTCCTCTAAGAATTTCATAGTTTCTGGCCTTACATTTAGGTCTTTAATCCATTTTGAGCTTTTTTTGTGTATGGTGTTAGGGAGTGATCTAATCTCATACTTTTACATGTACCTGTCCAGTTTTCCCAGCACCACTTATTGAAGAGGCTGTCCTTTATCCCCTGTACATTCCTGCCTCCTTTATCAAAGATAAGGTGACCATATGTGTGTGGATTTATCTCTGGGCTTCTATCCTGTTCCATAGATCTATCTTTCTGTTTGTGTGCTAGTACCATACTGTCTTCATTACTGTAGCTTTGTAGTATAGTCCGAAGTCTGGGTGCCTGATTCCTCCAGCTCCATTTTTCTTTATCAAGATTGATTTGGCTATTCGGGGTCTTTTGTGTTTCCATACAAATTGTGAAATTTTTTGTTCTAGTTCTGTGAAAAATGCCAGTGGTAGTTTCATGGGGATTGCATTGAATCTGTATATTGCTTTGGGTAGCAGAGTCATTTTCACAATGTTGATTCTTCCAATCCAAGAACATGGTATATCTCTCCATCTATTTGTATCATCTTTAATTTCTTTCATCAGTATCTTATAATTTTCTGCATACAGGTCTTTTGTCTCCTTAGATAGGTTTATTCCTAGGTATTTTATTCTTTATATTGCAGTGATAAATGGGAGAGTTTTCTTGATTTCACTTTAAGATTTTTCATCATTAGTGTATAGGAATGCCAGAGATTTCTGCACCTCAATTTTGTATCCTACTACTCTACCAAATTCGTTGATTAGCTCTAGTAGTTTTCTGGTAGCTTCTTTAGGATTCTCTATGTGTAGTATCATGTCATCTGCAAATAGTGACAGCTTTACTTCTTCTTTTCCGATTTGGATTCCTTTTATTTCCCTTTCTTCTCTGATTGCTGTGGCTAAAACTTCCAAAACTATGTTGAATAAGCGTGGTGAGTGTGGGCAACCTTGTCTTGTTCCTGATCTTAGTGGAAATGGTTTTAATTTTTCACCATTGAGGATGATGTTGGCTGTGGGTTTGTCATATATGCCCTTGATTATGTTGAGGAAAGTTCTCTCTATGCCTACTTTCTGCAGTGTTTTTATCATAAATGGTGTTGAATTTTGTTGAAAGCTTTCTCTGCAGCTATTGAGATGATCATATGGTTTTTCTCCTTCAATTTGTTAATATGGTGTATCATATTGATTGATTTGGGTATATTGAAGAATCCTTGCATTGCTGGAATATACCCCAATTGATCATGGTGTATGATCCTTTTAATGTGCTGTTGGATTCTGTTTGCTAGTATTTTGTTGAGGATTTTTGCATCTATGTTCATCAGTGATATTGGCCTGTAGTTTTCTTTCTTTGTGACATCCTTGTCTGGTTTTGGTATCAGGGTGATGGTGGCCTCGTAGAATGATTTTGGGAGTGTTCCTCCCTCTGCTATATTTTGGAAGAGTTTGAGAAGGATAGGTGTTATCTCTTCTCTAAATGTTTGATAGAATTCTCCTGTGAAGCCATCTGGTCCTGGGCTTTTGTTTGTTGCAAGATTTTTTTTTTTTTTTTTTTTTTTGCGGTACGTGGGCCTCTCACTGTCGTGGCCTCTCCCATTGCAGAGCACAGCCTCCGGACGTGCAGGCTCAGCAACCATGGTTCACGGGCCCAGCCGCTCTGCGGCATGTGGGATCTGCCCAGACTGGGGCATGAACCTGTGTCCCCTGCATTGGCAGCTGGACTCTCAACCACTGCGCCACCAGGGAAGCCCTGTTGCAAGATTTTTAATCACAGTTTCAATTTCAGTGCTTATGATTGGTCTGTTCATATTTTCTATTTCTTCCTGATTCAGTGTTGGCAGGTTGTGCATTCCTAAGAATTTGTACATTTCTTCCACGTTGTCCATTTTATTGGCATAGAGTTGCTTGTAGTAATCTCTTATGATCTTTTGTATTTCTGCAGTGTCATTTGTTACTTCTCCTTTTTCATTTCTAATTTTATTGATTTGAGTCTTCTCTCTTTTTTTCTTGATGAGTCTGCCTAATGGTTTACCAATTTTGTTTATCTTCTCAAAGAACCAGCTTTTAGTTTTATTCATCTTTGCTATCGTTTCCTTCATTTCTTTTTATTTCTGATCTGATTTTTATGATTTCTTTCCTTCTGCTAACTTTGGGGGTTTTTTGTTCTTCTTTCTCTAATTGCTCTAGGTGCAAGTTTAGGTTGTTTATTCGAGATGTTTCCTGTTTCTCAAGGTAGGATTGTATTGCTATAAACTTCCCTCTTAGAATGGCTTTTGCTGCATCGCATAGGTTTTGGGTCGTCGTGTCTCCATTGTCATTTGTTTCTAGGTATTTTTTTATTTCCGCTTTGATTTCTTCAGTGATCACTTCGTTATTAAGTAGTGTATTGTTTAGCCTCCATGTGTTTTTATTTTTTACAGATCTTTTCATGTAATTGATATCTAGTCTTATAGTGTTGTGTTCGGAAAAGATACTTGATACAATTTCAATTTTCTTAAATTTACCAAGGCTTGATTTGTGACCCAAGATATGATTTATCCTGGAGAATGTTCCATGAGCACTTGAGAGAAATGTGTATTCTGTTGTTTTTGGATGGAGTGTCCTATAAATATCAACTAAGTCCATCTTATTTAATGTATCATTGAAAGCTTGTGCTTCCTTATTTATTTTCATTTTGGATGATCTATCCATTGGTGAAAGTGGGGTGTTAAAGTCCCCTACTATGAATGTGTTACTGTCCATTTCCCATTTTATGGCTGTTAGTATTTGCCTTATGTATTGAGGTGCTCCTATATTGGGTGCATAAATATTTACAATTATTGTATCTTCTTCTTGGATCGATCCCTTGATCATTATGTAGTGTCCTTCTTTGTCTCTTCTAATAGTCTTTATTTTAAAGTCTATTTTGTCTGATATGAGAATTGCTACTCCAGCTTTCTTTTTGTTTCCATTTGCATGGAATACCTTTTTCCAACCCCTTACTTTCAGCCTGTATGTGTCTGTAGGTCTGAAGTGGGTCTCTGTAGACAGCATATATATGGGTCTTGTTTTTGTATCCATTCAGTCAATCTGTGTCTTTTGGTGGTAGCATTTAGTACATTTACATTTAAGGTAATTATCAATATGTATGTTTCTATTTCCATTTTCTTAATTGTTTTGGGTTCGTTATTGTAGGTCTTTTCCTTCTCTTGTGTTTCTTGCCTAGAGAAGTTCCTTTAGCATTTGTTGTAAAGCTGGTTTGGTGGTGCTGAACTCTCTCAGCTTTTGCTTGTCTGTAAAGTATTTAATTTCTCCATAAAATCTGAATGAGATCCTTGCTGGGTAGAGTAATCTTGTTTGCAGGTTTTTCTCCTTCATCACTTTAAATATTTCCTGCCAGTCCCTTCTGGCTTGCAGATTTTCTGCTGAAAGATCAGCTGTTAACCTTTTGGGGATTCCCTTGTGTGTTATTTGTTGTTTTTCCCTTGCTGCTTTTAATATGTTTCCTTTGATTTAATTTTCGACAGTTTGATTAATATGTGTCTTGGCGTATTTCTCCTTGGATTTATCCTGTATGGGACTCTCTGTGTTTCCTGGACTTGATTAACTATTTCCTTTCCCATATTAGGGAAGTTTTCAACTATAATCTCTTCAAATATTTTCTCAATTCCTTTCTTTTTGTCTTCTTCTGGAACCCCTATAATTCGAATGTTGGTGTGTTCAATGTTGTCCCAGAGGTCTCTGAGACTGTCCTCAATTCTTTGCATTCTTTTTTCTTTATTCTGCTCTGCAGTAGTTATTTCCACTATTTTATCTTTCAGGTCACTTATCCTTTTTCCTGCCTCAGCTATTCTGCTATTGATCCCATCTAGAGTATTTTTAATTTCATTTATTGTGTTGGTCATCATTGCTTGTTTCATCTTAGTTCTTCTAGGTCCTTGTTAAATGTTTCTTGCATTTTGTCTATTCTATTTCCAAGATTTTGGATCATCTTTACTATCATTATTCTGAACTCTTTTTCAGGTAGACTACCTATTTCCTCTTCATTTGTTAGGTCTGGCGGGTTTTTATCTTGCTCCTTCATCTGCTGTGTGTTTTTCTGTCTTCTCATTTTGCTTATCTTACTGTGTTTGGGGTCTCCTTTTTGCAGGCTGAACGTTCATAGTTCCCGTTGTTTTGGTGTCTGTCCCCAGTGGCTAAAATTGGTTCAGTGGGTTGTGTAGGCTTCCTGGTGGAGGGGACTAGTGCCTGTGTTCTGGTGGATGAGGCTGGATCTTGTCTTTCTGGTGGGCAGGTCCACGTCTGGTGGTGTGTTTTGGGGTGTCTGTGGACTTATCATGACTTTAGACAGCCTCTCTGCTAATGAGTGGGGTTGTGTTCCTGTCTTACTGGTTGTTTGGCATTGGGTGTCCAGCACTGTAGCTTGCTAGTTGTTGAGTGAAGCTGGTGCTGGTGTTGAGATAGAGATCATTGGGAGATTTTCGCCATTTGATATTATGTGTAGCTAGGAGGTCTCTTGTGGACCAGTATCCTGAAGTTGGCTCTCCCACCTCAGAGGCACAGCCCTGACTCCTGGCTGCAGCACCAAGAGCCTTTCATCCACATAGCTCTGAATAAAAGGGAGAAAAAGAAGAAAGAAAGAAAGAAAGAAAGAAAGAAAGAAAGAAAGAAAGAAAGAAAGAAAGAAAGAAAGAAAGAAAGAAAGAAAGAAAGAAAGGAAGGAAGGAAGGAAGGAAGGAAGGAAGAAAGAAAGAAAGAAAGAAGAAAGGAGGGAGAGAGGGAGGAAGGAAGGAAGGAAGAAAGGATAAAGTAAAATAAAGATACAATAAAGTTATTAAAATAAAAAATAATTATTAAGAAAAAAAACTTTGTTTTAAAGAAAAAAAAAACGGACGGATAGAACCCTAGGACAAATGGTGGAAGCAAAGCTATACAGACAAAATCTCACACAGAAGCATACACATACACACTCACAAAAATAGGAAAAGAGGAAAAAAATAATAAATCTTGCTCTCAAAGTCCACCTCCTCAATTTGGGATTATTCATTGTCTATTCATATATTCCACAGATGCAGGTACATCAAGTTGATTGCGGAGCTTTAATCCGCTGCTTCTGAGGCTGCTGGGAGAGTTTTCCCTTTCTCTTCTTTGTTCTCACAGCTCCCGGGGCTCAGCTTTGGATTTGGCCCCGCCTCTGCGTAGAGGTCTCCGGAGGGCTTCTGTTCTTCGCTCAGATATGACGGGGTTAAAGGAGCAGCTACTTCGGGGACTGTGGTTCACTCAGACTGGGGTCAGGGAGAGGTACGGAGTGCAGGGCGAGTCTGTGGCAGCAGAGGCCCGTGTGACATTGTAGTAGCCTGAGGCGCGTCATGCTGCGTTCTCCCGGGGAAGTTGTCCCTGGATCCCGGGACCCTGGCAGTTGCGGGCTTCACAGGCTCCCTGGAAGGGGGGTGTGGATAGTGACCTGTGCTCACACACAGGCTTCTTGGTGGCAGCAGCAGCAGCCTTAGCGTCTTTTGCCTGTCTCTGGGGCCCGCGCTTTCAGCCGCGGCTCACGCCAGTCTCTGGAGCTCCTTTAAGCAGTGCTCTTAATCCCCTCTCCTCGCGCACCAGGAAACAAAGAGGGAAGAAAAAGTCTCTTGCTTCTTCGGCAGGTCCAGACTTTTCCCCGGACTCCTCCCGGGTAGCCGTGGTGCACTAACCCCCTGCAGGCTGTGTTCACGCCGCCAACCCCAGTCCTCTCCCTGCACTCAGACCGAAGCCGGAGCCTCAGCTCCCAGCCCCGCCCACCCCGGCGGGTGAGCAGACAAGCCTCTTGGGCTGGTGAGTGCCGGTCAGCACCAATCCTCTGTGCGGGAATGTCTCCACTTTGCCCTCTGCACCCTTGTTGCTGTGCTCTGCTCTTCTCCACGGCTCCGAAGATTCCCCCTCCGCCACCCGCTGTCTCCACCTGCGAAGGGGCTTCCTAGTGTGTGGAAACCATTCCTCCTTCACAGCTCCCTCCCACTGGTGCAGGTCCCGTCCCTATCCTTTTGTTTCTGTTTATTCTTTTCTCTTTTGCCCTACCCAGGTACGTGGGGACTTTCTTGCCTTTTGGGAGGTCTGAGGTCTTCTGCCAGCATTCAGTAGGTGTTCTGTAGGAATTGTTCCACGTATAGATGTATTTCTGGTGTATCTTTGGGGAGGAAGTTGATCTCCGTGTCTTACTCTTCCGCCATCTTCCCCTCGTCCCCAGCTTTCTTTTGATTTCCATTTTCATGGTATATCTTTTTCCATCCCCTCACTTTCAGTGTGTATGTGTCCCTAGGTCTGAAGTGGGTCTCTTCTATACAGCATATATACGGTCTTGTTGTTGTTGTTGTTGTTTTTTGCAATATGCGGGCCTGTCACTGTTGTGGCCTCTCCCTTTGCGGAACACAGGCGCCAGACGCACAGGCCCAGTGGCCATGGCTCACGGGCCCAGCCGCTCCACGACATGTGGGATCTTCCCAGACCGGGGCACCAACCCATGTCCCCTGCATCGGCAGGCAGACTCTCAACCACTGCGCCACCAGGGAAGCCCCGGTCTCATTTCTTTATCCATTTACCCAGTCTATGTCTTTTGGTTGTATCATTTAATCCATTTACTTTTAAGTTAATTATTGATATGTTGTTCCTATTACCATTTCTTAATTGTTTGGTGTTTGTTATTGCAGGTCTT
Source organism: Grampus griseus (assembly GCF_964374135.1). Taxonomy (NCBI): domain Eukaryota; kingdom Metazoa; phylum Chordata; class Mammalia; order Artiodactyla; family Delphinidae; genus Grampus; species Grampus griseus. The sequence goes on from NC_139017.1 coordinate 136,459,301, forward strand.
TTCCTTCTCTTGTGTTTTCTGCCTAGAGATGTTCCTTTAGTATTTGTTGTAAAGCTGCTTTGGTCGTGCTGAATTCTCTTAGCTTTTGATTGTCTGTAACGGTTTTAATTTCTCCATCGAATCTGAATGAGATCCTTGCTGGATAGAGTAATCTTGGTTGTAGGTTTTTCCCTTTCATCACTTTCATCACTTTTTTCATCACTTCTGCAAGCCAGAAGCCCTGCCACTCCCTTCTGGCTTGTAGAGTTTCTGCTGAAAGTTCAGCTGTTAACATTATGGGGATTCCCTTGTATGTTATTGTTGCTTTTCACTTGCTTCTTTTAATATTTTTTCTTTGTATTTAATTTTTGATATTTTGATTAATATGTATCTTGCTGTGTTTGTCCTTGGATTTATCCTGTATGGGACTCTCTGTACTTCCTGGACTTGATTGACTATTTCCTTTCCCATATTAGGGAAGTTTTCATCTATAATCTCTTCAAATATTTTCTCAGTCCCTTTCTTTCACTCTTCTTCTGGGACCCCTATAATTCGTATGTTGGTGCATTTATTGTTGTCCCAGAGGTCTGTAAGGATGTCCTCAATTCTTTTCACTCTTTTTTCTTTATTCTGCTCTGCAGCAGTTATTTCCACTATTTTATCTTCCAGGTCACTTATCCATTCTTCTGCCTTAGTTATTATGCTATTGATTCCTTTTAGAGAATTTTTAATTTCATTTATTGTATTGTTCATCATTGTTTGTTTGCTCTTTAGTTCTTCTAGGTCCTTGTTAAATGTTTCTTGCATTTTGTCTATTCTATTTCCAAGATTTTGGATCCTATCATTACTCTGAATTTTTTTTCACGTAGACTGCCTATTTCCTCTTCATTTGTTTGGTCTGGTGTGTTTGTACATTGCTCCTTCATCTGCTGTGTGTTTCTCTGTCTTTTCATTGTGCTTATCTTACTGTGTTTGTGATCTCCTTTTTGCAGGCTGCACATTTGTGTTTCCCGTTTTTTTGGTGTCTGTCCCCAGTGGCTAAGATTATTTCAGTGGGTTGTGTAGTCTTCCTGGTGGAGGGGACTGGTGCCTGTGTTCTGGTGGATGAGGCTGGATGTTGTCTTTCTGGTGTGTAGGACCACGTCCGGTGGTATATTTTGGGGAGTCTCTGACCTTATTATGATTTTAGGCAGCTCTCTGCTAATGGTTGGGGTGTGTTCCTGTCTTGCTAGTTGTTTGGCGTGGGATGTCCAGCACTGTAGCTTGCTGCTCATTGCGTGGAGCTGGGTCTTAGTGTTGAAATGGAGATCTCTGGGAGATATTTCACCATTTGACATTATGTGGAGCCAGTAGGTCTCTGGTGGCCCAATGTTCTGAACTTGGCTCTCTCACCTCAGAGGCACAGACCTGACACTCGGCTAGAGCACCAAGACCTTGTCAGCCACATGGCTCAGAAGAAAAGAGAGAAAAAAAGAAATAAAGAAAAAAAATAAATAAAATGAAGTTATTAAAAAATAAAAAATAATTATTAAAAATTTAAAAAGTAATAAAAAAGGAGGAAAGAAAGAAGAGAGCAACCAAACCAAGAAACAAATCCACCAATTATAACAAGTGCTAAAAACTATACTGAAAAGAAAAAAAAAAAGACAGAACCCAGGATAAATGGTAAAAGCAAAGCTTTACAGACAAAATCACAGAAAGAAGCATACACAAACACACGCACAAAAAGAGAAAAAGAAAAAAATATATATATCTATATATTAAAAAAATATAAAGGAAGGGAGCAACCAAATCAATAGACAAATCAACTCTAAATACTAAACTAAGATAAACATAAAACCAGAAACAATTTAGATGCAGAAAGCAAACCCCAAGTCTACAGTTGCTCCCCAAGTCCACTGCCTCAATTTTGGGGAGATTCGTTGCCCATTCAGGTATTTCACAGATGCAGGGTACATCACATTGATTTTGGAGATATAATCTGCTGCTCCTGAGGCTGCTGAGAGAGACTTCCCTTTCTCTTTGTTCACACAGCTCCTGGGGTTCAGCTTTGGATTTGGCCCCGCCTTTGCGTGTAGGTTGCCTGAGGGCATATGTTCTTCACTCAGACAGGACAGGGTTAAAGTAGCAGCTGATTAGGGGGCTCTGGCTCACTCAGGCCAGGGGTAGGGTGGGGTACAGAATGTGGGGTGAGCCTGCGGCGGCAGGGGCTGGCGTGACGTTGCAATAGCCTGAGGCACGCTGTGTGTTCTCCCGGGGAAGTTGTCCCTGGATCACGGGACCCTGGCAGTGGTGGGCTGCACAGGCTCCTGGGAGGGGAGGTGTGGATAGTCACCTGTGCTTGTGCACAGGATTCTTGGTGGCTGTAGCAGCAGCCTTAGCATCTCATGCCCGTCTCATGTCCACACTGATAGCTTCGGCTTGTGCCCATCTCTGGAGCTCATTTAGGTGGTGCTCTAAATCCCCTCACCTCACACACCCTGAAACAATGGTCTCTTGCCTCTTTGGCAGGCCCAGACGTTTTCCCAGACTCCCTCCTGGCTAGCTGTGGTGCACTAGCCCCCTTCAGGCTGTGTTCACACAGCCAGCCCCAGTCCTCTCCCTGGGATCTGACCTCCAAAGCCGGAGCCTCATCTCCCAGCCCCCACCCATCCCAGCGGGTGAGCAGACAAGCCTCTCAGGATGGTTGGCACTGATCCTCTGTGCGGGAATCTCTGCTTTGCCCTCTGCACCCCTGTTGCTGTGCTCTCCTCCATGGCTTCCCAAAGCTTCCCCCCCACAGCCCCCATCTCTGCCTGTGAAGGGGCTTCCTAGTGTGTGGAATCTTTTCCTCTTCACAGCTCCCTCCCAGAGGTGCAGGTCCTGTCCCTATTCTTTTGTCTCTGTTTTTTCTTTTGCCCTACGCAGGTACGTGGGGAGTTTCTTGCCTTTTGAGAAGTCTGAGGTCTTCTACCAGCATTCAGTCAGTGTTCTGTAGGATTTGTTCCACATGTAGTTGTATTTCTGATCTATTTTTGAAGAGGGAGGTGATCTCCATGTGTTACTCCTCTGTCATCTTGAAGATGTCTCCAGATGTACCTTTTTCATTATCCTTTGAATTCTTATATCTCAGGAACTAACAAATGTTTTCAAATTGAAAACCTTCTAATTTAATTCTCTCAATTTTTCACTGCCAGTGGTCCCTAGTTTATTTTTCATCATTTCTTTCTCTGCAGCAACCTTCAATGTTTTCCTCTACTTACCCATCTTCCATACACACTGAGGTGATAATTTGATAAAATTGATAATTTGATAAAATTGATAATTTTAAAAAAACGAAACCTGTCAATGACACTTTCCTTCATAAAATCCTTTCATGATTCCTCATTGCCTAAAAGACAAGGTTCAAACTTCGTCATATGCTTCAAAATTTCCTCCATGATTTGATGCCATTCTACCTTTCTTCTCCCATTTTCCCCATTGCAGCCTACATTCCAGTACAGTGAACCAGATAGCTTCCTGAAGAAGCCCTTTGTGCTTTCTTGCATTTGGGTTTTTCTGGAATCATCCTATACCCCTCGTCTTTTTGGAAAGCTCATATCCATGTTTCCAGGCCTCTCCTATGAAGACATTCACGATGGCCCCAAGCTGAGTTGTCACAATGGTAACAAATACATATTCCCTGACTTCTGTGTTAGAGTTACCTATGTTCTCAGTGTCCTTAGCACCTTCTGTATATCTTGATCACAACATTTAACATGTTATACTCTAATCATTGATTTATCATTTTTTTCCCAAAAGTGGATAGTGAGCTTCTTATATACAAGGATCCTATCTTATACGCTCGTTTCCATTGGCTAACATAGTTTCTGGAACTAAGGAGATCCTCAAAAATATTTGTCAGAATGAACAAATCAATGAATTGCAAATCCATCTAGATCTAGGAAGAATGGATTTCATTAAAAAGTTATGTATTCTGTAGAAAACAAACTTATGGTCACCAAAGGGGAAAAGTGGGGGAATAAATTAGGAGCATGGGATTAACAGATGCACATTCTTATATGTAAAACAAGGATGTACTGTGTAGCACAGGGAATAATACTCAATATCTTATAATAACCTATAATGAAAAGAATCTGATAAGCAAATATATATAACTGAACCACTTTGCTGTACATCTGAAACTAACATAATATTGTAAATTAACTATACTTCAAAAATAAAAGTTATGTTTCCTGAAAAACTAAACTCTTGCCTCCTTTATCCCTAACATTTGTTCCTCCTCTGGTCTTCCTCCATTACAGTAAATGACAACTCAGAAGCTGCTTAGGCCAGAAACAGGATTCATCTTTTATTTCTCATTTACTCTTTGCCAATTCATTATCAAACCCCATACAAATTACATTGCAAATAGCCCTTTAATTCATCAGCTTTTCTGTGTCTCCACTGTCACTGTAATTACATCTGCCATTATCTCTTTACTGAATTGCTGCACTTGTCTCATAAGTTTTCTCCTTCCACTCACCGCTTACACCCTGCCCTAATCCACTGTCCACAGTGTAGCAAGATGGAACTTTTCAAAATATAAATCAGATCTTGTCGCCCCCCTGCATAAAATTCTGCTTCCATTGGTCTTAAAATAAGCATCGACTTTTCAATATCCAGTGACACCCTACATGCCTATTTCTCTAACCTCTTCTTGTCCAACTCTCCCATTTGATCACTGGCCTCCATCACTTTGGCCTTCCTGAAGTTCCTTCACCATGTCAAACTCTTTAACACCTTAGATCTTCCTACTTGCTGGCCTAACTCTCTAGGTCAGTCTTTGACTAATTCTTCCTGTGTCTTCCATGTTGTATTTAAATGTAATTTCAGAAAGGCCTTTCCCTGAACACTCAGTTTTCAACCATTGCTCCCAAACCCTGGAAGTTCTCTTAGGGCACTTTGCTCTTTTTTCTTTTTCTTTTTTTTTTTTGCTTAGCACTTGTCTGTGTATGTAGACATATTTCTTTTGAGTTTTGACTAGATTGCAGTCTTCACACAGATAAGAGACCATGTTTGTTCCATACAACATTCTACACCCTCTTATCACCATGCCTTCACATTAAACACATGTTAATAGGATAACTATATCTCAATTTGTTTGCTCACCTGTAAAATGGAAACAGTCATATTTACCTTACAAGCCTTTGAGAATTAGATGAGTTAATATATATTATGACTCTATATAAGTATAAGGTACTCTAATGAGATAAATAAAATCAGTATCTCACACCTTTGAGAAAAACTACTATGGTTTGATTAAGTAGATTTCTTTGATGTTGCCTCAAGGTCAGAAATAGGATCCAGGAATGGAAGTTCTACAAAAGCAGTCTTCTTATCACTATATACTAAGAACTATTAAAATGTTAAGTACCATCCAACAATAGAATATATTGACACCAAAGTATTGATAGTAAGTTCTCCAGTACTAGAGGATATTGCTAATGTATAAAGACTAGACTAGACAATGCATATGCCATTTGTAAACTCAGGGATTCTCTAATTATATAGAGCAATAACAAGGAAAAACAAGCAAAAAAAACCCACAAGTTTGCTCATGAAACCCAGAAGGGAGGTTTGCTCCCTGAGTGTTGTTCCATAGGACGGCAGTGATGGAAATATTCTGCTTTAACATTTTCCAAGGCAAATCTGAGTGAGACATTGTTTTCAGTTAGCAGGTCTTCAAAGTATAGCTCTAAGGAAACAGCATGAAGATGATTATCTTTCTTCCTTAGAGTCACAAAGATAAATAAAAGAATGAAAGGTCTCTAAGTCTTAGACTAGAAGCCTATGATGAAGGAAACTTGTTCAGGTAACTTTCCATACAGCCCTTAAAATTATTCCCATGGAGACTATGTGAAAATACCAAGAAAAAGCGCCAATTTTTCCAAAGTGATCTAGAATAAAACGTAAATAAAACTATGAGGAAAAAAAACATTTCATCCTTCCAGAAAGACACTCAAACATAGATAACAAGAGCTGGAGAAGAAAGCAGTCCCTGAATCCCTAGCTTGTGTCTGAGAAATCAGATCTCAGCCACCATGTTGCAACGCCCCGGTGTAATTCAGTCAATTCAGAGGCGTACCACAAGAGGTTGGCTACTGATACCTAAGTACAAAAGAGTGTGAGTAATTTATTTTTAAGTGATGCTACTGGAAGAACAACCTCTAATCTTCTACCCCGGGGTGTTAGTTCAGCCTGAGGATTTTAGATGCTCATCATACCTTCCTTCCAGTCCTGTCTGAGACTTAGAATTAGACCTAAGAGTAAAGAAGTTTCTGCCAGTAAGCAGGACTCACTAAAGGAGAGATGGACTGTAGAAATGTCTCATTTGTTAGAGATCTATCAGGCATATTCTGATAGTCGTGTTGGGACATGGTGGTGTTTGTTATTGTTGTCCTTTGCCCATCCTCCCTGCTTCATGCTGCCATATTCTGATTTGCATTCAGAGAACTGCTCAACCTTTAGTGAGGGCTTTAAGGTGGTGTAATGGAGAACAGAGGTAAGGGGCTGCACTGGGGAGCCTACCTGCATCCACTGCTGCTAACGTAGTGGGGACAGCACTGTCTCAATGGGGAGTGTGGTCCAGGAGTTTCAGGTGGAGACAACTTCAAAACAAGCAGGGACTTCCAGTGGTGGGAGACCACCCTGAGTGGTAAACTAAGTGGTACTCTGAAGAAGGTGACCCTTGAAGTGGGAAAAGTCTGGGAGACCATCACATACATAACAATGGTGGAGTCAGGTTAACCCTGTAAAAATACCACTCTACTTACCTTAACAAAATGCTTTTTTGAGTGGGAGGAAAAGGGATGGCATTACAGCTATGGTGTGTGAAGAGGAGGGAGGGAGAGAGGGATGTTGAATTGGTCATAACCCACAGACAACATTCTTTCTGTGGCTGCTCAGCACAAGGGAGAATGCCAGGCTGTGACCTTCATCTTCTATGCATGTCTCAGCAGAAAATAATAATAATAATTGAAAGCAATTAGATGAGAAATAGTCATGGTATTGTAGATATGATAGAAACAATATGAGTTTGGACTCAGACTGATCTAGGTCTTAGTCTTGGCTTCAAAAACATACTATTTATTTTATTTTTTGAGGTATAGTTAATTTATTACAATGTTGTATCAGTTTCAAGTATACAGCAAAGTGATTTAGTTACATATATATATATATATATATATATATATATATATATATATACACACACATATAGAGAGAGAGATATATTCTTTTTCAGATTCTTTTCCATTGTAGGTTATATGTTATAGCTCCCTGTACTATACAGTAGGTCCTTGTTGTCTACCTATTTTATATACAGTAGTGTGTAGATGTTAATCCCAAACTCCTAATTTATCTCTCCCCACCCCACTATCCCCTTTGGTAACCATAAGTTTGTTTTCTATGTCCGCGAGTCTATTTCAAAAACATATTATTAATTCTCATATTTGAACAAGGTACTGAAATACTCTCAGCCCCAGTTTTATCATCTGTAAAATGAGACACATTGCTGTTAAGAATTGGGAATCATCATACAAAGAATGAAAGCATCTAGCAAGTACTCAATAATTAGTATCTATTATGATTTTTATTATAACTATTATCTAGTGCTTCTAGCATAATTCTTGGGATGGAATAAATTCTTAATAAAAAGTAATAGTAAATACCTCAATAACACTTAACTATGTTCTGGACACTATTTTAAGCACTTTACTTGTATTAACTAACTTAATCCTCATAATAACCTATTAAGTAGAACTGAGACCAGAGAGATTAAGTAACTTGCCCAAGGTCACATGGCCAGTAAATGGCAAAGTTAGGATTTAAATTGAACCTAAGCTGACAGGCTGCAGAGTTAATTCTCTTAACTGTGATGCTGTAAATCTTACTTCCCATTTGTCTTCCCCTACCTCTATGATAGATGCTGTGAGTAGATATAGAAAAAGTATAAGGCATATCACTAACCTTGAAGGACATAGGGACACACAACTCAGCTACATGAGGTCACTGGAACAAATATAAAACCATATGGACCCCAATGGTGTATCACACTTTTCAATCCAATGCAGTCAGAGCCTGAGACTTCAGAGAGAATGGTGAACATCTGAGAAAGTTTGGAAAAGAAGATGTGCCAGGAGCCGGCTAAGTAGTGAACAGGGGAAACATCTGACTCACTGTTCCCCTCTCTCATTTCAGGAGCACACAGAGCCCTATAAGGTAGAGAAGGAGAAAACCTTTTCAGCAATTTTAACTCACAGGGCTTAATAAACATTAGATATTATAGAATCTCTTCATTACACAATTGAGGAAACAGAGTCCTGAGTTGTAACAGTGATTTGCGGCAGGTCACGAGGTAGACTATTTAAGGTACCCCAAGGAACTGAAGGCAGTTCATGGTAGCTATGGTGATGGGCACACTGCAGAAGTGGGGAAAAAGAGGAGAGAAGAAACCATGTGTGTAAAATGTTCACATGAATCACATTGACGGCAGCCCCTCAAGCAATGGGAGCCATGATCTTCATGATGGTGACCTTTTTGATAAACATTATTAGAATGAAGAGAATTGTCTTTGAGGGGGAGAAATAGGGGATTATTTCATAATCTAGGGCAGTAATAGAGGAAGATGGGATGAGGTCAGGGGCCATGGTGGTATAGAGATAGGAGCATATTAAACAAACACCTCAGAGATAAAATAGATGGGTCTTGTGGGCCACTAAGACCTGGGGATTTGAGAAAACATGGTCCTCTTTTTAGGTGGAAGGCTGAAAAGCCAATTTGGGAATAGGAAGGAGGCAGAGGTCAGGGAGCGGGCAGAAAAGACAAACCCTGGCCTACTTGTCAATTCGGCCCTCTTCACTATGAAGAGTTTGAATTCTTTTGCGCTCTTTCCTCTCTCCAGCTGAGCACATCTGGTTTTCAGGATGAAAGGATCTGAGGTGTCAAGTTTAAATGTCTTAAATGACCAGCTAAAGAGCGGAAAGGATAGGAAACATGTCAGGTCAACACTGTGACCTCCCTGGGGCTGAAAGTGATCTTCCCAATAATACACACAGAGCCTTGGCCAACAGAGGCCCGTGAGGGTTGTTTCCATGAGCAGAATTTTATAGGCACACAGGCTAGAAAGCTTGGTCAGAAATTTTAGCCATGTGTTTTGTAAGGTCCTAAAAGTCTTCAGATTCTTTTTTGATATTATGCCAGTAAGAAATATATTAGAAAATTTATAAGAGCCAGACACTGTCCTGATATTTTGTAGAGAATACCACTGATATTTGGGCAACTGTGGTAAAAAACCCTTTACACAGCCAAGCAGGTATTGACTTGGCAATTATCAAAATGGGCACAAACTTGAGACTCAGCTTCACTGCTTTCACACTGCCTGTTTGGTAGTGTTTGTGTTTTGATGACCTCTTGGATCTTGGAATGCTTTCCATTTCCAACTTGCTGTCATCAAAGTACTAAAAATTAATTCACAGTAAGGTGTGAAGTGTTGATAGAAACTTAGAATGTTGACCCTCCCTGGGCATTTGCAGAGATAAAGCAGAAGGGCTGTAAGATGCTGTGTTTCAGAAGCTGGCCTTAGTGGTATGGAAGTCACCTCAATCGTTTCATGGGAAGTGCACTTGAATCTCCTTCCAGGGCCTAACCTGTTCTTCAGAGAAGCCTAAATCAGCCACATCCACTTTGCAAAGCCGTTATTGTCAACACTGGCCCACAGTAGTCTTCCCAACATTGAACTTCTCTTGGATTTACTACATGTTCATGACTTTGCACTTGAATAGAATTACAAAAAGCAACAAATTAGCTATCCCTCTTTGAATAGCATGGTCTAAAACTGAGTCCTTGGAAACCTGGGACTTTAAGTTCAAATCTCAAGTTCACCATTTATTAGCTGGATGCCCTTAGGTTGCATATCCATGCAGGACCTCCATTTCCAAATTTGCAAACTGGGTGTATTAATACCAATCTCACAGAACAACTGTGAGAATTAAGTGGGATCACACAGAGAAACTACCGAGACACAATACGAGTTTAATAAAAGTTAACTGTGTCCTATTTCAAATTCCTAATATGGTGAGAAGAGGCAGCACGTAATAGTTCAGATATTTTCCAAGCTCCAACCACTTGCATTTAACCTTTGAAATTTTTAAAATAGGTGGGGGGCTTCCCTGGTGGGCCAGTGGATGAGAGTCCACCTTCCAATGCAGAGGAAATGGGTTCGATCCCTGGTCGAACTAAGGTCCCACATGCTGCAGGGCAACTAAGCCTGCATGCCACAACTACTGAGTTCATGCACTGCAACTAGAGAGCCCGCGCACCACAACGATAGATCCCGCGTGCTGCAACTAAGACCCAACACACCCAAAAATAAATAAATAAATAAATAAATAAATAAATAAATTTTAAAAATAAAATAAAATAGTTGGTGTGCTTACTTGTACTCTTAATGCTAGAATATTTTCTTTAAATCTGTTTATGAAAAATTTAAATTTATTTAAAGACAAAATTTGTATTACAACTATACACGGAAAAAAAGTATCTCTTGCTCTAAATAGAAGATAAAACTGAATACAGTGAGACCAAGCAACATTATTAAATTCTAAATAGGCTCTGAACATTAGATCTGCTGATTTATTATTAAAAAAGGAGAATTAGCAAATATTGAAAAGGTTTTATAGATAGACTCTTACAAAACTGAGACATTTCCCTCCATGTAGTCAGGTTTGAAATATAATTGAAAAGGGACAAACTGTTTCACACTAAGATTTATTGCCATTTAATTGATGTCCCTCTATCATTTAAATCATATTTTCCCACCCTTTAGGGAAAAACTGTAGAAGAAAAAGCAAAGTTTTGGAGATAGAAAGACAAGCTTTTGAAATTTAGCTCTACTTCTTACTTGTCAATTACACTGAGCAAGTTACTCAGTGTCTTTGTGCCTCAGTTTCCTCATTGGTCAAACAAAATATTAACACTCAAGGATATTTGCATGGATACCATAAAGTATGCTAAGTACATAATAAAGTGATTTGAATTCTTAACAGAGAAGCAAAATGATGATGGCAGGGAAAATAACATTGTCAGAGTGCAGATAAATAAAATAAAGGGTGGGTTGTTTGTGTGCTCAGCCATCCAACTCACTGGGACAAAGATGTTCTGTAACTCTCATCCCAGACATTGCACAAGCTGTCAGCACACAGCTGAGTGGTTTTGAAGCACTCCAGGATTATATAATACTGGATGGCAACCAGGACTGTTGGATCTTCTTTTGCTCCTTATTATTTTGATTTCTTCTTTCAACCACACAAAATTAGAAAAATGCTCTTTTTTTGTAAAAGACTGAGAAAATATAATTAAGCAGAAAAGGAAAAATAAATCACTTGTGATTCCACTACCCAGACAAAACCAAGTTTGATATTTGTTCTTTCAGATTTTTCTATGCAGATTATAGGGTTATAATTATTTTAAGATGGAAAGCTATGCTACCCTTTGTTTTGTTATCAATTTTGTTTATTTTACAAGTAAAACATGCACCCACAAATATTTTTATAATTATCACTCTACAATATGATTTTCATACTTACGTTGGCATACCACATGGATGTAGCAAAATTCATTTAGTCAGTTCTGTAATATTAGTTATTTAAGCTTCTCTCCCTTGAGTTAATGTCTCCTATTCTACTATTTTAAAATATTGTAATTCTCTTCCTTTTGAATGAATCATAAACCATAAACAAAAGCATTTCTTTCAGATAAATTATAAGAGGTGGTCTTTCTAGTCAAAGAATATGGGCCATGTAAGGCTCTGTTAGACTTTGCCACTCAGGAACTTTAATATAATCTCATGAAAGTATAATTTCTTAGCACTCCTGACCAAACTAGGTGGTATCACATAAAGATAGATTTTTTCAACTTAGGCGAAAATGTTATTATTTTAGTTTGTATATTTCCTGTATACTTAATGATAGTTTCTATTTTTTCTTTTATAAATTTTGAGTTCAGATCTTTACTTACTTTTTTTCTGAAATATTACTGATTTGCAAAAAATGTTTGCATATTAAGGTTAGTCATTTTTATATCATACACATTGGCATTAATTTTGCATAATTTACTGGTTGATTTTTATATATGCCATATGTGATTCACAGGACATAAAACATTATTATGTAATCATGTCTGTTAGTGACTTCTTTTATAATTCTATCTTTGGTATCAAACCTAGACTGTTTTACTCTATAGATGATTATATAAATTTTTCATATATTTTCTTCTAGTTCTTTACTAGTCTTTAAAATTGTACAAATAGTACATAAATATAATTTTATTTTAAAAATTTTAATATTTATGACAAGAATCACTGAAATGTTCCCTCATTCCCTTGGTTATCTCATTCATTCTCATGGCTTTAAATGTGATCAGATGACTCTCAAATGTACATGTCCATTCCTGGCGTGTCACCTGAATTCCGGTAATATATCTACCTGGCTATTTGATATCTCCACCTGGACATTTAATAAACATCTCAAATTTAATAGACCCAAAACTAAGCCCTGATATCTCCTTCACAACTTACCCTTGCCATCATCTTTCCCATCTCAGCTAACAGAAAATCCACCTTCCTGATTGCTCATAATAAAGTCTTGCTGACTCTTTCTTTTACAGCCTTCATCCAGCTAGTCAACAAATCCTGCCAGCTCTACGTTCAGAATATATCCCAACTACCATACCGCACCTGCCCTGCCACTACCCTGATCCCAACCACTGTCATCTCTATCCTCTAGGTTTGCAGTGGCATCTTATCTGGTTTCCCTCCACCCTCTTCTCCCCACAGCACCCACATAGTAATCCTGTTAAGGAAAACTAAGTTAGATCATACCGGTCCTTGACTTAAAACCTTCCAACTTTCTGTCTCATTCAGAGGAAACACCAAGTCCTCAAATACCTCTAAGACCCTGCAAGCTATGCCTTATCTTCCTGATCTCATTTCTTACTAGTCTCTCTCCAGACAATGTCAAGGAGCAGCGCCCCTGCCAGGGTAATGAACGTGCCAGGCTCACTCCCTCCTCAGGCCTTTGTGCTCACTTTTCCCTCTGCCTGGGCATATAGCCCCTATCCACCTGGCTCTCTCCCTCACCTCTCTCATGTCTTTACTCACATGTCTCTTTCTCAGTGAAGCCTGGCCTTCTTATCCTTTTTTCTGCTTTATTTTTCTCTGCAGCATTTTTCACCACTTAGCACATGGTATATTTTACTTGTTTATTTTGTTAATGGTCTCTCTCCTCCCCACCAGAATGCAAGCATCATGAGGGCAGAGTTACTGTTGTTTTTCACAGCTGTATCCCCAGCACTAAGAATAGTATCCAGCACGTATCAGGCACTCAGTAATTGCTTGTTGAATGAACTAATTAATTTATGATAAACTCCCTTTTATTATCACTCTCAAACTCAGTTCCGTTCTACTCCCCAGAGGTAACTATCAATAAATGAAGAAAGCAAGTTAGAGAACATTATATCCAAGCAATCCTTAATGTTAAAAAAAAAAAAAAGCAAATGCCAAAATAAAGTTATGGAAGAACACACAACAAACTAAGACGCTGTTACTACATCTGGAACTTATTTCTCTGTGAAGGGTGATAGGAAATGCATTTTTTCCCAAGTGACTAGCCAATTGTGCTATTATTATTAAAAACTATTCACTAGTTCCCCTCTGATATGGTATGCCACTTTTAACATATATTACATCTGTCTCTACTTGGTCTGGGTTCCTGGACTGTCTATAGCTGTAATGTACAATTTTTAAACTATAGCTTTATATCAAACTTGCCTATCTGTTAGGGTTAATCATCTCTTATTACTCTTTCTAAAAATATCCCTGGCTATTTTCATGAGTTTATTCTCTCAAATATATTTTGGAATTAAGTCGTTAGGCTAAAGAATTAGAACTTTAATTAGGATTTTATTAAATTTATAGATTAATTTGTGGAGAGCTTGCATATTTATAACATTAAGCTTTCCATATTGGAAAATGGTATGTCTTCCCAATAATTCATGTCTTTTATGGCCCAGAATATAGTCATTTCGTCTTCCTTAGGTTGAGTACCTTTTCTATTAACTCAATTTTTATTAAGTTATTACTGGCATATAGAACACCTATTAATTTTTGTATATTTTTATCATGAGTCAATGTACTGAGTCCTAGTCCTAAAGCTTCATTGTTGCTGTTGCTTTGTCTCTTTGGCTTTCTGGACAGACAATCATCATCTTGAAATAATGATAATTTTGTCACCCTCCTTGCTTAATCTGAATTCCCCAGAATTCAGAGCTTGAGATTTGGTTTATATATGAGCGACTTGGTAGGAAATGCAAGCAATAGAATCCTTCTATGGGATTGTATTCTATCCCATACAATAGCATGTAACAGCTCTTTCACACTGGGAAGCAAAGCAGAGAAAGATAACAAAAGGATGTGTTATCGAGTGGGTTAGAGCTAGAGGTTACTAGCTGTCTGATCCCGCAGGACTGATTGAGTATCGTATGTGATACGTTTCCAGATTATCCATGATCAGGGAGACAAGAAGAAGAAATTATCCATTTTCTCTATCCATCATTTGTTAAAGTTTCACCTCCAAGGGGCGTTAACTTTGTCTCACTTCTGGACTTTGCTTGTGTGGGCACTGAGTGTGGTGCCAGCACATCCCATGCCTCAGATCAGAGGGAAGCTTCAGGAGAGGACAGGCACATGGTGCAGAGCTGAGGTGAGACTCTGCCAGATTACACTGGCATTAAGTCAGAGACCACACAGAACAGTGCTTGCTGGAATAAGAGGTAGATGACGTCAAGGGGATCTAAAGTATTGTATAAGAGGGAGTTAATACAGTCCATCCCTTGTACCTGAGATCCTCTAGTGTCTTCTATCATATCTGGTTCCCATACTGCAATATGGAGCCAAATGTTGCCCTCATCTCATCCCTGAGAGAGGGGAAATGCGAGTCCAACTTTTCACAGAGTCTCCTTCAAAGAGGTCGCCAGCCATAATCTATGCAAGACTTCGTAAGAGGGTTAAGAAACAAGCTCTGTCCCTGTTGCTACAGCGGCACTGAGTGTCTCATTTTCTGCCCCTGGGATTCTCTGACCTGCCTTTTGGGATACTTGCAGAAACACTGTCATGTCATTCTGATGCAAAGAACAAAAAAGGATATGTGAAGAGACTAACATCATTTAGGTAACCCTTGGCAAATGGGGGAGGAGAACTGGTAGGTAAATATTCCTATCTTTTATTCCTTGGTAGACAATTTGGAGATGCATTCTAAATTATTCTTCAGAGGGTCCCTAACGGGATCAAGCCACAGTTGCCCACACTCAGGACCAGCTTGATAATACAACTTTACATTGGTTTTCCCTCCTTCTTTGCTTCACCATTCCCATTGCCCCCACTCTGATGCTTTGACATTTTTTCCTCTAAATAAACTACCTACAAGAAATCTCTTGTCTCAGGCTCTGCTTTGGGGGAAAAACCTAAGCTGCCTTGTATCTGTGTGTCAGCTTTGACCTATTATTCAATATGCCTTGGAAATTCTAGGTATTCTCTTTTTCCCAATACCCCATTGCCAGGAAAATGGCACATGTTTATGGACAAATAAGCAGAGTATTTGCCATATACTCTTGCTGTGATATGGTTAAAGACCTTTATCAAGGGGACCCGGCGTCTTCTGTCAATGGAGCCTAGTTCTGTGAACAGCCTTAGGTCTGAAAACTAGGTGAAGGACCATAGTTTTACATGGCAGAAGATGAAATCAGATTTTTGCTTTCAAATGTTTTTTATCTTGTACAAGTTGAACATCATCCTAGTATGTTGTCCACCTATTTCACCCCTAGGAATTCCATGATGTATTAGCTATTGCCACAGATCCCTGCAAGCCAAAGCCTCCTTAATGCCACTCCAATATTGCTGCCCATTTTGATAATTATGTCCACCTTATCTGCGATGTTTGGATATTGTTTTCTGGCCTCTGCAATTCCAGCAGCATCTCCCCTGTGTACCCTGGCCTATAAAAGATAGACACCACTAAATTTCTCAAAGATGCCAATAGCATTTTTGCTAGTGTATGTTGCCTTAATAAAATAAATATCCTCTCGACCTTCCTTGGGAACATAGATGGTAGAAATTCTGTTCTCACCTAATAAATCCATTTTAATATTCTCACTTTCCTTGCTTTCTTATCATTTTCTTGCATCTCCATCTCACTATTGTCCTTTGCAGACCCAAGATTTTGAATTAGAACTAGCTACAGATATACTTGCAAGAATGTTGAATCTTGAGTCAATAAATGCTCACCTATGCAGTCTTGTATTCTACCTCCTTAGATCCCACACTTCAAGACCCAGTCTTACATATGCCCCCATGATTCTGTGAATGTTAGGAACAAGAAGCTATTTCCTCTTGGAGCAGGAATGAAGTAATCTATAATGACTAAGAACAGATCAGTTGTCACCCTCAGCTTGTATTAGTGACAGTGGTGGTAGTGATAGTCTGGCTTCAAAGGATGCTTTTGGGGGTGATTATGGTGATATATACATAGATTGTGTACATTTATCATAACTTACTAAGCTGTGCATTTAAAATGAATGTACTTAATTGTATGTAAATTTGTTTTTCCCCTAGTTTCTTAAATAGAATCTTAGATCATTTCAAGAGCCTTATAATGTGAGCATTTAGTGCTATAAATTTCCCACTAAGAACTGCTTTATCCATATTCCATAAGTGTTGATGTGTTGTGTTTTCATTTTCATTCAGTTGAAAATAGTTTCTAATTTCTCTTCTTACTTCTACTTTCAGTCATGGGTTATTTAGAAGTGTGTTATTTAATTTCTAAAGATTTGAAGATTTTTCAGATATCTTCTTGACATCCATTTCCAGTTTAAATTCCTTGTGGTTAGATAAATTCTGTATGATTAAATTTATTGAGACTTGATATGTAGCCCAGACTATGATCTATCTCACTGCAAAATTTGTGTTCTGCTGTTGGAGTGGAGTGTCCAATAAATTTCATTTAGGTCAAGTGGGTTGAGAGTATCGTTAAAGATTTGTAGATCCTGGTGAATTTCTTCTATCGGTTGCTGAGAACAAAGTTTTGAAACTCCCAACTGCAATTGTGGATGTTTATGTTTCTACCTTCAATTCTGTTTGGTTTTGCTTCATATTTTCTTGAAACTCTGTTCTTACCTGCATACATTTTTTTTTAAGATTGATATACCTTCTTGATGAAGTAATCTTTTTTATCACTTGATAAAATACTCCTCTCTAACTCTAGTAATATTCCTTCTTCTGATATCTACTTGGCCTGATATTAATATAATCATTTCAGTATTCCTTTGTTTGGTGTAAACATGGCATGTCTTTTACATCCTTCTACTTTTAGAGTATCTATGTAGTTATATTAAAAGTGGATTTCTTGCATTCAGTCTGAAAATCACCCTCTTTTAGTTGGAGCATTTTGACCATCTAAATTTAATGTAACTATCACCTTGGTGAGCTTAAATGGCCATCTTGCAATTTGTTTTCTATTCTTCCTTTCTATCCTCTTTTCTGCCTTCTTTTTTTTTTTTTTTTTTTGTGGTGCACGGGCCTCCCACTGCCGTGGCCTCTCCCGTTGTGGAGCACAGCCTCCGGACGTGCAGGCTCAGTGGCCATGGCTCACGGGCCCAGCTGCTCCACGGCATGTGGGATCTTCTCAGACTGGGGCACGAACCCGTGTCCCCTGCATCGGCAGGCTCTCAACCACTGCCCCACCAGGGAAGCCCTTCTGCCTTCTTTGGGAATGAAGTTTTTAGTATTTTATTCTTCTCCACTATTGGCTTAATCTCTTTGCTTCACATTTTTTAGTGGTTGTTTTAGGGTTTACAATATACTTCTCTAACTTATTACAGTCCACCTTCAAATTATATTATGCCACTTTATGTATTGTTTAAGAACTGTACAACAGCGTACTTCAATTTCCCTCTCTTATACTTTGTTCTAGTATTGTCATTAATTTTACCTCTATCTATGCTTTAAACTCTGCAATTTAATGTTATTATTATTGTTTTTTAAGTTAATTGTTTTAAAGATATTAACAATGAGAAAACATATATTGACCATTCTGGGGGCTAAATCCCTTGTTTAGATCTGAATCTCCAATTGGTAACATTTTCTTCTGCTTAATTTCCTTTTACAAATCTTACAGTGCAGATCTGCTGGATGTGAATTTCATACTGCTTTGCTGGTCTGAATTTTTTTAGACAATGTCTTTCATTTTGAAGAATGTTTTGTTTTTTCTGTCCTGATGCTCTGTTTCTTTTTCTCTATGCGCTTCAGTTTGGGCAGTTTCAACTGTTAGATCTTCAAGTTAATTTTTCTTCTTCAGGATATGATCCATATATTTTTTATTTCAGATATTGCTTTTCTTATTTCTATACGTTTCATTTGAGTCTTATTTTTATCTCTTGCATTTTCCTTCTTATCATCTTTATGTTTTCTGCCATCTTCTTGAATATATAGAACATGTGTTTTAACAGACTTGTCTGCTAGTTTCATCATGTCTGTCTTTTAAGTGTCTGTTTCTATTGATTAATTTCCCCCCTGATTATTTTCTATATTATTCTGCTCCTCTGAATATCTGTTAATTTTATATTAGATGCCAGACGTTGTCATTTTACATTGTTCAGTGCTGAGTTTTGTTATATTCCTTTATGTAATGTAGGATTTTGTTCTGGCATGCAGTTGAGTTATTTGGAATCAATTGTTTGCTTTTAAGCTTTCCTAAGGCATGTCCAGAGTACCTTTATGTCTAGAGCTAGCTTAGCCCCACCATTATGATGATACTCTTCTGAGAACTTGACCTGATGCCCTAACTATTACAATGTATTTCTATTCTGCTTGGTTGGCACACACACTCTTTCAGTCCTCTGTATGGCTCTTTCCTGGCTTTGAGTAATTTCCTTTCATGCAAGCATAGAATGGTATTCAGCCAAGAATTTGAAGGACCCCTCTGCAGATCTCTGGAGTTCCCCACACTCTGGTACTGTGTCTCTCAAATTTGAACCACCTTTGCCTGCCAAGCTCTGACCTATCTAAGTGTTCCCTACCTGTTCTGCCACTCTAGGCTGGACAATCATAAAACTCACCTTGTTTGTTTCCCTTATCTCAGTCTTGTGCTACCTATTGTCCAATGTCTGAAAAGGTTTTTCATATTTATTTTTTCATGGATTTCAAGTTGTTTAAGGGAGTAACGCAAATATGTCCCTTGTTATTCCACTATGTTCTGGAAAAGGAGGCCACTTGAACATCAGTTATACTTCAAAAAGTTTATTAAAAAGAAGAAAAACATGTTGCTGTAAATTAATCAGATTCTGGGTGTTTGCTAGTTGCAGTTATTTTGGGGAATTCTTACTCCCTTTAATTATGGTTTAGATTTCTGCTTTGACTCCAGAACTTAGGTATGTTAAAAAAAAAAAAAACTAAGTAAAAACATTAGAGGTTTATTATTATTATTATTATTTGTGATACACGGGCCTCTCACTGTTGTGGCCTCTCCCGTTGTGGAGCACAGGCTCTGGATGCGCAGGGTCAGCGGCCGTGGCTCACGGGCCCAGCCGCTCCGCGGCATGTGGGATCCTCCCAGACCGGGGCACGAACCCGTGTCCCCTGCATCAGCAGGTGGACTCCCAACCACTGTGCCACCAGGGAAGCCCATGAGGTTTATTATACTTTTATTTGACTAATATTCAAGAGGAGAAAGAGGTTTAGAGGTAAATCTGATGAGTTCAATTTGGACTGATTATTGAAGTTTTCTGTTTAATGACAGGTGAAGATATTCAGAAATCAATAGAATCTATGACTTCTGATGCTTGAGAGAGTTCTGAACTGCAGACAGAGATTTAAGAATTACCAGTGAAAAGTTAAAGGCTAAATTAATAAATACGAATACGTTGTAAAGAAGCATCAGAGAAGAAGAGGGTGTAGGGTGGCAACCTATTCAAGGACACTGACTAGCAGAGAGGCAGAGGAAAAATAACTTACGAAGGAGTGTAGCCTGGCAAAGTATTATTAGAACTAAATTCAATGCCAGTTTTCTCAAAGAAACTAATATTTAGATGAATAAAGAGTGCTGTAAACTCATATAATATTACTAATACCCTGTGAGGTACACTGTTTCATAACCATCTATTGCCATTCTTGTCTTTCTTCCCACTATTTCTCTTCCCTCATGCAGAGGGCAAATATTCAGCCCTTGGAGACTGAGGATGAGAGGCCTGCCCTGAGTGGGATATTGCTTGAGATCATGTGTCAGAGACCTTCTGAATCTAATTGACTTTGAGAAATTTATACAACACAGATTGTATAATAAAATAGCAGTAAAAACGAATCAGAAAACTTTGTGAGGTGCTCTGCCACACACACTGTTGGGCCCAAAATAACTGTTCAGTGTTTTTTCCATGGCTTATATAAAGAAATTCTTGGAAAATATTGCAAACTGGCTCTGGGCTCCTCACTTATATAACTCGTATTTCTATTTCATTTCTCTCCATCTGAGGTTGGATAACTCTGAGGTTGGAATTGTATTGCTCCTTATGTGGGAAGACGGTTTAGCTTTTGAAATGTTGCTTTACTCATGGCTTTGGCAGTTAGTGGGTTCTAGCCTTCCTTGAATAACAAATCCACAAAAAGGAATCAAGGTCTCTGATTTGACCACGGTTCTTCTCAATAAATGCCATTTTATATGAAGGTGCTAACCCTCAAAACAAAGCTGAATTCAGTCTCCTTTGGAAGACTATAATGGAAAGATTTAGAATTTTATGGGAAGAATAAGTTCTTTCTTTAAAAATATTCTTTATTGGGCTTCCCTGGTGGCGCAGTGGTTGAAAGTCCGCCTGCCGATGCAGAGGACACGGGTTCGTGCCCCAGTGTGGGAGGATCCCACATGCCGCGGAGCGGCTGGGCCCGTGAGCCATGGCCGCTGAACCTGCGCGTCCAGAGTCTGTGCTCCGCAATGGGAGAGGCCACGGCAGTGGGAGGCCCGCGTACCACAAAAAAAAAAAAAAAAAATTCTTTATTGGCAGCAGTAGGAGATAGTCATTTAGAAGACATGGTGAGTTAACATTTGATGATTTTTCTAGGTCTTTAAAAATATAGTTTTCACTCCCTACCACCCAGTGAAGTAAGAAATATTATTCTCACTTTCTACATAAGAAAATGCCTCCGGGGAGTTAATAACTTGCTCAGGGTCATCAAGCTAGTACACTGTGATTTGTCTGGTCTGGTTCTTAAGCCTTTTCTCTTTCTATATGTCACGCTGCCTCTATAGTGTAAGGCGATGATTTCTGCTCTTTTCTTCTGAGAAGTCAGAGTTCACTTTATTCTGGAGGGAGTAGGAATGGGGAGAGAAGTACAGAAAAGAATTTTCACCACCACACCTATTATGATATATTGTGTTTACTACTGAAGTATGTAAGTATGTAGAACAAAGTGACCTAGTTCACTAACTGAGCAAGAAGCACGTACTTGGAAAATAGCATAGGATTTCACCTCAAACCACTTGGACTCCAATTCTGGATGTGCTACTTACTAGCTGTGTGTCTTCGAACAAGGTCCTTTACTGTCCCAAGCCCGAGTTTCCATTAAGAACAGGGTGATGACACCCACCTTTCAGTGCTTCTGTAGAAATCTCAACATACATCTAGCTCTAGTGATGTCCCAGAAGTTCGAAGAGGCACATTTTGCCAATAATTTCTATGTTGAGAGTCCATAAGCAGTTCATGAGTGGTACCTTAAAGGAAAGTTAGATCATGACCCATCTGAGTAGTCTGAAATTCCGTCACTGATCCAGTGAGTCATGGCAAGGAAACGGCGGCAGACCGTGAAGGCAGATATGACAGATAAAAATGACAGCCAGTGAAAGAGGAGATCTACAAAGGGCAGTGGGGATTAAGTCTGGCATCACGTCTGTTCTGAAAGGAGAAGTGACCTGCTGCAGTTCTTACGTCTGTTGGAAGAGACATGCTGGTGAATACATGGGAATCAAAATGGGGCAGAAAGGATTAGCATCATCCTAGCTTTGATAGACTCTAAAATAAATATTAGTATTTTCCCCTCACATCTTTTATTGGAAGTTAAAACCTAGAAAGACAAAGGGGTCCAGGTTAAGGGGACTATGGATGTTAACCTGAAGAGTTTCACCTTTACATGGCCAGCAATCTGGAGCCTTACTGAATGGTGTTGAGGAGGGGTTCATGATATTTAAGGAGTACTTTGGAAAGATTGGTCTGGCTGTGGAATAGAGGATGAAATTGGGGGGCAACAAGCTGAAGGATCAGTTAGGAAGCTGATGCAATTGCCCAGGTGAAAGTTGATGTGATCTAAACTAGGCTTCCAGTAGTGGGACAAAGTAAGGATGGATTTGGGAGACACTGTGGAGAAAGGCTAAGAAGCTGAGATAAACATTTGTTAGGGAGAGGAAAGAGGTGAAGACAATTTTGAAATATTTAATCAGAGTGACTGGAAAGATAGAGGAGAAATTAATTGAGATGGGTCTCACTGTAGAGAGGTTAGATTTCAGGGCTAATATTGGACCTAAGTGATCTTGCAAAGTGGTCTAGTACTAGAGGAGTTGGAAATTTAGCTGTGGAGCTCATCAAATTAATAAAAAGATAATATGAGCCAATATCACTTTATCAAGAAAATGTCATTAGAATAGAAGAGGAAGATGATGATTTCCGGTTTGAGCAGCTAGATGTTGGGTTAAATGATATATAAAAATTTTCAGGTTCTATTTAAAGGAAGGGAGAGATGTAGAAATAACAATAATAGTAATATTAATAGCTAAATTTTCTGTATACATGCACCAGATACCATTCTACATGCTCTACATGTGACAATCTGTGAATTAGGTACTATTAATATCCCTATTTTATAGAAGAAGAACTTGAGGCACGGAAATAGGAGTAAGTTTCCCAATATCTCATGAATCAAATCTAATGAATCAAATATCTAATGAATCAAATCTGTGTTTCAAACCACAAAACCCAACTCTAAAGTCTTTACTCTTACTTGTCACGTGACTGTCTTCCCTAGAGTACCTACGCTGTAACTGGGAAGATGAAAACTGAATGGAATGAATATATGTATGAAAGTGCTGTGTAAATTATAGGCATCATATATTTAAATTACTATTCTTCCATTTTACGAATGAGGATGTTGAAATCATGAGGGATAAATATATTTCCATAGGTTATATGGTTAGTAAATGGTTGATTGAGGACTCCAGCCACTCTGAAAGCCATTGTTCTTTATGACCCAGGCTTCCGTAAAGCCTATTTGAGTGTTGTGAGTGTGATCTCACTGCAGAAAGCATTCCTTCAACAAACATTAAATGAGTGCCCGCCAGGCACTGCATTAGACGCTGGAATCAGTGACATACGGTGTCGTCCTTTGCGCTGTCAAGGAGCTTACAGGCTAGTGTGGGAGACACACATATAAGAAAGAAGGGAAAAACAAAACAAACGAGATAATTGCACGTGTGGAACACTCTGAGGAGGACAGGGAAGGGAGAACTTGGTAGTTTGTGTTTTATTCAAGTCGCTACATGACTATTGATTCCCGCTGTGTTCCAAGCATTGCGCTGAGAGTTAAGGAAACAGAAATAAGACAGAATGGATGTATCTCCCTCCCACCCTCCGGAGATATAGGGATATATGTTTATGTATAGCTGATTCATTTTGTTATACAGCAGAAACTAACACACCATTGTAAAGGAATTATACTCCAATAAAGATGTTAGAAAAAAAAAAAGACAGAATGGATGTCCTCAAGGTTGTCCGCAAATGAGTCAGCATTGTAGAAATTTGTTTGCTCGCATTTAGAGAGATACCCAGGCATTACAGATGGAGATATCTAAATCCTCTTTTCCTGCTTGGTCATTTTATACAGAAATTGGGAACTAGAATCTTTGTTCTTCATGTGTATGTTATACTATGTCCCCTTTTGTCCCTACATGCACCTAGAGACCCAAGTATCAGGTGAAGTTTTTAATTTAAATAAGTAGTGATGGATAAAGTGATATATTGAAGAAATGGCTAAACTGAATAGGGAGAAGAAAATGATACTTCAAAGTGGTTTCATCTAATATGAGAACTGACCTTGGGCCAGTTTTCACACCTCAGCCCCTTGACAGTATTACATTTCTAGAAGTTAGAGAATATTAAACACTGTTAATGATTGATTTCATCTCAACTTTCAAGTGTTATATCAGACAGACCTTTAAAGGGGGGAATTTGATTCTTAGCACATCAACAGGTCTTTTAGATTAGTAAAAACTAATGCCCTGGGGGCTTCCCTGGTGGCGCAGTGGTTGAGAATCTGCCTGCTAATGCAGGGGACACGGGTTCGAGCCCTGGTCTGGGAGGATCCCACATGCTGCAGAGCAACTAGGCCCGTGAGCCAAAACTACTGAGCCTGCGTGTCTGGAGCCTGTGCTCCACAACAAGAGAGGCTGCCATAGTGAGAGGCCCACGCACCACGATGAAGAGTGGCCCCCACTTGCTACAACTAGAGAAAGCCCTCGCACAGAAACGAAGACGCAACACAGCAAAAATAAATTAATTAATTAATAAACTCCTACCCCCAACATCTTTAAAAAAAAAAACCCAAAAAACCAACTAATGCCCTGGATTTACTACGTTTAATCCAAATTTGATCTGAGAGTGAAATTCCTTTTTGGCAGCATCATTGATAATTTACTGCATTGTGGGTTTTCCTTTCTGGGGCACAAAATATTGGCTACAGGCATTCTGGCTGACACATTATAAAATAAAGCTGGCAAATGGATTGAATGGGACTTTGCCAATTCTATACCCATCTGAAGATCTCCAAGTGAACCGGTATGACTTTCCTTTACAGCTGCTCTCTGAGAACTGGTGTGCACCACTGAACATCTAGAATGACCTAGAACTGTGAACATTTACAGCTGGAATGGATGTTACTAGTCATCTAGCTTCCCCACTCTCCTGAATCAAGAATTATTTTATTTCAAAACACCCCTGGTAGATGTTCAGCCAGGCTCAACTGAACTTAGTATTTTTAAAAGTTACACCATGATGGTTAGCTCTGGATGCCAAAGAGCTGATAGATGGCACTCAGACAGTTCTGCCTATGGCTTTAGTTCTTTTCTCTGGGGTCACAATGAATCTGGCTGTCCCCTCTTTAGCACACAGCCTTGCAGTTACTTGAAGAGTTTACGCTTATCCTTCCTAAGGCTTCCATTTTCAGGAAAACCTTCAACTAAATCGATTGCTCTTTTCTGGACTTTCTCTAATTTATTGGAATCCTTTATCAACTATGAAGCTCAAACCAATACCCTAGGGTTCAGTCAGTTTCAACACACTGCCTATCAGTTGAATGTCCAGTGATAGTGGGTATGATTCATCTCATGTGCCACCTCCAATCAATAACTCACTAATGGCTTCCTGGAATGCTGTATTAAGGAAGATCCTAATGTTATCTCTAGCTCTAATGTTATCTGGGTTCTAATGTTGTCTCTGGGCTCTGCAATGTCTACCATGGGTGCATGAGGTGGGAGTGGCAATGGTTGTGCCATATTTGCTACCTTAGATTTAGGGACCCACTGAATGAACATCTCTCCAAGTTTTCACATAGACAAAGATTTAAGGGACTTTTCACTTGTGTTTCTGTAACTTCTTTTAAGACTAGAGTATTCTATTAATCTCTGAAAACTTTACTGTACTTAGTTCATGGATCCCTGATATCTAAATATTGGTAGCCAGCAGGGACTAAGCTATGAAATATTCTGGCATGTAAAAAAAATATCATATTTGGTCATAAGATGCCTTATTCAAGTATTCTTTTGAAGTTAATGAGTGTCTCTGAAGATAATAATAACAATGATGATAATGAAGATAACACAATAGAAATAATGATTAAAATAAATGGCATTCTCTTGAGTTTCATAGTTTTCAGATCACTCTTAGATATAGTTTTCCCGTTGATCCCTCTGACATCCTTGGCACTATTATTCCTATTTTAAAGTCGAGAGGACAATTTCAGAACACATAAGTAACAAGCCCAGGAAAATTTGATCAGTATGTCGTATTGAATTAAGTTTTGTTTGTTTGTTTTACTGCAAAATCTGGAACTTTCCCCATGTAAAATGGGCTTTGGGACTTTTATTTTTGTATGTCTTTGCCAGCTCCACTGCTCTGCTGGATTATCAGTAGCTGCCTTTCTCCACCTATGGCTACAGCTCCTGCCAGGCTTACTCTCTCCCATGGCTAAAGATCTCACCATGTTCCAGTAACATCACTCTTGTCTGCCCATTAAGAACTTATAGGCAGCAATGGCCTCTAGTTCTGAATAGACAGGGAAAAGAGGGTATGCCTGGCAGAAGCTGCAGCAAATCACTATTGCTAGTCCCTGAGTCTTTCACCACCACATGTTGGTTCCCTTATCCCTGACCTTAAGTGTAAATAGACATTTCATTAAACCCTCTTCAATTATCTTTTTGAGTGTGCCTTTCATTTTCTTGCCAGAGCTCTAACTAATACTGCTGACCTCAGGACAGAAACATCTCTGCTGCCTTTTCTGATTTATAAGGCAAACTTGTGTCTGAATGACATTAAGACTGGATATTAAACAGAGTCTTCCCCATTCCTTGATGGAAGCAGTTACGAAGGCACGACCCAGTTATTTTTGTTGGGATTAGTCCTTTGGGAAAGATAATTTCCCAAATTCAGGACACTATACAAGCTTCGGGAGTTCTTTAAATTTAGGTTTATCAGGAGGAATTTGCTCTTTTGATACTCAGCCAAGTTTGATTTATTAATCTATTTTGTGTTAAAATAGACTCTCTTTCCTTCCTCATGTTTTTAGTAAAATAAGGTAATTATTTTAATTATAATAATAATTATTATTTTCAATTAAAAAGTTCACCATCTAGGTGTATATATGTATATGTGTGTGTGTGTGTGTGTGTGTGTGTGTGGTTACCAACAAATAAAGCTAGTGATGTAAACATGGAAAAGTTTTTATTTTTTTGAAATCATCCATCTAAACTGTTCAATGAATCCTAAAATCATAAACAGGAAGTAGCCCAATACTTTCCTAGCAATGTCCTTTTTTTTTTTTTAACATCTTTATTGGAGTATAATTGCTTTACAATGGTGTGTTAGTTTCTGCTGTATAACAAAGTGAATCAGCTATATGTATACATATATCCCCATATCTCCTCCCTTTTGCTTCTCCCTCCCACACTCCCTATCCCACCCCTGTAAGTGGTCACAAAGCACTGAGGTGATCTCAGTGCTATGCGGCTGCTTCCCACTAGCTATCTATTTTACATTTAGTAGTGTATATATGTCAATGCCGCTCTCTCACTTCGTCCCAGCTTACCCTTCCCCCTCCCTGTGTCCTCAAGTCCATTCTCTATGTCTGCATCTTTATTCCTGCCCTGGCCCTAGGTTCAACAGAACCATTTATTTTTTTTAGATTCCATATAGCACACGGTATTTGTTTTTCTCTTTCTGACTTACTTCACTCTGTATGACAGGCTCTAAGTCCATCCACCTCACTACAAATAACTCAATTTTGTCTATTTTTTAATATATTAAAAAATAGTTTATATAATATTTATGAAAAGAAAACTTATATTTTAACATAGAAAAACGAAGAGCAGAAAGTTTGGAACAAAAAGTAAGGTCAGGGCTTCTCTGGTGGCGCAGTGGTTGAGAGTCTGCCTGCCGATGCAGGGGATACTGGTTTGTGCCCCGGTCCGGGAAGATCCCACATGCCTTGAAGCGGCTAGGCCCGTGAGCCATGGCTACTGAGCCTGCGTGTCCGGAGCCTGTGCTCCGCAACGGGAGAGGCCACAACAGTGAAAGGCCCACATACCGCAAAGAAAAAAATAAATAAATAAAAATAAAAAAAAAAAAGTAAGGTCAATAGCATATGCACACTCTCCCTAAGAATGTAGGTAAACGTGGAATTATCTATGAATTGGTATATAGAACTGAATATATGAGTATAATAATTGTGAATGTTCTCAGGAAAGGTTAAATGAAATGAGGTCAATGAGCTCAAAAATGCCACTAAGCTATGACCAATGACTTTGAACAAATGCAGGAATCCATATTAAAAATTGGGCCACCTTGAGCAACAGATGTCCCTTCAATCAGGTCTTATTTATATACTGTGCCCTAATTAGGTTCCTTTGATCAATATATAGGATATAGATTCTGAGGTCACTGGCTCATTCTTTTTTTTCACCAAATTATATGAGCTTGCATTTATTCAAGACCCTTAACTATGGCTTTCACACAGCAAGTTTTTTATTCTAAGTGATTTTTCCAGCTTCTCATGTACATGTTGCAGAATTCCTGCATTTTAACCTTTGTAATTGCTATCTATCCCATGATTGCAGTACCTGTTCTATTTTATTTTATTTGGTTTTTTTTACATTTATTTTTAACATCTTTATTGGAGTATACTTGCTTTACATTGTTGTGTTAGTTTCTACTGTATAACAAAGTGAATCAGCTATACATATACGTATATCCTGTATCCCCTCCCTCTTGTGTCTCCCTCCCACCCTCCTTATCCCACTCCTCTAGGTGTTCAAAAAGCACCGAGCTAATCTCCATGTGCTATGTGGCTGCTTCCCACTAGCTATTTTACATTTGGTAGTGTATATATGTCAATACCACTCTCTCACTTCACCCCAGCAAAACCTTCCCCCTTCCCATGTCCTCAAGTCCATTCTCTACATCTGCATCTTTATTCCTGTCCTGCCCCTAGGTTCATGAGAACCATTTTTTTTTTTTAGATTCCATATATATGTGTTAGCATACGGTATTTGTTTTTCTCTTTCTGACTTACCTCACTCTGTATGACAGATTCTATGTCCATCCACCTCACTACAAACAACTCAATTTCATTTCTTTTTATGGCTGAATAATATTCCTTTGCATATATATATGCCACATCTTCTTTATCCATTCATCTGTCAATGGACACTTAGGTTGCTTCCACGTCCTGGCTATTGTAAATAGAGCTGCAATGAACATTGTGGTACATGACACTTTTTGAATTATGGTTTTCTCAGGGTATATGCCCAGCAGTGGGATGGCTGGGTCATACGGTAGTTCTAATTCTAGGTTTTTAAGGAACCTTGATACTGTTCTTCATAGTGGCTGTATCAATTTACATTTCCACCAACAGTGCAAGAGGGTTCCCTTTTCTCCACGCCCTCTCCAGCATTTATGGCTTAAAGGTTTTTTGATGATGGCCATTCTGACCAGTGTGAAGTAATACCTCACTGTAGTTTTGATTTACATTTCTCTAATGATTAGTGATGTTGAGCATCCTTTCATGTGTTTGTTGGCAATCTGTATATCTCCTTTGGGGAAATGTCTATTTAGGTCTTCTGCCCATTTTTGGATTGGGTTGTTACTTTGATATTGAGCTGTATGAGCTGCTTGTAAATTTTGGAGATTAATCCTTTGTCAGTTGCTTCATTTGCAAATATTTTCTCCCATTCTGAGGGTTATCTTTTCATCTTGTTTATGGTTTCCTTTGCTGTGCAAAAGCTTTGAAGTTTCATTAGGTCCCATTTGTTTATTTTTATTGTTATTTCCATTTCTCTAGGAGGTGGGTCAAAAATAATCTTGCTGTGATTTATGTCATAGAGTCTTCTGCCTATGTTTTCCTCTAAGAGTTTTATAGTGTCTGGCCTTATATTTAGGTCTTTGATCCATTTTGAGTTTATTTTTGTGTATGGTGTTAGGGAGTGTTCTAATTTCATTCTTTTACATGTAACTGTCCATTTTTCCCAGCACCACTTATTGAAGAGGCTGTCTTTTCTCCATTGTATACACTTCCCTCCTTTACCAAAGATAAGGTGACCTTATATTCATGGGTTTATCTCTGGGCTTTCTATCCTGTCCCACTGGTCTATATTTCTGTTTTTGTGCCAGGACCATACTGTCTTCATTATTGTAGCTTTGTGGTATAATTTGAAGTCAGGGAGCCAGATTCTTCCAGCTCCGTTTTTCTTTCTCAAGATTGCTTTGGCTATTCAGGGTCTTGTGTTTCTATAAAAATTGTGAAAATTTTTTGTTCTAGTTTTGTGAAAAGTGCCATTTGTAAGTTGATAGGGATTGCATTGACTCTGTAGATTGCTTTGGGTAGTATAGTCATTTTCACAATGTTGTTTCTTCTAATCCAAGAACATGGTATATCTCTTCATCTGTTTGTATCATCTTTAATTTCTTTCATCAGTGTATTATAGTTTTCTGCATACAGGTCTTTTGTCTCCTTAGGTAGGTTTATTCTTTTTGTTGTTGTGGTAAATGGGAGTGTTTCCTTAATTCTCTTTCAGATTTAATATCATTAGTGTATGGGAATGCAAGAGATTTCTGCACATTAATTTTTTATCCTGCTACTTTACAAAATTCATTGATCAGCTCTAGGAGTTTTCTGGTAGCATCTTTAGGATTCTCTATGTATAGTATCATGTCATCTGCAAACAGTGACAGTTTTACTTCTTCTTTTCCAGTTTGGATTCCTTTTATTTCTTTTTGTCTCTGATTGTTGTGGGTAAAACTTCCAAAACTCTGTTGAATAATAGTGGTGAGAGTGGGCACCCTTGTCTTGTTCCTGATCTTAATGGAAATGGTTTCACTTTTTCACGATTGAGAACAATGTTGGCTGTGGGTTTGTCATATTTTTGTCATTATTTTTTTAAATAAAAAATAAAGATTTTATTAGGCTTGGGGGTTGGTGTTGTCATCTTCCCTTATGCCCACATCTCACTTTCTCTCCTAACTTTAAGCTGCTCCCTGGATCATGCGTCACAGTGCAGGGCCTCCACAGACACAGGGAAAAAAATGGGGCAGAGACAGGCTAAGGCCAATGCAAACAATGGAAGGATGTTTATGGGTCCATGGTCTCCCTCTTCTGCCAATTACAGTCTAGTCAAATCTCCTGGCCAGTTAAACATCTAGGTCATCATCTGGGTCTTCTTGGTCCAGGCCATCATAAGCATCTGGCTCATAGAAAATGTGGCTGGTAGCCTGGCGCAACCCAGGACGCAGTAGAGTCTGCTGTTTTTCCAAGCTGAGCTGGAAGGGCAGGGTCAGGCTATCTTTGGCTTTCTCTCTCTTTCTTGGACAGGAGAAGGTTAAAACTCAAATGAGGCGTGGGGTCCACTAAGGGGGAATGAGGATCTGTGTAAGGCTGGGACTCTAGGTGCAGCCCCCCTTGGAGCTCCAGGCTGAAGTCAGGAATGATGGAGAACCACTGAGCCTTTATTATGTTGAGGCAAGTTCCCTCTATGCCTACTTTCTGGAGAGTTTTCATCATAAATGGGTGTTGAATTTTTTCAAAAGTTTTTCCTGCATCTATCGAGATTATCATCTGGTTTATATCCTTCAATTTGTTAATATGGTGTATCACATTCATTGATTTGCATATATTGAAGAATCCTTGCATTCCTGGGATAAACTCCACTTGACCATGGTGTATGATCTGTTTAATGTGCTGTTCGATTCTGTTTGCTAGTATTTTGTTGAGGATTTTTGCATCTATGTTCATCAGTGATATCGGCCAGTAGTTTTCTTTCTTTGTGTCATCTTTGTCTGGTTTTTGTATCAGGGTGATGGTGGCCTCATAGAATGAGTTTGGGAGTGTTCCTCCCTCTGCTATATTTGGAAGAGTTTGAGAAGGATAGATATTAGCTCTTCTCTAAATGTTTGATACAATTTGCCTGTGAAGCCATCTGATCCTGGGCTTTTGTTTGTTGGAAGATTTTTAATCACAGTTTCAATTTCAGTGCTTGTGATTGGCCTGTTTATATTTTCTATTTCTTCCGGGTTCAGTCTCGGAAGGTTGTGCTTTTCTACAAATGTGTCCATTTCTTCCAGGTTGTCCATTTTATTGGCACAGAGTTGCTTGTAGTAATCTCTCATGATCCTTTGTATTTCTGCAGGGTCAGGTATTCTCCGTTTTCATTTCTAATTCTGTTGATTTGAGTCTTTTCCCTTTTTTGCTTGATGAGTCTGGCTAATGTTTTATCAATTTTGTTTATCTTTTCAAAGAACCAGCTTTTAGTTTTATTGATCTTTGTTATCATTTCTGTTTCATTTATTTCTGATCTGATTTTTATGATTTCTTTCCTTCTGCTAACTTTGTGGGTTTTTTGTTCTTTTTTCTCTAATTGCTTTAGGTGTAAGGTTAGGTTGTTTATTTGAGATATTGCTTGTTTCTTGAGGTAGGATTGTATTGCTATAAACTTCCCTTTCAGAACTGCTTTTGCTGCATCCCATAGGTTTTGGATCATCGTGATTTCTTTGTCATTTGTTTCTAGGTATTTTTTGATTTCTTCTTTGATTTCTTCAGTGATCTCTTGGTTATTTAGTAGCGTATTGCTTAGCCTCCATGTGTTTGTATTTTTTACAGATCTTTTCCTGTAATTGACATCTAGTCTCATAGTGTTGTGGCTGGAAAAGATACTTGATATGATTTCAATTTTCTTAAATTTACCAAGGCTTGATTTGTGACCCAAGATATGATCTGTCCTGGAGAATGCTCCATGAGGACTTGAGCAGAAAGTGTATTCTGTTGTTTTTCGATGGAATGTCCTATAAATATCAATTAAGTCCATCTTGTTTAATGTGTCATTTAAAGCTTGTGTTTCCTTATTTATTTTCATTTTGGGTGATCTGTCCATTGGTGAAAGTGGGGTGTTAAAGTCCCCTACTAAGATTGTGTTACTGTCAATTTGCCCTTTTATGGCTGTTACCATTTGCCTTAAGTATTGAGGTGCTTCTATGTTAGGTGCATAAATATTTACAATTGTTATATCTTCTTCTTGGATTGATCCCTTGATCATTATGTAGTGTCCTTTGTCTCTTGTAACAGTCTTTATTTTAAACTCTATTTTGTCTGATATGAGAATTGCTACTCCAGCTTTCTTTTGATTTCCATTTGCATGGAGTATCTTTTTTCCATCCCCTCACTTTCAGGGTGTATGTGTCCCTAGGTCTGTAGTGTGTCTCTTGTAACAGCAAATATGTGGGTCTTGTTTTTGTATCCATTCAGCAAGTCTATGTCTTTTGGTTGGAGCATTTAATCCATTTCCATTTAAATTATTGATGTATATGTTCCTATTACCATTTTCCTAATTGTTTTGGGTTTGTTATTGTAGGTCTTTTCCTTCTTTTGTGTTTCCTGCCTAGAGAAGTTCCCTCAACATTTTTTGTAAAGCTGGATTGGTGGTGCTGAATCCTCTTAGCTTTTGCTTGTCTGTAAAGTTTTTAATTTCTCCATCGAACCAGAATGAGATCCTTGCTGGGTAGAGTAATCTTGGCTGTAGGATTTTCCCTTTCATCACTTTCAATATGTCCTGCACTCGCTTCTGGCTTGCAGAGTTTCGGCTGAAAAATCAGCTGTTAACCTTATGGGGATTCCCTTGTATGTTATTGTTGCTTTTCCTTTGCTGCTTTTAGTATATTTTCTTTGTATTTAATTTTTGATAGTTTGATTAATATGTGTCTTGGTGAGTGTTTCCTTGGATTTATCCTGTATGGGACTCTCTGCGTTTCCTGGACTTGGTTGAATTTTTCATTTCCCATATTAAGGAAGTTTTCAATTATAATCTCTTCAAATATTTTCTCAGTCCCTTTCTTTTTCTCCTCTTCTTCTGGGACCCCTATAATTCGAATGTTGGTGTGTTTAATGTTGTCCAAGAGGTCTCTGACTGTGTCCTCAATTCTTTTCTTTCTTTTTTCTTTATTCTGCTCTGCAGCAGTTATTTCCACTATTTTATCTTCTAGGTCACTTATCCGTTCTTCTGCCTCAGTTATTCTGCTATTGATTTCTTCTAGAGAATTTTTAATTTCATTTATTGTGTTGTTCATTATTGTTTGTTTGCTCTTTTGTTCTTCCAGGTCCTTGTTAGACGTTTCTTATATTTCCTCCAATCTATTTCCAAGATTTTGGATCATCTTTACTCTCGTTACTCTGAATTCTTTTTCAGGTAGACTGCATATTTCCTCTTCATTTGTTTGGTCTGGTGGGTTTTTACCTTTCTCCTTCATCTGCTGTGTATTTCTGTGTCTTCTCATTTTTCTTGACTTCCTGTGTTTGGGATCTCCTTTTCCCAGGCTGCAGGTTTGTAGTTCCCATTGGTTTTGGTGTTTACCCCCAGTGGATAAAGTTGGTTCAGTGGGTTGTGTAAGCTTTCTGATAGAGGGGTCTGGTGTCTGTGTTCTGGTGGATGAAGCTGGATCTTTTCTTTCTATTGGGCAGGACCATGTCCAGTGGTGTTTTTTTGGGTGTCTGTGAACTTATTATAATTTTAGGCTGCCTCTCTGCTAATAGGTGAGGTTGTGTTCCCATCTTGCTAGCTATTTGGCATAAGGTGTCCAGCACTGGAGCTTGCTGGTCATTGAGTGGAGATGGGTCTTTGCGTTGAGATGGGATCTCTAGTAGGTCTCTCAGTGATTGATATTACATGGGACTGGGAAGTTTCTGGTTGTCCAATTTCCTGAACTCAGCTTTCCAACCTCAGAGACTCAGGCCTGACATGCGGCTGGAGCACCAAGACCCTGTCAGACACATGGCTCAGAAGAAAAAGGAGAAAAAAAAGAAAGAACAATAAATAAATAAAATAAAGTTACTAAAATAAAATATATATTATTAAAATTAAAAATAGTAATTAAAAAAAAGAAGAGAGCAACCAAACCAGTAAACAAATCCACCAATTATAACAAGTGCTAAAAACTAGACTAAAATAAAGATAAAAATCAGAATCTAGTCAGTCACATGCAACAAACCCCAAGTCTACAGTTGCTCCCAAATTCACCGCCTCAATTTTGTTATGTTTCTTTGTCTGTTCTGGTTTCCACTGATGCAGGGTACATCAAATTGATTGTGGGGATTTAATCTGCTGCTCCTAAGGCTGCAGGGAAAAATTTCCCTTTCTCTTCTTTGTTCGAACAGCTCCTTGCTTTCAGCTTTGGATTTGGCCCTGCCTCTGCATGTAGGTTGCCCTCTGGCATCTGTTCCCACCCAGACAGGAGGGAGTTAAAGGAGAGGCTGATTAGGGGGCTCTGGCTTACTCAGGCTGGGGGGAGGGATGGGTACGGAATGCTGGACGAGCCTGTGGAGGCAGAGGCTGGCGTGACTTTACAACAGCCTGAGGCATGCCGTGTGTTCTCCTGGGGAAGTTGTCCCTGGATCACGGGACCCTGGCAGTGGCAGGCTGCACAGTCTCCCAGGAAAGGAGGTATGGATAGTGACCTGTGCTTGCACACAGGATTCTTGGTGACTGCAGCAACAGCCTTAGCATTTCATGCCCGTTTCTGGTGTCTGTGCTGATAGCCATGGCTCACTCCTGTCTCTGAAGCTCGTTTAGGCAGTTCTCTGAATCTCCTCATTCATCCTGAAACAGTGGTTTCTTGCCTCTTAGGAAGGTCCAGACTTTTTCCTGGACTCCCTCCCGGCTAGCTGTGTCACACTAGCCCCCTTCAGGCTGTGTTCATGCAACAAACCCCAGTCCTCTCCCTGGAGTCTGACCTCTGAAGACCGAGCCTCAGATCCCAGCCCCTACCCGTCCCGGCCAGTGGGTGAGTGGACAAGCCTCTCGGGCTGGTGAGTGCCGGTTTGCCCTGATCCTCTGTGCGGGAATCTCTTCACTTTGCCCTCTGCACCCCTGTTGCTGCGCTCTCCTCCATGGCTCCAAAGCTTCCCCCACACCCACACCCCGTCTCCGCCAGTGAAGGAGCTTCCTAGTGTGTGGAAACTTTTCCTCCTTCACAGCTCCCTCCCAGAGGTGCAGGTCCTGTCCCTATTCTCTTGTTTCTGTTTTTTGTTTTTTCTTTTGCCTTACCCAAGTATGTGGATATTTTCTTGCCTTTTTGGAAGTCTGAGGCCATCTGCCAGTGTTCAGTAGGAATTGTCCCACATGTAGATGTATTTTTGTTGTATTTGTGGGGAGGAAGGTGACCTCCACGTCTTACTCCTCTGTCATCTTGAAGGTCCCCACAATTTGCTTTTATAGCCATTGGACTTTACATAGAAGTTAATTATGTCTTTTTGAGTTGGTCATGAATTTCATCCTGTCTGAGCCTTCTAAACACACAGGCCATGATGGCTGGAATGCTCTTTTATGCTTTTTATTTCTTTACAACAAATATTGCAGCTATTTTCTCATAAGTCATATTATATTATGTGCGATATAATGATATCACTCAGACTTAGGTGTTGGAAACGTATATTAAGGATTTTTAAAGATATCTTCACAGGGAATTTAGGGCTTTCTAAAATGTTAAAAAGGCTGGAAGTGTGGACAGTAGCTGTATATCCAGGAATGTTCAAACACCTCACAAGAATGACCCTCCCCCACCACACCCCAGAGCTGTTCGTTTTGTTGCAGTCAAAAAGTGAGGAATTTGGGGGTAGCTACTGAAACTATTGAGTTCCAGAACTTACCTCAATGACTGCAATGCAAGAGTCAGTAAGCCAGATCAGGAAGCTCCCATTGCTGTCATCACAGCTGCTCTTGACCTCCATAAATTTGGCGACTAGGCAAT
This sequence comes from Grampus griseus, assembly GCF_964374135.1. Lineage (NCBI taxonomy): Eukaryota > Metazoa > Chordata > Mammalia > Artiodactyla > Delphinidae > Grampus > Grampus griseus. Next base: position 136,495,937 of record NC_139017.1, read on the forward strand.
GGAGCACTGAATCTGCTCAGTGCTGTAACTATCTTGACACTCAAGCCTGGAGACAAGTTGTAGGAATGGCGTTGCCCAAGAGTCAAGCATGACGATGACCTCTATTCTAATCCTATCTTAAAATCTCATGTGAGCACATTTAATTTGCATCCTGAACCCTAGCTGCAAAGGAGTATGAAAAAATGGTTTGTAACTTAGCTTCTAGCAGTATAGGAAGGTACTTTGAAAGGAGGTGGGACTGGATGCAGAATATTAATCAACTCTATCTGTCCCAGCTGTAGTGTGAGACAACTCAGCATTGGAGGCAAATAGACCTAATTTCACTATTTATTAACTGTATTACCTTAGTGAACTGACATATCTAGTTTTAGCCTCAGTTTCCTCCTCTCATAAATAGTACAATGGACTATACTTAACTCTGAATTATTGGTAAGATCAAATGTGATAGATATGTAAGTCACTTATTACAAGGGTTCTCAAACTGTGTGCTAAGTTACCCTGGGACACCACAGCAGTCAGAGGAGCAACTCAGGATATCTTAAGTTTTCAGAGAAACACAGTGATGCTTGACATGTCTTGCAGTCCATGCAAAGTACTACTTTGAGGTAATTCTCAGTCTCAACATTAGATTGTGCTACATTCCTTTTGAAGATGTCAGATCTTTTTGAAAACATGCTTTTATCAGTTATTTTGGAGTCAAGCTTGTTATGCACAAATTCTGATGTGAAAGGTGGCAATGTCCAATATGATCCAAGGTCTGAGAAACGGTACAATATCCAACAGGTACACAAACCCCATTAGTAAGTATTATGGACTGAATTGTGCCCCTCACCCACCCCCATATTTGGAAATATGGTCTTTAAAGAGGCAGTAGGGTGAATCCCAACCCAATCTGACTGGTGTCCTTATATCTAACCGGTCTCTTTATAAAAAGAGAAAATCTGGACGCACAAAGAGAAACTAGGGATGCATGTGCATGGAGGAAAGGCCATGTGAGGACACAGCAAGAAGGCAGCCATCTGCAAGCCAAGGACAGGAGGCCTCAGAAGAAACCAAACCTGCTGATATTTTGATCTCAGCCCAAAAAATTTCATCCTGCCTTTATCACACCCTAGAAGAAAAAGGATCAACTGCTCAGTGAGAGATGAAATGAAGGAGCCAAAAGTGAAGTTAGCAGAAGTGAGAAGAGGAATAAGACAAACTGAAGAAATCAAAGCTCAAGCAGGCATCAGAATTGCCTACTCGATATTGCTGCTTTGCCTCAGATGCAGAAAACTACTGTTCTAGTGCTAGCCATGTCACTCATCAGCTATGTCCCAAAGCAAGTCATTGCTTTTTAAAAAAAAAAACAAAAAACTTCTATATCCTTATCTCTACATGAAATAGAACCAATAGGATATTATATTATAGTTGGAATATTAGAGGTGTGTGTGTGTGTGTTGGGAGAGGGGTGGAGAAGGTAAGAGAAGTAAGCTATGTTAAGGAATTTGTGTTTTATCCTGAGAGCAATGGGTAGCATTGGAGATTTTAAAGAGGTGGTTAGATTTGTGCTTTTGGAAGATCACCTTAGTTATTGTGGAGAGAGTCACCCTGGGGAGCTATATCAAAGGTGGAGAGACCAATAAGGAGGCTGTTGCAACAATCCAGGCAAGAGACAAATTTAGGGACTGGCAGAAGGAATGTGCCTGGTTTTCTCCAGATGATTTAAAGCCTCAGAGATGATGAAGCGTCATTCTTCCTGGAATCTTCCTCTCTGTCTTAATATTTCTGTGGGTGCCACTCATTCCAGGCTGTGATTCCATGGACTTTCTGGAAGCAGCTGGGAATATTCCCTTAGGGCCCTTCTTAGCTACTTAGCCTTCCACAGTAACTCCCCATTTTTCAATAGATTTTCATTTTCCTCTTTTGCAGTTCCTATCACTTCACCAGTTATTACTTGACCTTTCATCTTCTGAGCCTGACTAGCATGCAGACAGCTTCCTTGGAATTTTTAGCTGACAGATATGATCTAAAGTTCCCTGCTGTTGCCTTAAAATAAAGGAATGAGAACACAAAATATTCCCTGCTCTTTAAGGGAAGGATGATAAAATAAGTGTTGGGGGAGGTGGTAATGGGAAGACCATATCCACTCCTGGTTTCCATCTGTACACACTCAAAGTGCCTTGATGAGAAATCCTAGAGGCTGTGGAATTTTGTATCTAAGTATATTTTTTTAATTTGCAATTCAATGTGGACCAAGTTTCACGTGGCCAGAAGTTGTGCAAGAAAGGATTGGAACCTTTTATTTTTCAATGTCATTGCTTGTGAAGGAAGGACAGTGATTATTTTAAGAATTTTTAAGATAGTAGAAAGAAAACTGGATTTATCAGAAATCTGGGTTGGAAATTTTATTCCACCACTCTGTAGATATGATCCACATATCACAGTGTTTTTCATAAAATAAATCAGAAAACATGAAGCCATTTTGGCTTCCATGCATAGCACTTGGTTGAAATGGCCTTTGTCAAAGTTACCAATGACATCCATGATGTGAAATCCAATGGCACCTTTATGTTTTTGTCTTATTCAGCCTTTCAGCAGGATTTAACACAGCTGATCATCCACCCTTTCTAGCTTCCACAGTTGTCTGCTTTTCCTTTCTGACTTCTCAATCTCCTTTGCCATTTTCTCCTCCTTAATCTGATGAAATTGTTGGTGATCTTAGTTCTTAGTCTTGATTGACCAACTCTTCTTTCTCTACACTGCCTTAAAAGTGATCTCACTCAACATTTCCATTAGCATGTTTCACAGACATCTCAAACTTAACATGCATGTGCCAGATATTTATTGGTTGATTATTAACCCCTGCTAGGACTGGAACCCTGCAAATGACAACTCTCACACTCCCAAACCTGCAGACTTCATGTCAGGTTCTGCCAATTAAAAGTATTACATGGAGATGAGAAAGGGGAAGAAACGAAAAGCTACTGAGCTCCTGGCAGTATCTCTGGCAATGGCAACCCTGGTGTTTTCTGCTCAGTGACAGCTGCCATGATTTCAGCAGTTTCTGTGACGGTAATATCAGCAGTACAGGTGACCACAGCACTAGAGGGAGCAATGAAGGCTCCTACTTAGCAGCAGGAGTTGGCGTTTCCAGCACCAAGTGGTTAAGTGTGGCTCCTGAACCCTAGCTCACTGGTGGCAGCAGCTTCCTGACCTCCGTGTAATGTCCCATCCCCCTTTGCTTACAAATCCTTTCAACACCTTTGTCAGAGCTGACTTACCCATTAGTCACAGCAGGCACAGTGCCTCAGGCCCATAACAGTTTAGGGCCTTAGAAATGTTTTATTTTTATTTTTTTTAATTGGAAGGAAAAAAATGTATGGAGGAAGGGGCCCATGAAAGCAACAGTGCCTAGGGCCATGAAAGTTACAATGCAAACCAGACCTCTGTGACCATTTCCCAGCAACAAATTCCTCTTTGGGTCAAATATCTAGTAGTTTCTGCTTTTCTTATCAGGACACTGGCTAAGTCAGTGCCCTAAACAGAACTCTAGATTCCTACCCTGAAATTCCCTGTCTTTCCCTGTTCTTCTATAGCTCAGGCAAGAGGCCATTATCGAACATTTACTCAAGTAAGAGACCCAACTATCATCCTTGAGTTCTTCAGCCCCCAAAACTAAAATGTCACCAATTCCATCCATTCAATGGACACAATATATGTCAACTCTGCCCACTGGTCTGTGCTTTTGTTGGTATCAGCTAGTCCTAGCCACCACCAGGATTTCCTTCTCAGCCTTAAAAAAAACAGACCCCCTGAGCACACTCCACAAGGCCCTGTGTTGTCCGGACACTGCCTACACCCCCAGTCTCTTTTTGTGCCACTTCACCCCTTGCCAACTAGCTTGGTGTGTTAGATGGATTGCATTAAGGGTCCCACGATTTTGTGCCCAGTGTTCCTATGTCCTTTGGTAATGGCTTTGCACACAGACTCTGAGCTGATGCCCTTAAGGTCTTTATGCAGATGTTACCTCACTAGGTAACTTGACTTAAAGCTGCCCCACCCACCAACACCTCCTGTTGCATCCTTGGAGATCTTTCAGACCTGTTTTCAAAGGTTGGCTCCACTATTTTGTAGCTCTGTGACCTCTTAACTCCAAGATGTATTTTCCTCATTTGTAAAATGAGGATAGCAATTATCCTTATAGGGATGATGTGAGAATTTAATGGAGTAAAATACAGAATGCTGATTCATGATAGATACTGAATAATGCTACTATTCCCTTATCAAAATATTACCAGCATTATTTTTAAATTGACTTTTGTTTTTGATTTAGAAGTCTGCCTCCTTACCATGCACAGTTACTGCCTCCTTACCATGAACAGTTAATAAAACAAAAACAACAACTTTGAGGATAAAAACGTCTTTGTAACTCTGTTTCCGTAAGTGTTTTATAATTACATTCAGCACTGAAAATCTTAGGGTGCACTACTTCCAAGTGTCTTGGTATTAAATGTAGGCCTGTGCCTGTGTACATAGTGTACCAGGGACCCATGAGAAAAATAACATTGAATTCCTCACATGAGTGTGTTTTACGATTATTTTCCTGAGGGTCATAGTAGAGGCATTTATGGCTGCAGAAAAGGGGAATTTTCAAGAGTCATTTCATGGGGCAAGAGACACCAAAATGGTTATAAAAAGAAAAGCACCTCTGCATAGTAAGTCTTCCGGAAAACAGTGCTGCTAGGAACTTGGCATCACTACCCCTCTTCTTCCCCAGGTCATCTTCATTTTCTTTTTTCCCTGAGGAGCTGTGAGATATAAAAAACAGGTGGGGTTTGATTGCAACTGTTTCTGCTACTGAAAGATTCCACTCTTTAAAACCAAAAAATTTAAAAGGGGATAAAAACTGCCTACAGAGGATTTTTTCCTCTGGACAGTCCTATCATTTACAACACACAGGGCTCAGCCCTTGGCTGCCATTAGCACTGAGAAAACTATTGAACTCCTTCCCCTGTATTTTGTATTTCTAAATACTACAGCTGCCATAAACTTGGATTTATGTGCTTCAACAGAAAGAGTGGACAAAGAAGCCCATGCTTTTGAAGGAACAGAGTCACATTCTAAAGGAGAAATAAAAGCAAAGAGCAAATTTGGGTTTAGGGATTCTGCCCTCCCAAATCCCTAGAACAGGTGTGGTTACCTCAAAAACAGAAATAACAAGTACGTTCTCTTGCCAAGACAGCAGTTTTCTTTAATAACTTTGAGTTTACCTCTTGCTACACAGCATGATTTCTTTTAGCAATTGGTATGAGGACAATCCCTTTTATATTACAAAATTAGAGAGTTCCATTATTCACCTATCACTGTCACTATGTACCTGTCACCCCAAAAATGAGGAGAAAGGGAACATTCAAGAAAGTCATGTAAGAACACTATTTCCTAAGTTTTATTTTCTGGAACATCCAATCCACAAAATATGCTAATAAGTGTTCTGAGAAAAAAGATTCTGTGGTCAAGTAAGATTGGGAAATGTTACTTTAGTTAAGGCCAAACAAATATCTTTTCTGAATAACTTCTTAGAACGTTTAGTTACTAATTTGCATTGTGAATCATCAAAACGAGCATATTATATGTAAACATTTTGATAAGAAGACTTTTCCTTATCATGGGAATAAAATGATAAAACAGAGTAAAAAAATAAAGTTCCTGTTTACAAGTCAGTCAGTGCCTAGTGTAAAGACAATCCCATAAACAGACTTTTAAAATCAAGTGATAAAAGTGCAACAATTAAGGTAAATACAGAGAGGACTGGAAATCCAATAGGAGGAAACTAACCAGGGAGGTGGAGTCAGTCCTTTCTGGAGGGGGTGACGGTGGAGCTGAGCCTTCACGAGTGGCATCATTCCAGCTCCTTCTACTTTGGTCCACCATTTCCGATCATCCACATGGAGCAAACAACTTTATCTTCAATAAAGCATATAGATTTTCTATTTTGGTTTTTATGTACATTTACTTTTTGTTGTCTTTGGAAGCCAGATAGATCTAGATCCAAGTCTCAGCTCTGCCTCTTCCTACCTCTCTGATCTTGACCAACTACCTTAACCTCTTCTGTTTTTCAGAATTGTCATGAGAATTAGAGATGATATAAGTAAAGCACTAGCAGAGTGCCCGAAAAACAATAGGTTTAACCATTTAGACAATTATTATTTTTATTAGGTTTTAAGATTGGAATACATTTAAGATATCTAATCTAAGTATTCGCTAGATATATACTAATCCCATTCTATAATGCATTCGTAATACAGCTTCTATTTGAAACTCTGCTTCAATTCAATTTTGTTTAATAAGCTCTCAGACTCTAAAAGGC